>NW_004524600.1:4341246-4406252 GCF_000260255.1 Octodon degus | reverse complement strand
TCTCTCTCTCTCTCTCTCTCTCTCTCTCTCTCTCTCTCTCTGGAACCAGGGATTGAACTCAAACCCTTGTGCTTGTCAGGGACGCACTTATTCTACTTAGCCATCTCCCTGGCCCCTCTAACATCTTTCTTAAAACACGTAATTTTAACAAACACAGGCATGAACTGCACCTACATTATGGCACCTTCACTTTGTACATCAATTGCATTAGGGTAAGGAAACATTTCTGCACTGTGTATTTAGGGTGCATTTCTGGAATATGCCACACAGTCAAATGCACTCTCTAAAGCTTGCCAGCTACCATCATTAAACAGAATATAACTGGTCTAGCAGAGACAGAGTTTTGTTACACCAAAACTATTTGTCATGACATATTTCTGATTTTTCCATATAATAGCAAAGGATATTTTAGAACCATCATATGTTCATTACTGGGCTATGTAGATCTTCTGGTACTTTGATGTTAATCAAACCTCACAAACATCTTGTGCTCTACTACCACTTCAAAATACACACATCAATTCCAACTGGGATATACAACTTTTAAAGAAAAATATTTTCACTTCTGGATACTGATCTAAAATGATTTAGAGAAGTCTTACTGAGTTGAACCATTTGAAATTGCCAACATTAGGCCATTTTTAACTTGTGAAACTCAAAATTTTGTAAGATTCAATGTACTATGTAGTTACTGGATTTGGGAGGGCTATTAACAAGCACCACTGCATGATTGCTTCTGCAGCACATGCACTGGCAAGCATCACTGCAATTAAGCTTGGAAGGCAGAATTTGGGTTCTCATTCTACTTTACCAGGTTATATACATATGATGGGAAATATCTGACTACCTTTTCTACAATCAGAAAAGGTAGCTTTAAGTGAAATTTGAAAGGACATAAAAAGTGGCAGGAAACAAAATGTATTTACTTTCTGATTACTATTATTATTTTATTTAAACCAGGGATCAAACTCGGGACCCTAACACTTGCCAGGCAGGTGCTTATGACACTGAGCTATCTCCTCGACCGCATTTGAAATTTTTGCCTGGCTTTATTTAGTGGTAAGATTTAAAATATTCCCATTTTTTTTCCCTTAAAAAAAATGAGTCTGCCTTTGGCTAGTAAACACCATCAAAGAGAATGAAAATGAGAACAGAACTGATTATATGCCCTAATGAATATAGGCAGAATTACCAGACTATAAAATTGTAGGGGTGGAAAGACCTTTAGAAGTATCTAGAAATCATTTTGTCAACATTATAATGTGACTTAAGATTACAATACAGACAAGTTTGTTCAAGTCTTAGTCAAGTAATCTTAATTAGAATTAACAGGGCAAAATTCCTAGTGTATATTTAATCCAGATCCAGAAATCAGGTAAGACCCTAACCTGAAAATAACTTACCATGTTCCTCACCAACAAGTTTGTTTTTATCTGCAAACTACATATGCTTTGGCCTTCAGTTTTCTATCTTTCCTAAGTTTTATAATCATGTGCTATTCTAAAGGCAGATTTGAAAAAGGAAATGAAATATCCTTTAATATAGAAAGTAAAATTGCATCAAAACATTAGAGATGAATACAAATAAAATACTTTTCCCCACATCTTTCCTAATAGGAACAAAGCAAATTTACTTTAAAATCAAACATGCAAACATTTGAACCACCAGCAGATGGCAGAGCAGAGGCTGGAAAATTCTTGAACAAAAGCAGGCAACAACTCAACAAGGACTCAGGAGATCATGACTGAGTGCTCCTGCAGATTTTCTTCCCTCTTCTTTGAGTCTTTCTTTTATGAGAAAATAGCAAGTTTTACCGATATTTATTCTATCTTTTAAACTTAGACTTACTGACCAAAACAATAAACATTAAGATTGCTCCTCTATTTCTCTAAGGAAATTTTAACCAAATAAAAAATGCAAAAATAATTAATTACTCAGTCTTGAGTTTAAAAGATTACAAACTCCAAAAGAAAATCCTTGCTGTTTGCTGTTTTCATTTCAATGATACTGTTGTCTTAAACAACCTTTGACCTAAGCTGGCCACTTAAGAGTTACCCAAATAAATTCTCTAGAAAATAAACCCTAACGAGATGGTAAGAACTGAGAAGAGTCAGTTAATGAAACTTTATGAGAAAAAAAGTTTTCAAACAGAAGAGTAACAATATATATTTAACTGTGGTTATATTCATAAAAGAAAATATTTTTAATAGTGAAAAATACTACTACTAAAAACTAAAGATTCTAAATCTAAGACACTAACTATACATGTAGCCCCCAGACAGAACCAGAGGGCAATCAATGAATCCATGACCCACTGCAAGTTGTTGCTGCTGGAAAGATGTCTAATTTCATCATACTGATTAAAACTTTTCTACTCTGGAAATGTAATGGTCAACTTCATCACTGTTTATACATTCTTCAGAGAACAGACGTTATTTCTACTTCATATTGCTTCATTAGAACAAATTCCTTCTGTCCTCTACACCTCTACCTCCCCGGTTCTTTAATAATTTAAAATGGCTATTCTAGTTATGAAATGTATACTAAAATGTCATCTGTCACATAAATATGTGAAATTCTTTTCTTGGCAATATAACTTATTATGAAGATGGAAATGCTCTATCTACTGGACCAATATGGTGGCCACCAGTGTTGCATAGCTATTGAAATTCAGCTAGTAAAACTAAATAATTTAAAGTTTACCTTTAGGGCTGGGGAGATAGCTCATTAGAGTAAGCGCTTGCCTGGCAAGTGCAAGGTCCTGAGTTCAATCCCTGGTACCGCAAAAGAAAGGAAAGAAAGACAAGACAAGACAAGACAAGACAAGACAAGACAAGACAAGACAAGACAAGACAAGAAAGACAGGAAAGGAAAGAAGGAAAAGAAAAGAAAGTTTACCTTTAATTAATTTAAATACACGCAGCTGATATACAGGGCTGGTAATTACATACTGAATAACACTGTTTTTGATGACTAAAATGTGCACCAAATACTGATCAAAGAGGGAAAATCTCAAAGATGACATTAAGATTTAGAAATGATTAAAAAGAAATAGACTTCACAGTTTAAATTGAGGTGACTAGTCAGGAAAGGAAGAGGGAAGTGAACCTCCCAATCTCTTCAGGGCCCACTGCACTGGTTACTGAACCACTTTTAGAGAAGGGCTGCTACTGTTTTGTTTCATTTCCTCATCAGCTATGGAAGACAAACTGTAAAATACTACATAACATTTAAGCATTATATGAAGGAGGAGAAATACAGATGATTTTTATTATGGTCAGAGGTCAAAAGACTAAGTCCAAATGTTGACTTAATCACTACCAACTATAATTTCCAGGTTATAACATTCTCCACAATTAAAGATACTTTATCTTAAAAATAAAATAATTTTACTTTGATTTTAGCCACTTACCAATAACCAATTAGTTTTTATACTTTTTATAAATCAAACTGAAATTTTATTTCAATTTAGAGAAGACAACAGGTTCAATTAAGACAACTATACAACAGAAGAATACACAGGTATACCTAAAAGTTGTGTCCAAAGCGTAAGGTCAAAGCAAGAGTTTACTATTTCTGCCACTGCATTCCTTGGACCAGGTTTCTACAAATGTCTGATTGGAAGACATTGGAATTAAGTCAGTGAACATAACTGCAGAACCTGATTAACAAACTTATTTTAAATTAAGCAAAATAAATTGTAATGAACCAGTGTTTAGTGTCAACTATACCCATAGGTTCAACAAGCATTAACAATGAATATGTTTAACTTTAGGTGGGCACTATAGTTCTTCAACAAAAAAATGCCAGGCAAACATATTAAGGCAGATTCCTCATATAATGGAAAAATCTGAAAATATCATTCTTTAGGAATGAAGTAACAGTATGTTGATCCCATACAATTTTGGCTTTCATCAATCATAGTTATTACATCATTACTAGAGCTCTTCAATGATGATCAATGCTTATTCACTGTTAATCATATGCAAAATCAATACAAAGATAAAATGATGAGCAAAATGGAATGTAATACAACATACAATCTTGTTAGGAACAAAATGTCCCATAACAGAACTGGGCAAGTCCAAATAATGCTATATTCCAGGCTACCTCATGTGACTTCCCAAACACAACAGAAAATAAATGCAAGTTGTCAGAAGAGAAATTCCAAAAGTAATGTAAAAGATGGTGGGCTAGGGAGACTGAGCTCTGAAAAGACTTTACCAGAGAGGACGTCACAGGGTATGAAGTATAGGAGCTAAATCTGAAGCGAAGGCCTAGTTGTGAGATACAGGGAAAGGAAGGCATTCTAGGAGAATAAAGTTATGAGTTTAAGCTCAAAGGGGAGTAGAGAGCAAAGGGTGTTTAGGGGACTGACGAGGGGGGAAGATCCAATTTGAACTTTGAGGTTATTTCTCTAAGATACCTAATTAACCAAGCTATAGGTTAAAAAGCAATACATGTCAGTAAAAAAATGTAAGAGTTACTTAAAGTCTTAATTAGATAGGCAAGTGCAGGGACCTAGGTTCTATCCCCACACCACAAGCCACACAGGCCCCATTCCTGGGCGCACTGAACCAACAACCAAGTCCGGGTATGGTGGCGCATGCCTGCAATCCCAGTGCTTGGGAGGCTGAAAACAGGAGGATCACTGAGTCTACAGTGAAACCCTGTACTAGATACATATTTTTTTAAAAAAATTAGACTTTGTTTAGCTTAGACTGTGTTTTAAAGCAATAAATTGTAGGTGCCTCATACAACTACAAAAAACTACTGCCAAAAAAGATAAATAACTAAGAGAAAGAAAAATAACGTAAAATTTAAAAAGTAAAAATTGTATTTGTATTGTTAAATACTAAAAGGAAAAATAAAAAGAACTACTGAAGTCCTTCCATTCTAGTCCCACCTCTTGGTAGTGAGGTGTAGGACTTTGAGAATAAGTGACCTTTCAGTCTTCAGCTTCTTCATCCAGAAAACTAAGTAAGACCAGATGATAGACCTTGAAGACTTCTTGCCGGATCAATAGTCTAGGGCTCCTAAGTAAGGGTGGTTTCAAAAAAAAGAAGGAAATATAGGAAAGATGAGACATACTGAAGAACAGGTCCTAAAATACAGTTTTGTAGAAAATAAATTACTGAATTTAATGTGCATCTTCTGTGTTTTAGTTAACATGATAGGGAATGCTTAGAAGAGCAGCAGACAGGGAAGTATCCAGGGGTAGCGGACTCTTGTGACCTGATTCTTACCATTTTCCTTTCCCCTGGCTTTTAAAAATCATCACAATATGCTTATGCTTGATTATCCTCATGATTCATTTAAAATTAGTCTCTCCACATAATTTTTCATAACAGTGTCAAAAATATATAAAATGAATAAAATTCAGGTTGTTTTTCTTATAAAGAACAGGCCAATCAAAACCACCTATCAAAATAGTTTTGTATTTGCAAGATTCAGCTGCCCATTTAGAAGTAGAGGCTATGTATAAAAGCCAAAAAATTAGTAAGTGATATATAATACTTATTTCTGTCAATATACTTTTCAAAGGGAAAAGCTATAAAAATAACTGACAAAATACATTATTGCCAAATAAGTAAACAGTAGTAATTTATTAAAGAATATAGACCATATTGAAAAAATACATATGCATGTTTCAATCTTCTTTATCTTGACTTCTGTATACTTATTCTGCAAGACATTTAAGAATATGCCCTAGAGTACGAAGGAGAGATTTTATTGACCCTTACAACAGCAAGAGGACTCTAGGATGCAAACTTGGTAAGACACATACTGCATGGCTGAGGAGAGGAAGGAAAGTCTGAAAAACCAACGCAAGAAGGGTGACTCAGCAGAGGGGTACTGAGGAAGCCAGTGCTCCAAAGTAGAAGAGGTCACAGTCAAACGTTTCTCTGGCTAGAAAAATACAAGGGGGGAGCAGTTCTTTGAGATTTAGAATTAGAGAAAACATTAGAAAGAGAAGTGGAGAAGGGACAAAGGTGAGGGTGCCAAAGATGAGATGAAAGTGAAGAGAGATATAAGTGACAGAGCACACCTTAGTTTTCAGCACATTCAGGAAAAAGAGGTCATGTGGCTAACTTTCCTGGTGTGAATCCTACCTCAGAAGAGCTGTGTGAACTGGAGAAAACTATTAACTACTCTGAATTCCTATATCCTCAGAAATAACTGGGGACAATAACAGTCCCCAAAATGTCAGGTAGACTAGATTAAATAAAAATCAGTTTCTTTTTTTTTTAAACATTCTTAACATGGCTATCAATAAAAAATTAAAAGGGGAGGGCTATTTGTGGTCATGAAATTTTAAAGAAACATATAGAGTGATAAAATTTCTTAAGAAATTCATGAAGCAGAGCACAGCTGCACACATCCATAGTCCCAGCGACTTGGGAGGCGGAGAGAAAGGATCCCTTCAATGCCAGATTGGCCTGGGCAGCCTAAGACCTAGATCTCCAAAACAAAACCAAAATCAAACCAAAAGGGGGTGGGGGAGACAAAGACTGAAGAAACCAAACTGACCCAGAGATACGTGCCTTCTCTCTTTTAGTTTCTCAGTAAAGTTTATAAGTCAAGAAAATAATTTTTTAGCCCTTCTTTACTATTATGCTTAACAATGTAATTTTACAAATGCAGCATATTGCTTATTAATTAGCTGGTTTATCTTATAACTAGCAGCTTTATTCTATGCACTAAGGATGCAGAAGACACACTAATCTTGTGAAAATAATTCATGCTGACTGTCCCTGAAACTCTTGATTTATTTTCTATAGGATTATACTTTTTAATGTGTTTAAGTCTTGACCAAAGCCTATGTCAAATACAATCAATAATTTGTAGAAGTTCCCTTTTCTAATTAAGGCATATATTCACTCACTGTTACTTTACTTTGAAGTACCTTTCTATTCAAAAGTGCTAGTGTTTTTCCAACTATAAATAAGCATCTTAATTAGATCTACATAGAAAAAAAGCTCAAGAAAATAAAAATCATAAAATCAGAGTAAAAACAAAAATTAAAACCACTGAAAATACCTTGAGTGCTGGATATACTACTGTGAAATGGTTACGAGCATTTTAAATTTTAAGTTAACTTTAACAGATATAAGCCTACAAAAACAAAAACACTTATAATGAACCTAAGATTTAAGAAGTAGAACTGCAGGGATATTTCTCAGGAGGGTAGCTTAAAAAATAATGACAAATCAAGCCTAATAGTTATAATACTTCTGAGCAACCACAAAATTATTTTCCTCATTTTTGTTTTACCACATTCATATACAAAAATATGTTATTTGCATCCATGGGTCCCAACAGGTTAACTCAGTTTTCGATGAGACTGAAGAAGTCTTGTTTCAATCTTAAGTTAACATTAAGCTCCCAGATTTTAGTTTCAATTGGGAGAGGCAAAGCAGAGAAGTAGTAAGGAATTAAGTTAGAAACAAATAGAAAATAATTCAAAAAAGATCAAAGGTTCATTCAAGATCATCACTAAAAGCATCAGGCATATGTACGGTAGGTATACATCCTAGCAGTCTCAGAAATTTCTATTCATGGGGCTGGGGAAATGGCTCAGTAGAATAAGCGCTTGCCTGGTAAGCGCAAGGGCCTGAGTTCGATCCCTGGTTCCAAAAAAGAAAGAAAGAAAGAAAGAAAGAAAGAAAGAAAGAAAGAAAGAAAGAAAGAAAGAAAGAAATTTCTATTCACTCACCAAGATGATGTTATTCATATGTTGCCAGTAAGTCAGATATTTAGTTCCCCAGAAATTCTAAAAGTAAGCAAAACAATTATGGGTGTGTGTGTGTGTGTGTGTGTGTGTGTGTGTGTGTGTGTGTTTTAAACTGACCAACGATAAATACTTAGAATGCTTTTTAAGAAATAGGATAATATGGGCAATTCAAAGAAATTTCTTATTTTAAGTATGTGCATAAATTTTTACTGTAGAACCACACAAGTGAAAAGTACTTAATATACTGTGAAAAAAATCAGTAAATTGTTGAGGAAAAGTTTCAAACTTTTTAGGGCTCCAAAAGCAATCTGCTAGGTTTATGATACAATAGGCAGAAAGTACTTTATACAGTAAGCTAGACTACCTAAGATGCTGCTTACACGTATCTTGTGCAACTGTGTTTCATACTTAGTGAATATAAAGAACTGTGAAGATGAGCTCATGAGAGCTAACTGCAGAGGTTTATTCCACATATAATATATATTCCACATGGATCTGGGCATTAAATAAAAAAATGAAAAATTCAGAAGATGACTGTATATTACATACAATAAATAATACTGAATTAAATGTTTAGAATCAATAATTTCTTTTAGTAATTTCTAACAAATTTAAAATAAACACATAAGGTTATAAACCTGTGCTATCTCAAATATTTGTAAGATATTAATCTATTATTTTTTCCGTTAATTAATATCCATATGATGTAAAACCTTACTAGGTTTTAACTTCAGAGTAGTCCGAATGAGTAGATTTTGATAGTGATATCACTTATTGAACAGCTTAATTTGCGCTTTTAAAATCTCAAGTATACAGAATAGTAACGAGAACAAAAACTGAAAAATTATAAATAACTAGTTTTTGTCTTATGCCAAACATACAGTGAATAAAATAATCAAGTAATAACAATGCCTGAACCTTGTGTTCTAAAGTTTCAAAGCTCTTTATTCTTTAATGTCCTTACTCGCAAAGTACTTGATGGCCTCTACTTATATAAAAGTGAAACCAGACTATTTTCATATGTACTTTCTTCTAACTTACTGAACTTTATAAAAAATAGATAAGTACAAAAGGGAAGGAATCGCAAAACAAATGTAGGTCTGGAAGACTGTAATTCTAAAGCCTCTGCATGCAATTCTTTCCCCTGTATTCTGTCTCAGTGTGACATCCTATCTTCCCTGGTCTCATTCAGAACTACCAACTTCCCATGCTGCACACACCAGCAAATTACCAGGCCCCACAGGCTGACTTTCTCAAGATAATCTGTCTTCCCCCTGACACACTGTCCACTCTTCCAGTGCAGGCCACATTAGCTTCCACATAGTCTATTCAACTGCCTTTCACTGGACCCTGGTAAATCCATCCTCCTAAACATGATCAAAGTCATTTAAATTGCAAATCTAATTACCAATTAGATCAGGTATCTTTCAACCCCTTCCATTTGCTATAAGGTCAGATTATATTTAATTTCTCCAACTTCCAACTGTAGTATACAGGCAGAATTTGACTACTTTTAGTTTCCTCTAAATTTTTTCATGGTTTTCCTCCTACCTGAAAATAGCTCTCCTTCTTCCTGCCTTCCGTTCTTGCCTTAACATAATCCAGGCCTCAAAATATAGCCTGAGACCAACTCTCCAAGAAAAAAGTGTTCCCTTTCTACTCACTTCGGCCAACCACCATCATATTTACAGCCTGGATACAAGCCCACTGCAGGACATTTCATCTGTTATAGGTTTTTCCTCTGACAACTAAGAACAAGCTCCTTCAGTGAAAATACTGCATTTTAATTTGATTGTGACTAGACCACAGAGGATCAATGTGAAGCAAGGATGATGAATAAATCAGTCTACACACCAAGAGCTGCAACCTAAACAGCATTCTGATAACATTGGGTCATTATATTTAGGTATCCCCAAACTCAGAAAAAATTTTAGGAAATCTTGTTACATGGGTAATTTTTATACAAGTTAATTACTACTATATGTTGTTTTCCTATACTATTTCTCATGCCCTCCACAACAAAGAAAAAAGCTAAGGAAAAATAACATCAAGATTAAATCTAATTTTAACCATAATTAGAGAGAGGGCAATCTCAAACTTAACAAGATTTTGAAACTCCAGTGTTGACTGAAAAACCAAGTCCTCTCTGTTGAGCCTTCAAAGATACCCAAGGAATAAGTGAAGTCTGCACAATAAACTAGGCTGGACTACACACTTTGACTCCAAAGGTGGATCCTGTGAGGCCAAAACCTCAACCTGAAATCGTAAGAAAGAAAACAATTTAGGCATTACTGGGAGCCTCTTGAGTCTGAGACACAGAAACTCAACTGATGGCATGGTCTGGTCTAGAGTTCTGAGGATCGTGGCAATCAGTGATAAAAGTTGTCAGGGTGGAGAGAATTACAATTGTTCTTCCAAACTGGTGGGAACCCAGTCACTACAAGGTCTCCTCAGTGTTTGAACAATGAAGTAGCTCCAATCAGAAGACTTCATCTGCACGGCTCTGAACACAGTGGTGCAAGTCCAGCCACATGACCATCCTTTTCACTCACATTACAAGATGCTACAAGTATCTTTTGATCTTTACTGGCAGGCAGTGAGGGGGAAGGTGCACTAGGTGAAGAAGTGTCATTCTGCTGGCCTGCTGCTAGTACAGTCTTGTCCTGCTCCAATCAGAGTATGTATGCAGTGTTGAATCTCTGGAATGTTGCAGAGCAAGAGTTCCTGAAAGCAGTGCTCTGGAAAAAGCAGGCAAAATGTACTCAACAAGTTGTGAAAAGATGGCAAAACTGCAAAATTGGCTGTCAGTCTTCTGCATTAGAAGATAGAACTCATTAACATGAATTTCAAAAGCTGCATAGAAGAAGTCTTGTATTGATAATTACTGTTTTTTAAACATAATTATTCAGTCTGGTGTATAAAGCTTTTAACTTTGACTACTACAAAGAACGAATATATGGTAGGAAAGAGAAATAAAGGAACAGAACAAATATGAATGAAGAGTTTGAAGAAAGTATAGCTGTGCAGCAATGCTATCAGACTGTGAATTATTTTGTGTGGGTTTAAAATTTGAAAAATTAGATTTTGTAGCATTTGTTTAAGTAGAAAACACACAGGCCTGTCCAGTGTGTCTTTGCTTGAAGAGAAAAAAAACAAAAACAAAAACAAAAACCTTGAATTTTTTTCCCTTGAATTCAGAAATACATAAAGAAAAAAAAAGATAATTCCAGTAAGACTGCCATCCAGTATGAACAGAAAAGGGTTAAGAAGACGCTGCTGCAGAAAGTGAGGGAAGCTTATGTTACCCCCCATGGTTCTTATAGAGTCTGGTACACAAAACAAAAGGCAAGGACTCAGAAAATGAGCAACAGAATCTTGACGAAAACCATATGCTGCTGATACCTAATATAATTTTAGGTTAAAGGCTGAAATGTTGGATCAACTATAATACAAAATCATTATAAGATTCACTGACAGTATTTCTGTTTATCTACTTCAGCCTGAGATTTAGAAATAAGCATTGTTATAGATTTTTAGTTTAAGAAAACAACAACAAAAATTTGGATTTATGTATGTCTAAATGTCCCCAAGTCCTGCCTTTCAAAATAGTAGGTTACTAACCTCAAATATTTTGAAAATCATAATCCCCAATTAACCCTGAAGCTTTATGTTAAAAGGAAAAAAAGATTTGCTGAATTTAACTACCATAAACATTATACAACACTCATTAGTAAATGATGGGTATACATCATTCTTATACACTTCAGTCAGTACATTCACCAAAGGTGTATATTTTAATATGCATACAATTATTGTTTAAGCATATTAAGCTTTAAATTGGCAAAAACCATTTATAGTGAGTTCTGCACATTTTAATATTACAAACACTGCAAGAAAATTCAGTAACAAACGGGAATCTACGTATAAAATTCTAATATGGTATAACTGGAGTGATAGCAAAGCAAAGTTTCATGCTGGATTTACAAGCATTGTGGCTACCTCAGCAGACAGAAACGCAGGTAGAGAACAAAGGAGGTGGATCTCCATCAGTCACCCTCATCCTCACATTCCATCTCTACCAAGACTCAGAGAGAAGTTCTGAAATTCCTAAGTATTATATTTTTAAACCAATTTAAATAATGACTTTATGACAATATATTTTGCTCAAAAACATTATTTTTAAAATGTGAGGTTTGCTAGCTCACTATCCTTTATTTTCTATTCCTGTAAGATCTTAATTTAAGCATCTATGTGGGGGAAGCTAATTTTAAAAGCATGAGGTTAGCTTCAATGTAAAGGAAGTATTAATGTCTTGTAAGGTTTTCAGGTTTGGGTCTAACAGCATTTTTACCTAAGTTTGAAGGAATCCCCCTCTAGTGGGAGTAAAGGAGTATTTCAACCTTCACATAATTTTCAAGTAAGTAGTAGTCATTAAGCTTAGCAACAGAAATTGGCCAACCTTCATTTCTTTCCCTTTTTAAATCTTTATTTTTTAAGGAAAATAAAAAAATAGCTAAAAAAAAAAAACAGAAATGCTACAGAACTTCACTGAACAAAATAATAGGCTGTTACCACTTCTATTCAATATAGTACTGGAAACAGCCAGAACAATTAAACAAGAGAGAGAAAAGGAATAAGAATAAGGAAGGAAGAAGTGAAATTATCATTACTTGCAGATGCTGTGATATTCTACATAGAAGATCCCAAAAACTTTTAGATTTAAGAACAAAATTCAGTAGCATAGCAGGATACATACCCAACCTTCGTCTCCTTTGTCATACATTTGAAATTTAAAAACTAAAGTCAGTAATTATTTTATATTTCAGTTGCCACAAACACCTGTAATTATTTTATATAAACGAGAAGAACTTTTGTATTTATCTGATGTGATTTTGGTTATTAACCAGCTAACATCATCAAATTTAATTTAGCCACATAGTAATGAAAATTTTCAGTTTAAACTAGACTGTGCAACTATGGAAACTCAGTACACTCTCAGTGGAAAGACTTGATCACGTATTAGAAAGACTTCATAATATTAATTCTTTCTTCTACTGTGATCTGCAATTATCTTCTGTAAGCTTCTCCAAAGGAACACCCTTCAGTGGTTCATTAATACTTTCCAGACACCAATTAAATGTAAGGTTTTCTGTCTAATGTGGTAAGACTGAGGTGATTCATTTCATATAGATACCTGAGTGAAATGTATTCAAATAGCCATTATATGATTTTTTTAAATGCAACTTCAAAAACAACAGATGAGATTATTCATGGTGTGCCATTTTTAAGGTTCAATATATGGAAACTTTAAAATAGCAGGATATTGAGCAAGATGTGATGTGCATTCCTGTAATTCCAGCACTCAGGAAGGCTGAAGCAGGAGGATCACAAGTCTGAGCCCAGCCTGGGCAACTTAGTGAGATCCTGTCCCAAACAGAAATGTAGCTCAGTACAAAGGCCCCAAATTCAATCTCTTGTACTGCAAAATAGTAAAACTAATCTAAACTAAACTAACAAATAAACTATCCATTGAGCTGTACTATATAAAATCATGAAGAAAAATGTCACAGGTTTACCAAGAGAAAATCAGAACATAGGGCCAGGGAGATGGCTCAGTAGGATAAGCTCTTCCCTGGCAAGCTCAAGAGTCTAAGTTCAATCCCCAGTTCCACCCCCCACCCCGAAAAAAAATATTCAGAAAACATAAAGGCTAATGTTTTCCTTCTCCACAAAGCTGCTAATCTGATAAGAAACACACTTGAACTTCAGTAGGATTAAGAACTTTTCAAGGGTTCCTTGGTACAGAGGAGTCCAGGGGCTTAAGTGTGATAATGACTCAGGGACTTCTCAACTCCAAAGATAAGACCCTTGCCATTAAATCACACATTTTAAAATGATGTTAATGTATAATAAACGCTCTATACCAGTGACATGGGTGCCTAAAAGGATTTCATATGTGGAAACCTTCCAAAGAGCATTTTGAAAGGGGAATCTGAAAGTTTAGTAGCAAGGAAAACATCTCAGTTGGTCTCCATCTCAACTATCCCACGTCTTACTTTAATCAAAATAATGATACTACTAGTACTACTACTACTACTAATAATAAAAATCACTGTACTCTCCCCTTATTCTACTAATAAAACAGTAAACACATGGATTCAGAAATTTACAAATAGAATTGTTTATGTTTTCCTTGTATTTCACCTTCAAAGTGTTACTTTTAGCTGTAAAGCACACACTAAAAGTACAAAGAATACTAATTCCAGATGTATTTTTATTAGAATAAAACAATGTTAAAGTGATGCTTTATTTTATTTTTTTATTAATTTTATTGAGAAACAAATTGCAATGGGACAGTTTCAATAATTAATACATTGCATATTGTTGTCTTCATAGTGGTTATTCATAGTACAATATGCAGACGTGATATCCTGTCCAAACACTATTAGTACAAATCTTTCTTCTCATTGAATTAAGAGAAAGTAGCTGTATATCCATCCTATTTTGTGTATATAGATACAAAATAGTCCATCACTGTATCCCCTTTTTTTCTTTAGTTGTCATAGATGGGTAGTCCATCGCCATTTAAATATTGTAGGTGCGTGAATTCAGCAGAATAATCCAATATAGTCCCCTAGTCCATAACAGTAGTGGGTTATCCGTAGGACTGGCAATGTCAGAAGTTGTTGACTTGAGCCTTTTACAGCTGAGCATACTAATATGGCTTTACTTTTATACCTCGTGTTTATGCTTTCCTGCTGGATGGTTAAGACCAAGATAAAGCAAGACCTATATAACAAGAAATGTAACTTCTGTATCTGACAAGGTCAGTCATATCCCCTCAGGATTTATCCTTAAACCCTGTACCGCAGTTTGTAGATCCTTTGTCAGTGTCAGCCCTGTGGATGAGTCACAGCCATTGCCTGACCAATTTGTTCTCTGTGAAAGCCTGAGAGAATGTTTTCTCTCCATGTGACTCTCCTTAGGCACACTGTACATCGTTGATCACTTTCCTCTGTGGCCCCTTAATCTCCTTGATCAGGAAATCTGGGACACCACTGAGTTACAGGATGTTACAGTGCAGGTTGTCCTATGTCCTGAGTCCTCACCGACGCTGACTTTCCTTACAGCCCTTCTTTTTTTTTAGATGCTTTATTTTAATTCTTTTTCATTTTTTTAATGTATTTGGTACAGGATCTCACTCTTGTTTTCAGCCTCCCCTATGCTGGTATTACAGGCATGCACCACCACACCCAGATGCGGTGGCAAGCTCAGCACACCCAGGGATGGGGCAGTGATGCATGTGGCTTGGGGAATCGAACCCTGGTCCCTGTGCTTGCCTAAGCAGGCACTTAGTCCACTGAGCTATCTTGCTGGCCTTTTCATTTTAGCTTTTTAAAGACTCTAAGATGAGGAATATAGGATTACAAAAGAACTGAAGTAAAAATAATTCATATAATCATGCAAAAAGGATCTTACTAAATTATAGGAATGCAAATAAAACCACCTTATTCAATTTTCCTCAACAGATTACTAGAAATACAAAAATTCTGGAAATTAGAATATTGTCAAAATTTTGGCTAACTGCTCGCTCACATGATAGTCTGAATATTATTCACAAAAACATTTATTGTAATACATTACTTATACAATATAGTACAATTGCCAGTATCTACCATTAAGTATAATCCAACAGTTCCACTGATATTCAAGGACAGACATGAAGATATGGAACTAGCTATTTTTAAGGCTGAGGCACTAACATTAATTCCAACAATTCAAACCAAATTGGCAACATAGCAGAAACTCATCTCCAAAATTTAAAAAAAAGGAAAATCTATATATGCAGATAAGGTCAATGTTCTATGACATTACATTAAAAAAAAAAAAAAAGTAAGGAGTACATAGTAAACTATCCTCTGGATTAAAAACAGGTGTTGGGTCACATACTTAATATAATTAGAACATTTCCAAAAAAGATATGTGAGAAATACATCAATGATTGATTTCCTCCTGGATGAAAAACTTATTTGTCTTTGTTTTTCAATGTAACATTTTTTACTCACTATGTGAAATCTTAAAGTAACTTAAAATAAGATCTTGATACCATAAAAAGCTGTTCAACATCAATAATAATCACAGAAATAAAGCAAATATGTTTACAGTTGGTAAAACACTAAAAATGCAGAAGTAAATGTTTGTTTTTATAATCAAGTTGACTTAACACTTAGGTAAATAGGAAAACCATCTCCCACCGCATACAAGTATCCTCAGGCACATTTGCATTAGCCTTTCCACCACCAGGGTAAAATATCAAGTATCAAAATTTAAAGGAGAGGTTTATATTTCCTCACCATTGCAGAGATTTAGTTCATGGTTGGCTGGCATGGCACAGGAAGGCTCTTCATCCACATCATGCCATCAGAGAGAGGAGAGAGCAGCCTGGGAGGGAAATACAATCACCCAAAAAAAGCACGCCCCAGTGGCCTGTTCTCGCAAAGGCCCATCTCCTAACAGCACATTTAGCTATGAACTCATCAAGCAACCCACTGACTAAGACAGAGCTCCTATGACCCAACTGCCTTCCAAATGCTCCTCTTCTAAACAAGACTTTCTGAGACCATTTTCGATTTTTAACTATAAATCATTTATCCAGGCATCTAAGTGCTACAGAAGTCTATTTCAGGGCAACGAAATTCATTTAAATTTATATATTAAGCATGTATTTGAAGGCATTATTTAAAATGACAAAAGACATACAAAAGGAATGGTAGAAGAAAGCATTATAGTCCATCTGATAGAGCATGTAACAATGTAACCATGAAAAACTCAGTTTTCAAGAATTAGTTCATCACATGAGAAAATACTTATTCTATGTTCAATTTTTAAAAGCAGAACTAAAATCAGAAATTTGGCATTTTAAATCTATCCATGTCCTTCCTCCATGCCTTGTAGAATTTGTGCCATGCTGGAAAATGTCTTCCACATGCAGGATTTTTAAAATATTCATGTTTTCTGTTAATTGGGTTGACTTTACTTTTTATACACTTAAATATTTAGTTCACCTGAGATTTACACCAAAGTAACAACAGTAGTGAACGACTCTCTTTATTTTCCCTTTGAGTAACTGAGAATGATCTACTATTTGCAGTGACTACAGATATTATATCTTTATCATAACATTAAAATGATTAAAGAAATCTGCCTCTACTCTAGGTTAAGGATAGAAAAGGCAAAGTTACCCAAGTCAGTAATTTAACCTAAAAATGATAGGGGTGAGGTAACAATCAACTCTAGATTGATTGTTAGTGGATCTTTATCAAGAAGCACTTGAATTTTCAATAACAATATTATTTCTCCAAAGAGTATACTAAGGATTTTGATGTTCTTGGAAAAAAATATTATATTCATACATTGGTGTCCAAAAGACAAAAAATATTAGCATACCTGCTAGAACCTATTACATTAAAACACTCTCACAACAGTACTATAATTCCTGTGTCTCACTGTGAAGTGGTTTGGATCACTGGTGGAATGTGCATGACTGTCCCATGCATGTGTACACCACTTCTACCAAAAGTGGTACAAGCCACCAGTATTATAGGTAGCTACGCTATTTAGAAATATTGTAGGTAGTCAGATGGGGCTGGACCCTGGGAGAGAGGTCAGTGCAGGAGAACAGTGGGTGGAGGCAACTGAAGGCCAGGCCTCAGGACATGGGGTAAAGACTACAACTGTATTCTTCCCCTAGGAAAGAAGAGCAGTAGTTGATACTCTAAATAGGCATCAATATCTTGGGTGGAGGACCAAACATCCTTAACCCACCCTTTCAGACCCTTGTGCATTGCTACTTAACTTGCTTCCCCATTTGATGCCCATTTAATCAGAATTACCTAAGTGACCACTTCTAGTCTCAATGGTTGCCCATAGTTTTCTCTCACACTCACCTTGTGATTTTTCCAATGGGTCAATATTACCTAAACAACTATACTTGTAATCTTATTGATAACTATAGTTTTATCCTGCTCTATACCCAGCTCATCTGTGAATTTCCCTTGAGAAAAGAGTTCCTCAGGTCATCCTCTTGTCCCTCTTAGACAGAAGCTTTCTTTCTCTCAATATATATCTTTCCTACTCAACCTCCTTGTTCCTGGAAGTCTTCTCTCAATTTTAGAGAACATGAACTTAGTACGTAAGAAGACTAGCATGTCAAGAGTTCTAATTCCCTTACAATATTTAGATTACTTGGAGGTCATATATCATCCTTACATCATATGCTCTATATCAGCAGGAATGTGTTAATCACACTTTTATCTACATTAAGGAAAAATGGACACTAATAAAATATCATGTTTTAGTATTTAAGACAATTTAACCTACAGGACCATTATATCTCAATTTTGGTGTCTCACATATAAAAACTGATACTCTAAAATGTCACACTAGTATGCAAAGTTTTAACTTTAGCAAGCTAGGAAGTAGTTTTGCCTTCTTATTACTGAAGTTGTTTTCATTATTTTTTTAAATATATTTTTAGTTTAGCATAGCAATCCATTTTTCAAAGCTCTTTTTAAAAAAATCGTATAGGGGCCGGAGAGATGGCTCAGTGGAATACGCGCCTCCCTGGCAAGCACAAGGGCCTGAGTTCAATCCCCAGTTGCGAGAGAGAGAGAGAGAGAGAGAGAGAGAGAGAGAGAGAGAGAGAGAGAGAGAGAGAGAGAGAGAGAGAGAGAGAGAGAGAGAGAGAGAGAGAGAGAGAATCATAAAAAATCGCATAAACTTTGCTAGTGTTGCTCTTTTGCTTACGAATTCTCCTCATTTGCATGTACAAACCACAGAATTGAAAGGCATACTTGCTACCACTGTGCCTATTTGACTCACTAGAAACAGAAAACACAATGATGTCCAGTATTGTGAAATGCTGCTGAATGGAACAACCACTCTGAATATATTTTATATTAACTTTAAAACTTAAATAGAGACCTTGGTAAATATCAATGATAATAGTAAGATGTATTTATTCCACAGTTCTGATGCACTTAGCACTGTGTAACATGCATTTAGTATGTAGAGTGCGCATATTATCAAAATTTTGCTTTTCACCACAAGTGATAGTTCACATTATCCACTATTATATTAGGAAGTTAACTATATCTCATATGACAAAGTAAACCAAAGCCTGTCAAAGACTTGTGACCATAGTCATTTCTAATTATTTTCTCTAAGCAAATGAAAACTTTCCCTCTGGATTCCCAAAGCAGTGAATACATGTCAGGGGAAAAAAAAAAGTGATTATAGTATAAAGTGTGCAAAAAGGAACAAGGAGATTTAATGGTCCTTCCACCAAAAAAATCAGCAGTCAGTTTCTCCACGTGTCCAACTGACCTAGACTTGTGACACTCTCAGATCAAAAAGACTGTAGCAGCATAATTCATAATTCATTCATGCTGTGCGTGCCACCTTGAATCTAGGGTGCAAGGCACAATGTACATACATGTTGAGTCATCTTCTTGAAATTTAACCAGCTACTATGTGAATATGCCCAGGCTGGCATTGGGCAGGACAAGAGACACACTGGGATGATCAACAGCTCAACTAAAGAAGGGAGCCTGAACTCAAAAGAAATAGAACTATACAGCTAAATCTAAGCTGAACTGCCAATGTGTAAATTCATAAGCTAAATAAACAGTTGTCTTACATGCTAAGTTTTGAAATAGTCTGTCAAAGCTAAAACAGTGTAGGTAAAACTCTAAAGAAAAGGAACACTAGGTGATACATGTTTACCATGAGTTCTATATGAGACTACGAAGACACTAAAGGAATTTCACAAAGCAACAGTGATTCTGACATAGCCAAGTTCTTTCTCCATCTCCTTTCCCTATTTAAACTTTCCAACAGCTTTCAAGATCATGAAATTAAATCTCAATTCTTTACCATTCTAAACAAGAAGGGATACAAGGTAACTCCTGCTTGCCTCACTGATTCAAAATGCTTTGGCTAAATAACTTTATTCCTGTTCCTCAAAACAGAAGCGTCTAATCTTCCGGGCCTATGTACTTCTGTTTCATCCTCTAGGAGTGTTCATTTACCAGACCATCCTACCACCAGTCCCTCTGAATCAGAAAGCTCTCTCTTGTATTACCACTTGAAATGTTCTTGTTTCATCATATATAGCCTTCCCCCCTTTATTAAAATGTAAACTTTTATAAAGCCAGAGACATGGGCTATCTTGCTATTACCTAGAAGGAGTGCCAAAGAAGGACCTCATGATTATTTGCAAATCAAATTAATGTGCACAATGAATACATGGAGGACTATAATACACAAACAATAAAAATGTAAATAAATAGACATGGACCCAAATTTGACATAGTTCATTGTAACACAAATATAGACATAACAAGATTTAAAATGTGCATAGCCTGGGCTGGCTGGGGTGATAGCTACTATATGTTGAAGTTTTATGTGTCATTTGGCTGCTAACATATTCTTGCATCCCATAGGAGTATCACTCCAAACCATGCCCCATTTTTGTTGTTTGATAACACCACGTATGAACTTTTATGTATCTGTCTAGCCAAGAGTGGATTTTTAAAATTCCCTTAAAAGGACTGGGTCTTTAATTTGGTAGCAGTGAAGCATGAATTATGAAAGCAGAAAGAAGCAAAAAGATAGAAACATCTATTCTGAATTAAGATGCAACCAATTCTTCAAGACTTTTACCAAGAAATAACTAAAATTAGATTACAGTATTTTACAAAAAATATATCCCATCCTGGGGTTGGCGAGATAGCTCAGCAGTCTAAAGTGCTTGCTTAGGCAAGCTTGGGCAAAGCAAAGGGACTGAGGTTCCACATGCCTTGCCAGCCCTGTCCCCAGGGCGTGCTGAACCAGCCACAAAAAAAGAAAAGAAAGGGAAAGGGAAGGGGAGGAGAAGGAGAAGGGAAAGGGGAAGGGGAAGAGGGAAGGGGGAGGGGAGAAGGGGAAGAGGAAGAGGGAAGGGGAGGGGGAGGGGGAAGGGAAGAGAAATATATATACCATCTACTGTTCTCCCAGGCTTAATTTTTAAAGTAGAATTCAGACTTACACAAAAGTTGGATGCTCACCAATATAGCAGATGGTGAGAATATTCTGACCATGCTATCTATGTTGTAACTGGCCAATGTTCAGTGTAGCATACCTATTCTATAATAACCTTTGTGAGACTGCGGAGTAAATGACATCTTATCAGTTACATGATAACACATTTATAGATTAAGAATCCTACACTTAATAAAATCACATGTACAAAATTAATGATTTCTGAATTTCCCAGTATTTATCAAGAAACAGGAAGACGTTCAAATGGGAAGGGGTACTAATAGGGATGGGGGCAAGGGGGAGGGAAGTAAGGGAATGGAGGGAAGGAGGGAAACTTTTTTGAAAGTTTGAATGAAAAAAATTGAAACAAATTTCTTTTTGTTGTTGTTTTTCCCAATGCCTTCAGGGCACGTTTGGCTGGCTTGAGTTGTGGGGATGGAACAGCAGCAACCTGAGCCTGACTGCTTTGTTGAAGCAGCCACTTAAAGAACTGAGCTAAGGGGCAGGCCCCCAGAAGGATTTTTTTTTTTGGGGGGGGGAAACAAATTTCTGTAAAGGAGGGGAAGAGGAGTTGAATGGAGGGAGGGAATTGGGGTAAAAAGGAAGAATCAAGATATATTATGTGCATGTAGATTCCCTATAGTGAATATGATCATTATGTATACCTAAAATATACCAATAACCTTGATTTTTAAAAATTACAGAATTATGCAAAATAATATGCTTCTACTTATTATTTCACTTGGCTTTTCCAGAACAACGAATGTACATAAATAATCTAGATGTACCAACAAAACTTTTGATAATAGATTGTACTTTCAATGAATTTTTAAAATTCAACTTCAGAAACAATGAGATTTTCATGGTGGCAAGTCTGTTTCCCAGATTCACTTTAAGAGAGATTTAAAAGTAGCAATATAAACCAGGTATGGTACACACACCTATAATCCCAGCACTCTGGGAAGCAGAAGCAGGAAGATCACAAGTTAAAGCTCTACTTGGGCAACTTAGCAAGACTCTGTCACAAAACAAAACACAACCCTCCCAAAAAATAAAGCTTTCATATTTATTTTTAGTTGTTCTGACACATCAAAGTTGATCAACATACATGTCTAAAAACACTAATATTTATTCAGTACATTATTTATATGTGTCACTTTTTGTAAATACTTCTAGTTTCTATCCATTTTTTCAAATTTTCTGTGTTTATTCATACACTGTAGAAGACCTGAAGTAGGGGCTGGGGAGATGGCTCAGTAGAATAAGTGCTTCCCTGGCAAGTGCAAGGGCCTGAGTTCAATCCCCGGTTCCGCAAAAAAAAAAGAAGAAGACTTGAAGTAACACTACTAACTGTAACTATCCAGTCAGTGAAATACAACTGAAAAGTTTTGGAACACCACGTGGCAGTTTATCTGAATGCTATCATTCAGTGAGACACTACTAAGTCATTTTCTAAATATTTATCTTGAGCTGAGTGATCTAATTTGGTCGTCATTCAACACTATTTTAACTAATACTCTGAATTATGCAAGCATACACACACACATAGTGCCAAATTTATTTTTTTTCAAAGTTTTATTGATAAACAGATAGCAATGAGACAGTTTCAAATCAAATCGGAAGTACAGTTTCAACAAATATTACACTGCATATATTCTTCTTAGTAGTGCCAAATTTATATTACAGTTAGATTCAAATGTTCTGAAAACACACTACACAAACTCTAATTTTAATTACCTTTTATACAAGGTCTTTTTTATTTTAAAAATACCTGGTTAATTTAACTAAGTTACTAAAAGATGAAAATGTAGTTAATAGATTGTTTAGAAAAACTTACATCACTCTCCCCACTCCATTCTACCACTGAAGTCTGCCACAGTAGCAAGCTCAAAGTTGCCACAAGGTCACTCTGTGGAAGAGGTGGTGCTGCAGACACAGGCCACAGTGGCTAACAGATAGACACACGGAACTCAAGCCCTGCATCTAGGGAAGAGATGTGCAATCAAGGAAACTTTAACTGGTACTACAATGAAAAGACGTTTTAAAAACAAATGCATGCTAAAGTCAAACTAAATTTTTATTTTTGCCAGAAAAGGACTGAACATATTTTCTTTTTCTAAAAAAATGTATTTAGTACAGAGTCTACAGGGGCTCACTGCACAGACTGGACTCGCAATGATCCTCCTATTTTCAGCCTCCCAAGGGCTGGGATTATAGGTGTACACCACGATGCCCAGTCTCAACTGCCTTTTCAGTGTACCCCAGGGGTGGGGCCGGCAGGGTATGTGGTGCCCAGAAGCCAACTCAGGCCCCTGAGCTTTGCCAAGGCAGGCGCATTAGTCTGCTGAGCTGTCTGGCCGGCCCTTATTTTCATTTGTGATACTGCTTCTATTTTTTCCTGCCCTGTCCTCTATCTAAAATGTCCCTGGTCTCAACTCTGACCTCTGGATCTGAAGGTTAAGAAAAATGAGACACGAGAAAGCCTTTTTCTTATCCTAAAATACTTCTCCCAAAATATATTTCAAAAAATGAAAACAAACCCCACAGGAATAGTGATTATAACCAAAAATCACTGAACACCTCTTAGGTCTTTGAAGTTTAAATTAAATTATATATTGATTGTCAAACTGGATGAGAAAAACAATTCAACAGAAGAGGAAAAATAAAAGATAAGGTATGTATATTTAAGTTTAATTACAAGATATTCCTTTTACTATGAGTATGAATTTTCCTTTAGATCAAAGTTTTTATGGAAAAATCTGCCGATTTAATTAGGTAAACTAGTAACAAGGATAGAAAAATTTTCTGGGTAAGGCAATGACTTTTTAATGCTTTTCCTAGTTCCCTAAAGCCCTATTTGACCAAAGAGCCATAACTACACTGGCTCTATACTCGCTACTGTCATCCCATATTCACTGTCACACAAACTGCTTAATATAGCCTGACCTGCTAAGAGCAAAAATACTAAAATAAAAATGCATGTTGTGGTCATTTGAAGGAAACCAACACTAGTACAAGATATTCTAGAAGACCTAAATTAAGAAAGAGTAGTTGAAATTTTCAAGGCAACTAACTTGAGTTTACCATTATTCTGTTCTGCTCCCCTTCACGTCTTCAAAATAGGTATATTTTCTATAAGAAACCAAAACAAACCAAACCCCCATTTAAAAAAAAAAAAAAACAAAAAAACAAACCAGGTAAACAAGAAAAAGAAAGTCTTCAAAACTAAGTACTAGTGAAGTTTCTTTGTCAACCAATTATTTTAATGCCTTTGGAGTTCAGAACTGATCAACAATGATCTTCTAGAATAAAAGGCCTTACACATCTTATATCCAAAGCATTCTAGAACTATCAGTAATTCAAGAGATAGGCATTTTATTGTAGTTAAAAGTCAAAAAAGACGGGTCTGGGGAGATGGCTCAGTAGAATAAGTGCCTGTCTGACAAGTGCAGGGGCCTGAGTTCAATCCCTAGTTCCGAAAAAAAAAAAAAAAAAAAAAGTCAAGTCGAAAAGATACATAGAAACATAGCAGGTATCTGAAGACTCTTAACATCAGGTTAGACTGGCTCTGCAACTACTTCACTGAAAAAAAATAACTAGTTCACTTTCTAAAAGTTTAATGACATATGCTTATAGTTTTTGGTGTTTTTTGTTTTTAAAAAGAATGTACTACCTGAACTTTGTGGTTACACTTCCCATGGTTTTAGTTGCTTGCAGTCAACTGTGATACAGAAATATTAAATAGAAAACTTCTAGAAATAAATAATGTATACTTCTTAAATTTTGCAACATTCTAGGGGTTTTTTTTAACTCTTTTATTTATTTGGTACAGGGTCTCACTACACAGCTCAGACTCATAGTGATCCTCCTGTCTCAGCCTCCCCAGCACTGAGATTACAGGAGTGCATCACCTTGCCCAGTTTTGTTGACCAGCATGGCATGCCCAGGGTTCCGGGTGGGGCCAGCATGGCATGCAGTGCTGGGGATAGAACCTGGGTCCTTGTGCTTGCCAGGCAGGTGCTTAGACAGCAGAACTAGCTCCCCATCCAAATTTTGCAACATTCTAAGTAGTACTGTCGCACCTATGATACAAATCTATTTTTCCAGAATACCCACACTTCATACCCTACCCACTATTAGTCACTACTTAGTAGTCATTTAGGATATCTGACTAATTCTGGAACAACCATAGAGAACCTTTTAGAGCATTCAAGGATACAAACAGCCAGCTGTGTCATGCATGCAATAGGTTTGCCACCACTACTCTAAAAGTTTCAGTTTCAGCATCCACTGGGGATCTCAAGTCATAGCCTCTGAAGAATGGAGGAAGTACTATATCGGACAAAAGAGAGTAAGACTAATGTGTCTATTTTCATGATAAAATCATGAGTCAAAGGGACTGAACTGCTTTTTAAAATAATATATTCGAGCTAGGATCATAGAGGTGACACACCGCTGGGACCCAAGCACTATGGAGGAGGCTGAGGCAGAAGGAATGCCATGAGTTCAAGTCCAGCCTGGGCTACATCACCAAATAATCTGTTCGGGAAAAATAGTACAGGCACTTTAAAGTTTGGCAATTCCTGATAAAGATAAACATAGTCCTACTATCAATAATCCTACCTTGAAGCATTTATCCAAGAGAAATGAAAATATGTTCACATGAAAAGCTGTATGATAATGTTTATATAGCCTTTATTCATAACAACCGAAATATCCTTCACCTGGGAATAAGTGAAACTATGCATTATTACACTCATATAATAAAACACTCCTCCTAACTTCTAATATAAAGAACATAGATATATCTCCAATACATTACACTGAGAGAGGCCAAATGTAGAAAGCTAACTACTGTGTGATTCTATTTATATATCATTATGAAAAAGAGAAATCTAGAGAGAAAGAAAATGTGGTTTGCAAGGAGGTAAGTATAGAAGGCGGTAATTACAAAGAGGACATGCAGTCTTTTAGAGATAGCATAAATGGTCTATGGAAAATGCTCTAATGCTATACACTAAAATGTAGTGTATATTACTGCTTTGCATTTTACAACCAAGTACAATGGGCCCTTGACTTACAAACTCAATTCATTCATGAGGGCTGATTGTAACTCAAAACTATTTTGCTCATAAAAAATAATGGAAATATTCATAATGTGTTCTGAACCTCCCAAATCACCCCTTGACTAACCTTCTCAAAATAAAAAGGGTTGTATAATGTGCACAAACATATCAATAATGCACACCAGAAACATCAATAATTTTCCTAGCATATTTTTTTCTAGTATTTTCAAGAAAGTTACAGAATATGCTAAGTTTACCAGAAACAACAATTTCATACTGTGCTCACTATTCAAGTTTTGATTTGCAGGAAGGGATGACAAAATGGAAGGTGATTATTGTTTGGAGGGAAGTCCCCCTCCATAAGAACACCAGGAATCTGGCTTTCTGGAGTCTTTTCTCTCTTTGGTCCCACTACAACATGCTTCTGGTTCACTAGGTCTCAACCTTTTCAGAACTAACAACTGGTGTAAGGTTGTCTGTTTCTGTCTTTTCTTTAACACTGTTCTCTAGTATAATATCAGCACTGGCTTCTTCATCATGCCTAGTCATATCAGCTCCAGTTCTCACTTTAAAATTGTGAAACCATCCCTTATGGTCACAAAGTGTTTCACAGTATATCACTCATTGTTGGATTATGTTTTATAAAATAAATCTGCATTTATAGCTCTAGGTTTTTCACAAATTATACACTTAGGCTATAACCTACCAACTGCCTTTTGATGACCAACACTAATAAACGCTTTTCTAACTTCTCTAACACTGTTGTTCATGACTATTTTGAGTAACACCTATAGCAACACCTGCTACCTTATATAAATCTTTTTTCCATAAGATTATAGAGATGGTGGATTTCGATGTGCTGAACCTACTAGTGAGGTCCATCACAAAAATGCCACTCACTTATTTCTCTACAATTTCCTTCTTTTTTCCATTGTAATTCATTTCTTTCATTTTCCTCCCTCCCTCTCTCTCTTCCTCCCTCCCTCCCTCCCTCCCTTCTTCTTTCCTTCCCTTCTTTGGGACCACTGTGATACCAATAATCATAGCAATCACATAAAGACTGACTGAACTCATATCCACAAACGTGTGCACCTGGGCTCAGACTGAAACACATATATGCTTTTCTGGCACTACAAGTCTTTGTTTACAACTGCATAACCAGATGACATATAGGTCAGAACTCAAGATTTCGTTTGTAAGTTAAGCCTAAAATTTCAGTTGTAACCTAAGTTGTTCCTATTATAACTTGAGGATCTACTGTAATAAAAGATACTGAGCTAATGTTTATCTATTGTAAGTATACAGATAAAAATTAAAATAGTATTAGTAAGATCTTTAAAATGTTTTTAATTTTCTTTGTTTGGCATATTTATTGTTATAATAAAGTACTCTAGAAAATAGAATTAAATTTTTTAGTTAAAACATTTTTAGAAACTCCTCCGTAATTGGGAATGGCTACATTTTCTTTTGGAGGAGGCTGAGGTTTCTGAAATTTATTTTCAAATAAAAATAACTTTATTTTGTGAACTCAGAAAGGAACCATTTTTCTGATAAAACTCTATCATCTATTTGTTTGTGTAGTGCTGGGATCAAACACAGGGCCTCAGGCATGCTAGGCAAGCACTCTATCACTGAGTTCTACCTTCCCAGCTCAAGCAAAACTGCATTATATTTTTGAAGTTTATTTCAAGAAATGGGAGATGCAGAACTCAAATTCACTGATATTAAGTAGGCAAAATTTAAGTTTCAAATTTGGCATAAACCAAGCAATTTTTTTTTTAAATCTGTTTGTCTAAGTATTTATTTGGTACAGGGTCTCAACACCCAGATTTCACTTGTAGTGATCCTCCTGTTTCAGCCTCCCCAGCTCAGGGATTACAGGCATGTGTCACCAGGCCTGTTTGGTGGCTAAACATGGTGTTCCTGAGGTTCTGGGGCTGGCACAGCATGAGGTGCTTGGGATTGAACCCAGGTCCCTGTGCTTGCTAGGCAGGCACTTAGACCATTGAGCTATCTCCCCAGCCTCCAAGCAATTATTTACAACAAAAAGAAATTGTTCTTAAATGTAAAAGTTAGTAAATAGCTCCACATAGTTATACCTTGTGCACTGATTTTTATTTGGGTATAGATTTTTAAATCCATACAAGTCTAGATAACCGAATCCTTATATATAGGCCTTTTTCGGGGAAGCACCAGGAATTCAACTCAGGACCTCACACTTGCCAGGCAGGTGCTATGCTGCTCAACCATATCCCTGGCCTCTGGTTAATCCTAAGTATGGTTTGATATACCAATAATTAAGTTTGGGCCCACTTTCACCAATGCAGGTCGGTATAACAAAACGAGAGGGAAAATCTTTTTTTCATTCAATTAATTTACACTATTTTCAAATTATTCCAGTTATATGAAAGAATTTGTTGCTTTTGAACTGCATACATACCTGTTTTGAGGTATTCTGAAAATTAAGTCTTCCCACTAATTCAATATCCACAAATCTAGGAAGTTAAAAGTTCAGAACTTACTGCCCTATATCAACTTAACAACTATTATTCCAGCTCAAAAATCTAAAAGGGTCCTTGCTGACAGTGATAAACCTGTCTGCCCTAAAGTGAAATTGCTTTTCTTGTTCAAGGAAAGGAGTAATAAGGGGTATAGAGTACAACAGTATAAACTCTGGTATATAACTCACTCCTTTTGTACAAAATAGATTTAAACTTTAACTGTCAAGTCTCATTAGTGATCGACAAAGTTGAAAGGTAGAAATGTCCCTTGTATAATAATTTTTTAAAACCTATGGCTTGTATATATACATGCACAGAAAGAACTATGTGAAAATACTGTATTTATATGCTCAGCAAAGAGTATAAGGCATAAGAACAAGCTGATGAATGTTGGTATATAGAATTCTTCAGTCATTTTTAAGATTCTGTCTGTATCACTGATAACTTAAGATTATATTCCTGAAAGAGGTTATCAAGTAAGTTGAGTAAAATGTGACAGAAAATACAACTTACAGGGTAACAAACAGTAACTTACGTGCATAAGCAGTAACAACAACAAAAATAATACAATCCATACAATGGAATAAATTTTTAAATCCAAGCAGGCCACAGTCCTAGTGGGTTTAAATTCATGTTTTGATTAATCTACTACAGTACAGCACTATGTACTCTTTGGCAAATGCGAAAAGTTGCCAAGATCTTTAGATTGTGACATTCTACTTAAAAGGCCTCTAGAAAAAAAAAAAAAAAAAAAAAAAAAAAGGTATTCAGCAATCCCTAAATCATGACAGAGAAAGGATGAAAAGCCCAAAAGAAATATTCACAACAGGCTTTTTAGCATCTATTAAGAACATAAAAGTAGAGAGAAGAAACTTTACAAGCTCAGGCTTTATTCAACTTTAAGGAACTTGCCATGAATTGCCTTCCCAGATAGGAAAGCTGAAGAGTATGGCACTTTGGCTCCCCCTTAATAGTCCACCTCATACTTCAGTGGACAGCCATGCCCACCTGCACAGACCCTCTCTACCTGCCCTGCCCTCTTTTCCTGGGTTTGATCTCTCACACAGGAGGGTATTCTTTCTCCCTAATCTTTGCTTTTCCACTGTTACCCAGTTATTTTAGTTACACAGAGTTGCAAAACATCTAACCCTGGACATCTGGGTAGTGGTTCTGTTTTTCAGAGGGAGTAAAAGAGACTGACCAAAGGAAGCAGGGGAAAACAAAGCTGAATTCTGAGCACCAGGAAAGAAGAGCCAGTGGGAAGGCAGAGCCTGGAGGAGCTGGAGGCGGGCACCCTCTTCAGACTGGCTGTGAGCAATCTGTATCAGCAGAAACTTCAGCAAACATGTGCCTGCCTGCCTGCCCCTGGATTGTGCACCTCCCTGGGGGCAGGCGAGCTCAGCTGGGCAAGGCCAGCCTGTGCATGCCACATGAGCCACTGTGCCCTGTTCCACCTAGCCACACAGACTTGAATGCAGCAGCTGCAATAGTGTGTGAGATCCTTCTCAGCTTTCATGCCCTGAGTGAGACCCTGGATGTGCCAGCTGTTAAACATGGTTAGTTATGGAAACAAAAGAAACCCAAGCGGAGGTGGCAGGCTTTGAGGGTGGTGGCTCTAGGGCCTGGGGCTTCAAATCTGCAGTGTGTTCTTTTAAGGCAGATTCTGGCAAGGAAGCAGTAAGCCCTTGGGGAGTGGGGGGTAGGCACTCCTGTACTCCAACGTCTCTGGAGAGAGGTTCAGTTCGGCTTTTTAAATGTGTTACCTACAAATTTAATTACCAATTTCTGCAAATAAGCAGCATTCTATCACCCTAGTCATTAACTTTACATAAAATTCACCACTGATAATCACAAATTCCTGATCATTTCTTTTTAAAATCAATTCTAGGGATCAGGTAAATAAGGAAAAACAAAACACCATAAATACATGGATCTATTAAAGAAGAATTTTCCCACATTATAATGAATGAGGAGCTTTATGACAAGAAGTAACAGAGGTAATAAAGATTCGAGGAGAAGGACAAATACTAGGGAAAAACATTTTTTGAGAAAACTACATAGTTTAAACACTACTCTTTAAAATTTTGGAATTTCTCTATTTGAATTGAATTTCTCAATTTCAATAAGAAAATATAAAAGCTTCACTGTTTTTGTGATACCATTTCTCATTCAGTCCTAACTACTACTTATAACACTGATAGAATCAATAACAACAACAACAACAACAACAACAACAAAAATACACTGCTTCAACTTTGCTACAATATAAACATTTCAAATCACTAAAAATGTTAAAGTCAGGATTAGTAAAAACAGAAGATGTTTATTAAATTTATTTTAGATAAAATATTTAAGGTCTCAATGATTGCATTATACAAAATTTTCCTGGTAAAAAGACCTGCTCTTATTTAAACATTTAAAGGACACATCACTTTTAAGTGTTCAACTTGTGTCAGCAAATAAAAGAAGAGCACATGTAAAATGCTATAATACTACCTACCAAGGCTTAAAAGAATAAAGAACTATCTAAATCCATCTTAGGCCAGTTCCTCATCAGAAAGAATGCTCACAACTTATTTTCATCTTATTTTCTGAATATAGGATTAATAACTTGCACAGAAATATATATACTTCAGTAAATGATTTTCTATTTTCATAAGGAGAAAGTTAACATTTCATTGAGAGCAAATTTATGCTTAAAAATGTAGGATGCCCTCTTTCTAGTCATTATCTGCTCTCTGTCTTCCTATACCTTTTATTGTTTTGCTGCTTTTTTGTCTTGCAAATGTTGCCAACAATTGTTTTGTTTTGTTTTGTTTTGTTTTTCCAGAAGAGATGGGGTGGGGGATTTAATGGGCTAATGAGATTTTCAGGTAGTTCTAGTTTTAATATGATAAATAATATCATATGATAATGTTCACAGGTGGGGGAAGAGAAAAGTCATGATGACACCAGATATTCAATTCGGTGTAGCAAACAACAGCATGTTCATATAACTAACACTCTGACATGCTGAGATACACCCAAGCAGGAGATAGCCAGGTTACAGGGAAATAAGAGGGCAGGGTACAGTGTAAGACAGCATATGTAACGGTTGTCACTAGCAATATGTTGAGCGGTGCATTCATAAGGGTGGATGAGTTTATCACAGGAAAGAATGAAGAATGAAATACAAATAGAACCTAACAGAACCTTCATAAGCACTAAGCATTTAAAGGACAAATTTTTCCACTTTCCTTGATATAAGCAAAAGCAACTAGACTACAAATCATAGGACTTCAAAAACAGGAAATAAAAACATGGGCCATGAGGCAAGAAGACTACCCAGGGCTGAATTTAACTTCTCCAAGCACTGGCTGTGCACTCTTGGCAAGTTTTTAGCATGTGTACCTCAGCTTCCTCATGAACACAATGATAGCTGCCTCAGAGAGCTGGAACAAGTATGAGAACTGAACTACCTTACTAGGTGTTCCCTATGAGAGCCTTCATTGTTTTGCTGTTTTTCGATCTTGCAAATGTTGCAAATGGCTTCCTAACTCCAGTTTTTCAAATCCACCCAAGCCTCTGTCCCCATATCAGCGCCTTAGTTGGGATTTTTCTCTCTGCCCACAATATCATGAAACTGGTTTCACTGGCATCAATCTCTTTCCTGTGCATCTTACACAGTGCCTCAGTGCTGTCCTGAGAAAACAGATGTGAATGTCATTCAGGGTGAAATTCCAGAGAAAACCCTAAGAATTGGGTCTAGACTCCTTAACTTGGGATAAAGGTCCATGAGTAGTCTGTGTTTAATCTGCCGTGTGGTTTCATCCCCCTGAACTCATTAATGGAATGTTAATCACCTTCTCTGGTGACTTGTGCACTGAAACTACCCAGGTCTTATAATTCTGCAGTTTCAAAATCACATTTCCTTTCAAGATACTTCTTCCCTACTTCCACCCTCAGAATGCAGTACACTTCGCATATTAATGGACTGGACTAATATAATTTTATTATTTTATATGTAACTATCAATATGTCTATTTTGTTCATTATATCCTTGAAGAAAGGGCCCATATATTTTGTATTAATTTACACTCGCTAGTATGTTATAAATTTATCTAGCTTCTCAATTATGTAGAAATGAGGGAGAGGAGCTAAGAACCAGAAATTCTCATACTCCAGCAACACAATACTTCATGCAAGTAAAACAAAAGTATAACTGAGACCTGAAAGCTACCTTTCTCATACGTAGATGAGCAATCATTTAATAAGCAATATAGTTTTCTTTACAATAAAAAGGCAATTATTTTTAGAAATCACAACATTTTTTGAACATTTCCTTGCTATGAATAAAGTCACTTTCCATAAATATTTAGGATTAAAATATTTGTACCATAGCAGCTAGAACTGGAGGTATGCTTATTTCCATCTTCAAAGCACAATTTAAATGTAAGAATAGGTGTGAGGTCCTCTTACTCTTGTATTATCATCCAAAAAAGGATAAATGACCTTTACTTGTAGGTGAGTAAGTGTTTATTTCTTTGTTTTAGTACTGAGGATTGAACCAGGGGCGTGAGCTAAATTCCTAGCTTTTTTCCTTTTATTTTTAGATTTTTTTTTCTTTGTCTTCGTTTTTTGAGATAGGGTATAACTAGGTTATTTAGTTGACCAAACTGTGCTTGAATTTGCAAACCTCCTGGCTCAGAGTTTCAGAGGGCTAAAATTACTGGATGAATGACTTCTAAAGCTTTATCTTCACTTAGACCACCTGAGTTTCTGGACTTCACCTGCACAGTAAGCAGTCCCATAAGGATGCACCTTGAAAACTTTGAACTTAACTAGTCAAAAGCAACATTAACTTTTTCTTCCTTTTCCATTAAATTTCTCTTATCTTTCCACTGATCTCTAATCTTCTGTATTTTTTGTCAATTACTGACAATTCACCTATCTACCTGAGCGCAAATATTTGTGCATGTCTCCTTTACTGCTACAGTTAGAAACCACACCAATCTCTTTATCCAACATTTCTACTTTAACATAGGTAATGATCAACTTTTTGTTCAAGGCATGGTTCAAAGTTAATCCACAATTATCCTATAAGTACATAGTCTCTACCAAATATTTTGAGAAATATGCTCAACATAAAGCATGAATATTCAAATATCTCTTTTTTAACAGACTGAAACCCTTAGTTAGGTTAACTGGATACTTCTCAAAATACTGAAATACAATAACCTAACTATTTTCTTCTACAGTCTACAGCATGATCCTAGAAAATAATGACATTTTCTGCTATTCACCTTCTTGTTTCTGGCATAATACAGAGAACAGTACAGTGTTTAGTATATAGAAAGTAGTCAGTAAATTTGGTTGATTGAATATGAATATGTAGATTTTATTTATCAATTTTGGTTTACAAAGGAGATTTAATGCTTCTAGTTATGAAAGCAATCTAAAGTTCACATTCAAATGAAAACTAAATGAATGTGCCTTCAGCTTGAATTTGAATCGTTACTCTATCAAAAGCTAATTAGTTCAATGATGTTGATGATATCTCATACTGACATGTCCGTCAGTACTGAGACTGTCAAAACTGGGAAACCCATATATAAATTTTCCCCCCATAAAGCAAACAGTAACAGTACTACATAAGCTAAAAAATGAAAACAAAAATATATTTCACACATTTTATTCCAGTTAAAGACATAAAGTCTGTTTCTTATCATTTACCTGGTAGGACCCAAGTTACTCATGATAACTAATGTATTACGGTACCAATAGCATTCTGAGAAAGAATAGACACTAAGATAGCCAACTTAACCAAGAAAGGTAATTTCATGAAAGAACACTGGATAGTCCACAAAATTGGTAGTGGAATAATAGGATTACAAAAGAAGTAGGAATAAAAGGACATGAGTCAACAGAAATAATTTTCCCAGAATATTACCACACCATTTCCAATAATAGACACTGAATGCTGACAATATTACTAGACCCTGCACTTCCGTGGTTGAATAGGACAACAGTTTATGGCTGGCCAATTCTTAGTCACATGCACTCTCTATAGCTTTTAAGATCTGTCTTCTTGGGACTTAGCAGTGGAAATACAGTGCTGCCTTTAACCAGGTCTCAAAAGAAATGTTTCAAACGAAAGCAAGTTTATATACTGAACTCCCAAAAAACAAACCAAAACAAAAGACAAGAAAAAAAAAAAACCCAGTAAATATTTCATTATTGAATTATGTCATTAAAAATTTCATGATTCTCACATTAGCAATGCATAAAGTGACAGCACTGACTGCCACCAAGTATATGGTATAAGAGTCCCACAGTATTAGTCTGTGTTAAGGAGCAGACCCATGTGGCTGACTACTTTAATTGATTTTTCACTTGTATTTCTATTCTGTTCAGGTCTACCATTGAATTCCCTTTGTGCTGACATCTAATTTGGCTATGGTACAATCAGTTTCTAGTCAGCATAGAAAAAAATGTTTATGAGATTGGGTGCAAGTGCCCCACAGCTTTCACAACACATTCAGCCAAAAGCTCTTTTGATATGTAATGTAAGTGCTGGTTACAAAGCTTATTTTGAGCAATGGACAAACCGAAAATTATGGCTCATAACAGATACTGTCTTCAATTTAACTACTCTGACAAATGCCTTTTGACTATCCAAGTGAAACACACGTGAAGCAGTAAATAGTGTGCCTCCCCTTTGATACTTTATCATTATATTCAACTGAGGCCTTAGGTTTAGGATGCAACAGTCCCAATACCATACTAAATTGTTTTCCTGTCATCACTCCATATTAGATGAGTAACACTAAGTAAATACACTTTAGAAGGTATTGGACCTAAGGGACAGCCAGATAGCTCAGTGGACTGAAGCACCTGCTTAGGCAGAGTGCAGCAGTCGGGGTTTGATCCCCAGAGTGCTGTGCCAGCCCTGCCCCGGGAGCACACTGAAAAGGCCATTGAGACTGGGCATGGTGGTACATGCCTGTAATCCCAGGGCTTGGGAGACTGAATACTAGGGAATCACTATGAGTCCAATCTACATAGTGAGACCCTGTAGACCCTGTACTAAATACATTAAGGGGGGGGGGAGGAAGAGGAGGTAATGGACCTAAATATTTAGGAAGATACTGGCTGGCTTCCACAGATCACTGTAGAAAATAAGTAACTAAAACTTTGGAAGTGCTGATTACCTCTACCATGTCACGGTAAGGCAACTCATTCAAACATTTCCTACCTGTTTGAAAACACAATCCTTTATGTCATGCCGTAATTATTCCTTGGCTGCATTTACTACTTTCATTATTATTTCGCAGTGATATTCTGCGAAACAGACCTGAAAAGGATATAGATATTCTGATATAACATCTTATGTCATAGATGAGGGAAATGGAAGCCAAATTTTGTCTTTCTGAGATTTGACAGCCACTTTGGTGGGGAAAAATAATCACACCAAAACTCAGGTCTCGTCACACCAGTCTGTTATTTCTTTTACTAAACTGTAGCATTCTAACAGTATCTTCTACTTAGAGTTGGCTGGAGATAGCCAGTAACAATCAAGGCCATTTGTTTCATCAGGAGGCTACCCCTATAGGACACCCTTATAGCCCACAAGACTCGGGTATCTATCAAAAAGTGGCCCTGATAACTGTCACATACACTTCTCTGCTGAGAACAGTGCACTCATATTCTGCTCTGTAGTTTCTATATTGCCTGTTGAGAGTTCTTCAGATATAAACCAACTACCTCTGGGATTCAAAATATTACCACTGTTGGGGATATAGCCTTTTTTTTTTTTTTTTGGGGGGGGGGGGGGCTCATCCCACCCTGAGGGCAGAGTGTCACGGCACCAGAAATCAAACTGAGACCCCCTGTGCATGCCTAAGCTTGCCTAAACAGGAGCTTTAGACCACTGAGCTATCTCACTGGCCCTATTGGGGATACAGCTTAGTGACACAGCACCTACCTAGCAAGCACAGGTTTTCTGTATTACGAGTTGTGGATAAGGAAGCTCCTATACTAAGCTGTAACATCATACAGCATAGAACCTCTCAGATTCCTGGAAACTTAAGTTTTACCTTCTGGGACTCATTCTTGGAGTGAACTTCAAACTAAAGTAACTAGCCTCTTTTGAGACTCATTCCACTGCCAATCCTTTCTTTGAAACCCTGTCCAAGGTCACATGTACTTATTTGAGAGAAAAAAAAATCAAGCTAAAATTCATATCTCTTACTTTCTATTAAACAGCATCATTTTAATAATGCCTTTTATTTACAGTTGGCTGGAGGCAGCTCAGCCAGTGGCAACAAAGGCCAGTGACACATCAGCAAGTGGACTAATAGGAGATTCTGATTTGCTCACAAATTTCAGTTCTGATGAAAGTTCCTTCATCCCTCTCAAAATATTAATATACTAATTATTTATGGTGTACACCAACAAGATGGAGTGAGTTTTAATTTTAATTCAAGGAAAATAGGTTACACCTGAGAACATCCAAGCTTGTCCAATAAAAGAATTAAATGAAGAGCTAGAAATAGGGAAGAAAAGTCATGGATTTATAGGAGCTTAAAAAGTTACATGCTAGGGTTGGCCAAATAGCTTAGCAGACTAAAGTGTCTGCACGCAGGGGACGGGGGTTTGATCCCTGGGCCTGCCGTGTCTTCCCACCCCTACCTCCCTCAGTGGGCTGAGACAGTGATTGAGACTGGGCATGGTGGCAGGTACCTGTAACCCAGCACTTGGGAGGCTGTAAACAGGAATCATTACGCATCTGATCTAGTGGTGAGACCCTGAATACCCTGTGGACCCTTACCTAAAAATACAAAAAACCTTAAAAAAAAAAATCTTACATGGTGATCTTTATCATATTGTTTCCCAGGATTCCCAAGTATTGATCAGTAGTATGATCTTAGTACAAGATACGTTAAAAGATTCTGGAGCCAAGGTCAAGAATCATTGTCCAGGTAATGAAATTTGGTTTAATGAATTTTCTCGATCTATGCTATACAACAGAGATATAAGTATAAACATGATTCACATAAGTAATTTAAAATCTTCTAGTAGTCATATTTAGAAGAATAAAAAGGATGACAGTAATTTTAGTAATATAGATTATTGACTTAATATGTTAAAAATATCTTTATGCAGTCAATAAATAATACGCTAATTACATTTTACATTTTTTCTTATATGTCATCATTATATCTGTGATTACTGGAAATGCTTACAAAATTAAACCACTGACTTGTCTGAAAGCAGTAAAGAGATGCATTTGGGCTACAGAGCAGTTCCTTCTAAGCAGGACACTGAGAACAATGTGCTCTGAAGCTCTGGAGATTACGTAGGCAGTACATTGTTCCTAGAACCAGCAGACCTAAATTATGGGAATTTTTAGGTTCACCTTGCCATTCCCTCCATATCTAAGAATTCCAGCTCTCTGAGAATGAGTATTCTTGTGGGAAGCAAAAGACTGGCAGCAGAAGGCAAGTGTTTTAAATCTGTCTTGGTTAATTTTCTCTCATTGCAGAGACAAATATCTGACACCCAAAATGAAAGAAAGGGTTTATTAAGCTCACAGTTACTGGAGGTTTCAGTCTATACTCAGTTGGCTCCAAGGCAGACTGGCACGTGGCAGAGAGCAGCAGTTCATGGTGGCAGAAGGAAGCAAAACAGCAAGAGCAAATGGGAGGAATAGTGGCAACAAAGGCTACAGAGAGCAAATGTCTCTCTCTCTCTCTCTCTCTCTTCTGTTACATTCAGGCTATCCACCCTTGGCTGGGTGTAGCATTCACACCCATAATCCCAGCAGTACTCAGACCTATAGTTCCAGCCTTAGACCCTGAATTAATCACAAACTCTAGAAGCCCACCCCATGACTTACATGAGATTTTGAGGGGAAAACTAGACACAAACCATAACAGTTCCCTAGACGGAGAAATACTCTGCATCCACAGAAGTATTATATAAGAGGAAAAGCTCCATTCTCTTATATACAGCAGGGCCATGGAGCTCATAGAAACATCAAGGTCTGAACGCAACTGACAGTCCCTGCAAGATATCTTGGGTCACATTTTTCTCTTCTAGGGAGTACATGCTATCAATCCAGATGGCCAGGACCTTTCCCCGACTCTGGAACAAGGCTCACACACTGATGCTTTTGCCATAAAATAAAAGATACAGCAATGGCTTCCTGATAAGCACATCTGAGAGCATCCCAAACATCTCTCCATACAGTCTACTACTGTTCTTTTCAACACAGACAATGCTTTTCAGAAAGAAAACAACCAATAGACTAAGCAAAAGGTATGCAAAAGGAGGGATTGGTGGTAAAGATATATTTCTATCATTCACTTTAAAAGAAGTAGGTGAAGAGCTAAGAAAAAAATCTATTGTAGAAATCTTATGGGACTTTTAAAGTCAAGCAAAGCTAGATTAGGATTTTTTTTTTTTATCTGCCATAAGCCAGCTGTGGGAAATCGCTCTTGGAAGATCGAGTATTTAAAGTGTGAAATGGGCAAAATAATATCTATGCTTGCAGAGTTGTGAGCACTAAGAAATGAATCAACTAGCACAATGTCTGGAGCAAAGTAGTAATGCCTTAAGGTTTTTTCTTTCTTTCTTTTTTTGGTGGTACCAGGGATTGAACTCAGGACCTTGTACTTGCCAGGCAAGCACTTATTCCACACTGAGCTATCTCCTCAGCCCCCAAATAATGCTTAGGAAATGAAGATAAGCTTAAAATTTCAAAGTAGAGGGGAAAAAGATTAACCAAACAAACAAAAAAACCACAAGCAGTATCTATAGTGACTATTCATAATGAATATTATCACTACATATAGGCCTCCCTCATTCCCTTTCCATAAGAAATACTCATTTCCTAAAGTAAACAGCTGCCATTTCTAGCAAAGTTAGCTTAGCCATAACTTTGGGACTCACAAGTTTATAATAAACATTAAAGCCTTTGTGTTTGGCCTTGGTAACTTGGAATGAGTTTGATATAAAGAAAATGTTTTCTAAACTGATTGATACAATAAAGTCAGAGTTTAAACTATTTAAATTTTATAATTTAATTGCCATTATCAATGTTTATAAATCTTCATAATTAGGAATAGGTTCAATGAAGTTGATTTGGGAAATAAAAACTCTATAAAATATTCTAGCTGAGAATAGTTTGTCTTTTCAAAGATTTCTATCAGACTACTAGGATTTTATCCTACTTCCCCCCACTCCTTGATTGCTATTTTCTAACTTTTTTTCAATCTTTTTATTTTGGGGGCTGGAGAGACAGCTCAGTGGAATAAGTGCTTGCTTGGTAAGCACAAAGTCCTGAGTTTGATCCCTGGTACTGCAAAAAAACAAACAAACAAAAAAAAAAAAACCACACAAACAAAAACCACTTTTTAAAAAAGTGATTTCCCTTTCAATTTTACCAAAGAATAGCTTCTTTTCTGAGCATCAGAAGGAATTTGGTTGTAATTTTACTCCTCCCAGCATCAAACTTCTCATTGGATAGCATTTTAGTCCTTTTATTTTTATATCCATAAACTAGCTGATTTTTGTTGGTTGGTTGGGGTTTTTTAATTTTTTTTTTATTTGTTTGTTTATTTATTTATTTAGTGTGTGTGTGGCCAGCTCAGCCCACCAGGGGGGGGCTGGCTGGTATGTGGTGCTGGGGGATTGAACCGCGGTCCCTGTGCTTTGCTAAGCTTGTTCTAAATAGGTGCTTTAGACCACTGAGCCATCTCACCAGCCCTGGTTGGGTTTTTTGAGATGGATTCTTGTTATGGTGGCCAGGCTGGCCTTGAACTCATGAGCTCCAGTGATCCTTCTACAATAACTACATGAAAACATCTCCCATACTCCATACAAACCCCAGAAAAAAGAAACTGCGAGTGGCACTGGCCTCAAAACCTTCTTTATACTATTGTAAAAAGAGGTATGATTAACACAGTAGGCTCTTCCCTCTTCTACTCTGTTAAAAAGTGAAATCAGGGGCCAGGGAGATGGCTCAGTGGAATAAGTGCTTCCCTAGCAAGCGTAAGGGCCTGAGTTCAATCCCCGGTTCCACCAAAAAAAAAAAAAAAAAAAAAAAAGTGAAATCAATAAATTTCCTAAGATAGTTTTATTACTGATCATAATCTGTAGATTTTTTTTCTGCAGAATTTCCTACTCTAGCTAGGAATTTCCAATTGCCCAGCTCAAAACAACAGGTCACACTTTCCTGCAGTGAAGGATTAAGCACACTGAGGAAAGATTTTCCAGTTTCACACATATAGGACTTCAATTTAGATAAATTAAAAGAAGTTGTTCTCTCTAAACTGACTGGAAGCCTGGTTGCATCAGAGTGACTATTTTATAGGCAATGAGGCCGAAACGTATAAATGTTTACAAAATTAGGAAGAAATCTAGTGTGTACACTTATTTATATACTTATTAGTGGAAGTACATGTGCTGTTCTGTTCAAAGTTATCTAAGGATAAAGAAAGGAAAAAACAAACACTACGCTAAGATAAATCCAATGAATGAAGAGTGTGCCCACTTTAGGTTACCTTATGTTGCTTTAAAACTTTGAACTGTTCACCCAGTTTTCTAGTAGTCCCTTCTTCTTTTTCCAGGTTTTTCTAGCATTCTTTGGTATGAGAAGACCACCTCAGAGGGTTCATGGTTGAAGAGCTGAAACATGACTCTCCGTGGAAGCTGAAACGCAGGCTGGCTGTACTATACTGCATTTTCTGCTGGAGAGGAGCACCCAAGCAAAGCTGTGTGGGTAAATGGCTTGAATTCAAATAATACTGCACAGGGATTGAGCTAAGAGTTACCTACCTTCTCTGTGCCTTATTGCCCACCTCTGTAAATAGAAAGAACTAGTGATAGGCAAGAATGTTAAAACCCCAGAACAGTACTACATCCTCAGTGCTGTCACTGTTTTGGCACCAAGTTTTAGCCATTATTTAGTTCATGAGCTTCCCAACTCTCTTCCCTCACCTCTAGCCATCTCATTCCAGACCATTACATTTTTAAAGGATCCTGACATGTAGCAACTGTGTGTATATCACTTTTCTACTCAAAATCCTACAAATGTCCTATCGGACAGTTCCTCTGCCCAAGTCTTTCTTCCTGGGTAAACCCTATTTTAGTCAAAACAGTGCTATGTTTTCAATTACATTCTGCACAATTTCTCTTCCATGGGGTGGTTTCCTGTAAGTGAAACACTAATGCCTCTGCACCAGATGTGCAGTGATGGTTTGGTGACAGGTAGGACTTCTCTATAAAACATAATTAAATTAGTATATTCTGAAAACATGATAACAAAGTCCAAATGCATTAACTAAGAGGTCATATGAGAGTAGTTAGGGACATGGGTGCCTAAGTCAAACTAAAACCTGTCAGTTTCCAATTACAATTCACTTACAAACTATGCACAGATCACTAGTAAAATGCCCACCAAACAGGGCTGTCTCTGCCCAGTGGTTTCTTCTTTAAAGAGATGAACACAAGACAGAGAGCACTGACAGGTGAGACCTCTCACCACATACAACTCAACTCACTGTTACACATTTGTCTAAGATCCTTCCAACCACCAGAGGCTACAGTCATGAAAAAACATAATCACAACAATCAGGTGCTAGTCAACAAGTTAGATCAAGGTACAAATCAAAGTTTTCTAATCTCCTAAGTGGACTATGGAAACAAAATGCTCTCCTAGATTTACGGACAGAAATTTTTCATCCTACCCCCTAAAATGCAGTATACACATGCCACTAGAGGATTTTCCACAAAGATCAGGGGAAGCAGTGACTGAGCCAGTTTATCACTACTTTTCAAAATCAATATAAATCACCACTACAAAAACTTAATATAATGTTCAATGTCCCTGAAGAGGGAAACTGAGGTTCCAGGATCTTTCTTATGACTGCAAGCCTCACAGGGCAAGTGCGATGCTACGTTCTCACTGTTGCCTTCTCCAATTTAAAGACAGACACTTTTAATTCCATGAGAACTATATTATGCTTGTTTTGTCTTTTAGAACACAATTATAAATGTACCTCTAATTCCATAAGAACTATATTACTTTTGCTTCTTTTGTAACATAATTTATCCCTGATGGTAGCAACCTGTGTGTCTTGACTTGTCTGTACTAAACAGACTAAGTCCACATAGGTTCCTGCTTCTCAAGTTGGGACCGACTACTAGAATTTTACAGTGGGGAAACATACTGTGTGATTAGCAAGTAGTTTAAATAATCATTCCTTACGTGCTACCCAGGTTAAAAAAGAAAAACATTTGGGGTTCTCAGAGTAGTCAAGCATAGATAGACAAATATAGAAAGCAGTTGTCAGGGGCTGGGGCTGAAGCATTAAATATTACATGTGTAGAGATTATCAACTGGAGTGAGAAAGATAATTCTTAACATAATAGTGGTAGCTACAGAACAATGTGGAAGTACCTAATGATTAATATGACAAATTTGTGTCATGTATATTTTACCACAAAAAAGCTGGGTACAGAAAGGTGGGAGGCACAAATGATGAAGAATGAAGCCAATGTATCTCTAATATTTATTTTGAAATTTAAATGCTTTGATGGTGCCTTGGTTTAAACTTTTAAAACTCAGCAACTTAGCTTTCTAACCATTACTGTAAAAATTCTCTTAGAACTTCGCAAACATACATATACAAATTTCCCTATCACTTTCTCTCTAAATATTTTGCTTGAAGTTAGCAAAACAGTTCCAGCATACACTGAAACTATTATTAACATACCTAAAGAAAATTAAAGCATCAGAGTGCCTAAAATCATTGGCCCTAACCTGGCAGCAATCTTCAATACTTTTTAAGCATTTAAGAGCAGAATATAATAGTTTGGGAACTTTCTCATTGTTATTATTATTATTATACTATTATTTAATATATTTGGTTACAGGGTCTCACTACACAGCCTGGAATCACAGTAATCCTACTGTTTTCAGCCTCCCTAGGATGGGATTACAGGCATGTGCTACCACACCCAGACTCTGTGCTAGCTCAGCCTGTCCTGAGGGAAGGGCTGGTGTAGTATATGGAGTCAGGGATCAAACCAGCATGGAGAATTTACTCCTTGGGATCAGGTTCAGAGTGCTCAGCCATCCGGACCCTCGACCCCTATAGCCAAGAGAGAAGAAAGCCTGGCTACTGCTCCAGCTAGCAGCAGACCTTGGCATCATCCACGTGGCATTGGTTTTAGGCACTTGTAGAATGCAGGAGTTCTGAAGTTAAGAAGGCTTCCACCTCAATTTCAGAAGAAGGCCTGGGAGACTGGGCAGCATGCCCCTGAGAGGGCCACGTGTAAAGCTATGAGAAGCCTATTCAGTGGAAACTCCAGAAGTATGGAAAAGCCACGAATGTAGATCATCTGAGGAAAGCTGCAAAGGAGCGAAATAGGTCTAGGAGAAAAGCCAGGGGAGCTATCATCAAAAGTGCCATAGAAGTGGAGCCACATGGAGCCCACAATTTGCCACAGATTGTTTCAGATATTCCACACGGAACTATAGGACTTAATGTTTGCCCTGCCGGATTCAGGACTTGTGTTGGTCCCAGTGCTTTGTATTCCCCTGTTGTGCGCACCTCTTGGAATGGTAGTTTATCTTGTGCCACTGAATGTTGGAAGTGTTCAACTTTTCATTTGTACACAGGCTGACAGCTAAGAGCTTGCCTTAGATCTTGGAGGAGACTTGGGACTTGGACTTTTCAGCAATGCTAAAACTGTTAGGACTTTGGTAACTCTTAGAGATGGACTAAAATGGCTGTTGTATAAAGGAATGTGCATGAGTCTTTGGAGCCCAGGGATGGAATGTTATGGTTTGTGTCTAGTTGTGCCCACAAAGCCTCACACAGTCCTGGGGTTGCTTTTGGAGTTTGTGGTTAATTCTTGATCCAATACTGGGATTGCAGGTGTGAGTGGTATACCCTGACCCTGGAGTGGGTAATCTGTATTACAGTGTAAGGACAGGAGAGAGGATAGCTAGCTGCCTGAGCTGCTGCCCCTCCCTTGGCTCTCTTGTTCTTTGCCATTCTATAAACTGCTGCCTGCTGCCATGTGTCACTTTGCCTTGGAGCCAGCTGAGTATGAACTGAAACCTCCACTACCTGTGAGCTAAATAAACCTTTCCTTCCTTCATTGGGTATCAGGTATTTTGTCCCGGTAATGAAAGAAAAGTGACTGAGACACAGTGTAACAACTTGCTATTCTCTTACAATTTGGTTATGAAATTTTGTTGATTTTTTTTCACAAAATAAAAAATTTGAAAATGGTATTCCTTTCTAATGACATCTCTCTACTGTGGTGGTATTTAAAGTACATAATATAACTTCAGCCATATGTTATACCTCTCAATATAATTTCTCTCTTCAAAATGAAAATTTTAATGTCTGAGGAGGGAATATGGTTGCAGGTAGGTTGCAGACAATATTCAACATTACCATAGGACTTGCCAATATTTTAATAAAGTGGTCTGCCATACAATGAGATTCTAAAATATTAATGAACACCTCATATATAACTGTGTATCAATGTTAGAGCCTAAAGAAGGTTTCAAATGGTCTTTACATTGGGTTTCTGGGGTAAAGGGTTTTTTTTTCAATCTATATTTATTTATATTGACAATGGATAATCAGAACTTCAACATTTAAAACATACCACCACGTTTACTATCAAAAATGAGAAAAGCTTATGGTTATATCTATTACAAGATATTCAATACATAAACAATAAAAATTACAAAAACATGCTGAAAGAACATAATATAAAGCTTTAAAACATGGACAGATATATCATATATGTGGATGGAAATTACTAATAATATAATAATCTCAATATTAAGATGCTGACTAATTATCCTTAAATCATTCTGTAGATTCAAAGCAATATTGAGGTTCCTGCCACTCTCTCATTTCTCTCTCTGTGTCTTCTTAATGTTAGTTTGACCATTTATTGTACTTTCTTAGGAGTAAGGGTTTGAGTAAATAATTACATTAAGTCTCTGTAAGTAAAACAGGATGCCTCTGAACCACTGACTACCAAAAGCAAAAGTTTGCAGTTTTTTAATGGAGTAAGGGGGGGTGGGGGTAGAAGGAAATGGGGAGAGAATGGGTGGCAGGAAATAGAAAAGAGCATGGAAGAAAGAGAGAAGGCAGAATACAAAGAATAACGAGGGAAACTGATAAATGGACCTTTTCACACAATAAAGTAGCCATAACACTTATTCCAAAGCATAAGAAAGTTAGAAGCCAGTAATGTAAAACAATCCCAGAGTGCCTTAAATTCTGAGAGTGAGTGCATAGTGGAGTGAAAAATTACAGAAAGGAGTTGTAATGCAGTTCAAACTGCTAAAAACTTAAAATGGGTTGTGTTAAATTCATTCCCCCCCCCCAATAAAAAAGGAAAGAAAGGAGAGGGCCAACGATATAGTTCAGTGACACAGTGCCTGCCTGGCAAGCCTGGGGTCCTGAGTTTGACTCTGGTAACTCAAAACAACAACAAAAATCAAAGGTGTCATGGGTGATGAGTAGAAAAAGAGAAGAATGACCACAAGTTCATAAACCACTCAAGTGACTCCTGTAGAAAAATAATACCGATATTGCGTCTTTACTCTCCACTGGGACTGCTATCTTTATTTAAAGCTTAATTAAGGTAACTATTCCTGGCAATCAAGCTAAGTATTGCCATCTTAGATGAAAATAAATATTTTGTGTCAGGAATGCCATATGTTTTAGACATATATAAAACCAGTTAAAAATAGATTTTACTGTTTTATAGCTATATCTGTCCCATTCTGGCAATCATTTAGATTCTTTTCAGGCACCACTGCTGAAAATTACCATAATTAGAAAGCAGTACAGTACAAAGAGTGTGCTTTCTGCAGACTGTCACACGGCCACATGGACGTACTACAGCATTTAGATGCTCAGCATACAACACCACATTCAACTCTGGAACTACTGTGCATATATTTATGTATCTAAAGTAACTGTCTTTTTTTACTGTGGCCTTATTAAAGAAGCCGTTTTTACCTTTTAAATTTTTATAATTTATGCTTTAAAATTTTAAATCTGCGAAATGAAACTAATATGTAATCATGGTCTCATTGTTCTTTGAGTTTATGTCAAGAAATTACATTTACCAAACCAAAGTATGATATTTTATCACTTAGATCTCTGTTTCTAATGTGTTTACAAGTGGAACAAACTGGTTCCACTGAATATTTGAAGGGCTGCAAAATAACTGCACTTGCTAAACACTTAGCAGACATATAAATCACAATGTAATAGCATTAAAGTTCAAGTACATTTGTGGCATGTATGTAGCTTTCCATCTTGGAGTTGTTTTTTTGGAAATCACCAAGGATGTGTGTAATGTTATCAGTAGCTCTTGCTTTGGTCTGATGAAAGGGTAGAGTCAGAGGTGAGGGCATAATGCTATTTATTTTGCCTTCATTATCATGTTAGTACAGATAGTCTATTCCCTTACAAAAAGAGGCGTGAACAAAAAAACAGACTTGCTCCCTTTCCTGTGCACCTTTTCCCACTCAAGTAAGCCACGCCAGAACACCAGCACCTCTTTAACCCTTCATTCCCTGCTCTCATTTTCACAACCATCATTTCTTGGACTTGCATCTATCTTCTTCCTCAAGAAATGACTTCTATTTTTATCAAACTCTACCTCCAGCCATGTTTTAACACTGCCTGGGCGGTGCGCAATAAATGTGGGGACAGGGAAATCAACATAGTGCCACAATGTCCCCACCCAAAAGTCCTACCAAGACTTTTGGCTTCCATGTTGCCATGTGCAGACCATTCTCACACTGTAGTCAGAGGGATCTTTCTGAAATCTACGTATGATTAGGTCACAGTGATTTTGCTAGACTTCTATTCAAAAACAGCACTGAAACTCTCACACTTCTACTGGCTCCCTAAGAAAGTGATGGCAAACCTTTGTTTTCACTAATATAAAGAGGCTGCTGCAGCAAGAATGTCACACATTTGCTACCACTTCCCTAAAGCCATTAGCTTGGTAACTGGTTATCTTGCTGCCTGTAGTCCTTGGACTTTTCTCCACCAATACTGGCTTACTACACCAATGACAGAAATTAAAAAGAGAACCACCATGCCTTTTGCTCCTATGAGAGAGCAGCTCTCCTTTGTTTTAGCTGATAGGGACAATAACAATCGGAGCCAAGAGAATAATTGGCTCATATCTGGGTAAGAATTTGCCCTTTAAAAGATCACTGTTTCTAAGATTTAGCTATGACAAACTGTCCTGCTACAAAAACAGGTGCACAAACTATCATTAAATGAGGAATGGATAAAAAGAAATGATACAGTATTTTATACAACAGAGTACTACTCAGCAGTGAGACCCTGTACTAAATACATAACAAAAAAAATTTTAAAAACAAAAAGATAAAACTTTAGGCTTTTACAGGTAAATGGATGCAATTAGAAACCATACTCGTAAGTGGAAAAAAAAAAATCACACCCACATGTGTAAACCTACTGTCTCCCTAGCATAAGAACCTGATAGAATAAATAAAATCTGAAAGATACAACAGATACTGTGAAAGGGAAAGAAAGTGTTAAAAGGTAAGGAACAACTAGGATGAGGGAAAGGAGGGGGAAAAAAGAAAGAAGGGAAAAAGAAATATATATGTATATACATGGGAGAGCTTGGGTAACTGTACTCCTGATTTCTGCTGATCTATTGAAAAGAGCAGTTAATGTTTAAATTTTTTTTCTCTCTTAAATATTTTTTTCAACAATTTTACATGCTTGTATCTGATAATCTGGACAACTAATTTGAAGACAATATGCAATATAACAATAATTGTTGAACTTTTATCATTTTGTTTTAGTGAAATTCTGTATCATTTCTATTTTTTTCCACTATTTTTTATTCTCTTTAAAAAAAAATAAAGAGCACAGTTAGAAATACATTGTTACAAGAAAGAAAGAAAGAAAGAAAGAAAGAAAGAAAGAAAGAAAGAAAGAAAGAAAACAGAGAATATACTGTTACCTCTGTACAGATAAGGAAATGACAACATGGGGGGAGAGGGGGATCCTCCCACTGAATATATAGCTGAGCTTTATATGACTCTGGACTGTCCTTTACAGTGCACCCCAAGGATAGACAGATCCTACAAAGCTTTTCAGTGACATTCAGTGCATTGGTCGCTGCTGCTGTCCCTATTTCTGAGCAGCATTAGTGCCTGATGCATCTGAGCAAGGCATTCACTGTCATCAGGCTCCAAGCCAGTACACTGCTTTGAAGGCCCTCTGTGTTGGAAGCGAGTAGACATATCACACAAGGCTAAAATCATCACTGGAGAGAAGCAGGTGAAAATCATTTCTTCTTCCATTCCAAATTCAGTGCAGTAATTCTGTTGAGTAAGTTGGAACGGAGTTTCATATCATACCACTGGAATCTACTAAGAATGTACATCAATTTTTTTGAAGAGCCATATTCCACCACAATTGGGAGGGAAGTAATTTTTCCCCCTCATCTTTTCAGGAAGAATAAATACACCTTGCAGATTACTATTGTATCCCAGAATAGAAGACTGGAGAAAACGCACTGGTTGATTTTCACTGTGTGAAGAAATACGATGTTCTACTTCTACCACATCTCCTGCTTCAACAGCTGAGAGAGAGGAAACAGCTTTCTTTCCCAGGAATAGGTCTAAAGTAGCAAGAGTGACTGTGCAGGGAACAGCTTACCACCCCATGTTCTCACACAGTTAGCTCCTAGAACTTTTCTTAACTTCTTTCAAAAGAGAAAGGCATTGGGAGAGAAAAACCAAATGGAAAAACTCTATAAATGCAAACTGTATTTTTACTTCAAAGCATATTCAGACACCTGTCCATACACAAAACAGTTGAAAGAATTACCACATAAAATTAAACTCATGACATATATTTAGTACTCTATAACCAACAGGATTACTCAATAATGTCAAGGATGACATAGCCACACAAACATTAAAATGAAAGACACAGTATTTTCCCATAAGAGTTCATTCACACTTGTTATACTACAATTAATGAAGACTTATCTAGTATTCATCAGTGTGACAAACAATTTTCCAGGAATAATTTTGTCTTCATTCTTAGAGTGACTTCTGTATAACTGTAGTCTCCTATATTTTTCTGAAATCATGTACTTAGAGGCAAGTAACTTCACATTAGTTTCTTAGAAGAATCTTTCGATGCTCAAATGCATCCTTTAATATTAATGTAAACTAAAGTGTAAAATTCTAAGTGATGAGCTGTTATAGCAAAAAGTATGATAAACTAGTAAAAAGAGTGAGAACTTGAAATACATTTCAGCTTTACTACTTGCCATTTGAAATTTGTAAATAAGAATTTCTCTACATTTGTTAATTTTAGCATGGAAAGGATAAAAATACTTGATGCTTATGCCTATTAACAATTAATTATAAATATACAGAGTGCCCCCCCAAAAATGTATACACACTTCAGCAGTTCACCATATTAATTAAGTGTCTGGAAATTAATGACCACCACTTTGAGCACCCCCTATAATTGTAGAGGCCAAATACCTCTCATGTTAATGTCATAATATCTTATAGTAACTTTAGTATTAAAATGTGTATGTAAGATTTTCTTTTTTGATGTAGACTTCTCTGGGCAGAATCTGTATAAAATAAGGCTGAACATCCTGAAAGTTATTAGTACTATTCACAAATAACAATTAGTGACAAGGACACTATACTCATATTTTCATACTAAAGTAAATGGGTTATGAGAACTATAACCACAATCCCCCAATACTTAACAGAGAATAAAGAGTTACAACACAGAAGACAGAGTGCTTCTTAGAATAAGTCTCTGCAACAGAATCATAAACTTCCTGAGTTCTCAAAGTGAATTGCTCATACAAATTTTGAATTTTGAAGAGAAAAATCAGGTTTGTACAAATGATTTCATGCAATATGTGCAGTAAATCACACTTTTCAAGAACATTAATTTTTCATCTATTTTGATAATTTGCAGGGACTAGATCAAGTTATGTATTTATAAAAACAAAAGATTTGTAACAATTCCCCAAGAGATGAATATTAAGACTTTATTGTAATACTTTAATATTTAAATAATGCTTAAAGCGATGTCTACTAGGACAACTTTCCCATATTATTTATCTTGTAATAATGGTATTTGTTTCTTTTTTATTTTTCAGTATCTTATATTACCATAATCTCACTGTGATTTTCAACTCACTGAAATAGCTTAGCAGGTTTATCCACTAACATGCACACTTTAGGCAAAAGTCTGATTTAAGCAACAACAATAAAAATCAATCCTGAATGCTTATTTTATTTGGACATTAAGCAATTATAAAATTACAATTCCAATAATCAGAGTTTGACTGTTATGCAGCAAAAATCCAATGTATATGAGATCTAGATAAGGATTAAAATTCACATGTTAGAAAAATATCTGATAGAACTTTTAAAAACCAAAATGCATCCTAATGATAATACCAAAAGCTATATTATGGTATCAAAAATTTCAACACATTGCTATATGCTTTACTCTTACGTTTATTTATTTTGATTCATAACTCTTTGAGGGTATGTATTATCCTCATTTTATAGAAGAAAAAACAGGCCCAAGGAGGTAAAAAGGTAACTTTTCCAACTAATAAAAAACACACCATGACACACTGTCTTTTAAAGGTCAGCCCTCTTTTTTCCATTACATCCTGTTGTCTGTAATCAGGCACACCATGACAGTGGTGGGCTGTTAGGGACATTTTATAAGATTCCCTTTTGGAGGAGTGTTACAGCACTCAGCTCTTCAAAATGCCACCAGTCTCATTAAGAAGCCCCTAGTACAAAGTAAGAAATCTCCCTCAGAGTAAGAGTTGGGCTTAGAAGCAAGTCCAACTGGTTTTTGCAACTACCTTCAAAGACAGCTTAACAGCAGCCAGGTTCCTCTGGTTTACTTTTCGCCACTCAAGCTTCTGAACAAAATTAAGGAGCATGAAGATTTTAAGGAACAGAAGATATTCATAATACTTCAGTCTGCCTCTGAGTTAAAGGACTTAGCCATTACTATCCTTTAGAGAGCTAAAACCTGAGAGTCTCAATTCGGTACTGGGTCCTGCGGTTTTAAGCAGCTCACCTGACAGGCAGAAGGACCCATTTTTCACCAAATTGAATTACTCTTCCATGCAGGACTGCTAGATTTAATAATATATTCTGTGTAATGTTTCATGCAGTAATATGAGACAGTTAAAACTATGAAATTATCTACTGTTTACCTGAAATTTACATTTAATAGGTGTCTTGCATTGTGCCTGTAATCCACTTTCCCATCCGTGATACTGAAAAAAATTCACTAGAATATGTTCTTTCATTTATATCCCCCCCTTTTTTTTTGTCAGACACGGGTGTTCCACTGCCATTCAAATATTGTAGGTGCTTTAATTCAGCAAAATAACCCAATATAGTCTAATAGTCCATAATAGTAGTGGGTTATCAGCAGAACTGGCAATGTCAGAAGTTGCTGACTTGAGCCTTTTACAGCTCAACATATTAATATAGTTTTACTTCTTATACTTTGTGGTTATACTTTACTGCTAGATGGTTAAGACCAATTTAAAGCAAGACCTATATAACTAAAAATGTAACTTCTGGGGGCTGGGGAGATGGCTCAATGGAATAAACACTTCCCTGGCAAGCGCCAGGGCCTGAGTTCAATTCCCTGTTCCGCCAAAAAAAAAAAATAACAATAATAATAATAACTTTTGTATCTCCCACGGTCAGTCGAATTCCCTCAGGAATTACAGTGAAACCATGTACAGCAGTTTGCAGATCTTTTGACAGTGTCAGCCATCTGGATGAGTCATGGCCCTTGCTTGACCAAACTGCTCTCTGTGAAAGCCTGAGAGATTTTCTCTCTAGGTGACTCTCCTTAGGCACACTATACGTTGTCAATCACTTTCCTCTGTGACACCATAATCTCCTTGAAAATTTTGTAATGAAAAAAAAATTGTACAAATATATTTTACAAATTGTGTTGCTATAATTGTGGGTGCACATATAATGCTGTGGTATAATTTTTTTCTTTTAAATTATTCAGGGAAGGGGACATCCAGAAGGGGAATAGTTGGGTTGAATGGGACCTTCATTTTCTCTTAGTTCTATGAGAAGAGGAATTTGTACTAATAGTGTCTAGACTAAGGTATCCTGTCTGTATCTTATTCTCTGAATAACTACTACAAAGACAACAATATGCAATGTATTGATTGTTGTAACTTCTACTGAACTGTTTTGAAATTGTCTCACTGCTGTTTCTTTTTCATTAACATTAATAGAAACAAATTAATTAAAAATGCCATTTACATTATTTAAATGGCAATGGAATACCCATCTCTGACAAAACTAAACAAAAAAAGGGGATACAAATGAAGGACCATTTTGTATCTGTATATACAAAACAGTATAGATATATAGCTACTTTCTCTTAATTAAATTTAAATGAGAAGAAAGATTTGTACCAATAGTATTTGGACAGGATATCATGTCTGCATCTTGTACTATGAATAGCCACTACTAAGACAACAACATACAATGTATTAATTATTGAAACTGTCCCACTAATCAGTTTTGAAACTGACTCACTGCTATTTATTTCTCAACAAAATTAATTAAAAAATGATAAAAAATTCAAGTGCCAGATTCTGCAAATGATCTGATCGCTTAACAGCAGCTAGTATAGCTTTAAAAATAGCTAAATATTCTAGTGCTCTGATGCTACGTAAGTCTAAGGAATTCTGTACTGCTCACATTTCTGTACACTGTAGCTCAAAAAAGCTCACTGGCAAGCTTAAGCTCTTAGTGCCCTGGGGTTGGCCAAAGGAAATATTTCTACCAACACACTATGCACTAAACTAAATTTTAAATGGATCAAAGGTCTACATATTAAAACAAAAACATTAAATCTGCTGGAAAATAGACAATGAAGACATTGGTGTAGAGCAAAGACTTTATGAATAAAACCCTGATCACACAGGAATTATAACAAAAAAAAAAAAAAATCAACAACTGGGATTTCATCTTATTAAAATAAAAAGCTTTTGCAGAGAACAACAATAACACCAACAAAGAGGAAGGCAAGCCACAATTAGGGAAAAAATGTTTGCCAGCTGTTCCTCAGCAAAAGATTACTATGGAGAACAAAGAACTTAAAAAAAAAAAAAAAAAATCAGACCTCCCAAATTTAAAGACTCAATCCAAAAATGGGTATCTGAGATGAAGAGATACAAAGAGCAAAAACATATATGAAAAATGTTCAATATCACTGGTCATTTAAGAGATGTAAATTAAAACCAAATGGAGATTGCATCTCACACCAGGAAGAACAGCTATGAGCAAGAAACCAACAAATACTGAAGGGGCTGTAGGGAGAATGGAACTCTCCTCCACTACTGATGGGAGTGTAGACTGGTAAAACCACTAGGGAATCAGTGTGGAGATTGCTCAAGAAACTAGCACTGGAGGTCCCATTCGACCCATCTATTCTCCTTCTGGATGTCTTCCCTGAAGACTTAAGTCAATACACTGCGTGTGGTGGTATGTGCCTGAAGTCCCAGCTCTTGGGAGGCTGTAAACGGGCATATCACTACGAGTCCAATCTAGTAGTAAGAACCTGAACACTGTGTAGACCCTTCCCTAAAGTACAAAAAAAAAAAAAAAAAAGGAGAGAGATTTGTGTAACTGTTTGATGTTAGTTCACAGGTAGTTATAATACTTGTATATAAAATATATTAAATTTTTAAGCCCATAATGTTATGTTTTAAATTTTTTCTCTAAAATACTGATTCTTCAGAGAGGCCACTATGAAGTTACTTACCTAAGCACAGGGCTAAAGCTTTAATATACATACCCTCACTTTATAAATTTTCTGAATGAATTAGAAATTATGTTCTATTGACAAACACTGACTAGAATCATTGCTCTTTAGTAAAATGCAACACAACTGTATGTCAGGCCTATGAAGTTAACCCCAAAGATGAAAGAATGGGAGAGAACTGAAATAATCCAGTTTCTATATCATAATAGGAAGGGGGGGGGGGGGAGAGAGAGAGAGAGAGAGAGAGAGAGAGAGAGAGAGAGAGAGAAAGAAGGGGAGAGAGTATGAACAGGTAAAAGCTGCCAACAGAGGTATGACAGATCCTGTGACAGAAAGACCCTTATACTACCATAAGTAGAAAGTCATAAAGCAGGGCTGGCCTGATAGCTCAGTGGACTAAAGTGCCTGTTTAGGCAGAGTGTAGTCACTGGGGTTCAATCCCAGGCATACTAGCCAGCTCTGCCCCTGGGGCACAATGAGACTGCAAGTGAGACGTGGTGGCGTGTACATGTAATCCCAGCACTTGGGAGGTTGTAAACAGGAGAATCATTACAAGTCTGATCTATGTAGTGAGACCCTGAACAACCGGTAGACCCTGCCCCCCCAAAAAAAAAAAAAAAGTCATAAAGTAGAATACACAGAAGGGGAAAAGAAAGAAATTTGCCCTATTTTTATACTGCATTTCTCTGAGTACACTACAAAAATGTCTGAATGTCATTTATGTTGGCTGCTGTTCCCTAATGGAGGTTAAAGAACTGTATTGCTCAATTAGCAATATTACCAGTTTCAAAACCATTGCAGTGAAATACCAATCACTCTGTCAGACAGTTCAGCAAACATAGCATACTTTCCATTCCTTTGAAAAAGACAACCCAGTCATGTTAGATGTGGCAATGGGACCAGAGGCAATAAAATCACCAGAGCTAGCAGGCAACATGGATCCTCTGGCAGTTCTGAATTACTTTCCAGTATAACTCCTCTTTCAGGCAGACACAGGGCCAGGTTTTATCTCAGTGGCAAAGTGCCTGTCAGGCAAGCGTGAGGTCCTGAGTTTGATTCCTGTGACCACTCCAAAACTTCAAAAGGCAGACAAAAAGATGCGCTGTCTCCCTCGGATGGCCACTGAAGGTATGGCCAGCATGAATCATCAAAGTGCTGCCTGAGTACATCTGTTCTTCCCACTACAAAGAGCAGCCAAAAGTATAGCCAATGAAAGCTCAATGACTGGCTAAACAAAAATGATACAAGATCCTCACTAGAGTTCCTCTGAGTCCTGGCTGCCTGTTCTCACCCTGAAGACTGCCTGAAAGACATGCTAGGCCACGCCTCACCAACCCCTAACCCTCAGCAGAGTTCCTCTAAGTCCTTGCCACCCATCCTCACACCGGGGGGGCGGGGGGAGGATCTGGTGGGCCTTGCCCTGCTACCCATCTTCACCTTAGCTCAACTGAATCACAGTGACCCATCCTTACCTGAAAGACTGCCAGAAGGACCTGGTGCTGGTGGGCCATTACCAGCCAGTCCCCTTACCCTTGCCAGAGCTCAGCTGAGCCCTGGCCAGCCCTCACTGCCAAGGCAGGCAGCTTCCAGAACCTGGAACCAGATGCCCAAAAGACTGCCACAGGGAACTGAGGGAGCCTTGGTGAGCCGTACCCTGTGCTGACCCACCACTGAGAGAGCCTTGAAGAATTTTGGCCTGCACTCATCATCATCAAATCCTTCTTGAGCTGCCATTTGCCCTGCTGCCCTCAATGAGGTAGAAGCTACACGGAATGCCACACTAAGGAGAGCCTATCCCGCCCTTCCACTCTCGAGAGTCTAGTTTACCTTCCCTGCACCCCACTACCATCACTGCAGAGTGAGGGAGAACACAGAGAGTATCAAATATGATAAAAAAGAAGGAACAACAGGCAACCTCACACCTCTAGCCCACCCAAAACAAATCCAGGAAACAAGGTCATACAAAAGCTTAATCACACACCTGAAATTTCTGAGGTGATAGCAACTGAAGTAAGAAACAACTCCATCAGGCCATGAAGGAAATTAGGTCAGAACTAAACTTCCATGGAGAAAAGGAAATAAAAACAATCATAAAACAATTGCTCAATACATCTAAGGAAGACAGTTTAAAAAATAGAGAGGAATATGAAAATGGTGGAAACACTAAACAATACAGGAAAGAACTAGAATGCATAAAACAGATTCAAATAGATAACCAGGAAATTAAGAATTCCATTGAAAGCTGGCAAAACTGCTTGAATGAAACAGAAGATACAATTTTAGACCTTGAAGATAGCATTGCATCTAGTCAACACAAAGGGAAAGATCTCTTTAAAATAATGAGCAAGGAAATAACAATACAACAACTGCAAGATGATGCAAAGAAAAATCATATAAGACTAATAGGTATCAGCAAAACAGTTGGAGATAATACACATGACATAAAAAAATTGTTTGCAGAAGTAGTAGCAGAAAATTTCCCAAGCATGGGAAAAGAATCCAACTACATATATGTGAGACATATAGAACTCCAAGTAGCATAATCAAACTAAATCTTCACTCAGAGACCTAATAAACATTCCAATATTTCAGCAAAAGGGCAGAATATTAAAAGATGTTAGAAGAAACACATCACCTATAATGAAAAGTCCATCAGAATCATGGTATATTTCTCCATACAAAACATAGTCAAGAAGAACTTAAGAGTGAAATATTTTAGGTACTGAAAGAAAACAACTTCCAACCCAAATGATGTTCCCTGAAAAACTATCTTATCAAGTTCAAAGGTGAGATAAGATTCTTCCATGACAAAGAACAACTGAAGAAATTTATGACCACCAAACCAATGCTACAAAGAGCATTGACAGGTATTTTAGAAGGATTTTTTTTTTTTGGGGGGGGGGCTGGCTCATGCTGCCTTAAGGGTGGGTCTGGTAAGGCATGTGGAGTTGGGCATCGAACCATGGTATCCTGCGCCAGATATAGGTGTTTTAGAAAGAGACAAAGATGACCACAATTTCAAGAACAACAGAAGAAAACCACAAAGTAGAGCAAACAAATAAGTAGAGAGTAAATGTAGGGATCCTATAGTAAGAAAACAACATAACAAAGATAAGCCAATACATGTCAGTTTTAACCATCAATGTAAATGGCCTCAACTCACCAATCAAAAGAAGCAGATTGGCAGAGTGGATCAAGAAACAAAATCCAACAATATGCTTCATACAAGAAAAACATTTAACTCAAAAATAAATAGACTGAATGCCAAAAGATGGAAAACAGTACTCCATGAGACAGGAACCCAGAAAAAAGCAGAGATAGCTATTCTCCTTACTGACAATATCAACTTGAAACCAAGTGATTAAAAGTGATAAAAAAAAGTCACTACATACTTGTGGGAAAACTGCAAGAGGAAAAAATAACCATAAATACATATGTACCCAATGTGGGAGCACCCAACTATGTAAGAGAAATTTTAACAGACATGAAAAATCAAATAAGCAACAATAACATAATTATACTAGGGGACTTTAACACTCGATCGACACAAAAATATAGATCAAGTATGCAAAAAATAAGGAAAGAAATAATAGAACTAAACCGAACTTGTGAAGAAATGGACTTAGTAGACCTTATAGAGTGTTCCACACAACAGCATCAGAAAACACATTCTTCTCAATGGTACATGGAATGTTCTCCAATATAGATCATATACTACCATATAGAACATGCTACAGTAAATGCAAAGGGACAGAAATTATCCCATGCATATTATCTGACCATAGTGCAATGAAACTGGAATTTTTTTGACAAAAGAAACAGTAAAAGCTCTATGGAAACTAAATAATATCCTCCTGAATAACCAATGGATCACAAATGAAATTAAAAAACAATATTTACAACCAAACAAAAATGCAGATACAACTTACCGGAACCTGTGGAATGCAATCAAAGCTGTCTTAAGAGGGAAATGTATAGCAATTAATTCTCACAACAGAAAAACACAATGAGCCAGAATAATCTTATGCTGCACCTCAAATTCCTAGAAAAAGAAGAGCAAGTCAAGACCAAAGCAGGCAGGAAATTATAAAGATTAGAGCAGAAGTAGATGCAATGGAGATGAAGAAAAAAATATAAAGAATTAATGACTTAAGAGTTGGTTCTTGGAAACAGTAAATAAAATTGATAAACCTCTAGCCAACTTTATCAAAAAAAAAAAAAAAAGGAAAGAAAAATTCAAACTCAGGCATTAAGGAATAAAAGGGGGAAATCACTACAGACCCTATAGAAATTCAGAAGAACATTAATACCTACTTCCAAAATCTTTACTCAAAGGACTGAAAACACAGAAGAAATGGACAGATTATTCCACATATACGAACCACCAAGACTGAATCAAGAAGATATAAAAATTATCAATAATGCAATATCCACCAATGAAATTGAAACATGCCAATAGAGAAAAGCCTAGGTCCTGATGCATTTACAGCTGACATCTACAAGAAGTTCAGAAAAAATCTAATGCCAACTCTCCTCAAACTCTTCAAAACATTGAAAGGGAAGCAATTTTCCCAAACCCATTCCTGGAGGCAAGTATTACTCTGATACCAAAACTAGAGAAAACACAACCAAAAAAGAACTACAGGCCAATCTCCCTAATGAACATAGATGCAAAAATCCTCAATAAAATAACTAGCAAACAGAAGCAGCAAATCATCAAGAAGATTATACATCATGACCAAGTGGGTTTCATCCCAGGAATGCAGAAATGGTTTAACATATGCAAATACATAAATGTAGTATACCACATCAACAGAGCCTAAGACAAAAAAATACATATCATCTCAACAACAGATGCAGAAAAAGCTTTTGATAAAGTCCAACGGTCATTCATGACTTTTTTAAAAAGTCTACATAGAATCAGAATACATGGTCTTTACCTCAACTTTATAAAAGCCCTCTATGACAAATCAACAGCCAGCATCATACTAAATGAACAAAAACTGAAAGCCTTCACTTTAAAATTAGGAATAAGACAAAGACATCCATTGTGACCACACCTATTCAAAATAGTCCTGGAAATATTAGCCACTGCTATTAAACAAGAAAAGGAAATAAAAAGAAAGGAAGAAAAGGAAATAAAAAGAATAACTAGAAAAACTATTCCTAAAATTCATCTGGAACCAGAAGAGACCCTAAATAACAAAAGTAATCCTGGACATCAAAGGAAAGGCAGAAGGCATCACAATTCCTGACTTGAAATTATACTACAAAAATACTGTGATAAAATCAGGATGGTATTGAAAAAAAAAAGAATTAAAGATGAATGGAACAAATTACAAGACACAGGTACAACTACAAACACACTCAGACACCTTATCTTTAACAACAGAGGCCAAACATCTTCACTGGAAGAAAGATACCCTCTAATAAATGGTGGTGGAAAAACTGGCTTACACATGGTGAAGGTTAAAAGTAGACCCATGTCTATCACATGCACAAAACCAGAGACAAAATGGATCAAAGATTTAAATCTTAAAATAGAAGCAGTAAATCTTCTGGAGGAAAGAGTAGATAGAAATTTTAAGGACATAGGGGTAGGTTGAGAATCCACGAACAAAAATTAAACTACATGGAAAATATTACAAAGAATCAATAATTAGGATCTCATCTTTTCTAAAAGTTTCTGCACTTAAAAAGAAATCACCAACAGAGTAAAAAGAAAGTGCACGACTTGGGAAAAGTTATAGTGGACTGTCCTTCAGACATTCTAGAAATTAGAATTTAAAAAATCAGGCCTCCAAAATTCAAAGACCCAATCCACAAATGAGCATTTTAGATAAATATACACTTCACAAATGAAGATATACAAATGACAAATAAATATATAAAGCATGTTCAACATCACTGGTCACTCAAGAGATGCAAACTAAAAGAATGCTGAATTATCATCTTACTCCAGAAACAATGGGTATTGTCAAGAAGTCAACCAATAACAAATGCTGTAGTGGCTGTGGGGAAAAAGGAACCCTCCTCCACTGTTGGGGCGAGTGCAAGCTGGTACAACCGTTATGGCAATTGGTATAGAGAATTCTCAGGCTAGAACTGAAGGTCCCATTCATGCCAGCTATTCATCACTCCTTGGTACTTTTCAAAAGAAATGAAATCATCATACAACAATGATGTATGTGTACTCATTTTTATAGAAGTGCTATTTGTCATAGGTAAATCTTCTAAACAACCCAAATTCCTATCAAATGAGGAATGGATAAAAAAAAGACATGGTATTTTACACAATGGAGTACTACTGAGCCTTGAAAAAAGATAAATATGCGGCTTTTTTAGATAAGTGGATGCAACTAGAGACTACACTGGTGACATAAATCAGCTCTATATGTGCAAACATTGTATTGTCTCGCTAGAGTAAGAACCTGAAGATAAATAAAAGTAGAAAGGTACAATAGGTACTGTAAAAGAGAAGGTATTTACTCAATGGGGAAGAAAAACTGGGATGAGGAAAAGGGCAATACGAAGAAGGGAAAGGGTATATATAGGTATATATGCAGGATAATTTGAATAACTGTACTCCCAGTTTCTGTTGGTCTTCTGAAAGGAGCAGTTAACGCTTAAGTTTTTTTTTTTTCTCTTCATCCCCGCACCCCCTTTTTGAGTCCCTTGTAACTTTGTGAGGTTTTTGCTGCTGTTGTTGTTTTTCTTTAAACCAATTTTGCATGTTTATATTTGGTAACCTAAACAACTAATTTGAAGATAACATCATGCAATACAGCAACCAATGTTGAATTCCCATTACTTTGTTAAGTGAAATTTTGTATTGTTTCTAATGCCTTTTTTCCTATTAGTATTTTGTATTCTTTAAAAAATAAAAGAGATGATACAAAATTAGTCACCTCACTTAATGTAACAAAATTTATTCCTCTGAAGTACTGTGAAAATACAGCATATGTAAGCTAAACCCTTGACCAAAAAAATGACTATTTAAGCGTAAAACTGAACAGTTACCATATTACCAAGATTGGTCGCCTTTAAATTCTACCTCTTTAGAGCTGGCCAAATAGCTCAGAAGATTAAAGCACCTGCAAGCAGGCACAGGGGCTGGGCATTCGATCCCCAGGCCTGCTGTGTCAGCCCCGCCCCCAGGGCACGCTGAGAGGGCAATTGAGACTGGGCATTGTGGTGTGCACTTATAATCCCAGCTCGTGGGAGGCTGTTAACAGGCAGATCACTAAGGAGTCCAAGCTAGTAGTAAGACCCTGAACACCCTGTAGACTCTTCCCTAAAATACAGAAAAAATATTAAAAAATAAAATAAAATTTTATCACTTTGCCTTCTCAATCTTTAAGCTCTCATTGTGTAACTAGCAATTTCAGCTAAATCCTTCTACAACAATCCCTTCACCTTGAGCATGAAAAGAAATCACAAGTTCAGATTTCCCATACATCTAAATTTCATAAAGTGGGTGCAATATATACAAACAGGAAGCATCACATTTGGCCACTTCTGTAAATATTTTAACATTTTCCATCACCACCATCATATACACATATTTATCTGCTACAGATTAACATGTATTTAAAAACACTAAAATAAAGATATTAGTTGATTCAGGAATGCAGTCTCAACAAGACATATTCTGGATTCAAGGAAGATACTCTAAAAACAAAATAATGTAGATAAGGTGCAATGTGGTGCTACCAATAACTAAAGGTTCTGTATATTTCTTATCAAGTATATTAAATTTGATTTTTAAAAAAAGGATTAGGAATCTTCAGGTCAAGAAAATATAAATTATGCCAGAGGAAAGCAGGAACCACATACCTGAAACTGGCACATGCAGGTATGGAATTTGACGAAAGGAAATAAATAGTAGTTATAATACATTACAGGAATGAAAGGCAGATCCTTCCCCCATTGTATTTTACAGCGTTTTACAAATTGTTTATGATGTTTTAATCAATTTTACTACACTAAGTTCAGAGTTAAACTTTTTCCTAATATCATAACAGTGTTCTTTATGACAAGCTCACTGCCAACATTATATTAAATGTGGAAAAACTGAAAACTGTGTCTCTAAAATCAGAAACAAAATAAGGATGCCCATATTTACCACTCTTATTCAATACAATACCAAAAAAACCTTTAGCCAAAGAAATAAAAGGATACATATAGTTGCATATACGCAACTCACACCATTCTTAATAAACACAATTGATTCTTTATATAGAGGATTCAAAAGTTCCACCCAAAGTCTCTGACAATAAACAATTTTTCATCAAAGTAGCAGGATACAAAATCAAACCACATAAAAAATCAGTAGTGTTCCTGTATATCAATAATGAACCCATCCAGAAAGAAACAGGAAAGCCATACCATTCACATACCATTTATCAAGAAATGGTATAAATACTTAACAATTTACAGCCAGGCACAGTGTCACACTCCACAATTCCCAACAGCAGGGAGGCAGAGGCAGAAGTGTTTTAAGTTCAAGGCCAGCCTGAACTGCACAGTAAGACCCTGTCTCAAAAAACCAAGAAAACAAAAAGACAAAAGAATCAATCTAACCTAGGAAGTATAAGACCTTTATAATGAAAAAGAGGTCAAACAGATATCCCTGTTCCTGGATAGGCAAAACACATTATCCAAATGGTCACAGTACCAAACTGATATATAAATTTAACGCAATCCCAATCAAAATGTCAACAGCCTTCACTACAGAACTATACAAAGCAATCCTAAAATGTATGTGGGACCAGAAGAAACTCAGAATCGCAAAAACAATCCTAGGCAACAATAGCAAAGCAAGAAACACCACAACTTCATATTTCAAGTTTTATTACAAAGCTACAATGATAAAAAATAGCATGGTAATGGCACAAAAAAAGACTTGCGGAACAATGGAACACAACAGAGCATGTAATATTCACCCCAGGCACATTCAGCCATCCAATCTCTGATCAAGGGTCCCAAAAATACACTGGAGGCAAGACAGTTTCTCTAACAAACTTAATCTTTAGGAGACAGGCCCATAAACACAAAGACTGGTGTATTTAGACAGAAGATACTGCTGACAATTAACTTTGCTACACTAAAACAAAATAAAGTTCCCTTACTTTCTCTTTGTCATTTCCATTTCATTTCTTTGAAAGATATAAGTGAAAGATTCTATTTGATTAGGGAGAGGGAATAGAACTGCATTTACAGTCATCATCTGTACAAATTCTCTAGAGTTGACTGTCTACAACAACTGTTTATCTGATCATTGATGTACTTCTTGTTAGATTATCAGCCAAGTTTATCACAGTAAGATGTCGCTGTTGCACTGGTATAACCATTTTCATCTACATCAAAGATTTAGAATACCTCACAGATTTCTTCATCACTACCTGTATTTTTCTAGCATCACAGTTAAAAATTCTGGCAAGTCAATGATACCATTACTATTCGATCACATCACTCAGCTGAGCTTCTGGTGGGTTTTGACCCCATGCCTCATTATAGTTCCAAGTTCCTTTGTTGTGATGATGCCATTATCATCCTTATAGAAGAAGGCTTCCTTGAAATGAACAGCTGTTTTCCGATCAACCACACTGAACAGGGGACACAAGGGTAGAGTTCCTATTCCTCTGCCACCACATAAGACTCCAGCACCACTGCCCCAGAGGCAGAAATTGTAAAATAAATACAAAATTTAATAATCAGATTAGCAATGGGCTGGGAAGATAGTTCAGTAGAATAAGTGCTTGCCTGGCAAGCTCAAGTTCCTGAGTTCAATCCCCAGTACCAACAACAACAAAAAAAAAGCACAAACGAATTAGCAGATAAAATGAAGATTAGCTCCTAGGCAGAAAAGAAAAGGAAAATTAATGGAGGACAAAAAGTCAATCATTCATTCTGAAGCAAAGACATATTTGTTACTTGGGAACATCACAGGTGAAAATTATATTATCAAAAGGGTAGTGAGGTATAGCTCAACTATAAAAGAAGAGTTATTCATCAAAATGACACATAAATTGTTTTGGTTTCCTATGGCAACATAAAATATTTGAAGGTGCCATTAAAAGCCAGGTTGTATTTTTTTTTCAACTTTTAGAGAAAACTATTTTTATTTAGGATTAATACATCTTTATAAACAGCCAAGTTAAATATGAGGTTACAGGGTTTTTAAATAAATACAAGATCGGCCGACTTCCGGGAACCCCCAGACCCAGTCCTAGCCCAGGTCCGGTGAGTGTGTGGAGAGCTTCCTGCTACCCTGCGCCGGCAGGAGCAGTCCCAGTCCAGGCTCAGCGTGGTCCGGACCCTCTCCCGCCCCCTCGTGCCGCCCCCCCACCCCTCCCGCCGAGTAGGAATTTCTGCCAACTTCCAGGAAACCCCAGATGCAGTGTTAGCCCAGGTCCCGTGAGTGTGTGGAGAGCTTCCTGCTACCCTGTGCCGGCGGGACCAGTCCCAGCCCAGGCTCAGCTTAGGCAGGACCCTCTCCCAACCCCCTTGGGCCGCCCCCCCACCACTCCACCTTACCTGACCCACCCTTCCCGCCAAGTAGGACTTTCTGCCCAGTTACAGGAACCCCCAGACCCAATCCTAGCCCAGGTCCGCAGCGGGAAGGACCTGAGCACAGCAGCCATACCTAAGCCAGACGCAGCTGGATACCTCCAAAATCTGTAGAGCTCCACCTGAACTTCAGTACGTGTGAAGGTTA
>NW_004524600.1:4331543-4333900 GCF_000260255.1 Octodon degus | reverse complement strand
TTAACACATCAATACTTGATGGAAAATACCTGTTCCATTTTATGCCTAAGATGTTTGATATTCAGCCAGAGATAGATTTAGCTGAACTGCCTATGTAGTAAGGTAGTAACAAAAAAGTTTCTCTTCTGGAGGGTTAACAAGCTAAGTTTGCAGACCAAAAATTAGAGAAAAAGAAGGACTGAAAGAACAGCCAACATTTTGGCGCTAGCTTTTCAAGCTCAGTGAAGACTCAGGACATAGGAGAACCTGTACTGTAACATCATGTAATTCAGTTGTATCCCAAATTTTCTGATTGAGGAGATTAGGGGGCCATAGAGCAAAGTGATTGATGACGTAGAGTGTGCCTAAGGAGAGTCACCTGGAGAGAAAACATTCTCTCAGGCTTTCACGGACAGCAAATTGGTCAAGCAATGGCCGTAACTCATCCAGATGGCTGACACTCACAAAAGATCTACAAACTGCAGTAAAGGGTTTCAAGATAAATCCTGATGGGATATGACTGACCTTATCAGATACAAAAGCTAAATTTCTTGTTATATAGGTCTTGCTTTATATTGGTCTTAACCATCCAGCAGAAAGGTATAAAAACAAAATACAAAAAGTAAAGCCATATTAATATGCTGAGCTGTAAAGTCTTAATACATTGCATATTGTATTAATATATTGTATTAAGTATTAAGCTGTAAAGTCAACAACTTATGACATTGCCAGTCTTACAGAAAACCTACTACTATTATGGACTACTGGACTACATTGGAGTATTTTGCTGAATTCACACACCTATAATGTTTCAATGACAATGGAATACCCTTCTCTGACAAAAGTAAACAAAAAAAGGGGATACAAATGAACAACCATTTTGTATCTGCATATTCAAAATAGTTACGATATACAGCTACATTCTCTTAATTCAATAAATAGAAAGATTTGTTTTAATAGTGTTTCTGGACAGGATATCATTTCTGCATCTTCTATAATGAATAACCACTAAGACAACAATATGTAATGTATTAAGTATTGAAACCGTACTATTAACCGGTTTTGAAACTGTCTCATTGCTATTTGTTTCTCAATAAAACTAGTAAACAAATAAATAAAAATAATTTTTTTAAAAAGAAATGAAACTATGAGAAACTACACAGTGTAGCTGTTTGAGGGTATATGAAGAATTGGTCAGATATTCAAAATAAAAAAGCAAGTGGGGCAAAAAAAAAAAAAAAAAAAAAAAAAGAATTGTGAATTCCAGGTAAAACTAATAGCTTAGTATAATACTTAGCTTAGTAGTGAACAATACTTTAAAATTATAAAGGGCCAGAGATATATCTCACTGGTAGAATGTTCCTAGTTCTCAGGGAAAGACACACATACATGTTTGTGCGTGTGTGCGTGCGTGTGTGTGTGTGTGTGTGTGTGTGTGAAAAGAAGCAAAGAGAAAGCATGAAGAAAGCTTTAATCATGTTTCCTCTGATAGAATGCCATTAAAAAAGTACCAAAATTGAAAAATTTTAAAGTATAGTAATGATTAGATATGTGTGCATTTTTAAAAATACAGAAATAATTTCTTTTCTCATTTACAATTTATATATTTTTAAATTTTGTCTCTTTTTGAAAACACAGATTGCCTAAGTTATGTTTGTTTGTTTATTTGTTTGTTGAGACATGGTCTTTGTAATCTAAACTGGTCTTTAATTTCTGATGTAGCCCAGGCTGGCCTTGAACACAACATCTTCCTCTTTTTTCCATGTTCTAGGATTGTAGGCATGCACCACCACACCCAGCTTACCGGGGTTATAATTTTTTTCTAGAACAAAACAGATGATGAATTTTTGGTTTTCTAAAACTTAAATACATATACTTGATGTGAAGAAAAGCAGAGTTCCTGGTTCAGTTAACTCTGCAGTTAAAAACAACCAATACTTCTGCTTACTACCACCCCATTCCTCAAAACTAGAGGACAAGGGCCAGCCAGATAGCTCAGTGATTAAAGTCCCTGCTGAGGCAGACATAGGGGTCAGGAGTTTGATCCCCCAGCATGCTGTGCTGACCCCACCAATAATTGAGACTGGGCACAGTGGCACACCCCTGTAATCCCAATGCTGGGGAAGCTGAAACAGGAGGATCACTATGGGTCCAGACTGCATAGCAAGACCCTGTACCAAATGAAGAAGAGGAAGAAATATGAAAGAAGGAAGGAGAAAAGAATAAAGAGGAAGGAAGAAAGGAAGAGGAGGAGGCGGAGGAGAAGAAGAGGAGGAGGAGAAGGAAGATTATTGAGCGAAGAAGGAGGAGGAGGACAGGAGGAGGAAAAGGAGATGATTACTGAGCTAATTCTAAGTAATATGGAGGAGGAGGAGGAG
>NW_004524600.1:4311816-4331245 GCF_000260255.1 Octodon degus | reverse complement strand
GATGATGATGATGATTAAGATTACTGAGCTAATTTCAAGTAATATAATTGGATCCTATACAAAGTTATAGGGTATTTGTAGGAATGAAAAAAAAAATCTAGCAAGCAGCACAGTAAAATTCACATTAAAATGCAAAGTAACATCACACAAATTAAGAAAAATAGTTGATTGAAATGCCACAGAAATGACACAAAAGATGGAACTGAAAAACAAGAATATGAAAATAGCTATGATAACTGTATCCTATAAGTTTTAAAAAGTAGCACGTCTTATATACAGAAGCTAGAATAACCAAAATTGAACTTAGAGATAAAAACTTCAATATCTCACCTGAAATCAAATCAATGAAATCACTAAATATTAGCATCAGATTCAACAGTGCAAAACACTAGTAGAACTGTAAATGAGGAAATAGCACCAAAAGGAAAAGATTTCAGGGGATCTCGTACACACACAGGTGGAGTTACTGTGAAGGGGGGACAGACAAAATATTTGAGGAAAATAATAGCTAAAGTTTTCTCCAAATTTGATAAGAGCTGTAAAGCCATGGATACAAACAATTAAAATAAATACATAAAAAAACAAAAAATCCAGTCATATAATAATCAAATTGCTTAAAATCTGTAACAGTCAATTTTTTTTTTTTTTTTTTTTTTTTTTTTTTGTGGAATGTGGGCTTGAACTCAGGCCCTTGCGCTTGCCAAGGAAGCGCTTATTCCACTGAGCCATCTCCCCAGCCCAACAGCCAAAATCTTAAAGGAAGCCAGAAAAAACAAATAACCCAAAGAAGAAAAGTAAGATAGTGAATCCTTATCATCAATGGACTGAAAAATACTGTGAAACTAAAATTCTATATCTAGTAAAACTATCTTGCAAAATTAGGTAATCATCTATTTCATGCCAAAGGCTCACATTTTACATTAAAAATACAGGGTTTTGGGCCAGCAAGACAAGCACTCGCTTAGGTAAGAGCAGGAACCAGGGTTCAATCCCTGGCACTATAGGCCATGCCAGCCCTGCCCCTTGGGCGCAATGAGCCAGCCATCAAGACTGGGCATAGTGGCACAGTCCTGTAATTCCAGCACTGGGGAGGCAAAGACAGGAGGATCACTATGAGTCTGAGTTCCAAAGTGAAACCCTATACCAAATAGATAACAATAACAAAAAATAAAAAACAGGTTTTTCTTTTTTGTTTCAAAAGATATCTTTTAAAAAAAGTGAAAGATGGGCCCGGAGAGATAGCTCAGTAGAATAAGCATTTGCCTGGCAGGGTCATGAGTTTAATCCCTGGAACTGCAAAAACAAACAAACGAACGAACAAAAGCGAAACAAGCCATACACTGTGAGATTATATTTACAAACCAGCTACACAGACGTGTACTCATAATATATAAAGAATTCTTAGAACTCAGTAAAAAAAAAAATCCAGTTTAATAGCAGGCAAAAATGTGAATACATATTTCATCAAAGATGTGCAAAGTCATTAATTATTAGAGAAATGTATATGAAAATTCCAAGCACATTTGCAAACAAAAATAAAGCAGAAGATAAATGACACATACCACTGATAATGTGGTGAAGAATACCGCTGACAGGAATATAAAATGGTACGGCCACTTTGTAAAAGAATGTAGCAATTTCTTACATAATTAAGCAGAAATGTACCTGTCTCAGAAGATTCTACTCATAAGAATCTACTCAAGAGGAATGAAAATAGTGTTACAGAAAGATATACATGACTATTCTTGACAGAAATATTCATAATAGCCAAAAAGCAAAAAGAACTGCTACATAGATGTTCAATGCGTTTCAAAACATAGGAGGAATTAAATACGTGACAACTGCAGCAAATCTGCAAGTACGCTGCTATGGCATTCATGTAGTACACGTGCAGTGGTATAAAGAACCTGAAACCTACGGTGAGTAAGAGTTCTAACAACAGTCTGAAAAAAATAATGAATTATATCTAAGACATTCTTTTGTTTCAGGTAATACTATCTACTGAATTAAAACAAATACAGTATGCTAACAGCTACAAGATAGGAAATATTTGAATGTGCTCATATTTAGGTTTAATTACCTCAATTTCATTCACAAAATAGTATCTTGTGTAAAGAGAGCAGAGAATAACAATTTAGGTTGTTTTATATTCTGTGATTTTTTTTTCAAGAAACAATTTAACCTTTATCCTTTCCAATTTTCAGCAGAATTGTACTACCTTCCCCTGTTATCTCCACACAATTATCCTTTTCAGTGTACATTAGCCAAAGAAGATTATTTACGATAAAAGCTATTTTAATACCACATGATTTCACTTCTACCTATAATTCCTAACAGCTGTTTTTATGAAAATAGATTAGTAATTATCAGAGCCTAGGGAGGCTATGAGGAAAATGGTTGAATAGATTATCAATGGATGCAAAGTTACAATTAAGAAGAAAATGTTCTCACGTTCTGCTATACCTAAAATGACCACAGGTGACAGCCCTATATGGATTTCAAAATAGCTGGAAAGGAAATTCTGAATGGTGTCATCACAAGGAAATGGTGTGATAAGTCTACTGATTAGCATCATTTGGTCACAGCACAGTATAAGCATGTATGAGAGGACTTCACTGTATCCACAAATATAATCACTACAGACCAAAAGAACTTTTTAAATAAAAGCAAGAGCACTAGAATAAAAGAGATTGCGCTACAGGTATATCTCAGAAATATTTGGGTTCATTTCTGGACTACCACCATGAAGTAAATATCCCAATAAAGTTCACACAAATTTTGCTTCCCAGTGCATATGAAAGTTTTCATTATACTATACTGTAAAAGATACATACTTTAATTAAAATTATTACTAAAATTGCTAATAAAAAAGAAATGAAATCATTTAACAACCACAATTTAGTGTTTTAATGCAGGCCAGCAGAATACAGGCCAGCAGATAGCTTAGCAGTCTATAGCACCTGCTCAGGAAACCACAGGGACTGCAGCTCGATCCCCAGTACCATATGCTACACAAGCCCCATTCCCAGGGCAGGCTAGGATGGCCACAAAAAATAAATTAATTAATAAAGTAAGATAAAATTCAGAATGCAAAAAGAGTCAGTAATTCCCTTGTGGGAAATAAAGAAGCATAAACAATTCTAGCCCCATATAGTTTTTTTTTTTTTAATTTTATTTATTTGTGTGTGTGTGTGTGTGTGTGTGTGTGTGGCCAGCTCAGCCCACCAGGGGGCGGGGCTGGCTGGCATGTGGTGCTGGGGGATTGAACCGCGGTCCCTGTGCTTTGCCAAGCCCTTTCTAAGTAGGTGCTTTAGACCACTGAGCCATCTCACCAGACCCATATAGTTTTATTACAAGGTTTACACTTGAATAATTCTGAATTGTATTCAATCAAACTATTGAGATTATATACCTAATTCAGATTTTTAGGAATATAAAATGTACACAGACTGGCTGAAATACAACCACAGTAAAAATTCAAAATTCAACCACTGTATTACTTTTTACTTCACTTACCCAATATTCTTTTCCTCTCTCCTAAAATTCTGGGCACTATCATAAAAAGGTATTTTCAGGTCAGGTGTCCTTTGCGAAATCACAACAACGTTAGCCAAACAACACATTGTAGAAAAGTGTTCTATAAGGAAAAAACTTTTAGAGAGAAACTCTACTTGGGCCATATAAAACTAATTAAAAGGACTCAGAAGTATCGGGTCAGAAAACCCACAGAAACACACACAGCAGACTACATATTCTCATCATATCAGAAATACATCTCTCAGAATTTTTTTAAGAGCAAAGCACATCTTAAAATGGTTGTGAAGGAATTTTAAAGCAAATATGATTCTAAATCTATGATGATAAGCTCGTATATCAAACTGCAACAAAAATTACTGTGGGGGAGTCGCCACCATTCAAGTCAAATAAACCAAGACTCACTTTTATTTTTTCTAGCAGCAAGAACGGTTTTGAAAGTTAAAAATATAAACTAATGTAAATTTTTTGTCTTAATTTCACATGCCTCCAATTTCCATTTAATCCTGGGAATTTTGTGATGCTTCATAACTGAAGTTCTTTTAAGTAAACAATCAAAAAATTATTTTCATTGCACAAAAGTGAAAATATATGACCTGTTAACTCAGAAACTCACAAACAACAATCAACACTGCATGTTATTGAAATATAAAAGCAATTTGTGCCGGGGAGATGGTTCAGTGGAATAAGTGCTTCCCAGGAAAGCACAAGAGACTGAGTTCAATCCCCGGTTCTGCAAAAAAAAAAAAAAAAAAAAAAGTGTTCTGAAAACTATTTAGGCAAAGATCATTATTGGGCCGGGGAGATAGCTCAGTAGAATAAGCCCTTGCCTGGCAAGCGCAGGGTCCTGAGTTCAATCCCCAGTACCGCAAAAATAAAAATAAAATAAAAAAATAAAAACAATTTGCACTAAATACAGTACAGAATTTGAGAACCAAAGGGATGGGAAAGCTGGAGAGAGAGCTCAGAGGTCTAAGCGCCTACCTGGTAAGAGCAAGGACCCAGGTTCGATCCCTGGTACCACATGCCGTGCTGACCCTGGAAAGCCCCTCACCCCCGGGGGGTGGGCACCAGTGGGAAACTGGGCATGGTGATGGACACCTGAAATCCTAGTGCTGAGGAGGCTGAGACAGGAGGCGCACTATGAGTCCAAGCTGCATAGCAAAGCCCTGTACCAAATAAATATATAACATTGGGGGTGGGTTTAAAGATCATTTGTATATAGCTTCATGATGGGAATTCCCATTACAACATTCATATGTACACACAATTCTAAGGAACTTGCTATGACAACATTCTACAATCTGTGTTGATAATTACTTCCACTTGCCACACATAGCTTTTAAAATTTAAATCTATAAAAGCTGCATAAACTTAAAAATCGGCATCTTAGTCACACTAGCCATATTTTGGGTGCAAGCAGGTACAGGTTACTGCTGGTTTCTCTACTGTACAGGACAAAAGTTTTAGATGGTGCTTTGTGTGACTTTACTATTCCACCACATTACAATGTCCATAACAAGATGACACACTAGACTGAAATGTATTATTTTCAAAAAAGACAGATATTATCTATACCAACCAAATAAAGTATTATTTATTTCTATGGTTTTTCTATGTATTCTTTGAACAGAATCAAAATAAAAAGATATTCACTGTTTAAGATGCATTTTCAATGATATTTCTTTTCTTATCCAAAATTCTATGCTAAGATTTTTGGTGAGTTGTTAGAAGACAGCCTGTTTTATAAAACAAGTATCTCCAAACCGTAATCCCATTTTAAACGCTTTTATGATTTGCTGGCTATACCCAGATGAACATGAGGAGACTGCTGAATCTCAAGATCACCAAGGAAAGAGTCTTACTGAAAATAAAACAGCATCTTGTCTTAATAAACTGATAGAAAAAAGGCATCACAGTGCCTTGGAGCACTGTGGAGTTTTCATTTTATTTAATACTGAAAATTGAACTCAAGATCTTGTGCTTGGCTAGCAAGTGCTGTGCCACTGAGCTAGAGCCTCACCTGGAGTTCTGATTTTAAGCTAGGGTTATATACTTACTAGAAACATCAATCTTCCACTGGTAACTAAAGAAAATCTTTCATTGGTGGTGATGTAATCTCATTCAATATTCTTAATAAGCTATGTTGGCTCAACTTCATACTCAAAAGCAGCGGTTTGTGAGTGCAGGTGAAGGTGGGCAGTTCATTGCCAGCACTCACAACTGATGCTGAGACACTGAAACAACAAGCAGAAGGCCCTCCAGCTTTGCCTCTACTGTTCACTCAACAGGTACTCCTCTGGACACTACTTTCAGATTTCTGAATGTCAGTGCCAGACACATTTTAAGTACTCGATAAACACAGGGCAACTACTACTGTTGAATAGATACACATTAGCCAAATTTAGATCTTTTCATTCTCAATTTGGAATTATGGGAAAATTTTCACATGAATAAAAAAAATTCTTTTCATTTCATGTACCATTTACAGAACTATATGAACTAAAGAACGCAGCCCTTCCAAATCCATTCCCACTCTAGTGGGCAGATTTAAGATGACCCTAGACATTCTTACGCTGTGTACCCAGCATGCCCTCACCCAGTGCCATAAGGGAAAAGCACAACCAATGACTGTTTTGTGGTATTATTCCTATGACTTAGTTACATTATATGGGAAAACATCAAGGGATTATACAGATGTAATCAAGATCCCTAATCAGTTGACTCTAAATTAAACAAAAGGAAAATTATCCTGAGAAGTCGAGTCCTAATTAAAATAGTTCTTTAAAGAGAACTCGGAATACTGGCTAGCTTTGAAGAAGCAAGCTCAGGTAAGATCACAATCCCCAAATGACATGATGATGCCAGTCCCCAGGAAATCCTGCCCACAGGCACAACTGTGCCATGCTCAAGTTCAAACCCATGGAAACTATGAAATAATAAAATGGTATTATGTTAAAATTTTCAAGTTAGTGATTTCCTACACAGTAATAGAAAACTTACTCATTTCTAAGCTTATTCATAGATAACTGATATAAGTGGTTCAGATATTTTCTCTAAACAAATATATACACAGAGCTTTTCAACAACTTCATTGCACTGTGTTACTTATCACTATGCCCATCGTGAACAAAAGGAATTCAGGCTAAATAACATGAAAATAAGTAGATTACCTCTTCCTATACTAAGGCACCACTATACTATACTACACTCAGTCAGTTATGCAGTCTTCTTATTTGAATAAGAAAGCATTTAAATAAAAAAGGGGGTGGAGTAGAAGGTCCATTTCACTGAGGACACTGTAATTTTGAAAAACATAACTTTTCCCAATATAGCAAACATGAAAGCAAAAAAAAGAAATGCCTGAATTAAAATCTGTCAGAATCCAAAGTCCTAACACCTCCAACATCCTTTCAACTCTTAATCCTATAGTATTAATTATAAAGAAATTTCCCCAAAATTTCACAAACGATGAATTTCAAGATGTGTGAAGGTGAAAGAAGATACAACAGGAAACTACTGTGACTTATGTGTGACTAGCATTGAAACTCCACTGCTATAAGAGCTAGCCAGCAGCAGAAGAGTCAGGACCATGGGAAACCTGATTGATACTTTCACAGAATAACACTAGAACAAAATTATATTCTTTACTAATACATGCAGAATGGTCAAACTAGGTTGGGAGAAAACCAGGTCCAGCACAAGGTGGGTACACTCTCCCAGTATATGTACTGACCTTTGCAGAATGATAAGAGGAGTAAAGGGAAGTCTAAGATAGTAACAATCCTGGACAATGAAGAATTTAATCACCATTACCTCCCATATGCACAGTTGTTTCCAACTTAAAAGTGTATCTCTTTGCACTGTTTATCATAGGTAAGATCTAAATTGTGCCCCTAAAATCTCATGTACTGAAGGGCAGGCTTTTGAAAGGTGACTATAGCACTAAAGCAATGTACTCATCAGTGGATTAATCCTCTAATGAGCTCATAGTTTTACTGGGCTGTTAGGAGGTAAAAGTGACACCTTGAAGGGTATAGTCTTATGCAAGGCTCTTCTCTCTCTGCCTCCGGGCTACCATGCCCCTCTACCACACCATTTTCACCTTGGCATTAGCCAATCATGGACTGAGTCTACTTGAAACTATAGGTCAAAAATAAACTTCTCCTCTTTGACGTTGTGTGTGTTGGGTATCTTGTCTCAAGGGATGGCAAAGTGTTTAAAACAGTACTGCTTACCAGCCACAAAACTCTGATACTAGTAATAATGAAATAGGATTAAAACAGCTTGCTTAGATCAAACTATTCATAATATCCCACAATTTTAAACATGGCAGATTCCCTGAACAATCTTGGTTAAATAGTCAACTCATATTTCAAGTCTGACAGAAAACAGTAAAATGTCAAATTTTATATTAAAAATTAAAAAGCAATGTTTGCAAAATTTTTGAGCTAAAAATTCAAAATTTTTAATATTTAAATAGACATTTCTTTTCTTACTAAGACTGAAGATGAATATAATTTACTTTAAAAATATGAATTGCTTTAACCTATAATTGGTTCTGATAGTAGTTAACACTAGAAGGCACAGTAAAATAAAACATCAAGACAGAAGAAACTGAAATCGAACCTTTGTGTTTATTAGTCTGTGCCTTTTCTTGAGAACACCAGAATATTACAGTATGTTTTCAAACATTTATTTTAATAACTGTTGCAGAACCTATTTCCCTGATCCAATAACTCACATGTATATGCCATACATCTGTCTTATAGATTAACAGTCATAAATTAATACCACTGGAATAAGGCTAAATGTGTTTAATTAAGTTGGCTACAACAGTATTATTATGAGACCCAAATGTTTTCCTGATGTCTCTTTTCAGTAAGTGCAGAAAACTCTGCTTTGTGATGCCTATAATGTGAAGTGAGTAGCTCAAACCAAGTTCTGCTGTGTGTTCTAAACCCAAAGCACACGCCTTTCCCCCACTGGTTTTCTCAAAATGTACCCTAGCATCGACAGTATAAATCCAACATGGCTGGATAGGGAACAACCTCTTGGAGGCTAGGAAGGGATTCAGTTTTACCCTAGATTAACAGCTTCATTTGAATAGAGATTTCTATTCACATGAAATACTTTCTGAATATTTGTTGATATAAGCAGAAATTTACTATTATATGAATGACAAAGTTTATTTCTTCTCAACATCTGTTCCTGAAATAATTTCTAAATAAGTCATGATTCTCAATTTAGTCTCTACAATTTCTAGAATCTGGAATGTATTTTCAGGAAATATATTAAAGTAAAATTCTTAGCCTGTCAAGAATTTCCACTCACAGAGAGAACCCATTTGACCAGAAGCTCACTGTCCTTGCCAACAGTGCCTGCTCTGGAGCACGCCCACTTCCTCCCACACACCTACTGCCCCAGCTGTCTGTACTGTACTCACCAGAAATGAGAGATCTCATTCTTGGGACTGCCTTCCTCCCTCTAAACAAGTACAGAACCTCTAGCCAAATCAGCCATCAGCAACAAAAACAAATCACCATTTTCTGGGACACCAAATGTGCATGATCTCAAGTATTTCTGACAATAATCCTTTGGAAAGGGACAAAATTGCTGGATCACAGAGCTAGAATTGATGGTGCCAGTGTTCTAGCCCAGATCTAACCTCAGCAGACCACATTTTTATAACCACTGGAGGTGAATCTTGAGATTCTAAGAGTCTTACATTCACCAAGGACATTTATAAGAGCATAAACCATAGCAAAGAGTAAAAGCCCTACACATGAGGAACTAAGCAAGGTTTCTACCACCAGGTAGAATAATGATACAGAGGATGGATGAGAGAGATGAGAGAAAACAAAAACCTGGGTGGACCAGATAGCTCAATGGACTAAAGCGCCTAATTAGGCAAGCTGAGCAACTGGGGTTCAATCCCCAGCATGCTGTGCCAGCCCCGCCCCGGGGGGGTGGGGGGGGTGCTAAAATGGTGAATGAGACTGAGCATGGTGGCATATACCTGTAATCCCAGCACTTGGGAGGCTGAAATATGAAGATCACTACGAGTCTGATCTGTGTAGTGAGGTCCAATAAGCCCTGTACTAAATACAGTTTAAAAAAAAATTAAAAAAGGATAACAAAATCCCTAAATTTACATTTTCTTTTTCTAAAATTCCAGTAAGAATTTACATCTTTGCTCAGGACAATAAATAGTCAATTAAGACAAAACAATTACTATTTTTATCTCCAATTTTTCACATCTTTATTTTACATTTTTTCACATATGGATTTGTCATCACTAATATGCATACTCAATTTCCCTCTTCCCCTTATTTTGGTATGATAATGGCAAAAGGAACAAAATATTCAACTATTTCCATCAGCTTACAAGGTCAATAATAAAAATTAAGATTCTAGCTACCAAACTGTATTACTAAATAGTTTAAACTAATTCTTCCCAGGTAATATGCAACAGTCCAGATAAGGCCAAAGCTGAGCAAGATACTGGCTGACAGCAGGGTAGAACCCAGCCACTGCAGGTGTAGCTGAGCTGAAGCACATAGAACCCTGCACTCCCACCCAGAGGGCAGAAAGCAAGAGGCAGCAACTAGGAAAGGTCACAAAAGGGGAAGACAGATCACACATTCCTAGGTCATAAGAACAAATAAGAAACAAATTCAGTGTCCCCAAACTCTGCAACTCTGAACTTTGCATAAATCTACTGTGAAGATTTACTTCTAGAAAGAAAACTGAATTTTGAAATTGAACTCTTTATTAGATGAATCAGAGTTCCTTGTAAATCTTATTTGCACTCCCAAAATTACCGGAACTGCCTCCTTTCTTGCTCGCTGGCCATCTTGGTGGATACTACTGGTTGAGGGCCATCTGTACCTAAGGCAGGAAGATGGTAACTGCAAAGAAGATGAAAAAAATCTCTGGAGTCATCAACTCTAGAATCCAACTTTTTATGAAAAGTGGAAAGGATGGAAGCAGACACTCAAGATGATCAGACAGGGCAAAGTGAAATTGGTCATGCTTGCCAGCAACAGCCCAGCTTTGAGGAAATCTGAAATAGAGTACAATGCCATGTTAGCCAAAACTGGTGATCACCATTACAGTGACAACAGGGCAGAGCATGTGGAAAATACTCTAGAGTACACACACCGGCAATCATTGATCCAGGTGATTCTGATATCATTAGAAGTGTGTCAGAACAGACTGATGAAAAATAAACCATCAAACTTTTTCATTAATAATACTTGCAAGAGCTTGGGGGGAAAAAACTGCCAGACTTCCAAAAGTAGTCTCACTCACACATTTATAAAAATCTAAAAGTTAAATTTTCACTATAATAATGATTACCAAAAAAAATCTAATATGTTAAATCTGACTAAAATTTTTATTTCAAATGGAATACACAGGGTAATTTAATTATCATATTTTTAAAGCACTAAAATAAATCTCATGTCCAAACACACAAATATATACACATTATTTCCCTCCTGTGTCTTTCTCATCAGTCACAAAATAGTGAAAATAGGACTAAGGGGAGATTAAGGAAAAAAAAAATTCATTAATCCCAAGGTTGCCAAATGATTTATCTTCATGGTCTTCTCATACTTATTTACTACACATTTTCTATGCTAATTCATAGCAATATAGGTAAATATTCCATCTAGAATGTGTGTATATCCATATATGAGTATGCATGTATGTGTGCAGTGCACGTGTATACAAAAATTAGTTTGTGTTCACAATACACATGTTAAAATATTCAAACATAAAGTGGATTCTGAAAAACAGTAAGACTTCCCTTTCTGATTCCTCACCCATGAAAAAGCTTGTGGTACACCAAAACAAGCAGCAGGCCCTGAAGTTCACCCTTGACTTCATATATCCTGTAGAAGATAGAATCATGGGCAGTTTCTCCAGGTGAAAATAAGGTGAATGGCAAAGCCGTGAATCTCGGTGGAGGGGTGGTCACCATTGAAAGGAGCAAGAGCAAGACCACGGCAACTTCTGAGATAGCTTTTTCCAAAAGATAATGACACCAAAAAATATTTGAAGGAAGAATAATATATGTGATTGGTTGTGCATAGTTGCTAGCAGCAAAGAAAGTTACAAAGTACATTACTTCCAGCTTAACTATGATAAAGAGAAGGAGGAAGATGAGGATTAAAACAACTCTGTCTGAAAAAAAATTAAAGAAATTAAAAAAAAAATTCCTCTGTCTGGAGTATTTTGTATGAGTTCATCAATAAAACTTGGAAACAAAGAAAAGACTAAAATATAACCATTTCAAACTTTCCTAAATGACATAGCTTATATATGTCCACAGATGCTTGAGCAAAAATTTTTAATCAAGGCAACTAAAAGAAATTGTTACCAACATTAACACAGAGCAAAGATAGCTTCAAAGTTCAATAACCTCCATGTTTTAACTCTGTACTATTAGTTACCTATGATTTACTGTAGTAATTCTTTCCCAAACTAAAATCAATACCCCTAAGCATTTATACTACCAAAATAAGGAATTGAATGAGGTTCAAAGTGTGCCTTCTGAAAGCTTAGTAAACTGTGAGTAGCAAGACATCATTAGAGTATATTATCTCCACTCTAAAACCTTACTATGGGGGCTGGAGAGATGGCTCAGTGGAATAAGTGCTTCCCTGGCAAGCGCAAGGGCCTGAGTTCAATCCCTGGTTCTGCCAAAATAAATAAATAAATAAATAAAACCTTACTATTAATTTCATATTAAACAAGAAATGGTTAACTACCATCTGTTTTGCTGATAGTCTGAAGTGAATGATAAATTCCCAGTAAATACAGGTGAGAACTATTCCATATACAAGAAAGAAACTAAGCACCATATCTTAAATATCTTGAAGTTGCTATAAGAAGTTGTGGCCAATGTACTAAGGTCAATCACTTCTAATTGTGCTGGTATTTTATCAATAGTAAATAAAACAAAAGCAAATAATGCAAAATTCAAAGAATATGGTAGTAATCAAAGCAAGACTATATACTGTTCACTGTTAAAAACAAAATTTTTAGATCTATTCTGGAAATTTTCAGAACTTGGCAAAGATTAAATTTTTCACATTCTGCAATAAACTGCAAATATACATTAAAACATATCTTTTAAATAATAAGGCTAATAACAAATTTATTGTTCACAAATTGCCCCCCAAAACAATTAGCAAGCTACAATTCTACATTAGATTCCAAACTTTCAAAGCTGTGTTTAAAAGAGCTACCAAAAAGGCAAATAAAAATCCCTATTTGAATTAGCATAACATTTCACTTGTTTCTATTTTTAACAATATAAATTTAACATATGTATTCTACAATTAATATGGGATTGGTATGGGATTTGAATGGATATAGCACAAGTGCTGAATCAGCTTTTCTGATTCAGATTGTATGGAACTCAATCTGATTCTATCTGAATCAGATTGTATGGGAAGTGAACTGTAGATTTGGTCTATGCCATCCACTCCTATTCAACTGAGCAAACCAGTGACACAATAAGTAACAGTCATTTTTCTAAAATGACACTTTCCACATTAAGATAAAAGGGGAGGGGCCAAAGTGAGCTGCTGCAAAGCACCATCACCATGTGTGGGTAAAAGCAGATTCCTCCGTGAGGGAACACAGCAGGCTCACATAAAATGAAGAAAGTAGGCTCCGCAGCCACATTTCAGGTAAGAACTGGCTAAATAAGGACTGGGAAAGCAAAGGCAAATTACATTATTACTGTGAAACTTTAAAATATATTATCTCTAACCCTAATCCATATACATACAGTTTAAAGATAAGAAAATTCTTGGTCCCAGTTGCTCTCTATCTATCTACCAATGGGAAACAAAACATATGCATGTACCTACCAAGGGAAAAAATAACTGTCATGAAATATTCACTTGAAAGGTAGTTAAGTCTTGCAACTGAAATGCCAAACTTTCACAACACAAAAATCTTCATACAGCTCTGACATTAACACATTTGAATGTCCTCTTCTACACTAATACTTGGGTTGTCTGTATATGTTTCACTTTCTACAAGCTAAAATAAAAAAAGAATCCAAGGATAATCATTCCCAAATACCAAATATAAAAACTTTACAGACCATGTATAAGACCTGAAGAGACCCTGGTAAATATTCCTAAAATATTTATGAAAACCAATCCTTTTCATGTATAAAAAACCAAATGCCAACTTAAGATTAAGCCTTCAAAAAAGGACTTTAAAATGTAACTTCTATTTTTATAAATCAGAAAGAATTCCAAACATTTACTCATACACATACTTAATATTCTATACATGTATGATAAACAGAATTAAGCTATCATAAAAATTTGAAACCACAAACAACTAATACTATCCTAATTTTCTCTATATAAAATATCAAATTAGCCTATCTGAAGTTTTAGCACATACTTCTTAAACAAGGAAAGAAATTAGCAGGACTTTACATTTCAAATGTTAGAACTATTAGCTTCCACTTGGCTATTAGCCCAATAAGCAGAGTGGTCTCTAAGGTATCACTAGCAGATACCAATAAATCCTGAAAATGATTCTTAGCACCTGTTTTGCTAATGTCCAAGAATAGAGAAAAGCTGATTCAGCACCTGTGCTATATCCACTCAAATCCCATACCAATAACGTTAGCAGGAGCTCCTGGAGTCCTGACAGCTCCTGGCCTGCAGAAGCCCAAGGTCACACAATGATAAAGTACACAGCTAAGTCCAGGACACTGCCAGGCTGTGGGTATGTGAGGACAGTGCAGTTCAGGGACTATTTTGTGACTATTTCCAGGAGTGAAAGAGGTTCTGAGGCACACAGAAGAGCAAAATAGAAGAACTTCTCTGGAAAAGACTAACAAGCAGCTTTCTTCCATAACTGGTGAGCACACACTATACTAAAGCCAAGGGGACAGAAACTTTCTTCCAGACCCCAAATTCTTGCATGGGTTAGGCTCAGGATACAAGCTTTTCTCATAAAATGACCATTTAAGCACATCAAAAATTTGTCTTACAAAACAAACATTCCATGGTTTCTATAAATGAGAATTATTTGTTTTGAGAAAATTTACTTGTCTTTATCTTCTATGCTTTTAATTTTTAAAGTAGCATTTGATTGTTCTTAGTATCATTAAGAATTTTAAATAACTATCGTTATGAATAAGAAAGATCATAAAAAAACATAATTCAAAAATGCAAGAACTGAGTAGCATGTTCACATTCATTCAATTGCTTTAAAGACAGGGCCTGGCTGAGGCACCTCGACCTGGCTGACCTCACATTCAAGATCTGCCTGCTTTCACCTTCTAAATACTTGGACTGTGGGCATATGCATCATGCCCACAAAGTTTACAATTTCCCTTAGGCAGAGCGCAGCAGGTGGAGTTCGATCCCTGGTGTGGCATGCTGTGCTGGCCCCACCCTGGGGGCACACTGAGAGGGCTATTGAGACTAGGCATGGTGGAGCACACCTATAGTCCCAGCATTTGGGAGGCTGAAAAAGGAGAATTGCTATGAGACCAACTTGTGTAGTGCGGCCATATAGACCCTGTACTTAAAAAACAGAGTTGGCAATTTTCTTAGTTACAGTTACTCAATATAGATGTTATAAAATCATTTAGAATAATGATACAAAACTATGTTTGAAAAGAGGGCACACTAAATTTACCAAATTATGAAACAAAACACAGGGGTCAGGGAGATATAGCTCAACAGCTTAAGCACCTGCCTGGCAAGCATAAGGTCCTGAGATTGATCCCTAGTACAAAAGAAAGGGATGACTGTTTTCCATACATAGAAAAAACAGAAAAATAGTATTCATCTCACCCTTATAATAAATATGTATTAACTTTGTGTTTAGGCTAATTAGTAATTTTTTCAAACCAAAAACATCTACTGATGATTATTTTTCCTGATGCAAGAATGTAGAAGAATGAAATAAAATATAGGTAAAGAGCTAAAAATAGATAAATTTTAACTCACTAAAACATAGTCTACCAAAATAAATTCTAATAACTCAATACTTCCAAAAAAATGGGCACAGGCAAAAATTTCTAAATTAATTTTCTGACCCAGATGTAGTGATGTACACCTTTAATCCCAGCACTCAGGGCCAAGGCAGGAGAATCTCTATGAGTTAAAGGCCAGTCTTGACTACATAGAAAAATCAAGGTCAGCCTGAACTACATGCCAAGATAATTAGTAAGTATGCAAATAAATAAACTTCATAAATTTAAAAAAGAAAAATTGAAAAGTTTAGTTTAAAATTTTAGAACTACAGAAACCTAAATTTACAGCTAAATTAACATTTATATTTTATAATATTTTAAGTCTAAATATATATAAATATATGGAAACATAGTATCCCATAAATATACACAATATTTGTCTTCCCTTTTTTGAGGGTGTTTGGTTGGTTGGTTGGTTGGTTTTTTTGGTGTTACCAGGGATCAAACTCAGGACCTTGTGCTTGCCAGGCAAGCATTTATTCCACTGAACAATCCCCCTGCCCTGTCTTCATTTTTTAAAAGTATTTCTACACACATTATATAAAACAAAATAGTTCATTCTGGTAAAAATATGACCAGAGACATAGGAGAATTGACTTAGTTTACAAAACAAAGAACAGTAGGTCTTCCTGGTCTATAGTGTCTCTGACTGTTTTGGAATGCACCAAATATTATTTTTTCTCTTCTTAAAAAAATATACTGCCAAGTAAATAAAATAGCAATTATTAGTAAGATTAGACATGTTCCTTAGCCCTATGTACATAGCCATATCTATCTTAATAAACAACCAGGAAATCCCACCTGAGTATCAGTTACACAGATGACAGGACACAGAGCTTATTACACACAGTGCTCCTGCCCTTCTGGCAGTAATCTTCAAATGTTCCTAATACCAGAACTGATCACCAGGCTTCCATCAAGCAATTACTCAAATGGAGACAAAAATCAAGTACAGATATGTGTTGCCCCAGTATGAAACTGAACAGGTCATGGGATTCAGAGGTGTCAATATGTAGCAGGGGGGGATAAAAGGCACTGCAGAGGGGCTGGTGAGATGGCTCAGTGGTCTAATGCACCTAATTAGAACAAGCTTAGCAAAGCACAGGGACCGCGGTTCAATCCCCCAGCACCACATGCCAGCCAGCCCCGCCCCCTGGTGGACTGAGCTGGCCACACACACACACACACACACACACACACACACACACAAATAAATAAATAAATAATTTTTTTTAAAAAAGGCACTGCAGAACTGGGTGGATTATGTGTAGTAGGATGTGAGTATAGACTTCTGTGTAGTGGGCATTTCTTCACCTCCCCAACAGTAGCCTTGTTGGTGCCTTCTCTCCATGTCCCTTCTACCCTAGGGACCAGACCCAGGACCTCATGTTTGCTGGCCAAGTGCTCTACCAACTGAACTACATCCTCAGTCCCAATTTCCTCCACTTACTATCCAAGCTACATATCTCACACTGTGGGGAAAGCATCAGATTTTCAAAATTATCTGTACAAGGACCTGGTCTCTGACAGAGAAATGTAAAAACTGCTTAAGTGCTTGGTTTCTATTAAATAGCCCCTAATGTACTGGGCTCTAGATAATAGTACAGTATGTATACCATGAACATCTAACTACACTGGATTACAGAAATTTCACACTGTATTAAGTACAGGCATACAAGGAAACTGAAGGTAAGGTATGGAGACTGGGTCATGTTTCTTTTTTTTGTTTGATTCTTTGTTTCTAGAAGGTGGGTTTCTTTCCTGTGAGAACACGCGATCTCCATATTCAGAATAATGGTCAATGTTGCAACTACTTTTTTTTACTAACACAGTAAAAAGGTAAACCATGACTAAATACTTTCTTAAAATGGTACCCTGCATGATTCAGGCATGCAGTGAGTTTCTACTCTATCCACTTCCAGGTGTTCTCTCACAGAATAATTAGGAAACTGCTCCTTAAAAAAACAAAAATTAAAAAATCGCTCAAATTTATGCCTTAAGAGGAATGGGAATTGGAGTCTCATCTTATTTTGCACATCTAAAGAAATCACCAACAGAGTGAAAAGAAAACCCATGAATTGAGAAGGAAAGCCTCTCTCCTTCAGACAAAAGGACAGATACAGGTTTTATCTAGAACACAAAGAATTGAAAAAAATCCGGCCTCCAAAATTTAAAGACCCAACCCAAAAATGGGTTTCTGAGATGAGTATAGACTTCTCAGATGAAGAAATACAAATGGTAAATATATGAAAAAAATTTGACACCATTGGTCATTTGAGAAATGCAAATTAAAAAAACACTTTGAGATTCCATTTCATCCCAAAAAGAATGGCTATCATCAGGAAATCAATCAATAACAACTGCTGGCAGGTTGTGTGAGAAAAGGTACCCTTCTTCACTGTTGGTGGGAGTGTAGACTGGTACAACCCCTGGGAAATCAGTGTAGAGATTCCTCAAAAATCTAGGACTGGAGGTCCCTTTTGACCCCGCAATTCCCCTTATGGGTATTTTTTCCAGAAGAATTGAGAACACCAGCAATATACATGCACCCATGTTTATAGTAGCACAATTTGTCATAGCTAAATCTTAAAAACAACCTAAGTGCACATCAACCAAGGAACAGATAAAAAAAGATGTGGCATTTTTATACAATGAAGCATTACTCAGATATAAAGAATGATAACTCGAGGCTTTCATAGATGAATGGATGCAATTAGAGACCATACTCATAAGCAAAGTAAACCAGACTCATACGTGTAAACATCATATTGTCTTCTCACTATAAGAAACTGAGAGACTAAATAAGGTACAACAGATATTATGAAAGGGAAAGAAATTGCTAAAAACAACAACAACAAAAAAACTAGGATGGGGGAACAGAGAAAAGAAGGGAAATATACCATAGCTAAGATAACTATACTACTAATTTATATTAGTTCACTGAAAAGAACAGTAAGCTTATGTTTGATCAATTGTGCATGCCTATATCTGCCAATCTGAACACAATATGTAATATAATAACCACTATTAATTTCCTATTGTCTTGAAATTCTGTAACATTCTTATTTTTTAAAAATTCTTTTAGAAGAAAAATTATAAAAACTTTGTGTATCTATCCTAAAAGTGTGTCTCTGCTAACTTTGTTTGTCTTTACTTGCTGAGAATAATTTGAAGTTCTTCAATTGACAAATTTCCTTTAAATACATGAAAATGCAAAGAAAAAAATAGTGAAATTACTGCATGAATATTTAGATCTTTCACAAAATCCCTGCAGCATAAAAAGCTGTTCCTCGGAATGTACACCAAACCTCTACAAAGGAAAAATGATTTACTAAAAAACATAAACACTATCTTTAAGGGCAATACTTCATTCATAAAACAAAGTTTATACTCATTTTTCACTGGTTAAATTAATGTAATTATGAGATGAAGATACACTTTTACTTCACCATCAATTAGAATATATATTTTTTAAGAGCAGTATTCCACCTATAAGTGACCAGGAGATAAAATCTACGCCAATCAAGGGCACTGTAACAATAAAGGTAGGATAGATATATAGTTACATTCTATTAATGAATAGAGTGATTTGTTCTAATCGTGTTTATAAATAGGATATCATGTCCGCATCTTGTACAGCAATTAACCATTAGGAAGAACGTATGCAATGTGTTAATTATTGAAACTGTCCTACCAATTTGATTTGAAACTGTCTCACTGTTATTTATCAATAAAATTATGCGGAAAAAAACTAAAAAAAAAAGTATGTACTGGGGCTGGTGAGATGGCTCAGTGGTCTAAAGCACCTACTTAGAACAAGCTTAGCAAAGCACAGGGACCGCGATCCCCCAGCACCACATGCCAGCC
>NW_004524600.1:4301092-4310105 GCF_000260255.1 Octodon degus | reverse complement strand
AAAGAAAATTAGAAATAAAAGATAAAAGAAATATTGCTTAAAAATATTCAAAACAGTAGTTCAGAATGCACAGACTGCTTTAGTTTAAATCCAGAAGTTGACAATCTTCAAAGACAATTTTTGGGCTGGGTATGGTGGCACATGCCTCTAATACTCAATAATCGGGTAAACAGAAAGATAAGCTTGAGACAGTCCTAGGGACCTTTAGTGAAACCCTATTTCAAAATTTAAAAAAAGACAAGAATTGTGACAGTGCCTATCCTTTTCTTGGTCCTAATTTTAGAGTGAAAGTTTTCAGATTTTGACCATTTAGTATGATGCTGACTGTGGGTTTGTCACAGAGGTCTTTTATCAGATTGAGATAAAAAACCTTAAGATTTCTATCATGAGCTGGTATTGGACTTTTGACAAATGCTTCTTCTGTGTCTACTGAGATGATCATGGGGCATTTGTCCTTGGTTCTATTAACGTGGTATATTACATTTATTGCTCTGTATATGCTGAACCATCCCTGCACCCCTGAAATGAATCCTACATGGTCATGGTATAGAATATTCTCTTATTTTATATATACCCTTTTTTGCCTCATCCCCCACCTCCAGTACCTTGAACTTGGGACCTTGTGTTTGCCTAGCAGGCACTTATGCCACTGAGCTATGTCACCAGCCCTGGTATATTATTTTTTTGATGATTTAGATTTGATTCTATCACCACTTCTGTTCAATACAGTTCCAACAAATAGGCAGAGCAATTACAAAAGAGGAAAAAATGGAATATGAATAGAAAAGGAAAAAGTTAAATTATTATTTGCTAATGACATAATTCCCTACCCAAACAGCAAAAATTCTACCAAAAATATTCTAGAATTAATAATGAAATTCTACAGTATAATAGGATACATAGTCAATACTCAAAAATTAAAAGAACTCCTATAAAGGAAAACAAGAGATAAGAAAAAAAAAAGTCATAGGACTGTCCTGCTACAATGCTGTATATGGTTAGATTTCTAAATTTCTGTGTAAAAATATGTAACTGTTTATTCCTATTTTTAATTTTTTTTTATTTTCTTCATATTCTATAGAGACTTAAAGTTTAACACATCAATATTTAATGGAAAAAATACCTGTTCCATGCTATGCCTAAGATGTTTGATATTCAGACAGATCGTGAGATTAAGCTCAACTGCATATGTTATATGGTAATATTACTAAGCTTCTCTTTTGGATGGTAAACAACCTAAGTTTGCAGACCAAAAAGAAGAGAAAAAGAAGGGCTACAAGGACAGCCAACATTTTGGCCCTAGCCTTTCAAGGTCAGTGAAGACTCAGGACATCATGTAACTCAGTTGTATCCCAAATTTTCTGATCAAGGAGATTATGGGGCCAAAGAGGAAAGTGATCGATGATGTAGAATGTGCCTAAGGAGAGTCACATGGAGAGAAAACATTCTCTCAGGCATTCACAAGGAGCAAATTGGTCAAGCAATGGCTGTGACTCATCCACATAGCTCACACTGACAAAGAATCTACAAACTGTGGTACAGAATTTCAGGTTAAATCCTGAGGGGATTTAACTGACCATCCAGCAGAGTAATCTGGGAATGGAGTATAGAGGGTAAAGCCATATTAATATGTTGAATTGTAAAAGGCTCAAGTCAGCAACTTTTTTTTTTCTTTCTTTTTTTTTTTTTTTTTTTTTTTTGGTGGAACAGGGGATCAGGCCCTGGCACTTGCCAGGCAAGCGTTTATTCCACTGAGCCATCCCCCCAGCCAAATCAATAACTTCTGTCATTGCCAGTCTTATAGAAAACCCACTACTATTATGGTCTACTGGACTATATTGGAATATTTTGCTGAATTCAGGCACCTACAATATTTAAATGACAATGGAATACCCTTCTCTGACAAAACTAAACAAAAAAGGGGGATACAAATGACTGACCATTTTGCATCTGTATGTTCAAAATAGTTAAGATAGATACACAGCTGCATTCTCTTGGATCATTGAATAGAGAGATTTGTTCTAATAGTGTCTGTGGACAGGATACCATGTCTGCATCTTGTATAATGAATAACCACTAAGACAACAATATGCAATGTATTAATTAGTGAAACTAAGACAACAATATACAATGTATTAATTAGTGAAACTGTGCTAGTAACTGGTTTTGAAACTGTCTCATTACTATTTATTTCTCAATAAAATTATTTTAAAAAATAAAAATATAAGTTCCACCTGAAAATAAATAAATAAAAGAGCTCCTATACCCAAACAACAAACTTACCCTTACCAAGGGAGAAATCAGGGAACCAACACCTTTCAAAATGTCATCAAGAAAAATGAAATACTTATGAATAAATCTAACAAAGTGAAAGGCTTTTATGTTGAAAACTACAGTACTTTAATAAAAGAGGACATTGGAAAATGTAAAGATATTCCTTGTTCTTATACAGGGTGAAGCAATATAGTGAAAATGGGACATATTTTCAAAACTGTTATACAGATGTAATACAATCCCAATCAAAATGCCGTAAGCATACCTCGTAGAAATAGAGAAAATAATACTAAAATTCTTTTGGAACTACAAGAGACCTAGAATAATAAAAGCAATCCTGGGCAGCAAAGGCAAGGAGAGGCATCACAATGCTTGCTTTGAAGTTATATTACAAAGCTACTGTGACAAAAACAGAATGGTACTAGCAGAGAAACAGACCAGAGGATCAATGAAAGAGAATAGATGATTCAAAAACAACTCCAAACACACTCAGCTACTTTATCTTAAACAATGGAGCCACCAAACACCTTCACTGAAGAAAGATAACCTCTTTATTAAATAATGCTAGAGAAACTGGCTCTGTACATGTGGAAGCCTAAACTCTTCAGAATATGCTAAACTCTCACAATGCACTAAACTAAACTTGAAATGGATCAAGGAATTAAATTTTAAAACTAAAATAGAAAATCTGGTAGAAGATAAAACAGGTAAAACTACATAATGCAAAGGTGTAGAGCTTTGCAAGCAAAACCCGAATCACAAAAGAACTACTACAAAGAATCAATAACTAGGATGGCATCAAATAAACGCTTTTGCACAGCAAAAGAAATCATCAACAGAGTGAGGACTCAACCCACAGAACAAGAAAAAGGATTTACCAGATATTCTTCAAAGTACTAACCTCTAGAATACACAACTTAATACAATCAACTCCCCAAATTTGAAGACCTAATCTAAATCTGCATATCTGAAATGAATAGACATTTCTCAAGTGAAGAACTATAAAGAGAAAATAAACATGAAAAAAGTGTTAAACCTCATTCAAGAGATGCAAATTAAAACATAGAGATTCTATCTCATTCAGAAAGAAGGGTTATTATCAAGAAATCAAAAAATAACAAATGCTGGCAAAGCTGTGAGTAAAAGGGAACAGCTCTCTATTATTAGCAAAAGTATAAACTGATACAAGCACTATGAAAATCAGTATGGAGAATCCCCAAAAAACTAAAACTAGAGTTTTCATTTGATCCAGTTGTGCCTCTTCCAGGCATCTTCCCAAAAGATTTAAAACATCATGGTGCCATGATATATCCATACTTATGCTTATAGCAGCACAATTTAAAACAGCTAAATCTTGGGAACACCCCATATATGCACCAATAAATGAAGAGATAAACAAATTGTGGTATTTATATGTAATGGAGTACTACTCTGCCTTAAAGGACAACTTGAGTCATTTTCAGTTAAATGGCTGCACCTTGAGCCCATAAAGTAAACTGAAATAAATCAGATAGACAAGTTTATTTTTTAATCATTCATTCATTCATTCATTCATTCATTCATTCATTTGGTACAGGGTCTCACTACACAGCTCAGACTCCTAATGATCCTTTTGTTTCAGCCTCCCCAGCATTGGAATTACAGGCTTGTGCCACCATGCCCAGTTTCAGTGACTGGTTCACTTTCGGCACCTAGGGGGCCAGCACGGCATGTGGTACTGGGGATAGAATCCAGGTACTTGCACTTGCCAGACAGGCACTTGCCAGACACCCTGAACTATCTCCCCAACCCAGATGCACAAGTTTAATGACCATATTGTTTCCCTTGTGTGAGAAACCCAAAAGTAAATAAGGAGCAAAACAGAAGAAAAACAAGTTCAAATGATAACAAAGAAGGAGGAAGGGATAGGGAAGAGGAGGAAGGGAAAAGAGTTTTAAAAAGAAAATAGAAGGGAAAAGTGAAACCAAAACTTTTGGTACATGGAAGAAAGTTGAAGAGAGGGCAGGGAAACAGGAAATAAAGAATTAAGACATATCATGTATAGTGAAATGCTATCTCAAAAAGTCTTCCTCCTGCAAAAAAAGACATATCATATATAGATACAAATCCCCAGAGAGGAAAGTGATCATTATGTATAGCAAATGTGTATGAATAGAAAAGAAGAGACAAGAGAGACAGAGAAAGACAGAGAGACAGAGAGGGACACTTACAGAAAAGTACAAAGAAAAAGATTTAATATCAGACCCAAGTGTCAAATGCAAAAGAGCTGGGAGATCTATCCATGCACTAGGGACCCAAAGAATTAAACTCAGGGCCTGGATCCCACAGCAATGTCCTCAACAAGTCCAGGAGTCCAACACAATGTCTCATGCAAGACAATCAAGGAGTGCACTTGGAAGGCACAAAGGTCTGTGGTAGAAGTTAGAAAGTCTGCAGCAGTGAGATCAAAGACCTGTGCCACCAGGCTGAGGGATGGGCACTGGAGCGAGGAGGCAAAACTCAAGGTAAGGACCAGAGCTCCCCCCAAAAGAACCAAAGCTATCCTCAGTGACACAGAGGAACCAAGTGCCCATAATAAGAACAGCGGAGTTCACATCAGGCGAGCCAGCATAACTCTCCTTACATTGCTTCACCAGGACAATCAACAGAACACCATCACCCTCTCTAGTTCCCTTTCTTTGCTGTTGGCAACAATCCTCAGGCAGGCCTTCCACACCCAGTACCATGCTGATTCAGCTGGGTGTTACTACCTGAACATTAGTTAAACCATCACAAATACTGAATGAATTTAACCAGAAAATCTGGGCAACCACACTGCAAACCAGAGAAAGAAAGCAGGATTGTGCAGACCTTTCTCTTGCTATCACATGTATTAATCACTTAACATGTGCAACAAGCATATTTAAATCCAATTATTTAAATATAGGATAAGCAAAACCTGCGTATCAGTTAGTTTTTGTAAAATAATATAGCAAGAAATATAAAACTGAGAATTTTATCAAATTTAACACAATCGTCGACTGGTTGAAATGACACCTGCCCTAAAGATGCTGAGGATAGCCAGCACATAAACATGATGCCCACGTGATGCTTGGGATATGCTGTTAGATGGTTAAATAATGGCATAAGGGCCAGGGAGCTCACGCAGTAGAATAAGCACTTGCCTGGCAAGTGCAAGGTCCTGAGTTCAATCTCCAATACTGCAAAAAATAAAAATAAAAAAGTAGTGGCATAAATTTGAATTTTTTGCTGTGTTGTAGAATCAACCCAGAGCCTTTCTGCATCCTAGACAGGCACTCTGATGCTTAACTACAAGCCTAATAAATTTTAGTGAGTTGCTGGAGCAGGTAGGGAAAGATCTGAGTTTTTAAAAACTGGACGTCTTTAAAGAGAAGAATTCTGACTCAAAGAACAATGCAATGTTACAACTCTCACTTTTTGTAAAGGTTTCTCATAACGTTTTAAGTAAATTGCTAAAATTTTACTGACTTTTTAAGAAGACACTACATCCTTGTAAGAGAATGTAAGAATAAAACAGCACATAGGATAATATCTAAAGTCTCCTCCATCAGGATGAAGTAATGATCATGTTCTCGTAATCACCCTTCACAAACAAATAAAAGCACAGTGGTATTACACACCCCACATTATGAAACAACACAAGGCAAATATTTGTACTAATAGAGGATAGCATTTCATTCAAACTATATCTTTCCTAAGCAAGTCCCCCAGTTTCATTTAATAACTTAGTCTTAATCTTATTAACAAAATATTATAATTAAAGAGTCTTTGTGGGTTTGTGTTTAGGTTGAGAAAAAGAAAGGGACTTCTGTATTTTTCCTTATCTAGGAAAGTCCTCTGCTTCATTAGTAAAGGAACTCTACATTGTTCATGGCCTTGTCCTCATTTGTGATTTTTTTTTTCATTAAATAGACTTTCAGGAGTGACTATTTACGAGTTTTTTAAATCCAAATTATCTACATTACTGAATTTTCCCCAAAAGAGTAAATAGTGGTATTTTGTAAAAGAGGAAAAAAGAAAAGCCAGATTATAATAAAAATAACAGCCAGGGAGATAGCTCAGTAGAATAAGCACCTGCCTGGTAAGCGCAGGTCCTGAGTTCAATCCCTGGTACAAAAAAAAAAAAAAAAAAAAAAAAAAAAAAAAAAAAATCATGGCGATACTTGGAAAAAACCTAAATATTCTTCAATAGGTTGGGCAAATATATACCACAACTAAGTATATTTGCTGAAAAGTGTTTTACCATTTTGGGGACTCTGTATTACTTCAAACCAGAAACATCTGTCATAACTGTACACCACCTAGGTTCAAGAATTGCTTAGCAAAATGAAAAATTACCCATTTCCATCATAAATAAAACAAATTAAGTTTAACAGATCATTCATATAATTTCATACTAAAATGTATAGTTCACCACAGAATCAAAGAAATACTGAGAAAGTATTACTGTTTTCCTTCTTTGTAAAGAGGGGGAAAAGGCAGGATAGGTAAACAATTTAACAATGTAAGTATGTTCCCAGGCGTGGAGCAGTATTTTGAGTTGGTCTTTATCCTTTTGCTATAGTAATAATTATTTCCTATAAACACAGACAGATAGACTATACTGGACATGGTAAACAGAAATTGCTAATGAAATGAGTGCAGATAACAAGGCAAAGGAGAATTTTAGAGACAGGTGACAACTAAACCTAGAATCTTAGAACATATTATTCAAACTACAAATCTGTATCATTTTGAATGTAAAATACAGTTCTGATGAAAATTCTGAACATGCAGAGCAGCTGAAAAGTGAACAAGTGGGCTCTCTTCAATGGGAAGAAAAGGCAGGAACACATATAAGTTGGCTAACAGCTGCCAAGCTCAGGCCTCTACCTCCCCATAGTCTGATATATGACAGCCTCACTGGTGTCACCAGCTCTACACATGGACCCCCTCCTTCTCTGGCAAATGAGAAGTTCAATCCTCAAAGTCAGAAACATGAAAATTGCTAGGCTGGCCTGAAACCACTAACTCCATGCTCACCATATAAACTTAACTAAAACTCCTTTAAAAAAAAAAACTCCAAATACCTTTTATAATTAAACAGAAAGAAAAATGTCTTACAGATCAATAGCCTATACATGCTGGCAGGAGGGATGAGGGGGTTGTGAAACCAGTGGCTCCAATCAACCCTATTTCTTAGGTGACACTCAAATAATACCCAGTAATAGCCTTAAAACAATTACATTCTATCTATGCCTCCAAATTTTTATACTTTCATGGCAAAACTCTGGAACTCCAACTCCCATATTCAACTCCCTATACATAGCCTGGCCTTCAGTCTGCCCTCCTAGTGCCTCAAGCTGCTTTTGATATCTGTGTACCTAAGAGAGAGGAAGAGCATCCCAGAGAAATCATCATAGTATTCACCTCTGTAATAACTATTTCCAATGAATATACATAACTGAAACTCAGTCAACAGAGATACAAGCAATAAACCTGTATAACTCAGAGTATTCTAACATACGGTATTTATTACTAATAAGTTTTTCTTATTCTTGGTCATTGCTCCATGTCAAAACCCTGCAACAGATTAAAAAAACAACTCAACATCTAAAATACATTTGCTGGGCCAGACAGATAGCTCAGCAAACTAAAGCACCTGGTTAGGCAGAGTGCAACAGCCAGGTTTTAATCCCCAGTGTGCCTTGCCAGCCCCGCCCCCGGGGCGCACTAATATGGTGACTGAGACTGGACATGGTGACACATACCTGTAATCTCAGCCCTTGGGAGGCTGAAAACAGGAGAATCACTATGAGTCTGATCTATGTAGCGAGACCCTGTACTAAGTACATAAAAAAAAAAAAAAAAGAAATTAAAATGCATTTGTCTCTCCAATCTTCTATATGCTTGTAATGGAAAATTAAGTGCTAGTTCAGAATATACTGCAAATCAGTGATTCGTATGACAGGAACTTGAAAATTTTCACCAAAACCTAGTTTGTATTTAGAGCTTGTGTATTTAACATCCGTAATATAGAACTGCACTATCTGATAATGGTAGGCACCAGTCACGTATGGTTATTTTAATTTAAATTGAATTCCTCCCACTAGTCATAACTTAATGCTGCACAGTAACAGTGAAAGTGGCTAACATAATGGGCAGCACAAACATTTTTCTATGTATAAAGTTCTGTTGTATAGTGCTGACCTTAAATATCCAAAGGCTCCTGTCATATCCACTGAGCCCTCAATACCCAAGAAGTATTTCTGCATGCATGGATTCAACTAGCCACAGATAAAAAATGGGGGGAAAAACTATATTAAACATGTACACACTTTTGTCCTATTTCCTAAATAACAGAAGTGAACCAATTACATATATATATATATATAGCATTTACCCTGCACAAGTTGTGATAAGTAATGTAGAAATTATTTAAAGTGTATCAGAATATCCATATAGATAGACCACATACAAGTACTAAACCAGTTGACATAGGACCTGGAACACCCATGAATTTTTGTTATTCACAGTAGGCCATAGAACTAATACTCCACAAAAGGGAGGGAAAATGGTACTTTTTCCTACAAATGTTTAAAACTGGGTAATATTACAAAATCAAAATTTATTCATATATATTTTTCCTTTTGGGAGAAGTTTAACATATAGAAAATACTCGTGAAGATTTCAATGAAATTAAGAGGAAAAAAAAAAAAAAAAAAAAAAGAAAAGAAAG
>NW_004524600.1:4257399-4300992 GCF_000260255.1 Octodon degus | reverse complement strand
ACCCTGAACTATCTCCCCAACCCAGATGCACAAGTTTAATGACCATATTGTTTCCCTTGTGTGAGAAACCCAAAAGTAAATAAGGAGCAAAACAGAAGAAAAACAAGTTCAAATGATAACAAAGAAGGAGGAAGGGATAGGGAAGAGGAGGAAGGGAAAAGAGTTTTAAAAAGAAAATAGAAGGGAAAAGTGAAACCAAAACTTTTGGTACATGGAAGAAAGTTGAAGAGAGGGCAGGGAAACAGGAAATAAAGAATTAAGACATATCATGTATAGTGAAATGCTATCTCAAAAAGTCTTCCTCCTGCAAAAAAAGACATATCATATATAGATACAAATCCCCAGAGAGGAAAGTGATCATTATGTATAGCAAATGTGTATGAATAGAAAAGAAGAGACAAGAGAGACAGAGAAAGACAGAGAGACAGAGAGGGACACTTACAGAAAAGTACAAAGAAAAAGATTTAATATCAGACCCAAGTGTCAAATGCAAAAGAGCTGGGAGATCTATCCATGCACTAGGGACCCAAAGAATTAAACTCAGGGCCTGGATCCCACAGCAATGTCCTCAACAAGTCCAGGAGTCCAACACAATGTCTCATGCAAGACAATCAAGGAGTGCACTTGGAAGGCACAAAGGTCTGTGGTAGAAGTTAGAAAGTCTGCAGCAGTGAGATCAAAGACCTGTGCCACCAGGCTGAGGGATGGGCACTGGAGCGAGGAGGCAAAACTCAAGGTAAGGACCAGAGCTCCCCCCAAAAGAACCAAAGCTATCCTCAGTGACACAGAGGAACCAAGTGCCCATAATAAGAACAGCGGAGTTCACATCAGGCGAGCCAGCATAACTCTCCTTACATTGCTTCACCAGGACAATCAACAGAACACCATCACCCTCTCTAGTTCCCTTTCTTTGCTGTTGGCAACAATCCTCAGGCAGGCCTTCCACACCCAGTACCATGCTGATTCAGCTGGGTGTTACTACCTGAACATTAGTTAAACCATCACAAATACTGAATGAATTTAACCAGAAAATCTGGGCAACCACACTGCAAACCAGAGAAAGAAAGCAGGATTGTGCAGACCTTTCTCTTGCTATCACATGTATTAATCACTTAACATGTGCAACAAGCATATTTAAATCCAATTATTTAAATATAGGATAAGCAAAACCTGCGTATCAGTTAGTTTTTGTAAAATAATATAGCAAGAAATATAAAACTGAGAATTTTATCAAATTTAACACAATCGTCGACTGGTTGAAATGACACCTGCCCTAAAGATGCTGAGGATAGCCAGCACATAAACATGATGCCCACGTGATGCTTGGGATATGCTGTTAGATGGTTAAATAATGGCATAAGGGCCAGGGAGCTCACGCAGTAGAATAAGCACTTGCCTGGCAAGTGCAAGGTCCTGAGTTCAATCTCCAATACTGCAAAAAATAAAAATAAAAAAGTAGTGGCATAAATTTGAATTTTTTGCTGTGTTGTAGAATCAACCCAGAGCCTTTCTGCATCCTAGACAGGCACTCTGATGCTTAACTACAAGCCTAATAAATTTTAGTGAGTTGCTGGAGCAGGTAGGGAAAGATCTGAGTTTTTAAAAACTGGACGTCTTTAAAGAGAAGAATTCTGACTCAAAGAACAATGCAATGTTACAACTCTCACTTTTTGTAAAGGTTTCTCATAACGTTTTAAGTAAATTGCTAAAATTTTACTGACTTTTTAAGAAGACACTACATCCTTGTAAGAGAATGTAAGAATAAAACAGCACATAGGATAATATCTAAAGTCTCCTCCATCAGGATGAAGTAATGATCATGTTCTCGTAATCACCCTTCACAAACAAATAAAAGCACAGTGGTATTACACACCCCACATTATGAAACAACACAAGGCAAATATTTGTACTAATAGAGGATAGCATTTCATTCAAACTATATCTTTCCTAAGCAAGTCCCCCAGTTTCATTTAATAACTTAGTCTTAATCTTATTAACAAAATATTATAATTAAAGAGTCTTTGTGGGTTTGTGTTTAGGTTGAGAAAAAGAAAGGGACTTCTGTATTTTTCCTTATCTAGGAAAGTCCTCTGCTTCATTAGTAAAGGAACTCTACATTGTTCATGGCCTTGTCCTCATTTGTGATTTTTTTTTTCATTAAATAGACTTTCAGGAGTGACTATTTACGAGTTTTTTAAATCCAAATTATCTACATTACTGAATTTTCCCCAAAAGAGTAAATAGTGGTATTTTGTAAAAGAGGAAAAAAGAAAAGCCAGATTATAATAAAAATAACAGCCAGGGAGATAGCTCAGTAGAATAAGCACCTGCCTGGTAAGCGCAGGTCCTGAGTTCAATCCCTGGTACAAAAAAAAAAAAAAAAAAAAAAAAAAAAAAAAAAAAATCATGGCGATACTTGGAAAAAACCTAAATATTCTTCAATAGGTTGGGCAAATATATACCACAACTAAGTATATTTGCTGAAAAGTGTTTTACCATTTTGGGGACTCTGTATTACTTCAAACCAGAAACATCTGTCATAACTGTACACCACCTAGGTTCAAGAATTGCTTAGCAAAATGAAAAATTACCCATTTCCATCATAAATAAAACAAATTAAGTTTAACAGATCATTCATATAATTTCATACTAAAATGTATAGTTCACCACAGAATCAAAGAAATACTGAGAAAGTATTACTGTTTTCCTTCTTTGTAAAGAGGGGGAAAAGGCAGGATAGGTAAACAATTTAACAATGTAAGTATGTTCCCAGGCGTGGAGCAGTATTTTGAGTTGGTCTTTATCCTTTTGCTATAGTAATAATTATTTCCTATAAACACAGACAGATAGACTATACTGGACATGGTAAACAGAAATTGCTAATGAAATGAGTGCAGATAACAAGGCAAAGGAGAATTTTAGAGACAGGTGACAACTAAACCTAGAATCTTAGAACATATTATTCAAACTACAAATCTGTATCATTTTGAATGTAAAATACAGTTCTGATGAAAATTCTGAACATGCAGAGCAGCTGAAAAGTGAACAAGTGGGCTCTCTTCAATGGGAAGAAAAGGCAGGAACACATATAAGTTGGCTAACAGCTGCCAAGCTCAGGCCTCTACCTCCCCATAGTCTGATATATGACAGCCTCACTGGTGTCACCAGCTCTACACATGGACCCCCTCCTTCTCTGGCAAATGAGAAGTTCAATCCTCAAAGTCAGAAACATGAAAATTGCTAGGCTGGCCTGAAACCACTAACTCCATGCTCACCATATAAACTTAACTAAAACTCCTTTAAAAAAAAAAACTCCAAATACCTTTTATAATTAAACAGAAAGAAAAATGTCTTACAGATCAATAGCCTATACATGCTGGCAGGAGGGATGAGGGGGTTGTGAAACCAGTGGCTCCAATCAACCCTATTTCTTAGGTGACACTCAAATAATACCCAGTAATAGCCTTAAAACAATTACATTCTATCTATGCCTCCAAATTTTTATACTTTCATGGCAAAACTCTGGAACTCCAACTCCCATATTCAACTCCCTATACATAGCCTGGCCTTCAGTCTGCCCTCCTAGTGCCTCAAGCTGCTTTTGATATCTGTGTACCTAAGAGAGAGGAAGAGCATCCCAGAGAAATCATCATAGTATTCACCTCTGTAATAACTATTTCCAATGAATATACATAACTGAAACTCAGTCAACAGAGATACAAGCAATAAACCTGTATAACTCAGAGTATTCTAACATACGGTATTTATTACTAATAAGTTTTTCTTATTCTTGGTCATTGCTCCATGTCAAAACCCTGCAACAGATTAAAAAAACAACTCAACATCTAAAATACATTTGCTGGGCCAGACAGATAGCTCAGCAAACTAAAGCACCTGGTTAGGCAGAGTGCAACAGCCAGGTTTTAATCCCCAGTGTGCCTTGCCAGCCCCGCCCCCGGGGCGCACTAATATGGTGACTGAGACTGGACATGGTGACACATACCTGTAATCTCAGCCCTTGGGAGGCTGAAAACAGGAGAATCACTATGAGTCTGATCTATGTAGCGAGACCCTGTACTAAGTACATAAAAAAAAAAAAAAAAGAAATTAAAATGCATTTGTCTCTCCAATCTTCTATATGCTTGTAATGGAAAATTAAGTGCTAGTTCAGAATATACTGCAAATCAGTGATTCGTATGACAGGAACTTGAAAATTTTCACCAAAACCTAGTTTGTATTTAGAGCTTGTGTATTTAACATCCGTAATATAGAACTGCACTATCTGATAATGGTAGGCACCAGTCACGTATGGTTATTTTAATTTAAATTGAATTCCTCCCACTAGTCATAACTTAATGCTGCACAGTAACAGTGAAAGTGGCTAACATAATGGGCAGCACAAACATTTTTCTATGTATAAAGTTCTGTTGTATAGTGCTGACCTTAAATATCCAAAGGCTCCTGTCATATCCACTGAGCCCTCAATACCCAAGAAGTATTTCTGCATGCATGGATTCAACTAGCCACAGATAAAAAATGGGGGGAAAAACTATATTAAACATGTACACACTTTTGTCCTATTTCCTAAATAACAGAAGTGAACCAATTACATATATATATATATATAGCATTTACCCTGCACAAGTTGTGATAAGTAATGTAGAAATTATTTAAAGTGTATCAGAATATCCATATAGATAGACCACATACAAGTACTAAACCAGTTGACATAGGACCTGGAACACCCATGAATTTTTGTTATTCACAGTAGGCCATAGAACTAATACTCCACAAAAGGGAGGGAAAATGGTACTTTTTCCTACAAATGTTTAAAACTGGGTAATATTACAAAATCAAAATTTATTCATATATATTTTTCCTTTTGGGAGAAGTTTAACATATAGAAAATACTCGTGAAGATTTCAATGAAATTAAGAGGAAAAAAAAAAAAAAAAAGAAAAGAAAAGAAAGAATTCAGTGAAATAAGAGCCTGGCCATCATTCACTCCAAACTCAAATCAAAACTGCTAGCCAATTACAAAAGTTTCAGTGATTACCAATTTTAACAGGGCCTCCTGATGACCAAGGAAAGGACTACTACCTGTCCAGAGGATAATTCTTTACTATTCCAAGAGTTAATGCTGGTCTGAAGCACATATTTTGCTAATCTATAAAACTTATACACGATTTTAATTTGTAAGTGTTCTACCACCTATCTCCAAAACTCAATTGAACTATGGTTAAAAAAGGGGGTAGGAGCAATGAATATGTAGAAAACCTTCTACAAGTGCTAGTACAAACTGTGTACATGCCCTCCATGAATACATGAAAGATCCTGGGACCCACACAAAACCCACTTTCCCAAGTGACTTATTTGGTTTACTCTCCTAAATGGAGGCACAGCCAATTCTGTTCTACAGAAGCAGGTACTCTGCAATCTTCCCCAATATCAAACCCCAAGTATATGTCTCCCTCACTATTTAGATCCCTAGAAAAGAGAAAGCCAGTGTTTACATATGTAGGATCCAGCACCCTTTCAGTACTAGTCAACTACAGGGTAGCGCAGGGCCTAGGCAATGGATGGTAATGCATGGGATATTCATTCATTAGATACACAGGTAAACACAAAAACGAGGAAAAAAAAAATAGAAGAGGGCCCTGTTGGACCCTGCCCATCGCCTGCTGCCTCAGTGACCATCTTAACAGAAGAGACCAGGGGGCTCAGTTACCAACAGTCTTTTTCCTGAAATCCTAGGCCCCTCAAAAAGAACACTTCACTTCAAAGATCCCAAGACCAGGAGACAGTACTTTTGCTGTGATCCAGGACATCTAGGCTCTGTTTCTAGGGGTCACATAGTGATGTACATAGGTTTTCCACCTTCTCTTAATGTTTTAGATTGTCTATTCTTCCTAGATTCAAGGAGAAACTGAAGCCTAATACCAAATGTGGTGGATCCAACTACCTTGAAAGGTATATAAAACTTGCTTTGATAAAGATAAAAGTGTCAATAGCAAACTCTATAACTCTCAATTTTATAGAGCATTTATACTTATATTTCATTAGAGAAGCAAGCAATTCATAACCCACAATAAATAGAACAAGACTACAGTCCTATTCTGGACTCCAAAATAACTTGCCTTTGACAAAGTCTCTTAAGATGGTGTTATGGCTGATATATACTGTACAGTCCAGAACATATATCAACTCTAGTTTTGTTCTATCTGAATGAATGGCAGTAAGTTGAATGTCCAAAAGTCCTGTATTTAGCCTGTTTAACTTTTTACAATAACAACCATTTTACATATTAAATAAAGCAGTTACTAGATTCAGGATCCTAATTTACGTTGACAAGGTTGAATGATGACCAGAAATAAGTCAGAGTGCATTCAGTAAGAATCAATGTGGAAATTGTACATCAGTTCAGATAGAGGATGGATGAGATGTGCTCCATAAAAGCAATCCTGTCAGAATGGCCAGACTGTGCTTTTGCTGCTTTAGAGCCTGGTAGAATCTGCCTACTTTCATAATTCATATCACAACATCAAAGCAGTAGCAGCTCTTAACCATACCTTTCAGTTTGGCTGTACAAATCAAATTTGGAGGAGTTTAAACAAAATCAAGTGCATCAAAGAAAGAACTAGGCATGATGTGGAATCCATAGGATTGGCCCATGTCTGTGTTCTCAGCTATTTGGGAGGCTGAGACAGAGAACAGCTTGAGTCTAAGGTCCAGAGGTCAGCCTTAGAAAACAGCAATGCCCACTCTCTTTAGAAAAATAAAAGAAAAACAAGAATATGATGATGGGGGGTTAGAAGGCTGAAGCATATAATGGAGAACATAGTTAAAGGAACTTGTAAACACATAAGAATAGCCATTATATAGAATAGGAATTTACATTGATTTGATGTGATTTGGAAGGCAAAAGTAGAACCTAAATCCAAGAAAACATTTCAAATTAATATAGGATGAATTTTTTGAACAATTTAAATTTTTTATTGTTATTTTGGGTTTTTGAGATAGAGCCTGGCTCTGTAGTTTGAACTCACTATATCTCCCAAGATGGCCTCAAACTCGCAGCACCCTGCCTTAGCTTCTCCATTGCTGAATTATACCCCTGTGCCACTACACCTGGCTGAACAACTTACATTAGATGACTAAAATACTTCACAGAATAGTAATTTACATATAACAATGCATTAAGATAATGTTAGAAACAATTTATGCATCAGATAGTCAAGGACCTGTATACACTACCTCTAAGATTCACTATTTTCTTAAAAGACCAAAATAACCATGAATCTAAAAAAATTTAAGTATATCGTCTTAGACTACATAGTTTTGATTAATGAAAGGAAATTTCTTTGCAAGTTACATCAACCTTTTCAAAATATCCCATAGTTCCTCACAACTATGTATTGTCATTCCTTTAAGCATTATGTTAAGATGTATTACAGAAAAGGTACAAAGTAGAGAACCAGAAAGAAAATAAGCATCTTAAAGTTACTGCTACAATTAATAAAGACCAATGATCAGTATCATTATAGTTTTTGTAAAAGAATTTTTAATATTAATGCTCAATTTCTTAGAATTTTGTTTCTTCTGAAACTGTTAGATCAGGTAGATAATGGGTTAAGTCCAAAAAATCAAGAAGCAACAGAGCAAAGCTGACTGCATGTTTGAAAAAGCCTATAAAATGTTACAAGCCAAACAGGAAAGCCTATGTTAATAATGCATAAACCAAAAGAGAAAAAAAGCTACCCATTTAATGGAATAATGCTTTTATCTTTGCAGTTAAAATGAAATAAACCATGACTATTAATCTAGTAAGACCATGTAAAAATGCAATTTTTAAACATTTACTAAAAGGGAATAGTTCAGTAACCACTCTAAAAATCAAGGCCTTGTGTACAGCAGCGTTTAAACGCTAAATACCAATCTCCTGTCTGTGGAGGCCATTACCCACCCTGTCACCATAGCAACACTAACAGTATGCCTGACTTCAAAGACAAAGATGTAATTTCAGACTTCCAGCAGCCAGAGGGAGTGGTAAGAATATTCTACCCAGCGGTGTCAGCTGATGATAAATTATAAAAATATCCAGGAAGGTTATAAGGCGGACTACACCACACAGTTTCATAGTCCTGGGGGGGGAAGAGTGAAACGCGCCAGGAGACAACAAGAGTAAAACAAAAAGTAAAAATTAAAGAATCTCAATAGAATACTTTTTTTTTTTTAATTACATACTACAGAGTTCAGCTTTCCTTTTCTCTTGTTCCCAGGAGAAAATAAAAATAGTTTTCATCATCTCCTTTCTCATTCAAATTAAGAGAAATTGAACATCTCCATGAATGTTCTAAGGGACTTGCAAAACCACTTCTCTAACTGCTCTATTTGTGAAATTCCAGGATTTGTCAAAGCGTTTTAGGGACAAGGAGCCAGCTGAGATTACTCTCCTTCCAACCACCCAACCTTGTCTCAGCATACTCCAGATACATTGTAAACTTTCACAAGGAAAAACTCTAAAACATAATTTGACAATTTCTAAGTTTTTATAAAACACTGTTAAGTCAATACAGTTAACTCAGACAGTGCTGTTTGACAATGATGCAACTCAACTTTTTAAAACAGAAGCTGTAGGCTGAGAGTGCCCCAAAGTCAGAGCAAAGAATTTTCTGCAAGGATACCAACCACAAAAGAAAGAAGGTGGACTTGACGCCTTTTTTTAAAGAGCCTCTGTAACGATGAATTTTCTTTTACTTGAAGTTAGTTATCAATGATGAGAAACAGATAAACATAAGTAGTATTACTGTAATATTATTTTTATAAAAATTTTCTGTTCAATTCTGTTGTATGGTCTGAGGCTGAGAAAAGTTCAGTTTTCTTATAATAGCAAGAGCAAGAATGCTTCCCCTTTTAAGGACCTGGAGGGTAACCTACTCCTCTCTAGCCCAAAAAAAAGTTAGTTCTGGATTTAAATTAGAAAGCTAGTGTCTCTCATCCCTGCTAGGTCATTGGCCAGTTGCCATATGCAGTCTCTGAAGAGTAAAACAGTAATTGAGATACACTTGGAGACTTAGTTCCCTGGAGGAAAGAGGTAGAGGGAGGAAAAAAAAACCAACAAAGATCAAGCCAACTCTAGCTTTCCTTCCTGAGAAACTGCTGAAGAAGGTAGAAACACTAGAGATGGACATTTTTCTCCTAAGAAAGAGAACTCCAATTCTTTTGACACAGGCAGGTTAAAAGGTTTATGAAAAAGAAAGCACGTTAAGTCTCACTACAAATATAAACTACAAGTATACCTATTAAGTCATTAGCGGAATGCTTGGATTGTAAAATCCAAGCCATCACCAGCGCCTCATCAATTAATTTTAAGCCACAATCTTATAACCAATCTTTTCTCAATAAAACAAAGACAAAAAATGACAAAACAAAATGCTACCCACATATCTCTCAAAACAAAAGAAAAACACATTTATGAAAATACTGTTTACAACTCAGTTATTCTTTACTAAATGGGTTTTTATCTTGCTACATATTTTATATAATAAAATTACTTTTTATATGTTACTATGAAATAAAAATGGGCTCAATAAACTAATCCTTTGTACACAATTTGTTACATTTATAATTTTGAAAGTTGAAACAATTAAGCCAGTTATTAGAAAAAAAAAAGTCAATTAAAGGGCTGGCCAGATTACTCAGCAGACTAAAGCACCTGCTTAGGCAGGCACAGGGACTGGGGCTCAATTCCTAGGGCACTGTGCCAGCCCTGCCCCTGGAGCAGCTGAGATGGTGATAAGAGGCTAGGCGTGCTGGCCCATGTCTGTAATCCCAGCACTTGGGAGACTGAAAACAGGAGGATCACTAAGAGTCCAATCTGTGTTGTGAGATCCTGGAGATCCTGTACTAAAATATATATATAAAAAAGAGAAAAAGTCAATTACTTATTCATTTATAAGACAGGATCTAATCCTAAATAATATGAAATAACTTTTAAACACTATATTTAAAAACTCGTATCTTGGCATCATCATTATTTTCACAGGAGTATTTTATAGGTTTCTTTACAAAATACTTTCTTTTACACAATAAGAAAAAATGTTATTTCTTCCTTATAATGTATATGACCTCAATTTTTACCACAGTCGTTGGGAATGTAGCCTGAAATTTAATAGTCATGGTAACTGCATTATCATTCTTCTCTCTTTTCAAAATTTTTATCATTTATAATCTATTTGGAGTAGTCTTCGTTTACACAGTATTTCTGCTATAGGTCAATTCATGACCTGGCAGAAGCACATAAATTAAACATCCTATACAAAAACACAGTATGTTCTGTCACAACAAAATTCTTCCTTAAGTAGCTACTGATACATTTTAAAAGGCAAAACTTCTTTATAATTCTCAGAGAAATATGTTAAAAGAAGAATTCCTCATTTAAACTACTTATAAAAACTTATAAACTGATTCCTAAATTATGATCATTAGGTTACAGAATATCAGGGTCACATTTTATACATACAAGTATGAAAAGGAATTTCTTAGGGAAGCTAAAATGAATTGATTATATCATACTTTTATATCTTATTGTGTTATAAGAAATTTGGTTTTAGGTAAATTCAAAAGCAAAACTGATACTGATGAATACTGTATAGCAAAGATATCACAGGACAGTCAATAAAAAAATACCTTGGGAAAAAGTAACATGTATCAATCTTTTTTCAACAGCAAAGGCATATTTCATTTTTCTATACAGGTAATTTGCATAGAAACTTCTTTAATACTTACCGCTATGTCTTAAGTAACTATACTAGAAAACTCCTTGAAACAGCAACATTAAAAAAGGATCAAGAAATTTCATGGTATTGATCCCTGCACAGTATCATCTGACACAGAACATATTTACCCTACACCATCTGATCAACTCAGAAGAAAACAGCAGAACATAAATACATATATTTCTTATATTAATGTAATTATTTAGCATGCCCTTTTATCTCCTACACACACACACAAACACACACAGGATCATTTTAAATATAGGGTCAACATCAGGTATTTGACTTTAAAAGCTGTCTTCAGTGCTACTTGATTTCTCACCACCTTAGTTCTTCTTCTAAAGACCTTATTACCATATGGTAATCTATTTTAGAAACCTGAAAACTCTTGTAAGAAATCTTAGGAGTTTATCTAAGGCAGACCTCACTGCAAGCCACATACTTTTCTACTCACAAGTTTGTTCTGCTTTCTTTTAGGTGATTTTACTACCAGTATTTTAGGTGATTTTACTACCCAGTATTAATACAATCAGTTAGAAAGGCAAAGAGAAAAGTGAGCTCTAATCACTGCATCCACTCATCACTTGTCCTCATCTCTCACAACCATATTGGGACTGCAAGTATAATCCAATGAGTACAATTTGAACTTATCAGTATATTTAAATCATCTCAATTATACGTCTACAATTTTTCATAAAAAGTCATGAGATGAACCTTGGATGATTTCTTTTTAGGGGGGTCTTTCTTCATGCCTCTAATCCAATAATTTTCAATTTGACAGTTTAACAAACCAAAAATCACAACAAACTTTTGGGAAATTTTGTTTTATTACAAAGCTTACTAATATTTTCTTCTGGGCCGGCCAAATAGCTCAGCAGATTAAAGCACCTGCCAGCAGGCTCAGGGACAGGGGTTCGATCCCCGGCCCTGCCGTGCCGGCCCCACCCCTGAGGCATGCTGAGATGGCGATTGAAACTGGGCGTGGTGGCGTGCGCCTGTAATCCCAGCTCTTGGGAGGCTATAACAGGTGGATCACTACGAGTCCAATCTAGTAGTGAGACCCTGGACATCCCGCAGACCCTTCCCTAATGAAAAATAAATAAAAAAGAAGGTAACTATAAAAATCAACAAGGAAAAAAAAAATCAACAAGCAAGAGTCTCAGTGGTAACTCACAACATACTCTTCATCTAGGGGCCTACAACATACTCTTCATCTAGGGGTCTACAAGGCCAGCTGAGTGACACAACACTTAGCACTTGCTTGGCAAGTGCGAGGTTATGAGTTTGATTCCCAGTACCAGAAGAAACAACAAAGATGCCTATGGCATTGGAGACCAACAATGGAATAATAGGGTACGACAGTGATGGCAAACACTGTTAGCTTTCAAATAGCCCATTGCAGCATGTGTGTCACAGGTTCAACACTACTGTGATAGGAGTTAATGAAATAAGGCTCTAGGCAAGAGCCAGAGACTACATCTCTGTGAACCTTCAATGGGCTTCTGCACAAGGTCTCTTTGATCTTAGGTCAGAAACACTGAATGAGGTTTGGTAGCCTGGCAACCCTAACAGGATCTAGAAATTAAACAGAATTCAAAAAAAGAATGCCAAGTACAGCTAAGAAATTGACATTTATTTAGGGTTTGATGTACATATACATCAAGTACCATGAGAGCTTTTATGTCACTCCTATGACTATAAAGTGTTAAAGGTGACACATGTAGGCTATAAAACAAAATGAAAGTATATGTGAGAGTATTTTGCTAACCATGTACTTTGTACTTTGCCAACCATCTATGTATAGACATATTTAGATACATTTTCTTATGTTCTGGCTTTCTGGAGACAGGGTCTCACTGTATTGCCCAAACTGGTTTTGAACTTCAAGGCTCAAGTGATCTTTCTGCCTTAGCCTTCCTGAGTATCTAGGACCACAAGTGAGTGTCACTATGCCTAGCTACATACACTTTTTAAAATCTCATATCCTCCATATGGGCCAGAATTGTATCAAAGATGGCTATTACTCTGCTTTCTTTCTTCTTTTTTTTAACAAATAATTGAATATATCTCTATATAAATTTGGAAATGCCAATTAAGTTGTCAATAAAGTAGTAAAAACAATGAAATCAGTCAAGAAAGCTACATATTTGTTACTGTACAACAAAGTTATTCACAAAAGGGAAAAGACGGTTAGTGCTCTTACCTGAAACCACTACCACTGACACTATACGACCAATGATTGAAGGACTTTTTAAGGGCTGACCATAATTCTGATGTGGGCATCACTACTCTTAGATCTCCAGTGGAGACCTCCACAAAGACAAAACATTTATGCAATTACACATGAAACTATGAATTCAGCAACTCTATGATGACTATCTGAAGATAAAATGAGAAGGTATATTTAAAGAATTTAAAATATATATCCTGAAAACTGGTACTACATCTTATTGATTTTATACTGCTGAATGTGCTACAGCAGAAAACAGTAACCTAGTGAAATAATTTCCATTTAATTTTTCCTTTGTATAGTATACACCTTTAAACGTAAGCATCCAATAAATATTTACTGAACATAATTGAATTTTCTGTGCAATTTGTGGATTAGTTGAAAGATGCCAACATTTAGGCATGCTAAAGTATAAATGCAATATTTATGAAAACCAAAAATATTTGTGAGCAGTTGCATGCATTTTTATTGAAATATTTACTATATAAGCATTTTTTAAAATTTTTTCCCATAATTTTATTGAGAAACAAATAGCAATGAGACAGTTTCAAAATGAAATTGGTAGGACAGTTTCAATAATTAACACATTGCATACATTCTTCCTGTGGTTAATTGCTGTACAAGATGCAGACATGATATCCTATTTACAAACACTATTACAACAAATCCCTCTACTCATTAAGAGAATGTAACTATATATCTATTCTAACCATTTTGAATACACAGATATAAAATGGACATTCATCTGTATTCCCTTTTTGTGTTTAGTTTCATTATATGAATATTATAGGTGTGTTAACTCAGTAAAATATTCTAAAAGAGTCCAGTAATCCATAATAGTATTCCATAATAGTATTGGGTCTTCCGCTTCACTGGCAATGTCAGAAATTGTTGACCTGAGTCCCCTACAGCTCAACATAACACCATGGCTTTACTTCTTATACTTCGTTTTTATACTTTTCTGCTGGGTGGTTAAGACCAAGATAAAGCAAGACCTATGCAGCAAGAGTTATAGCTTTTGGATCTGATAAGGTCAGTGAAATCCCCTCAGGATTTATCCTGAGATCCTGTACCTCAGATTGTAGATCCTTTGTCAGTGTCAGCCATGTGGATGAGTCACGGCCATTGCTTGGCCAATGTGCTCTCTGTGAAAGCCTGAGAGAATGTTTTCTCTCCATATGACTCTCCTTAGGCACATTCTACATCATCGATCACTTTCCTCTTTGGCCCCATAATCTCCTTGATCAGAAAATTTGGGACACTACTGAGTTATATGATGTTACAGTACAAGGTCTCATATGTCCTGAGTCTTAAGTGACCTTGGAAGGCTAGGGCCAAAATGTTTGCTTTCCTTGCGGCCCTCCTTTTTCTCCAATTTTGGTCTGCAAACTTAGGTTGTTAGCCCTCCAGAAGAGAAGCTTATTGTTATTACCATACAACCTAGGCTGTTAAACCTAGCCTCACTATCTGTCTCAATATCTTGGGTATAACATGGAACAGGAATTTTCCATCAAGTATTGATATGTTAGTTGCACACATTTTATAGACTCCAGTACACTCATGATTTTGATCAAAATGGGAAGTGTATTTATATAATGGAATGATCTCAGCTTGGAGTGAAAATGTTACAGGACACTACAGTGGTAATACTGTCTGCTCAAGAGCAAATGGGCAAAGGAGGTTTGGCACAACATGGAACGACACTATACTGCTGCCATGCTTCCAAGCAAGCTTCTTGCTATGTGAGTCTCCATTTTCACATCTGAGAATTTGATCTCAAAACTACATACACGCACACACACATACATACATACACACATGCCTAAATTAATAAAAATTCTTAAATCAAATACGTGTATGTTAACAACTCCTGAGTATTAATCTTGGCCTTGTTCCATTAATTGTCCTCCACTACAATATATTCCATCTTTAATTTACAAGGATTTGTTTTCCTCTTAACAAATTAAGCCGAAAGATTTTTTTCTCTTCTTTTCTAAAGCAAAACCTTTGCTCTATATGTAGGCAGTAACATGATAATTATTTTTTATAACGAATAAATAAGTGCACACTGGGGAGTGGAGAAGACAGAGGATGACTACTCAGAGAATGCTCCCACACTGTAGACTCCAGGGTGACCTCTTGGAAGTCCGATTTCCTTTTCTGATATAAATACATCTGTAAATACATAGCTTCGGGGCTGGGGAGATGGCTCAGTGGAATAAGCGCTTCTCTGGCAAGCAGAAGGGCCTGAGTTCAATCCCCAGTTCCGACCAAAAAAAAAAAAAAAAAAAAGTGTCCCAAGGGGTACGCAATCTCTAAAAAGATTAAAGCTGTTGTAAATTTTGCATTTTGGAATGAGATGTGGCTTGGATAGAGTGCCTGCCTACCATGTGTGAGGCCAAGGGTTCGATGCTCAGCACTGCAAAAAGAGGGAAGTATTATGTTAAAAACTCAGGTTCCCTGAAACCACCAGCCCATACTCACACACATGTGTTTATTTGTAGTATGTAAATATGTTGCCTTTATGTGGGTTTTATTTTTCTTTCTTATTTTATTGAGGGTGTAGTGTGTGACAGCTAAGACTCTAAAGCTGTCTCCTTGCCTCCAAAGGATGGCAACAGCATTTTTAAAATTCAGGCTTCTTATAAGTTAAAAGAAGTATTACAGTTCACTTATATTGGTAAACTCATGTCCCAGAGTTTCAAAATATAGAAGAATGAACAGAGCTGTATGGATGTAGGGGTCTTTAAAGTTCATGCCTCTATACCTAACATATTCACAAGGACCTCACATGTGTATTTTCCCTTTACGAATAATAGTTTCCACTATTCAGTAACTGAAATTTGCATTTATATGCAAGGCTTTTGAAAATAATGTTCAATGAACATTATTTATGTGTCATTATTCTGAAGTCAAATTTGCTACAGTTACAGTATAATTAAAAATACTAATCTCACATTTTTGTGGTCATCAGAAAGTATTAACTAACACTGCACTCTTCAACCACCAAAGCCCATGGGAGGAAGAAACTACAGAAGACCCCTTATTCACATCAAAATTCAAAGAACAACAAGGAGTCCAGAGTTTGACAATTCACGTTGGGACAAGAAGCTGCTGTCCCTTGTTGGGTGGACTCGGGCTCTCTAATTGGCCTACTATACAAAGGAACTTACAGAGAATACTGCTCTGTACTCAGACATTGAGTGAAATTGAATTTATAACAGCACTTTACCCAAACCCAACCAAGTGGGCTCCAACAACAATAGCACATAGACACACATAATACAGAAATGCAAGAGCCATTATCCAAGGTGCAATAGTTTTTCTGTCCTTACATTGCTAATATTTCCATCTGTGGTAGATCTCAGGTTAGGAAACATAAAGGCTTACTCAGTTACTTTACAGTACCACAAATGTAATAGGGTTAGAAATGACAGGACACATTAGAACCTTCCTCCCACACCAAAAAATTGAAACTAACTTCTACATGATTATATTGATTCAGAAAATTGTCTCTATTGGGTAATCTTTGACCCAGTAAGAAAAGACATTAACTCTTGGGTTATAAAGATAAAGCCTCAGAGTCTGACAGCTTTCTCCACTAATTTTTTTCTATATTCCACTTTAGCAGGCAGTCAAAATGCTATCTAATAAAACAGCTCCATCCTCAACTATTTCCAATAACTTTCCTCCTTTTTTCCTAGGATTCCCTAGGAAGCACATTAAGACCCTTAAATTGATCACACAGGGAAGGGAGAGGAGACCTCTGAAATATTTCTAGAGACAGAAATATTCCACATAAAAGCCCAAGGCTCTCCCATAACCGAAACTCCCAAGTTCAAGTTTCCCGTTACTAACATAAATGGCACCCAAGATGGAGAGGAAACCACCAAGAGGCATGCGTGCGACATTCTTAAAGATTTTAAGATATGCATTTCCTCATTCTTTTGACCTCTCACAAGCAGAAAAAATAATATTCTATTAGTTTTTAAATGTTAATAAAGCTTTTTATGTAAAATTTAGATGCTAGAAGGAGTTTTGAGATGTCTACATCTAACTTACTCATTTTTCAAAGAGCAAACAGAAACCCTTAGAAATAACATCAACTATTAGCCAAGTATGGTGGCACATGCCTGCAATCCCAACACTCAGAAGGGTGTGATAAGGGGATCAATGCAAGTTCAAGGTTAGCCTGGGATACATAGTGACTTTAACCCTGAATTACACAGTGAAAATTTGCCTCAAAAACAAAAAGAAATGACATGAACCGATCAAGGCAAGTTTAGGCAGAATACTGCCCTGTCTTTTACTCATCATCATCATATGATAAGAATAAGTCTTTCAAACAAACATATTACTTTTAAACAGTAAAGCCCACTATTTCTGCAATACAAGTCAAAAGCTGCTCATTTCTGTGAAAAGAGACAGCTGTGGGATGTGGGGTAAAAGATAGAAGGTACTTCAAATAATCATTTTTATAATGAGCTGAGAGTAAATAATAGTGCAGTTAAATATTGCATAATTTCAGTCTAATAATCAACTCTGCAGTAAATCAAGAGACCACTAGAAAATTAGCTATGAATAAGTGAACGCTAAAAAGTCTATATTTAAATTCAGAACATTCTCAAATACATTGAGCATGTACAGTATGTACAAATAAATGTACACAGTTTGTTGTAAATGAATGCTTCTAAATAAGCACTTTTTAAAAAATTCATGACAGCTGGATAATGAAATAGTGAAAAGATGTACACACGGAAGTCTAAAACTGGGTAAAAATGTAGGCCCTGGGAAAGGCACAGCAATGGTACCTGAAAGCCTTTTCTTTGTTAATAGAACACATTGTGAGGAAAAGTAGCTGGGAAAGCTTGGTCACTTCTTACAGCTCAAATCTTTTTCTCTCTTTCATTCTAGGCTTAAACAAAGTTCAGTGGGGCATCAAACTGCTTGCTTTAAATTACAGTCTGTATTTTAAAATAGAATGCATGCACTGCATGTTCCCAAAGCTAAGGGGTGGGAGTGTTATTCACTGGAAATTGAAGGCTTGTTGAGTCAATAATCTTCTTTCACACAGTAACAATTTTCAGCTAAAATTTCTTGACCCAAACAAAGGAAAACAAGACCATTCAGTTATTCTACAACAATATGGAGAAGGCAAAAGAAAAAGATGAGAAAGAGAGAGAGACACCTCTAAAATCCTACATTATGAAGGAAGAATAGAACATTTGGATTCAGGTGGAACCTTTTCTATGTGTACATATTTCCTACCTCAAATTGACAGTTAACGTTAAAAATACTTACTTCCATGTCCAAAAAACACATTAAAGCAAATAACCAGCTCACAAGTGCTACTATGAGTTCCTGCTGGTTATATATCCCTTGTTATATAAAACAGATGTGTACCTTCCTATTACTTACAAAGTGAAAATCTGTAAATTAAAAGCTACTTTCCCCTGAAGTACAATAATACAAAGCAAAATACACTCTTGGCCTCCAGCTGGCCAATGCCCACCTGGCCTGAAGAACACATCAGTGACAGTCATCCTCTGAAGGGCAGAGACCCTGCAGTTACTGTAGACAGAAACCCAAACAGCAGTTTAGACTGAGAATGTATCTGGAAATATCAGGGCCATTGCTTCTTCCTCACATAGAAAATGGTGCTATACTCCTGCTGATGCCCACCTACACCTCTGCTGCTTGTCCTTCAGGCCTTCTGACGCCTGATGCACTTGCTCTCCCTCTCCTGCCTGCTGGTGAATGAACGGTGCACACAGCTGGAAGACAGTGGGCCTGGGAGCTTCCCATGGCCCAGGCAGAGAGCTTCACCTAGATCATCCGTGAGCTGAAAGTTGGGTCACATCCTGCCAGGCCTCCACTGAGAGCAAAATCTGGGTGCTGACTTTCCTATTAGTAGGGAATATGTACATTTATCATTCTTTATTTAAGGAGCCTGATTTATCAACTGCAGATCATCATTATCTTTCTATTATCAAAACAAATATCATGCAAATCAGTTATGTTTCAGCCTTTCATAATCCCCAATTTTTGTCTGGTGTCTATCTTCATAGTGCTCTTCATATTCCCTTATTAATTTTTAAGAAAATAATTGACAGTCCTAAAAATGGGTTAAAATTCATTTCTCCCAATATATTAAAAGGAAATCTTCAGGATATGACATGAAAAGGTTTGCAGGGGTACACTTAGTTAAGATCTACTTTAAACTAATTTATTTTACTTAATTTTTTTTTAGTTACTACACTGCCTAAAAGCAAATGTCTCAGCTGACTTTGGAACTACCACCTACTTTAGTCTGTAGAAGTGGCTCAGTGTCACAGTGCTTGTCTACTCTGTGCAGAGGCTCTGGGTTTGATGCCCAACATCGCTCTCCCAAAAAGATTATTTTTAATTTAAAAGGAATTATCTACTTACTTTAGCAGGACAGAACATGTCAATATGGAAACACCTTGCACATAAACATGTTCATCTTTCTTAACGTATTATTTGAATTTTCCATTATAGTCTGTTTTACCTAGAAGAATTCCAACTACTAATGTTTTATTGAACTTTTTATTACAAAAAAAAATTTAAGTAGAATATGCTTTGAAAGAAGACACATATTTCCCCCTTCCTACCTTAATCATGTTCAACTTCTATTTCCAAAATAACTATCAATCTCATGAAAATATCCTAGGAAATACTGTTCAGAAATCCTATCTTAAAGAAATGATACAGTTAGAAAGTGAACATTTGTCAGATCACTTTTTCTAAGTACAATCTATGTCCTCAAACTTAATGAAAAAGGAGCTGATATCTCTAGATAAGAGATCAGCATTTAAAATTACATTGTAGCAGATAGTAAATCCTAAGAAATTTAAGTAAATATTGCATGTTTCATTTAAACTTCCGTAAGTCATTGAAAATGCATTTGTAACATTATTTTGAAACTTTACACAAGCAATTAGGTGCATCTGCAGATGTCCTAGCAAACATAAGGCAGTCCTATAAAGAATCCCCTACCCTGCCCCCCACCACAGGAAGCTAAAGTGTTTCCTCTAGAACTCCCAAACTCAACAAAATAACACTTGAAGAATGCTGCCAACAATTAACTTAGATCTTCAGCTGCACATAGGCACCATCCATGCCTGAACAGTGAACAAAGCAGGACAATGGTAAAATTTTGTGTTTCATTAACTTGTAATTTTTTAAATATTCAGAATGATTTGAGAAGGATCAATCAATGGAAGACAGATACACTCTTAACCTTTTGATGACAACCATTTAAATCAAGTTCAAGCTACAAATAAGTTTCGAAAGAGTTCATTCAGCAGCCATTTGTCTGGCAGATTTTAACTTCTGCAAACACCTGCCAAAACAGGTGAAGATGGTCTCCACAATTCCTATCTCTAAAGGCTAGATTGAGAGCTTGGTGAAAGGCAAAACCCAGTTAAAAAGTTGCTTCAACCAGCTTTTTACAGTAGTTTCCAATTTCTCAAAGAACTGTATCATCAAATCTACATACTTTAAATGCTTCTATGAACATGTCATGAGTATTCAGGTTTCCAAAGTAATTACCTTTTACCTCAAATAAATATTTCTTTAAAAATTAAAACAAAAAACTCAACCAGAATGGTCCCGTCTCCCTAAAGGCAGAACGTCACCGAACAATTTTGCTAATACCTAGCCCTTCAAAGAGTATTCTTGGTAATAACAGTTTTCTAACCATTTTCTTTCAGAATTCCAATATCCTGTTTAACACCCTCTTTTTCAAAGAACTACCAGCATTTACTACCTCCTTCCTTCCACAAATGGCCATAAAACACACATTTTTATCTGAAGCCCAGGATTTCCTTCTAATTGTAAACTCAACACAAATGCCACAAACACTATTCCACACGTTGAGGGCTTTTAGTTTATAAGAAAGATCAGACTTTTTTGTGCTAATCTCTTTAGCATATTTCTTCTTATATAAGGAAGAAAGGGCCAGAAAAAGTTATAAATGGTCTGATAAACTTTCAGGACAGCCAGTATTTATAGGTATTCTGTAAAGCCCCAATATAGCAGTCCATTCTCAAGATCTGTTAGGACATGACAGCCATTCCGACTCTAACTTCAGTTAAACAGAATAATGAACCTCCTATCTGAACTACAAAATTAGTATTGCCTCTCCAAAGGATATAACAAATTAGTTGCATGTTTTGTCTGCTTATATGGTGCTGAGGACTGAACTTCATCTGCACTAGGCAAACATTCTACCACCAAGCTACACATCAGCCCACAGGTTACTTTCTAAAATGAGGAAAAACTCTTCTATCCCCTTATTTTTTAAGAAAAAAAAGAAAAGAAAATCACTCTTTTTGTTTACTTTATTTATAAATGTTTATAAATAATTTACTAATACCTATCTGGGCCATAATTACTGGAAAAATATTTTCATGCTATTTTTAGCTTATTCAAAATTTGAACTTCTTTTTTTAAATTGGATTAATCTTAATGATTTTTTTTGTGTGTGTGTGTGTGTGTAACTTCTTAAGATTTAAGGTTATCAAGTTAAATGTCATTTGATTTTTAAAAATCTTATGAAAATGTCTTGACAATGCAGCTCTCTCACCCATGCATCATCTTTTGAAAAAAAAAATTTAAATCTTTTATTTATTTATTTGGTACAGGTCTCACTACACAGCTCAGACTTTTAATGATCCTCCTATCTTAATCTCCCCAGCTCTGGGATTACAGGCATGTACCACCATGCCTGATTTCCACGGCCCATACAGTGCACCCGGGATTCAGGAATGTGATATGAGGGGACTGAAGCTGAGTCTGTGAGCTTGCCAGGCAGGCACTTACATCACAGAGCTCTCTCTCCAGCCTCTACACATCATCTTGTGTCATTAGCATACAGAAGACATAGGCTTTCCTGATGTCAACTCAATACCATGTAACAGATTTCTGAGCCATACTGGGGGAAGGATTAATTAAAAAGTATTTTAGGAAGCTGCTCATCGAACAAAATGCAGTAAATACTATGAAAAGACCCATATCTAAACCAAAGAGCAAAGACAGTTATAAAAATAATTGTAATAAAAGAAAGAATACTAAATGCCACAGCAAATAAAAATTTCACAAAAACATACTAAATCATATTTTGGGGTTACGTTAAACAGTACATTGAGATATATATGTTTATGAAAGAAAAAAGAGGTTATAGTATATTTTAGATCTACTCTTTTGTTTAAATATTGGGTTTGTTTCCTACCAGTATTAGAGGTAGAAAAAAAGAAACACAAAATAGGTTCAAATTTTTAGGGCCAAAATGTCTAAGTAGGAGAAGAGCTCTTCAAACTAACTTTATACTACAATGTTATACACTCAGATTTTTCAGTAATAGAAATATCAGCCATATATGTACTTCATGTTAACAGAAAAATTATACTGTATGATTACAAGAAATAAGTGGACAATATTAGGGAGATACAATCAGAGCTTAGGTCTGAGTCTGTTAAGCAAAACATAAATATTACTAGACATGGCTCCAAGACAAGGGAATAAGTACTAATTTCTCAGTCTTTCACTTTCTATGATTGCTGTGAAGACAGTTGTATCAGCTAGAAAACACAACTGCATTAGCTATTTGAAAGCCACCAAGAACTTCATTGCAGTGGGGACAACCTGCTCAGGCCCCCCTTTTGTCCCTCTCTCAGACAGGAGTTTTCTTTCCCCCAATAAATATATTCTACTCATAACCAAAAAAAAAAAAAAAAACGAAAACAAAAACAAAATTTTATTCCATACAAATATAATAAAAACCCAGGTCTAACGATGGTGAACAGGCAACTTACTGAGATATGAAATTATAGATCTAGCAAAAAAATGCTGGTAATGTTTTGATTTCTTATGGGAAGTTGATAACCTGCTAAAGAAAAAACGTAACAGTGGAAAAACAAAATCTGTGTCAATGTGAACAAAAAGATCAAGGAATACCTAAAAAAGCATACAGCCACACAAGTAATGAATAGACTTAATAATTATACATTAGAATCATTATACCATATTTTTACAAAGGTTTACCTAAAATTTAGAATTTATTTAGCTATAAACTAGAAATATAAATATTAAGGACTGTCTTTAAATAAAAAGATAAAATTCATGTCACTAACACTTGAAAAAGCATAGACTAAAAATAAATACAAAAGCCACAACAGCAAATTCACAATCTATAATCAACCTAGCCAAATCAGAAGGCTAAAACAGTTAATAAAAGAAACACAGAAAAATATATTAGTGGTTCCATTCAACCTAGCTATTTGCCTCCTGAGTATTTTTCAAGAAGAACTGAAAACATCACACCCCGGCGATATATGTGCATCTATGTTTATAGCAGCAAAATATGTCACAGCTAAATCATGGAGACAACGCAAATGCCCATCAACTGAGGAACGGATAAAAAAGATGTGGTATTTTTATACAATGGAGTATTACTCAACTATAAAAAAAGATAAAACTTGAGGTTTTCATAGGTAAATGGATACAACTCGGGACCATACTCATAAGGGAAATAAGTCAGACTTGCATGTGAAAACAGCAGTCTCCCTAGTGTAAGAACCTGAAAGAGTAAATAAAATCCACAAGACACAACAGATACCATCAAAAGGAAAGAAACTGCTAAAAGGGAAGGAACAACTGAGATGACGGAAAGGAGAAAAAAAGAAGGAAGGGAAAAAAAATAGATATGTATATACATAGGCCAAAGGATAATTGGACTGTTGATTTCTCCTAGTCTATTGAAAGGAGCAAATAATGCTTATTTTTTTCTTTCTCTCTTATTTATTTACTTAACAAATTTTGCATGTTTATGTCTGGTAATCCGAACAACTAATTTGAAGACAACAATATGCGATATAACAACCATTGTTGAATTCCTATCATTTTGTTTAGTGAAATTCTGTATTGTTTCTAAAGCTTCTTTTACTATTTTTTGTTGTTTAAAAATAAAAAAATTAGAAATACAGAGTAGCAAAGCAGTAACAGAATATCAATAAATTGTTCCTTGAAGCCATAATTACATACATTTAGGAAACTGTATTTGTGAACCCTATGTACATGTTTTTGCACATGTAAAGCCCTGGTGAATAAAAGTGATGCACTAAACTTCATCTTGGCTTTGTTTGTCCTTTATGTTTGTTTTTTGTACTGGCTATGTGTCCTATATTCAGTATTTGATACCTTTACATACTTGCCATAAAACCTAGAAATGATGTTCTTTTAAACACACACAAACACACACAAACACACACACACACACACACACACACACACACACACACTAACAATGCCAGGTATAGTGGCACACGCCTGTAACCCCAGCACTTCAGGAGGCTGAGGCAGAAGCATTGCTATCTGGTCCAGACCAGCATGGGCTACAAAGTGAGTTCAAAGCTAGTCTGAACTAAATAGTAAGGCCCCATAGCCCTTGCCCCTCAAAAAAACAAGATAGAATAAAAGCTCGAGTCTACCAGCTTTCTATTTACCTGTGAGTTTAAAAAAGAAAGAAAGAAAACAAATACCAATTCCAAGTACTTTTTTAATAATACTAAAAGAAAAGCTGTATTGTAAGTAACTAAAGTAACCTTAAATACACTTTGGAAGTAGGTAAGGTAATCATTAAGAAGACAATAATTGTATACATGGAGAGAAACAAAATAATTCAGACAGAATTTCAACTATTGATGACTATATGGTTTCACACCCTACAAATTTCCATCTATTTTCAAATAGTCAACTTCCCTGAACTGAACTCTTCAGTTAGTGTTCTGGGACTCCTAATTATGCTGCAGAGTTTGCTGAATGTCAAGCAGTCATTTCAGTATAGAGCCATGAGAAAAAAGTGAGTAATGCTGAAGTTCTTGAATGGATATGAAGAAGTCAGTACATGCTGCAAACTAATATTCAGATATTTATAACAAATTTTTTGCCATGTATCCTATGACAAATCAGTATTCAATAACAAATCTAAGACAGACTAAAAAAAAACACTAAAAACTGGTGGAGAAAAAAAGAATTCACTGTTCATCTGATTCCCGTGAATCAATAAAACTTCAGTCAGTGAATTTAAATCATAAGCCAATTTCCAAATATTTGACAATGTTGCATTTATTAACAGCATGTAAGTGTGCTAGACACACTACATGCTGATCAACCTATAATTACCTGCTTTAAAAAAAAAAAAACTACAGCGTAAAACACAGAATCCATTAACTTTTCATCCCTTCAAAAACTGCCTACACAATAAATACTTTAAAAGTCTGTAAGATTTTATTCCTCACACCACAGAAATAAAAGCTATAAAAATCAGCTCTTCAAAAACAGGTAATAGCATATTCAAAGAGAATGAACATCTTGTAGCCATCGCTTAGCTACTTCTCTAAGGCTGTATATACAATGTAAAATGGGTGTCATATGCATGCCATGTATATAAGATCCATTATAAATGCTTGCTCTTAAATATTTAAAAGGAATATAATGAGTTTTACCTAGAGCGAAGAGTTGAAAGTCATATTAAAATCATAATAACCTGAGCTTCTAACCTAAGCAAACCTAAATAGAAAGTAAACAGTAACAATAATTCTTTAATTCACAATTTTTTAAATGTTAAAATATTTATTTAAAAAAAAAAAAAGGGTGCCGGGGAGATGGCTCAGTGGCATAAGTGCTTGCCTGGCAAGTGCAAGGACCTGAGTTCAATCCCCGATTCCGCCAAAAAAAAAATTAAAAAATAAAATAAAATATTTATTTATAAAAGTTATTCTACTTAATAAAAGTTTAAGTTTGACTTGCTATTTTAAAAAGAAAATTAAGCACAGGTTAATTATTAATGGGTATCACCATGACACCCTATAACACAGTACATATAAAAAAAAATTACACAAGTTGCTGGTGGAAATACTTGTAAAATAAACTGTCAAATTTTAAAACGAATTACTTTCTTTTGAGCGATTTCTCCTAATACAAATAGAAAGTCCAAGGAATGATTCATGCAATAGTAACACTTTATAATGCCATTTTTGACTTTTGCAAAGTTTTGAAATTCTTTCAGGTTTCAACACTTACTGACATGTATCTCTATACACACACACACACACACACACACACACAACCTTAATAAAACAAACTCAACTGCACAACAGCAACACCTGCCTGCATACAAACCAACTAGTCAAATAAAATCTTTTATCTGATGTCCACCTTGCAAGAGATATCTATAGATGAAATACACTTCTCCACAAATATAGCACTCCTAAGAATTAAGCTCTTGGGAGTTAACAAAGTATATCTGAAGTCTAGAAACTTTTTTTCATGTTAGATAAAGTAGAACAGATAAAAACATTATCTCTTTTGAAAAGTCTTGAACTCATTATAAATCAGCACATTAATGTCTTACTGGTAAACTTGACGGTCTTTCTTGTTGTATTAAATTCAAGTCTTCATGGTTGGGCTTTCCAGGGGCCAGAGGAGGTTGAGATCTAGTGCCATAGCCTTCCTGAGACATGTCCTAAGAAAGAAAAGGTACTTGGCATAAATATCTGTTTTAAAGCTTCATTAAAAAAAAAAAAAGTTTAATCAGCAACCAAAATGAAGCAGCAGTTTATCACAAAGTATCAAGTAACGTTACATTTCAGTTTATAGATGTGATACCTATTATTTCTTTAATATTTTATCAAAGGCAAAAATGAGTCAGTTATAGAAATTAAAAGCTAAATTTATTACAAACCCGTAATAAGCATTGCACAGAATTTTATAGGAAGCTGACTAGTTAGGAAAACATAGGAAAGTCAGGTGTGTACAAACTTTTTAAACCACAGCAAATGCAAAGCTCACTGTATTGCTCAATTCTGATTTGGGTCAAACAGCCTTCAATATTATTTTCAAAATTTAAATAACAATGAACTTCATTATAACTGAATCTTGCTATACCCTATCAAATACCCACAAAAAAGGATACACTGTTATTAAACTCAGTATCCTAGAGTTTCTACAAAACCAACCAACATTCAGATACATAAGTCCATATGCTCACATGACATCATTTTTTTCAAGAAGTGAAACACACCCAAACACCATGAGGGGAAAAGAAACTGATCTTTTACACGGGCTTTCTGGCATCCTCCAGAACATTTTTCCAAGGTGTGTATGTCCTATATTATGGTAAAATAATATTAATAAAATTGAAATGTCAGTTCACACTACTTACTGTATATTAAGCTTCTAGCTATTTAACCATGTACACTCAGCTATGAAGTATTCTACTATCATTTGCACCTAAAATAAAACAGCAGACTGGCATGGTAACGATTTACTACAGCACTTCCAAACTGGCACTGGAAGTTGAAAAACCAGTTCATAATTGGACAGGAAAAAAGAGAAAGAGAAGGAACTATGGCCCTAAATTCTCTCCCCTTCCATGTCAGTTCAAATAAGTATTGGCATCAAAGAAACATTACATACAAGTCATACTTCTCCTATTAAATCTCTAAATATTGCTTGGAAAATTAATGTTTATTAGGAAATCCTATAAAAGCTTCTGCTTCCCATCCCCTTTCTCACATACTATACACTTAAATAACTTTGCTTCTTACATCAAGTAAACTCTTGACTACAACCTGGTACTACAAAGTACATGATGCATAAACTAGAATTAACTAGCAAATACTAGCCCTTAGCTGGTGTAACTGCCTTTAAACAGGCTCCAAAAGAAAGCAGCAGGCCAGCAATACAGCATTTTTCACACACAACCCTTACTCTTTATTTATTCTCCCCACACCATCTTTTTTTCTTTCTCCCCTCCCTCACTCCCTCTTTTCCTGTGTGCGAGAGAGAGAGAGAGAGAGAGAGAGAGAGAGAGAGAGAGAGAGAGAGAGAATTTTACATAAAAACCACTTGGTGCTATACTTTGGTAAGAGAATTCAATCACAGTTGTCAGGGGTTTTGTTTTTTTTTTTTTTTCTTTCTTTCTGGATAACCACAATACAGCAAGGTGGGAGTAAGCACATGCAAGCCAAGGACACTTGAGGGGGCAGCTCTTCAATCTGGTTGCCAGCACAGGGTAACAATTAGACTTGTGGGGGACAAAAGCAAGGGTTGAAGTATTATTACCACCCTCACCAACCTCCCCCACTAACCACATTTCTGGCAGATCCTGCGTTTGCACTTGTCACAGAGGCTTCCTGCTGGGTGCCCTGCAGTTCCCTGAGATTAACAGCCAGGATTTCCAATCAAGTGGGGCACAAGGCCTCCATTCAGGGCCCTTTATCCTGTTACAGAAACACACAAAGGGACACGACAGCCTTACAATGGGCAAGGAAGTGAGCAGGCCTGCCCCGGGGCATACACACACGTGCTATAGACAGAGCCCAGCCCTTCTGTAGTAAACTTTAGAGCAGAAACAGCAGCAGGTTTGCGTATCACATGCTTACTACTGTTTTACATGGCTTGTATTTTTTCTTTATAGTAAATGAACTACCTTTTAAAGATTATGAAAAAGATACTACAGAACTATAGTGTATATATACTTCAATTTAGATACTGTCCCATCTATAAAACAAATAACAATGAACAAACTGCAAACTATCAGAAAAATCTATTATGACTTTACATCTAAGGATTTAAAAGTTCAAGAAGATTAGACTCCATTAAAACCCCAAATATTATTCCTAATCACAATAAGTTTTCAATTACAAAATAGTGGTACAAATAAAATAAAATTTAGAGAATGGGTGAAAAGGGAAATTGTTTGAGCATGAGGGCTGATTTGACTGAAAGCTCACAGAAAAGGTACGACGTGTCTAACCTATACTAATTATCACCTATATGTAATATAAGGAGTCTTGGCTATTTTTTAATAAAAAGGTAAAATATTGTGTCTCATAAAGAAACACACATTTTGACATTCTAAGTTGCACTTTTTGTTTTCATGTACTTATTTTCATCTCAAAAACAAAAAATAAATATATATAATGTAATGAAAAACAAAAGAATGCCAGTATCAGAAAATAAAGAATGGGTTTAGCATCCACTTTACAAACAAGCACAGCTTTACATTTTAAAACACCATTGCCATCTTCAGTTATTTAGAAAATGAAATTAGTACACACTAGTGTATAAATTACACACATACAATCACTACATTTACCTGCCACACACCTAAAAAGTCATGACTAAAAAGAAGATGGTATACCCCCTCAATTAAATCAGGCCTCATGCTCATTAGGCACTTAACAACTTAGGTACTCCTATCTTATCCTTCCTCATGAGTCAAATATAAAAGGAAAGCTGACCCCTACCCCTCCAAAAAACTGTGAAAAGAATGTGAACGTGTATTCTGGAAAATTTTATTGAGTGTTTCTTTTAACAAATGCAGGGCTGGGAAGATAGCTCAGCAACATAAGCATTTGCCTGGCAAGTGCATGGTCATGAGTTCAATCCCTGGTACCATAAAATAAAAACTGCAGTCAATATTTGAATGCTTATTAAGGATACAGTTACCTTACCATACTACAGTATTAAATCTGAACAGAAGGAATACAAAAGGGTCCCATTTCCATTTTTAAAAGGGTAAGATCAAAACCATCATAGAAAGGTCACAAGCACAAGTTGCTTCTGCTTTCTTTTTATTATGAAATGAACAGCAACATAAAATTTAAATTTTTTTAATTTTTTTTCTTATGTATTTTAGTACAGGGTCTACAGGGTCTCACTACACAGTTAAGACTTATAGTGATCCTCCTGTTTTCAGCCTCCCAACCACAGGGATTATAGGCATGCACATAAAATTTAAAGAAAATGTAGTACATCTATAATGTTAGAGACACTTAAAAAATTAAAAGGGGTACAGATTCAAAGAGATTAACAACGAAAAGAAAGATGATCACTTTCCCTGGTTCCAATCCCTTCACATAGGCTACTCTTTCTAGCATTTAATTTGCCTTTCCATAAATTTTTAATGTGTTACCAAGTATAAATGTAAATATAAATCTTTTCCTTTTCATACAATTGGAGAACACTCTGTGTAAATGACACAATTTTTGGTCCCTTAATGTCTTATACAGCTCATTATACATCTTCAACTAAATATCTACTTTATTTTTTTATGGCTATATAGCATTACATTATTTGAAGAAGCCCCACCTTACTTAATAGTTAACAGTTGATGTGCATTTGTTGTCTCCAATCTTTCACTACTTTGTACAGCATTATAGTAAGCATCCTCATGCATACATTTTCATGTAAAGTATTTCTGTAGCATAAATCTGTGCAAGTAAAATTTCTGTCAAATGGCTGGTACATTTAAAATTTTGATAGAGCCTAGCAAAGTGCTCTTAACAAAATTAAATATTAATTTACACCCACAGCTCATTTCAGAATAGAACAAAACATACTCAATACATTTGTTAGCATTAAAATACATCCAATCATATGATAAACTGTAGAAAAGCCAAAACATGAGATGAGCAGATAATTTATTAACTGAATCCCCCACAAAAAAAAAAAAAAAAGAGAATATGGACTATAAACCAAAGAAAGAATAGACAAGGAGAAGAAGCACCTTTATCACCACCAAACAAATTACTAATGGGACTAAGTAGGAGGTCAATGACAATACTTGTAGAAGGTAACAAATCTGTCTGCCTTAATAGTTCAAAGGACAGCTTCAAACCAGAAAGAAAGAAAAAAAAGCAACAGAGGGGAACTCTGGATTTGGGATCTGGAAATACAATTCTTCCTCTTACAGAAACTTTTTTCCAAAGATCTTGTGAACTACAGATGTACTATGCAGAGATGAAAGAAGTCCAGGGTGAGGGAACATGCACCTTTAACTTCATGAAATCCTATGTTACCTAGGTCAGAATAATCTCTTGCTCCTTTTCTTTCATTAATTCCATTATTATTAAAGGGAAAACAGAAATTGTCCAGGCAACTAAGATGTTTTAGTCAGGGAGGAGGACCACATCATCCTATACAGATGCCTAGAGCTAGGGGGGTCACCAAGGCTCTGAAAAACTATTCCTAAGTTGAAGAAATTTAGTGTGTTATGACCTCTCCTTATTTTTCCATCTGCATATAAAATTCATATATCCTTCCCAAAAGGGAAGTAATGTACAAGAATATCATACTCACCTTCCTGCTCTCTCAGAAAAGCCCCAATGGAAATATACACAAGGTGAGCTGACACCTGCAAGACGTGCCTTTGTGAAAAGTGGAGTGCACAGTTTATCCTACCAACCACCCATGAGCCAGTTCCTATTATTATTTTGGTTTCTAGCTTACTGTGCAACAAAAACTTAAATAACTTGTTTAGCTAGTGTACAGTCCAATGCTAGGGTGTCTCACAGTGATGTATATATTTCATTTCTACAATAAGCATGCTTTAGAGAACATAGGAAGCCACAAACACTATTTCTACTACTATTACAGAATTTCATATAATTTAACCTGTAAAGTATCATAAGCTTTTATGGATTCTCCTAAATATACTTTTTGAAAAATGTAAGTTTAAAGGCTTTACACGTATTCTTTTTTTTCCACAATTTTATTGATAAAGAACTAGCAATGAGACAGTTTCAAATCAAATTGGTAGGACAGTTTCAATAATCAACACATTGCATACATTCCTCCCAGTGGTTAATTGCTGTACAAGATGCAGACATGATATCCTTTCCACAAACACCATTAGAACAAATCACTCTATTTATTAAGAGAATGTAACTATATATCTATCCTAACCACTTTGAATATACAGATACAAAATGGACATTCATCTGTATCCCTTTTTTTGTTAAGTTCCATCATTTAAATATTATAGGTGTGTTAACTCAGCAAAATAAGCTAAAAGTTCAGTAATCCATAATAGTACTGGGTTTTCCGCTTCACTGGCAATGTCAGAAATTGTTGACCTGAGTCCCCTATAGCGCAACATAACAGCATGGCTTTACTTCTTATATTTCGTTTTTATACTTTTCTGCTGGGTGGTTAAGACCAAGGTAAAGCAGGACCTATGCAACACGAGTTGTAGCTTTTGGGTCTGATAAGGTCAGTGAAATCCCCTCAGGATTTATCCTGAAATCCTGTACCTCAGATTGTTTGTCAGTGTCAGCCATGTGGATGAGTCACAGCCATTGCTTGGCCAATATGCTCTCTGTGAAAGCCTGAGAGAATGTTTTCTCTCCATATGACTCTCCTTAGGCACACTGTACATCATCGATCACTTTCCTCTTTGGCTCCATAATCTCCTTGATCAGAAAATTTGGGACACTGCCGAGTTACATGACGTTACACTACAAGTTTTCATATGTCCTGAGTCTTAATTGACCTTGGAAGGCTAGGGCCAAAATGTTGGCTTTCCTTGCAGCCCTCCTTTTCATCTATTTTTGGTCTGCAAACTTAGGTTGTTAACCATCCAGAAGACAAGCTTATTGTTATTACCATACAACTTAGGCTGTTAAGTTTAAACTCACTATCTGTCTGCATATCAAACATCTTAGGCATAATATGGTACAGGTATTTTTCATCAAGTATTGGTATGTTGAACTTTAAGTCCCTACAGAATATGATAAAAAACCATTTAAAAATTAGAATATATTTTTAAAATAAGCATAAAGAATTATGTACTTCTTATGTTTACACATAAGTCCAAAAATCTCACCATATACAACCTTAAAGCAGGATAGTCCCACAATATTCCCTTTCCTGTCTTTTGCTTTCATTTACCACCCCCTTCTTTTTGAACAGCCATGTACCCGAGAGACTTCATAGCAGCAACTGGCATGTCATGACAAGCAGCCCATATTCAAATGACCAGAATGACAGGCACTCCAAGCATGAAACTACTATTACAGATTACCATCTGCAGTGCAGTTACTTAGTTCACAGGTATCAGTATATATAGTTAGTCAGGGTGAGACTCTTTCCAATTAATTGCTAGATTAAAAAAATCTTCTGGAGATTCTCAGGATCATTGCCTTGCCCATCTTCTACATATAACTGTATGTCTTGACATTGTCATGTTTCCTAACTCTTCTCCTTTCCCTCTCTTGATTAGTTAGTCCTCGAGATCCTGCTTCCCTTTTACTTGTATTATACCTTTTTATTTGTATTTCTTCTTTTGAGTTCTTATACTAGGGAAAATATATGATATTTATTTACACGTATTCTTGAAAAGTATAAGCTTCAGGACTATCAAAAACATTCAATTCCAGTATCATAAATAAAGAATATTCAAATTAAAGATCACTCTCCCTACCAATATTTATCATCAGTTAACAAAACCCACTGGCAAGACAGGACCATCATCTGATCACCTGTATTCCTCAAGGTCCTTCTGTTGGCACCTCTTTCTCAATAGGCCCCTAAAAGCTGGTATCCTCTTTTCCCTACCCTAAGAACTCTATACTTGGCCTTACCTGATGATCCCACATGTCTACTTTTGATCCCTTACAGTTTAAGTGCATGATTAAATTAATATATTGATCTGTACAGAGAGTCTCTTGAACTCTTTTTGTGAAGACAGGACTTTCTTAACCACACCCCCAATCTTTTACCTTTTTCAGGCCCTACCTGTAACATGGGACTACTAAGAGACGCCCCCATCACACACACATATTACCTCTTCTGTAACTGTAGCTAGGCTCCGGCCTCATCCAAGTAGCACAGTCTAGCAAGTGCTAGGTACTACCCCCTCACTGCTCCAGATCTCTCAGGGCCTTACAGTCTCTGTACCTGCCATTGCTGTACCTGCAGCTCTGTGGAGGTGCTCCTCAGTGGACATTCTGCTTTCTCCTTTGTCTGCAGAGCTCCAGGCTGCCCTCAAGATCCTGAAAGGAGTTCTACCATGCTCCTAATGACAACTATCTAAGACCAACTTCAGAAATAATCTGTTACAGAACTAAATATAGCTATATTTTTGACTCTCCCAAACAGGACTCTCAGTTTTCCTAGGAGAGGGGCTAATGTCCCTTGGATGCCCAATGTCATCCTTGACATGGGCTCAGTAAAGGCAGGTGAATGTTTCGCTGAAGAGTTCCTAGGAGCTCAGGACAAAACACATATCTAAATACTACTTGGGCTCATGTCCAAGAATATTTGTCATATTAATAGTTACAATGCCAGGAAATGATGTGCTACAAAACATATTTTGTTGTTACTGCAATCTTAAGGCAAAAGGATTACTGAAAAAAAAAAGCTGCAAAAATATATTGTAAATTGAGCAAGAAGGAAAACACTATAAAGAGTAGCAATCATTAAAAGGGGTAGGGACAAAAATTCTGTGCCTAAATGAGAGATCATCAATGACAAAATAACTTTAAAAGATGAGCTTCATAAAAGCTTTACATCAAACAACTGCACTAATTGATAAATTTATTGGGTATGGTGCTACACACCTGCAATCCTAGTATTCAGGAAGCTGAAGCAAGAGTCCAGCTTGGGCTACATAGTAGAAGCGAGAGAGAAGAGAAAACCAAGGAACACGTTAAACCACAGTGAATCTAAGTGATAGTAAACTAAAGGAGAGAGGAGACAAGATGGTAGGAAACCTTAAAAATAGAAAGGTTGAAGGTCTGGGTGATAGCTCAGTGGAATAAGTGTTTCCCTGGCAAGCACAAGGTCCTGAGTTTGATCCCTGGTACCACCAACAAAAAAAAAAAAAAAAAAAGATTGAAAGGCATTAACCAAAGATTGGACTTTGAGTCCTAATTCAAAATATTCAATAGGTGAAACAGATACTTGCTTATTTATTAGACTCCTAGTGACCTGAACTACAGAACAATTGATAAGATTAAATTATACTTTAAATATGCTAACTCTATCACATTTCCTTTAAACGTCCTTTACGTTAGGAGAGATGACAGAAAATTAGAAGCCATACTTGGAGAAGCAGAAGAGGGTTAAGGGAGGGAAAGAAGAGTAAGGGGGACTGAAAGCAACTGCAATCTGCTATTTGGGTGTTCCGTTTCCAAAGTGAACCTGAGACAGGAGAGTAGGGCATAGCAAAGCTGGCTGGAGTAGTAGGTGTGACCAGTTAATTACAAAATCCTAGGAAATGTACAGAACAGGTTCCAAAGCCCTGCATGTGGATATTTCATAAGAACTCAAGCAGGTTTTCCATTGGATGGCCTAGATCAGGTGACCCTGAGGACTGGGTGATATAGAAACAATAGTGTACAAACAAGGCAGCCCATCCTCAGGGTGTAAGGTGTGCTTCTTTTCTACTTTCATTTGGCCCAAAATAGCTCTGCAGAGCTTGTTTTCTTTCCCTCTGCCTTTACTTTAACAAAACTTTGCTACCATTTCACTTGTCTTGATCAATTCTTTGCTCAAGACCAAAACAACCTAGGAAGGACCTCCAGAAGGTGAGTCCAACACTCCAAAACCCAGTAACAAACATATTCACTATTACAAAGATTCACTAATGAGGCAAAGAGAGAAGGGGGAAGGCAAGGGAGGGGAGAGCAAGGGGAAGGGGAAAAGAAAGATGATAAGAAGAGCACAGAAAGAGGAAAGGGAAGTGGGAAAGATAGCAAGAGGAAGAGGAAAGGGAAAGGAAGAAGAAGGGGAGGAGGGAGAGAGAGGTAAGGAGTGAGAGAGTTGGAAAGGGAGGGAGGGAGGGAGGGCGGGCGAGCAGATTTTGTTGTGGTCGACCTTGGGGAAAATGAATTTTTATCTTTTACTAGTACAGTAATCCCTTGCTGTTTTGCACTCTCACTCTTTCATGGGTTTTCAAAAAATATTAAACTAAATTATTTATTTCTGATTTTTCACTGTATCGCGGGATTTTGCAGTACCATACAGTATACATATGTTGTTAAAATTTATGAGTTTAGAAAATGATGAAGAACATCAGAAGTATCTCCCCCACCCATGGAACCGGGGATTGAATCAGGCACTTGTATTCTACTGAGCCATCTTCCCGGCCCCTAGAAGTGTTTTTAAAAGTGTCTGAAAGGTTTCTAAGAGTGTGGGAAGGGTTTATAAAGCCTTAAAATATATATAATACTAAAATAAACATAATGTAGCTACTTCACTGATTCTCACCCTTTGCAGGGGTGTCTGGAACCTCTGTGGTAAGTGAAGGACCACTCACTGTATATAATGAAGCTGATTAATGGCAAGATGTTTAGAATTTACTTAAAATAATTCTGTCCTGGAGAGCTAGGTTTCAGGGGTATAGCACATGCTTACACATGAAGAAGGCACTGGGTTCAATTCCACCATAAATAAATAAGTAAAATGAAGCAATGATATTTAAAGGAAGCAGGTGGGTGTAAGAAGGGAGGGCATGAAGAAAACAGTAGCCGCATAATTGAAAGTTGAGAGGTACATCATAGGGTTCATTATAACACTATCCTACTTTAGATTATGTTTGCAAATTTTCATTTAAATTAAAATGGAGTTCAGAGCTTGAAAGATTACTTTGGGAATCTAAAAGTGAGGCGGAGGTGGACTTGGATTTTCATCTGAAAAACTCTAACAACTTGCTAATTACATTCAAGCCCCCTGTTGTTGTGAAAACATATTAAGCATAGATCTTTTAATCTTTTAATAGCCCCCATTTTAACTCCATTGTTTGCTGCACTATTTATCCCTAACATTTAAGCAACTTAACCACATTTTTTAAAAAAAAATCTGCAACAGTCATTGCCATCAAATTAACTGCATCAATTTCCTCTTCCCTGTTCTTTCCTGCTCTTCTTGTTTTTCTTCTCAGTGACCCTTGCATCTCCTACATAGACTCTTAGCTCCAACTCTTATGTCCTGCTTTTTGTCTTCCAGGAGGCCTTTTGCATTCACAGAGATTTGGTAGAAATATTGAGGCTTTGAGTCAAGCCCAAATTTCAATTTCAGTTTCACTCTTCACTAACTCCATGACCTCAGCGGTTCGGTTTACCTCTGTGACATCGCTGGATGTGGTGTTTCGTGCAAGATAAGTGTGCATGATTTCTCTGTTACTCCTTCAGCTTGTCTCTGAGGCAAGGCCCCCAAAGAACAGGGCTTAAAAGGAGATTTTTTTGTGCCCATGATGATGATGATGATGATGATGATGATGATGATGATGATGATGATGATGATGATGAAAGGAGATTTTTTTGTGCCGATGATGATGATGATGATGATGACGACGACGACGACGACGACGACGACCTTTTTTAGAATAACTGTCACTCTTTTTATTCATCCAAATCCATACTGAAATTTTTTCCCCTACTCCTAAAATCTTACAGCTTATAAATCACATGACCAAAGCTTACTCAATATAGCCAAGATTAGTCTTGAATTTGGAGGGGATCTTTCTGCCTCAGCCTATTCAATAGGTCAATTCAAAGATAAGATTAAAGTCTGAGATAAGGTGATAGAGAGAGAAAGGGGGGAGAGAGAGGGAGAGGGAGAGGGAGAGGGAGAGGGAGAGGGAGAGGGAGGGAGGGAGGGAGAGAGAGAGAGAGAGAGAGAGAGAGAGAGAGAGAGAGAGAGAGAAGATAGGACATTAGTTTCTGTTAATTCAAAGGTGCTTCTCCACAATATTTACTGATGTTTCACAAATATTGAAAACAAGTTCCTTACTACAAAAGGCCTGTCATCAGCAAGAATGTCATTATGATACACAGCCTACAGTGAGGATGAAGGAGGCCTGCAGGGAGCAGAGAAGAGCAGTGGCCACCTCTAAGCTACTCAAGTTAGGAATCTGGAGATGTCACATCATACTCAAGATGCAGACTGTTTTCTGTGTTTTCCCTCCATTCTCACAAGGACATGCTCCTCAAATGCCAGGGGGCACCAAGAGAAAAGGAAAGCTACATGACTGCCTAAAATTACCTATCCTAAAATATCAAAGAGAAATATAAAGACAGTCAGCAGCTAAGGACTAAACTAATTAAGATTTTTAATTATTTATTTATTATTTTAGGTAAGGGTCTACAGGGTGTTCAGGGTCTCAAAACTAGATCGGACTCATAGTGATCCTCCTGTTTACAGCCTCCCAAGAGCTGGGATTACAGGCGCATGCCACCATGCCAAGTCTCAATCCCCATCTCAGCGCACCCTGGGGGCAGGGCCGGCATGGCAGGCCTGGGGATCGAACCCCCAACCCCACCCCATAGGAGACTATTAATCTTTTAATAGCCCCCATTTTAACTCCATTGTTTGCTGCACTAACATTTAAGCAACTTAACTTAACTTAGGGATAAATGTCAGCACTTCTATTCCTCTACCAAGCAGGACTGCGTCTGCTTGCAAGTCCTTTAATCGGCTCAGCTTTGGCCAGCCCTTTTAATAATTTAATTAAAAGTTCACAATACTGAATGAGTCACAATAATGCTATTTGTGCTTTTGCAAGAAAAAAAATTAACAAATTTAAAAATGTGTAATTATCTAAGAACCTCGCTTTCATAACATTACCAAAAGAATACCTTTGCTCATCCATACAGCTAAGAAATAGCAACCTAACTCCTGAGACAGTGGAACCTACCTTCTAATGTAATAATGATAACGAACCACTGCACCTTTAAGCATTAGCATTGTGCCTGGCAAAATTGAAAGTGTTCAATTAAACACATCTAAGAGTAAAAACTAACCTGCTAAATCAACTACTAGAAGTTTATCCACTGCCCAAGATGTTAATGGTGGGGAGATGGCAGCACCTAATAAATACTCAGCATTTACTATTTGCAGGTCACACTTATGGTTTACTCATCTAATAAACTCTTGATTTTCACACTGACACTATGAAATATGTAGTTATTCACCAATATCTGTGGAGTACTGATTTCAGCACTTCTATTCCTCTACCAAGCCCCACTGATTCCAAAATTTACAGGTAGTCAAATCTTTTTTATAAAATGGCTTACAAGTTGCACATAACATTTATCCATTCTCTACCATAGATGTAGCTAGACAATGTATACTAGCTCGTACAAAGCCAGTGCTAGGTAAACAGCTGTCAAACTGCACAACTTAGGCAATATCAATAAGGAAAAATGTCTATACATATTCAGTACAGATATAATTTGTTTCCTGAATATTTGTGGTCTGAGGGTGATTGAATCCATGGATGTAGAGAACCAACTACATTGTTTTACTGATGAAAAAATTAAGGCACAAAAGTTAATTGATTTGTCAAAGTCACTTATTTGGGATAGGAATCATTGTATTCTTTTATCAGGCAAGATGCCATGTCCTACTCTGAGTATCAGAGGACAACTTTCAATATCCTATTCTATAGCTGAAAAATCCCAACCTGAAGATGGGGTCCAGGAATCCAAATTTCTAATAAACTTCCAAATTTGCTTCTAAATTCTGAGACTTACTGATTAAAAACAGATTTTCTTCATTAAATTATGATTATTAAAGAGTCTTTTAACCAGGGGTTTTGGGCACTAAACCCTACCATCAGTAATGCAAAATTTCACTACATGAATAAGAAGGGCTTATACACCAGTCCATTGAGAATACAAAATAGGTAAGACCTCACTCTGCCCACCATTCTTTCTCCATCCCACTTTTATACCAGAGATATCCACCTAAATTGTAATGCAGCTGCAATGTGTCTTGAAATGAAGGGGGCCTGCCCCTTAGCTCAGTTATTTAAGTGCCTGCTTAAACAAGGCCATGAGGTTCAGGATGCTGTGGTTCGATTCCCGGATCCTCAAGCCAAACCAGACTTGCCCTGAAGGCATCCTGAGGCCACCAAAAAAAAAAACAAAAAAAAAAACTTGAAATGAAATAAGCTTAGTACTGGCTTCTCATACTCTTTGAACATGGATTCATTCATTTTTTTTTTTTTTTTCTTCTTTTGTGTATGTTTTTAGGCTGCTGGGGGTTGAACTCAAGGCCTTGTGCACACTAAGCAAGTTCTCTCTCACTGAGCTGTTTCTTAAGCTCATAAGTGCTGCCTCTTACTGTAATAACACAAGGCCCTTCCTCCAGATCAAAAAACACACCATATTGGCACAGGAGCACAAACCAGAGCCCAGCACGGCCTTCACATGTAGAAAAGCAAGTTTACTCTTCCTAGTATGTAGGACTGCAGCTTACATACAGAACCTGTATTCTTGGACACAAAGCATTGAAAACATGGCAAATTTTGTGTGATAATGCAAATTTTCTGAGGCAATGATCAATAGCGTTTGTCAGATTCCTAAAAAATAAAAGAAGTTAGGCTGGACCTGGTGGTGTGCATTAATCCCAGCACTCATGAGGCTGAGACAGGAGGATTGCCATGTGCTCAAGGCCAGCCAAGACTACATAGCAAGTTCAAGGCCAGTATGATCTAAAAGAGAGAGCTTGTCTCAAAAAAAAAAAAAAAAAAAGAAAAGAAAAAGTTACAGGGTAAGAACAGAGATAGCATCAATGAAATTCACTAGAACCAAGAACACCATTTCATTAAGATTTATAAAAGGAAATTCATCCCAAATAACTGCATTCAACATTTTGACTTTTTCTAAATGACTAAAATAAAAATAAAGTTACTAGAGAATTCTCAAATATATTGACGAAAAATATTTCAGATATATTGTCAGTGCTCAAATCAAATATGTAACAAATGTTCAGGCTGCCTGAGTAACTCTAGTCTGAACAGTTACCTATACAGGTCATGCAGAAACATTATGCATATACCCAATTTAGAAGAATAACATAAGGGACACAAGTGGCATGATAGCAATTTCCTGTAAACAATTTCTGATACCCATTTGCTCTATAAACAGGTACAGAGTTTGAGTTTGGTGAAGAGAAGAGCCATAAAGATCTTCCCTCAGGCTCGCCTTGCCAACTTATCCCTAAAACTGTACAGGGAATCACTTTTTAAAGTTGTCGGATTCCTTTGTGATACAGCTATGGAGTAAATGCTAAAAGTAACAAATTGGGGCTGGGAAGCAGGGGCACAGCAGGAAAAGTAACAGAAGAAACATGACAAAATGCAATTTAAAAAGAGGTAGCTATCAAATAGATAGTAGGAGGGATATAGCAGTGACAAAGTCCCTTCTCTCATAAAACTGAAGTCTTAATGGGAGGGCCATTAGGAGTATATTGTTCCAATCCAGGAGAGAGAAGACATACTAGAGGTAAAAGGACACCTCCTCATGTTCTGATCTAAGGAACAAGCTGCCTGTGCACTCACAAACTGGCTCTAATACAACTTTAAAGCCATGGAGGCAGGATGAGATCACTCATCAGTCATGAGTAGTCCTTTTTCCCTTACCAAAGTAACTTATACAGTTTTTTTCTGAGGTATTCACAAACTTCATTTATAAGGGAATTTGCCCAGCAGTGATTCAAAGCTAAGACAACTGCAAACAAGTGGAAAGGAGATTCAAAACTTAAACATGACCCATTAAAACCTTTAAAACAAAACAAAGTAACCTTTAAAACAAAGAACACTGTTTATGAACCTATATTCCAACAGTTTTTTTATATCAAGGTATAAATGAACTGTATTAATATCTAAACGCTAATTAACGACAATGAACTATAGATGTCTTTGCTTTTAGGATAAAATCTTAAAACAAATGAAACATACATGTCAGTGGCTTAACACAGGCCTACTTAGGTCATCTTAAGTGATAAAGAAGAAAAAAGGGTTTATAAATTAACTTTGCCACATAAATACTCATATAAATAGTCAAATAACAAAAAGTATTTACACTATATAATGATCAAAACTATTAAGTTAATATGACTTCTGAGCTCCTTATGGGATTTTGAGTAGTATGTTGCTATAAATTTTAACACAGAAATGCATTTCATTGCATTTTTAGTATATTAAGTATTTTTTTCTTTCTTTTTTTTTTAATATTTTAGGGGAGGCCCTACAAGGTGTTCAAGACCTCACTACTAGATCAGACTCATAGTGATCCGCCTGTTTACAGCCTCCAAAGAGCTGGGATTAGAGGCATGGCCACCATCCTCAGTCTCAATTGCATTCTCAGCATGCCCCAGGGGTGGGGCCGACATGGCAGGCCTGGGGATCTAATCCCTTGCTCCTGCGCCTGCTTGCAGGTAGGTACTTTAATCTGCTGAACTATTAGCTCGGTCCAAAAGTATTGTTTTCTAAACTCTTAAAAGATTCTATTTATTATGTTGATTATAATGAATATTTTATATTAAATAATTCTAATGTCTTTTACTATCATGTTCTAGCACTATTTCCTCCTTTCTAAAAAGAATGTCCAGGGGCCGGGGAGATGGCTCAGTGGAATAAGTGCTTCCCTGGCAAGCACAAGGGCCTGAATTCAATCCCTGGTTCTGCCAAAAAAAAAAAAAAAAAAAAGAATATCCATCACTAAATATTTTCAGCTCACTGTATCTCCATTTGAAAGATGCTGATCATGGATATCAGCTTAAAGTGGTATTTTAGATAAATGCTTAGGTCTTTTCCCCATAGTTAAGGATACTTAGACTTCCATCCAAGATTAGAAATGAACTGCTAAACTAGTACTTTTCTTCTTTTCTAAAGAAAAGTACAATAATACTTTATTCTTTTTACAATCATAAAGGAAAAAGCATGAGATGTACCAGATCCTACAACTAATCTGTTCCTTCTAAACAATCTTGACTATTTATTGTCTTATAGTCTAGAAGGTCTATATCATTCAAGGAGGAGTGCTGCCTATTTTCACTAGTTGAATTGATCCCACTGCAAGATCCCCATGTCCCTCACCAACAAACTCACTCACTCCTCACAACCTACTTAGAGACACACTTCTGCCTGAAGGAGTCAGAAAACATAGCTCGCCCACTGGACTGTGGCCTTCCATTTGCTAAAAGTGCCTCAGATCACAAAAAAATTCTGCAATAACTGGATTCCCAGTATGTGAGAATCCCAAAAACAAAAGCATTCATGGAAAGTTTACATGCTGCTTTCATTGACAGTGTTGTCTTCTATAGTTTTTGAAGTATAATTGAAGCTAAAAACAAGTTTTATCTTCAGAAGTATGTATTTATAATACTTAATATTTCCATCAAGAGTAAGACAACTTATAAGGAAAAAAAACTATCTTAAAAAACCAAAGTTAGAAATACCCTCAAGTGCATTAGGCTAGTAAGTTTTTTTTAAAGATCTACTCTAATATGTCCTCTTTAAATAAACGTGGGCTTACTTAAGTGAAATTATTTTGTATAGCTCTTGTCTAAGAAAACAAAGGTTTTTCTAACTATAAAAGCAGCAGTGTCGTTTGAAGTCATGAAAAGAGACACAGATTGTAAGAGGCTGCAAACTGTCCAGTCCCAGAGGTAGAACTGTGCTAGCAAAGGCCACTCTCATAGCACAGGGGCTTCCTTCAGGGTCCACTGTCTCTGACACCAAACCTGCCAAAGGTAGGAGGTTCTTGGGGAAATGTGTACCACAACAGAAAACAGGATCTTTGCCAGAATCTCAGGAGAGTCAGAACAAGAGCTAGAGATAGAGAAAATTTTTCCTCATTCTACTTTCATGCTACACATGCTAAGAGTTAAGAGGGAAGATAAGTTTGCTGACTCAGAAGTGGGGACCAGGAACCAATGCTACAACATTCCATATAATATAAATTATGACCCCAACATGATAAAAGG
>NW_004524600.1:4230885-4255798 GCF_000260255.1 Octodon degus | reverse complement strand
TGTCTGGCTTACTTCACTTATGAGTATATGTTCAAGTGGCATCCACTTCAATATAAAGGCTTGCAGTTTATCATTCTTAATAGCTGAATAATATGGGAACTTTAAGACAAAATAAATTCAAAACTTCTGGCATTAAAGAGGTTTTATTTACTATACAAAAATATAGAGCATACTAAAATATGAAATCTCAAGTAATGTAATTTGAGGAAGCTAAAATAAAAAAAAAACACAACACTGCAAAATGAAAGCAACCTCTTCAATAACAGATCTCCTTTTTAAAGGCCTTAAAAAGAGATACATTTCTACAGAAGAAAAGGTCAGAAAGCTGAGTAAATACAATGTTTGGTGAAGAGACAGTGCCATTCACTGTTGCACTAATGACCCTGTGAATTCACATAGGAAGAAGACCTTGGGCCCGCGTTGGAATGGATTTATTTTCCTGCCCAAAGACAAAGAAACAGTAATGAAAAAACACACAGTAAGAATGTATGATATTTATGGAGGCTCGAGGTGAACAGCAAATCAGAAAAGTACAAACGTCCAATGGTATTTCTTACCAATGAACTTAAATTTCCTTAATCAGTTCATTCCAGAACCACAATAATATGTCCAAAACATGCACATCAAATTTAGAATTCTATGTGGTCTGTTTAATATTGTTGTGGCTTGGAAAGCTACAAAGAACCATTGCTAAAAATAAAAGAAACAGAGTAAGAAACATTGGAAAATACATATTTAAAAATATATACGTGAAGCTAGTAGGGGATATGATTTGTTAAAACCCTCTGCAGAGGAATTAGGAAAAATACACCAAGCTGAAAATGTGCTCATTCTTTTACCTAACAATTCTATCTAGTAATTTGCTAGATGGCAAAAGCTGAGGTCTGATACACACCTTCACGTATAATGCATAAAAGACCCAGCTAGAAGCATGTTCAAGAAACTCAAAATATAAATGAAAAGCAAAATAAAAGACAGATAATTGTGGTCTGGCGAGATAGCTCAGTGGACTAAGTGCCTGCTTAGGCAAGCACAAGGGCTGGGGTTCAGTCCCTGGCACCACAGGCCACACCAGCTCCAACCCCGGGCGCACTGAGCTGGCCACCAAGACCGTTGGGCGTGGTAGTACACACTTATAATCCCAGCACTGGGGAGACTGAAAAACACGACAATCATTAGGAGTCCAAGCTGCATAGTGAGACCCTGTGCCAAATACATTTTTTAAAAAAGATAATCATAATAGGATATAGATAATAGATCTTTAACAAATGGTAAGAGAATCAAGAGATGGAGGGAGGGGGGAGAAAAGGTAGGAAAGGGGTGAAAAAGAATCAAGATGTATTATGTACCTGTACTAACTCCCCATGAGGAATGTAGTCATTCTGTAGCATAAACATCATTAATTAAAAAAGAAAAGAACAAACTGAAAAAAGGATCCACTCAGCAATAACTAAAAGAAGTTATAAAATCTTAATATCCAGCAGCAAATGTTTATCTTCTTCTACACTCTGCTTTCTGTGTGTCAGCAAATAAGACATTTTGGATTCTTAAATCAACAATTTTCAATGTATTTACTGTATTCCTTCTCTCTGTGCCAAGTACAGTAGTAGGGATATAGCAATGACAAAGTCCCTTGTTTCATAAAATTGAGTTCTCAATTGGGGAGCCACTAGTAATAGCTAAGAAGTATCTAACAAGTCTGACAAATCACAGAATGGTACTATGGAGAAAAATGGAGGGAACTGGAAAAGGGTACTGTGAGAGTGGCCTTGACACTGGACACAGGGTTAGCAGGCTGCAGACAACAGTTCAGATAAGATGTATGAGGTCATGATACGCCATGGAGGATAACCAGATTCTGAATAAATTTTTGGAAATGGAATGGATTTAAAACAATAATAAAAGCCAAGAAATATTTCAAAATAACTGACCAAAATGTTAAGAAAGATGGATTGATAGCAAGCAGATTTGTAGAGAGGGAATACAGGCGATGCAGGGCCCAAGAATTTGGCTTAGGTTTTACCGAGTATCCAAAACCTGTCAGATGTTTTGCACCTGTGATTTTGAGTAGGAGGTCAACATAAGCAGATATAGAAAGCAGAGAGCCATAGTTGCAGAAGTGCATTTGAAAATTACCACCCTCTAGATGCCCAATATTATGAGGATTGGCTGAGGTTGCACACACATAGAAGGTATAAGGACAAAAGACCATGTTCTCCCTGACTGAGCCCTAACCACAGGCCAACTCTTGGAGGTCAGAGGAATACATAGAAACTAGAAGGAAAAGGTGGGAAACATTTAAGAACTGAACCAGGAGAAAATCTTAGAAATCTATCAAGAAAGAGGTTTCAAAAATGAAAGTGCCAAGTGCTATACCAAATGTTCCTAGCAAGTCGAAGAAAAAGAAAGACAACATTCCAATGGTAGCTATGAAACTAACTGTTTCATGCCACCTGGTATCACTTCTATGTGAAATCTCAAAGGGGAAGCTCACAGAACCAGAGTGGAACAGTGGTTGCTGAGGGCTAGGAAGTGGGGGTACATGCTCATCAAAGAAGAGAAAATTCCAGTTATGATGAGTAAATTCAAGAAATTATTGTAGTATATCACAGTGACTATAGTTAATAATATATTGCATTTTTCCCACATAATTTTATTGATAAACAGCAATGAGACAGTTGCAAATCAAATCGGTAGGACAGTTTCAATAATTAACACATTGCACACATTCTTCCTAGTGGTTAATTGCTGAACAAGATGCAGACTTGATATCCTATTTACAAACACCATTAGAACAAATCATTCTATTCATTAAGAGAATGTAACTATTTATCTATCCAAACCATTTTGAATACACAGATACAATCGTCTGTATCCCCTTTTTTGTTAAGTTCCATTATTTGAATATTATAGGTGTGTAAACTCAGCAAAATATCCTAAAAGAGTCCAGTAGCCCATAATAGTATTGGGTCTTCCGCTTGACTGGCAATGTCAGAAATTGTTGACCTGAGTCCCCCATATATTGCATTTTTGAAGACTGTTAAAATAGAGTGAATATAAAGTGTTCTCATCGCATAAATAATTATATAAGGCAAAACATATGCTAAATTAACTAGATTTAGTCATTCCAGGAGGATGTATAGATACTTCAAAACATCACTGTGTACATGGTAAATAAATGCATACAAGTTTACCTGTGAAAGTATAAAGAAAAGGAGATGTATTAAAAGAATTATTTCAGTAAAGTAGTGGAATTAAAAGTCTATAATGAAGTAAATTCAAGGGGTAACAAGAGATCAAGAAAAAAAAAAACAGGCTACTACTACTTGTTTTGTTTCGCTTTGTTTGATAAGAGAAATAATGGCAATTTTAATGCCAAGGAATGACAGAAAAAGATAATAATAGTGCTAAAAGAGAAGGAACATAGGGAATGCCAGGCTCATAGGTTTTTCAAGAGCAGGGAAGGGCCTGTGAAGGAAAGCAGGGGCTATGGGAGACTCAAGCTGGTGGTACGCATTAGTTCTCTATTTATTCACCCAATGGAACAGGAAGCAACATCACCAGGCAATGGGGATTAGAGAGTGAGCCTGCTGGGTTTGAAGACAGAAACAACTCTGAGGAAACACAGAGCTACAGGGGAAAAACTATCTGAAGTTTATGGACATGAAATTAAAGGACTACCAGGTGTTCTCCCCCGACTCACACACCCTGTGCTAGGAAAGTAAATTTCCTCCGGGTTGCAGAAGTAGGTTTATTAAGATGTAGAGATGGGTGTCATATAAAAGTAATTGGAAAAGTGTTGACAATAATGATGCACTAAAAGTTTCAGCCGAGTAAGGAGGAAAGGATAGCATGAGGAGTGTGACAAACTACAAATGAGAGATTATCAACTATGTTTTACTGAATTTGAAAAATTCAGCCACCATTTTAAATATTTTGATCCAGAGACACTCAGACTATGTAATCTGCTACATTGCTGGAACTAGTAATATATTATACTTATAATCATTTAAAGTGGTATCCTTTATGCAATGTTTTAAAATATTATTTAATTACTTGTTCACTGTAGTCACTGGGTAAAGTCACAAGAATACAGAAATGCAATGAGTCATTACTTGTTTAATAAAAGCATATAAGACAAAAGAAAATAATTTCAGTCATTCAAGAATATTCTTTAAAAAAAGAATATTCTTACTTTTACTATATTCTATTTTATTTGTAAATTTAGGTCATTTCATACTTTTGGATAATATACCCTTTTCAAACATTCTGGCTAACATATTATTTTAAGTGTTATGCTACATTTTTATTGGGCATAATTACTGTGGTATATAGTATTTAGTCCCACAGGTTCACTGCCTATCAGGTTTTGTGAAGTATTAGGGGATGAGAAGTATTACTGTTTTGTCTTTGGCAGTATAGGGAATTGAATTTAAAGCATTAAAAATTAAGGATAGCCCCAGCCTTCCTCCTCATGCTCTATACAGAAGACCCCAAAAAAATCTTTTTACTTTGAGATGAGGTCTCACACTAAACTGTGCAGATTGGGCTCTAACTTGTGATCCTCCTGTCTATCTCAGTCTCCCAAAGTGGTGAGACTGCAGGCATGCATCACGATGCCTGGCTTGCTTGAGGTGTTGAGCTAGTCACTGTTATGTTTTGCTTTGTCCTGTGGGGCACACAGTTATCACACATTAAGGTGTCTCTGCCTCTTCCACATGTCTTCTTTTATTTATTTATTTTTTCCTGCATTTTAGGGAAGGGTCTACAACAGGGTGTTCAGGGCTTCACTACCAGATCAGACTCGTAGTGATTCTCCTGTTTACAACCTCAACCTTCCAAGTGCTAGGATTATAAGCATGCACCACCATACCCACAAATCTTCTTAAACAAGTATTTACTGTGGAAAACACAATATTCTGAGTGTGCTTTTTGTCCTTTCCTACTTCCTTTCTACTACATTTATATCACTACACTAATGTATGACATCTTGTATTTAATAGCTCACATACCATGTATGCATTTTAGCTCAGAAAAATGAAGAAAACATGTTAGTTTATATGCACTGACAAGATTTCAAGGAAACAGTTAGTTGCCACAAGGTGAAGAAATGCAGTAACATACAGGACTGCTGGATTATTCCACAGTATACAGGAGACACTGATCTAACAGATCACCTTCCTGTATCCCACACCACTTTCAAAATGCTCAACATCTACATACAATTAACTTGGTTTTCCAGCATGCTACAGTACTTCGAAGAAATTTTAACTGAATAAACAAGCAATGTCTTGCAGTACGCCACACCAAATACCACAAGCTCATGTCTGTCTGTCTGTATCCGTCTCTCCACTTTGGTATACAAGTACTTTAGAAAGAAGAATGAATTATTCTAGCAAATCAAGGTTATACTGTGTATATAAAAACAAATCAATACAAACAGCTAATTATGTGTATGTAGAGACCAAGTCCATTTCTTGTATAAGAATATTCTTAAAACCATTTTAGCAAATACTGAATTTTCCAGGGCAGAACTACCAGTTATATTTGAGAAAAGATTATGAACTTTAACAAGAGTTGCTTATCATTTTTAAAGACAAAAATCTCCACTAAAAAAACCTACTTGAAATACGTGAATTAATACAATATTCCTGTGTTGGTTTCACCTTGTGCTGTCAAGGTCTCAGGGATCCAATCCACACTGATATCAAATCTAATGAGGCCATGCCTGGGCATTCGCTTAATCTACAATATTATATTATATGCTCCTTTCATTATTCCAGATTTGGTGCATTATTCTGTCTTGTATGAAATTTTGTTTATAGGCAGTTATGGTATCTATGGACTTCTTCTTTTAAAAGAATAAAAACACATTAGAGAAAGATTATTATAAAATGAAAAAAAATCTATTAGGTTCTAAATTATATGTATGAACATTATATGTTTATACAGCTGTAAATTGTATGAAATTATCAAATAACTAGAAAATTTAAGAGTCCCAAGCCCAGAAGCATAAAAATCAGATCCTCTGAATGTGTAATAATTAAAACACCTACACTATGGAATAAAATAACTTCTCACATTGTTTTCAGTAAGCTGTAGACTTGGCATGAACAGAGTGGCACCAAACATACAAGAGTAACAGAAACTCATTTGCACTACAGATCATAATTTCTCTTAGTTAATTACACAAGTAACTGGGTTAAAATATGAGACAATACCTTTCATTTAACTATAAGATCAAGAAGGGAAATCTCCACCAGGAAAGACTAGTTAAGCCCACCAAAGAGGAGAGCAAAATCCCTGTCTTGAATTGGATACACAGAGAAGGAAGGAATGTAGCATTTTTTCTTGGAGAATTAGCAACCACTGGCTAACCACCATCAGAGTCTCTGGCCAAAATTAACACTACTGGTACAGTCCAGAAATCCACAAGAAGAAAATTTCATTTGCAGTGGTCCAAGAGTTCTCCCTCATCTGAACCCTATAATCAATCTTCACTGTGTGTTACAATCAAGCATTACATCATGAAATACTAAGTTCAGCATGCATACTAGGTCAGTCAATAATGATGTATAGCAGAGCTCCTCACAGGCAATGCCCCAAAAGTACCAGTATGACTTATATTCACCAAAGAAGTGGATGAGGAAACAAAATACAAAGGGAAAGGCTGGACTGCATGTAAAAGTCTCAGAAAGCCTCAGCTAAAGAAAGAAAGCTGGTAGTCACTGGAAAAGTGTAGAAGTTGAGCTCTGTAGAGGACACTCACAAAACTGGAGGGTCAGAGATCCTTCCGCTGAACAAGAAAATTCTAAAATATTGGGAACATGGGTTCAGTGAGATAGCTCAGCAGACTAAAGCTCCTGCTTAGGCAAGCTCAGACAAGTGCAGGGACTGCAGCAGTTTGATCCTCAGCACTACATGGTGAGCACTGAATATTGGGAATGTATCTTACAGAAATGCAAACAAATTTAAGTCCCTAGACCTAAATCACGCTGATAGGAAACAGATGAACAAAGTCAGTCACATCACAGGAAAACAGACAAAACCATTCTACAGAATAACTGACCCAGTTAAATAGTGCATGTTCTAGATAAAAAGGACAGAACCAAGTCAGTTTATTAACCTTATTTAAATTGAGATAACATGTTCTACACAGAAGACCCCCAAAAAAATCTATGAAAAGAACTGTAGACTTAATAACGAACTTCAGTAGGGTAACTGGATATAAAGTCAACCCTCAAAAATCAATATAATTTCTGTACACGAACAATAAACATACTGAGAGAGAAATTAGGGAAACAATGCCTTTCATAATAACAGCCCCCAAAATGAAAAAACTCACAAAAAAATAAGAGATCTATACACTGAAAATGTACAATACTCTGAAAAAAATGATTGAAAAGGATTTCAGAAAATGGATATGTTGGGGCCGGGGAGATGGCTCAGTGGAATAAGCGCTTCCCTGGCAAGCGCAAGGGTCTGAGTTCAATTCCCGGTTCCGCCAAAAAGAAAAAAAAAAAAAAAAAAGGATATGTTCTTTGCTCATGGATAGGAAGAAACAACACTGTGAAAATGGCCATACACCCAAAAGTGTTATACAAATTAAATGCAATCCCAATTAAAGTATCATTAGTATACCTCACAGATGTAGAGAAAATATTCCTAAAATTCACCTGGACCAGCAGAGACCTAGAATACCAAAAGCAATCCTGGGCAACAAAGGAAAGGCAAGAGGCCATCACAATCCTTCACTTGAAATTATACTACACAGTTATTCTGATAAAAATCAGCATTATGCACCTATAATCCTGCTCTGTGAGGCTGAAAACAGGTGGATCACTATGAGTCCTATCTGTGTGGTGAGACCCTGTATACCCTGTACTACATACATTTTAAAACAGGAAAAAGAAAAAGTCAGCATTATACTGGCCAAAAATAAAACAGATCTGAGGATCAATGGACCATATTAAATGATGCAGATATAACTAAAACACACTCAGCCACTTTATCTTTGACAAAGGGCCCAAACATACTCAGTGGAAGAAAGACAGCCTCTTTAATAAGTGGTGCTGGGAAAACTGGCTTTCCACATGCCAAAAACTAAAACGAGATCCATGTCTATTACCATGCACTAAAGTCAAAATGGATCAAAAATTTAAATATTAAAACAAAAACACTAAATCTACTGGAAGACAAACTAGATCGATTTCTGGAAGAAAAGGGTAAATAGAAATTTCATGAACAAAAACCAAACAGCATGGGAAATAATTCAAAGAATCAACAAATGGGATCTCATCTTACTGAAAAATTTTTCCACTTCAAAAGAAATCATGAAGAGTAAAAAGAAAATCCACAAATTAGGAAAAAATTTTAGCCCACAGTCTATGAGGCAAAGCATATAAAGAATTAAAACAATAATGAGACTCTCAAAATTCAAAGACCCAGTTCAGAAATGGACATCTGAGATGAATACATGCTTCTCAGAGGAAGAAGTACAAAAGGCAAATAAATATATGAAAAAATGTTCAACATTGCTCATTTGAGAAATGCAAATTAAAACACTCAGATTCTATCTCACCCCAGAAAAAATGGCTATCATCAAGAAGTCAACCAATAGCAAGTGCTCGAGGGTTTGTGGGCAAAAATGAAACCTTCTCATTGTTGCTAGTGGGGTAGACTGGTACAACCACTATGGAAATCAGCATAGATTCCTCAAAAAACTAGGAATAGAGGTCCCATTCAATCCAGTTACTCTCCTCCTGAGTATTTTTCCAGAAGAACTGAAAACATCATACCACAGCATTATATATGCACCCATGTTTATAGCAGCACAATTTGTCAAAGCTAAATCTTGGAAACAACCCAAATACCCATGAGCTGACAAATGGATAGTGGTTATTTTTTAGGCAATGGATATCACTCAGCTATAAAAAAAGATAAACTTGAGGCTTTTCTAGGTAAATGGATGCAACTAGGAACCATACTGATAAGTGAAATCCAATCCACATGTGAAAACACTATTGTCCCCTTAGTGTGAGAAACTGCAGGAGTAAATAAAATCTGAAAGGTACAACAGATAGATACTTCGAAAGGAAAAGATACTCTTTAAAGGGAAGGAACAACTGGAATGAGGAAAAGGAGAAAAGAAAGAAGAAAGGCAAAAAAATATGTATATGTATATATACAGGATAGCCTCACTGGTTGTGATGATTTCTACTGATCTCCTGAAAGGAATGGTTAATACACTGTTTTCTTCTTTTTAATTTTTTTTACATTTTTCATCATTTTTTCTTTGACCAATTTTGCATGATTATATTTGGTAATTAAGTAATTTGAAAACAACAATGTGTAATATAAGAAACATTGTTTAATTCCTATCATTTTGTTTAGCAAAATTCTATATTGTTTCTCTTTTTTCTTTTTTACTACTTTTTATTCTCTATAAAAATTCTGCTTGAACAAACTTTAAAGGCTTTTTGAGGACAACTATAAATACTCAGATACAGCAAAGTTAGTAAATAAAAACTATATTCAATTTAGTAAAATGTGATGACAGAATGTCTAGTTACACCACAAAAAAGATTTTATTCTTTATAGCCAAATAAAGAACTATCTGAAGATGAAATGTTGTGTCTTTAACTTAAAAGTATTCTGAAGATAGCAGTGGATCGGAGAAGGTAGAGGGAGAACAGGAAGCAAATGTAGCAAGATATTAGTGATATTAAAACTACATGATGTCATATATACGTATGTATATATTCAGATAATATTCCATATATCTGTTTGTTAAGAATTTTTCTGTAATAAAAATTTCATAAAAGACAAAGCCTAGCTCCAGATCACTAGTGCCACAGGCAACTAGCAAAGCAAAAACTAATCAATCTTCCTGAGGAAGCAGAGTGGAAATTTAGTACTCAATATAACCATCTGGGGGTAAAAAAGGAATTTTAAAAAGTTCTCAGAACTAAAAGAGAACAAAAAATTATTCCTATCAAAATTGGATTCAGCCAAAGCAGTTAAAAGGAAAAGTTTTTAGTCATACTGAAGAGAACAAAAGAAAAAAAAAAAAAGTTCAAATAAACATAGCATTTACTTAAGTGAGGAAAGGGACTAAAATAAGTATCAGTAGATAGCAAGAGGTAATCATGGCAAGAATAAAACTTAATAAAAAATTTTAAAGGACTATATTATAAAGACCAAGTTTAAAGCTGCTTCAGAAAAGTTAGTACCAACTATTTTAAAGTAAGAGCCAGGTGTGGCAGTGCATCCTTGTAATACCAGCACTACAGAAGTTCATGTCCAGCCTGAACAATTTAGCAAGATCCTGTCTCAAAATAAAAAAGGCTGCAGGGCATAGCTCAGTATCAAGGCCAAATTCAATCCATAGTACCACAAAAAAGGGAACATAGGAAGGTTGCTGCATAGCACAGTATAAAATAAAAATGTAGTGGTTGGCGAGATAGCTCAGCCATCTAAAGCATCTGCTCAGGCAAGCTTAGGCAAGTGCCTAAGGACTGTGGTTTGATCCCTAGCACCATATGCCACACCAGCCCTGCCCCCAGGGTGGGCTGAGTCTGCCAAAATCTTGTTGCAGTGGCACACGCCTGCAATTGCAGTGCTGGGGAGGCTGAAAGCAGGAGGATCACCATGAGTCTGAGCTGCATAGTGAGACCCTGCAACAACCAAATACATAAAATGATGATGACGACAATGAGGACAATGTCATCGACTCTGGATGTTTCAAATATTAAAGAAACAAAGACTATCATATTGGGAACTTTATGTTTTTAAAGTTGAAAAATTAAATGAATGGGCAAATTCCTAAATATATAGGAATATATACATATGAAACTCAAGAAAAAAATGAAAACACTAAAATATGCCTGTAATCACAGAAAGAAATAGAATCACAAGCTAAACAAAATAAGTATGAGACAAAAGCTAAAAATTGAGACCTATACAATCCTTCATAGCTTTACAACACTTCAATTAAACAGTGAAAGAACATATAATTCCAAACTTAGTACAAATTCTCCCAATATATTAAAAAAGGTACTAATCTTCAATTCAGTTTGCAAAGCTCTTCGGTGAAAATACCAAAACTTCACAAAGACAATTAGTCGGTCTCATTCATGAACACTGATCCAAGAAATCAAAACAAATGGTAAACTGAATCCAATATGTAAAGGCAATATTTAAAGCCCACAATTTAAGTCTGCTTTAGTACATTTTATTAAAGAAATAAATTTATCACAGTAATAGATTATAAGTGAAATGATGTCTTAATAAGTAACACAAAGATAAAATTCAGCCTCCATCATGGAAGAAAAAAAAGAAAAGGAAATCTTAGGAACTAGAAAAAACAAGGATTTTAAGTGGGCAGCTATTAAAAGGGAAAAAAAAGAATAAAAATTATATTTAATTTTATAATGCTGGTGGTCATCATATAAATCAGGGATAAAGCAAGAAGGGCCAGGTAGTCCTCAAATGATACTTGGAGTAGCTAGCCTGCAGAAGGACAAAAAAGTAAAGTTTGATTTAAAAAGAAATTTTTAGGGCCGGGGAGATAGCTCAGTAGAGTAAGCCAAAACAAAACAAAACCAAAAAAAGGAAGTAAATTAAAACCTAAAACAGTGATGGTGAACCTAGGGCAACTATGACACAGCAGGCTATTTGTACCACGGAAACTTTTAAAAGTTTGCCATCAATGACATAAAATAATTAACAAGTAATCAGAATTAGAGGCACTAACAACAGCTCAGGTTACTGGATACACATAAAAACTTAGTATATGAAGGTTGTTAGATCTGCATATGATGAGACAATGTAATTTTAAAGAAGATACAATTTATAATAACAGCATATAAAAGTAGGAACAATTTTAACAAAAAAGTATTAACAGCTCTTTTTTTAAGAATATCACCAGGGGCTGGTGAGATGGCTCAGTGGTCTAAAGCACCTACTTAGAACAAGCTTAGCAAAGCACAGGGACTGCGGTTCAATCCCCCAGCACCACATGCCAGCCAGCCCCGCCCCCTGGTGGGCTGAGCTGGCTACACACACACACACACACACACACACAAATAAATGTTAAAAAAAAAGAAAGTTTATGAAAAAAAATTAAGAATATCACCAAAAAAATTTAAAATTATCTGAATAAATGGGAGAAATGGAGAGGTACCATTTGGAAAGAGGGATGGGGAGTGGGGATGTGGGATGTGGTTGTGAGAACATGCAAAATGTGGGGTTCCTACAGCACACAAAATACTGAAACAAAACAAGGACAGGCCAAACATAATAGTAGCTAAACAACTGCTCTTTTAACACCTCTGGACCACTTCAATCCTTCTGCCTCCTTATAAAAATGAAAATGCCTAATGCCACAAAATGCTCCAAGCTACTTGAGAGCAGCAAATTGAAGCCCCACCCTTGCTTTACTAATCCTTCTTAAGGTCATGCAAAACACAAAACCTTACTTAACCAATGCCCCAGTCCCACCTCTGTCCCCACCTTCTAAGTCTTCAGAATAGCATTCTCTCTGACCTGCAATACCTGAAGCTAAATAAATCTAACCTGGTCCTGCAAGACAAGGGACTGGCAAGCACAGGGACTGGGGTTCAGTCCCCGGTACTGCATGCCACACAGGGCCCAGCCACGGGCGCGCTAAACCAAACAAGTAGACTAGGCATGGGGGCACACGCCTGTAATCCCAGTGCTGGGAAGGCTGAAAACAGGAGTATCACCATGAGTCCGAGCTGTGTAGTGAGACCCTGTACCAAATACATAAATTTAAGAAGTAAATAAATAAATCTAACCTTATATTACATATTCTAGCTATAGATCAATGTGCCTCAAAAAGACAAAACTGTATAAGTAAAGTACTTCTCTGTGTTACCATTTTTGTAAGTAAGTCTCATTTGTCTCAAAGAAAAAGATACAATTAAAGAAAAACTCAACTTTAATACCAAAAAAGACAAAATCCTTAGGGAACAGCATAGCAAGAACTGAAATTTTTGTTACCCAACACTTGGGAAGCTGAGGCAGGAAGATCACTGGTGAGTTTAAGGCCAGCCTGAGCTACAAAGTGAGATTAGCACCAGCCTGAAACTGCAAGACAAATCCTTGTCTCAAAAAGACCAACAACAAAGAAATAATTTATATTTTTTTAAAAATAAGCACAAATAGCCAAGATGAAAAAGCATCATGAGGATATACTAATACCATCATACATGAAACTATGATAAAAACACTATAGTACTTATACATTAATAGAATAACCAATGGAAAAGAACAGAAATGCCAGAATAAAGCAAAAACCTCTAAGTAAGGAAGTTCAGCAAATGATAAAGTGATATCGCCAATGAATGGAGGAAATATAACTGTTAAAAAAATTAATTTTGTTCTAATTTGGGCTATATAGCTCAGTGGCAGTGCCTAGAATGCACAAGACCCTGGGTCTGACCTCCAGGATGACATAACCAGACACACACACACACACACACACACACACACACACACTTCAGTATCAACTTGTCTGGGAGGGTATTTTTGTGAAAAATTAACCATTTAAATTGATGACTTGGTCAAGCACATTGCCCTCCATCATGTGGGTGAGTTCCAATTACTGTGAAGATCAGACTACAATAAAAAGAGCGGTGGGCCTTCTGCAGCAGGAGGAACTGCAGCAGCCTGCCTTCAGAACTCAACCTCATCTGCATTCTCGGCACACCTGCTCTCCAGCTAGCCGTCAATGATGCGGATTTTGGGCTTTTGAACCTGCCAGGCTCAGTTACTATATAATTCCTTATAATATATTCCACACATATACACACTTCCTATCACTTGTTTCTCTACACAGAACCATAATACAATAGTTTACACAAGAAAAGATAGTTAAAAAAAATTGTCATCTGAGGAGAAAAAACAAAATACAAAAGCAAAACAGAAAAAAACTAAGTAGGACTAAGTGTAGTCTGTACTTTACTCCACAGCCTGCAAAAAGTGAAATGTTACAATGAATATATGAAAGTAGTTCAAAATAACATGGAAACTTTTATGTTAGAATATGAAAGAACTGGGCTGGGGAGTTGGCTCAGTAGAATAAGTGCTTGCCTGGCAAGTGCAAGGGACTGAGTTCAATCCCCGGTTTTGAAAAAAAAAAAAAAAAGAATATGAAAGAACTTTTGAACAACCACTAAAAATAAAATACAGAGATCATACAAAGAAGTGACTGGCAATTTTGACAATATAAAAATGTTTTTCAGAAACAAAACCATTCTGCTTTACAAAAAACTTACCATAATTAATGTCAAAAGACAAATGACAAGACTGGGGCAGTAGTAATTCATCACACACATTCAACTTGCTTACACATACAAAGTTTTCTTAAATTAATTTTTAAAAGACAAAACACTGAGTTATAAAAACAAAATATGAAAAAAATATAGGGGCCGGGGAGACGGCTCAGTGGAATAAGTGCTTCCCTGGCAAGCGCAAGGGCCTGAGCTCAATCCCCGGTTCTGCCAAAAAAAAAAAGAAAAAAAGAAAAAGAAAAGAAAGAGAAAAAAATATGAGTTTATACTCCACAAAAAAAAATGAAAACAAAATGCTTCGTTTCGGTAAACTAAAATTTTATTATCAAACACTGATGATATTTAGGGAGCCATGCTGTCACATATAGAATGGGGTTGGGGAATAAACTTGTATACCTTCTGTGGAGAATAATTTAATAGTATCTGTAAGAAAGAGTAAATCACACACCCTTTGACCCAGCAGTGCTACTTCTAGCAACTTTTTCCTACAGATACTATTGTATCTATTTATGAAATGACACACACACTTTATCATGGCAACACTATTTGAATTACATATTTGCAAATATAAATAATCTAAACTCCCATCAAAGAGAATTGATTAAATATATGAGATATATAGATATGTATATATACACACATATATATAATTGCATGTCTATAAAATGAAATAGAACTATAAAAATGAATAACTATGTTCTTTTGGAAAGATCTCTAGAAAAAGAAAAAATATATAAATATATATATTCCCCACCCCCTGTATTTTAGTGAATGATCTACAGGGTGTTCAGAGTCTCAGTACTAGATCAGACTCCTAGTGATTCCCCTGTTTACAGACTCCCAAGTGCTGGGATTACAGGCATGGGCCACCACACCCAGTCTCAACTGCTGTCTCAGTGAGCTCCTAGGCAAGGCAGGCCTTGGGATCAAACCCCTGACCCTGCACCTGCTTGCAGGCACTTTAATCCACTGAGCTATTTGGCCAGCCCTTTAAAAATATATTTAAGAGACTAAAAAGATGAGAAAACACGGGAGTGTGCATAGTATATAATAGTATGCTGTCATTTGAACAAAAATATGGTAGAAACTTAAATACAGCACTGTGCAATCTCCAGAAACACACACAAGAAACTAATAAAATGACTATTTGGCAAAAGTGAGATAGGTGGTGAAATGAGTTGGGAGAACTAAAATGGGAAAGAGAATTTGCTCTGTATTCTTGTGCTTTTTAATTGAAGCACACAGATATATTGATTAGTCAAAACAGTAAGCACAATAAAAAATGTTAAGGACAAAAAGTGAGACCTTAATGGAACCCTAAAATTAACTTTTGTATCAACTGCATTAACAAAAGACATAAAATATTATTTGCTGACCATCTTCTATAAAATCAATAGGTTGTATAAGTTATTTATTGGAGACAAAGAGACACTGCATGAAGGAATATTCTGATTGTTGAAATGCTGACTGATTAAATACAGTTAAGATTCTTAGGCATTTAAATATAAACATGCATTTGATTATATATTCTTATTAAAGTTTAGCCTGACTTTGGTAATATACTATTGGCAATTTTAACCTCATTTAAGAATTAATGGGGGGTGGCGCGGGTAAATGGCTCAGTGGAATAAGCGCTTGCCTGACAAGTGCAGGGGCCTGTGTTCAATACCTAGTTCTGCCAAAAAAAAAAAAAAAAAAAAAGATTTAATGTGGGGTTTTAGATGTGTTAATTATCTGCAATGTTAGATCTCATTTCTTACAGAAACTTCCCAAGTATAAACCTGCTTATAAACTTCTAACTCCTAAACACCAAGACTGTTCCTGTCCCATCAGACCATCTGCCTAGGTCACCTAAATGCTCCACTGTCCACCTGATTTTATTTTACCCTACTAGGAGTTTAATGAAAGTTGTAAAATACTCTTTATCCTAAGCTCATGAGTTTAAACACACGAAATTTGCAACGTACTTTGAACATTGCTAAGTTTTTCTCAGAATGAGCAAAATTACCATATTGATATGAGTCATGGTTGTATAACTTATTTAAATCAATAAAATAAAGGCTGTATCAAGGCATAAGATCGCCATAAACTAGGCACTGCAAAATAGTAGCCTTTTAAAAAAGATTTTATCTGTAGTATGCTTTCCATATTTAAAAGTGAAGGATATTAAATAACTAATTGCCATCTGCTGGAAGTCATCAGTGAATGTTCCATAAAGGAAACAAATTTTGAGTTTCATATTAAAGGAAATGAAAGGCACTCAGAATTCTTAATTAGACTAGTTTTTACAATCAGTTCCATTTCAGCACACTAGAGTAAAATGAGTAATGTAATACTGCTACTGAATCTTTAAATTTTGATGACATGACAAAACATTCTATGTCTACAGATAAGTTCAATAAAGTTCTGAAAGCCTCTTTAAAAAAGCATATCAAAAACGTAGATGTCAGTCTGTCACTTAAAAAGAGCTGATGTTGAGGGGCTTTACAATGTTCACACAATTTAATAAAAGCACACCAGTTAACCCTGAAATAATGTACATTCCTACTTCTATAAACTCTAGTTATATTACCAAAATACTGAATAGATAGACTGACTGACTGACTGACTGACTGACTGACTGACTGACTGACTGACTGAACAGGATCTTTAAACTCTCCAGTGGTCAACATTTCTTTAAAACCACGAACTCTAGAACTCTGAAATCAGAATCATGCAGGTGCAGACTCCCAAAAACTGAATAAAATACTTTAAAAATCACTAAGTTGATTTAAATTAAACTCCACGTATTTTTGTGGTTGGCTTAACATTAGCAACCTATTCAATCCATGTGAAAAGACTATATAAAATGGTAACTCTCTGTTGGATATGTTCCTCTTCTCTTTATCACCCTATCACGCTACCTCACAAGAGAAGAGGAAAAGACTAAAATGAAAAGTTCCACTATGCTTAACTGGAAAAGGTGAGTCCTATCTGGGTCCAGATTGACAGTCATGCACTTACAACTATATCTCACTCCACTCATGAGGGACAGTCTACAAATAAAACGAAACTGAAACATTTTTATCAAATATATTAAATACACTATATGTCCTCTATACTATTTTTCTTAACATGTGAACAAAAATATATAGCCTAGTAACAAAAAAGAATAAAGAGGCTGATTCGAACTAGAAATGGCTTACTATACTTAAAGCAGAGGATTCCTGTTAGTACTTTAATGTAATGTAATTGTAGTAATTATCTGTTTATAAGACACTTTAAAGAGAATACTACCGTCAAAAGGCAACAATGTTTTCATGCAGTTAACATATTATTAAAACAAAACCAAAAAGGTCAAGATAAAAATATTATGCATGTGGCTAACTAGTGAGATTAAATGAGTGTCAAAACCCTTTTATTCGGTGGGTTCCAGCAGCTCTGGCGGCGGGAGGAACGGCAGCGGTCGAGCTGTGAATCTCCGTAAGGCTCCTGCGCGCCTCGACCCGCAGCCTCCGCATGTGCCCCGCACGCCACCAGATGCCCAAGAGGAAGGTTAGCCCCGCCAAAGGGGCGGCGAAAGAGGAGCTCAATAGGAGATCGGCAAGATGGTCAGCTAAACCTGTTCCAGCTAAAGTGGAAACGAAGCCAAAAAAGGCAGCAGGAAAGGATAAATCTTCGGACAAAAAAGTGCAAGCAAAAGGGAAAAAAGGGGAGCCAAGGGAAAACAGGCTGAAGTGGCTAATCAAGAAACCAAGGAAGATTGACCTGCGGAAAATGGAGAAACTAAAAATGAGGAGAGTGCAGCTTCTGATGAAGCAGAAGCGAAAGAAGCCAAGTCTGATTAATCACACACCATGTCTTATCAGTGTTCCCTGTCTCCCTTCTTGTACAATCCAGAGGAATATTTTTATCAACTATTTTGTAAATGCAAGTTTTTTAGTAGCTCTAGAAACATTTTTAAAAAGGAGGGAATCCCACCTCATCGCATTTTTTAAGTGTAAATGATTTTTTTTAGGGTGAAATCATTCTCTGGTTGTTTATTTTTTGGTACAACCAGAAATAGTGAGATACTGAATTATGGCAGGCTTTGACTGTCTTGGGTGTCAGCTTAACATTCCATAGGTGGGGGTTAGTTTTATATCCTGCAATACAAAGTATACAAAATGGCAATTTGGAATTATAGTCCTGCATTTAATATGTCTTGGATACTTTTTTTTTTTAAGTTTTAATTTTATTTATTTATTTATTTAGTGTGTGTGTGTGTGTGTGTGTGTGTGTGTGGCCAACTCAGCCCACCAGGGGGCGGGCCTGGCTGGCATGTGGTGCTGGGGATTGAACCGCGCTCCCTGTGCTTTACTTAGCTTAGCTTGTTCTAAGTAGGTGCTTTAGACCACTGAGCCATCTCACCAGCCCTTGGATACTTTAAATGACTTCTAGTCTCATGATTTTTGGTAGAGTTGTTTCCTAAAGAAAACTACATCCTAATTGTTGCCCTGTCAGAATCGTGTGCACTCTGTAACATCTTTGGTAGTGGCAGTCTGGTTTACCTCATTTTGTTAATGTACCATGAAAGATCAAAAATTTGAATATGTAGTGTATGTGATACAAAATTGTGAATTGGTGGGACTTAAGTAACACTTTGTCAGCATTTGAAGATACTGGCACTTAATCCTCTTACAGAAAATTTGCCTCTAAATTTGAAGCTGGAAAGTCACTGGAACAGCTGAAAAACAATATATGGCTTTTTTTGGTATGTGTGTTAAGAATTGTGTACAAAGTGAATCATGTGTACTGATCCTCAACACAACCAATAAAATCTCAAATATTGAAAAAAATAAAAACCTTTTTTTTCAATAAGCCTTAACAAAGTGTCACAGCACTTTCTTGAAAGATTTCAAACACAAATGACAAATGATTTGCAATGAGTGTCACTTTCTGCTGTCACCAACCACAGAACCAAACATCTATTAAACTACTCATTCTTTCCATACTTCAATATCACACATACAGAAAGGAGTAAAAAATGGGAGAAAGGAAAGAATAGAAAGAAGAAGTTAGAACAGCTTATAGGTTTGAGTTTTCTCAAAACACTCCACCCCCATGAACATAATTACCAAGATAAAACAGGAAGATTTTCAGACCATCTTTGCCTTTGAACACAAAGCTGGAGGAGAAAACAAGAGCTAGAGATCAGAGCTTGTGCTCACCTGCTGTGACTGGTACCTCTGCTGGGACTGGGATGGCAGATACTGTGCCTGGGGTGGTAGATGCGGGGGCTGCGGCTGCTGGTTGTAATATGGCTGTTGCCCTTGCTGGCAATAACCACTAACACCTTGTTGTCCATACTGAGGTGGCATCTGTCAGAGTCAAGAAAAGAAAACAAGACCAAATATGCAATTAAATGAAATCAAGTATGGATTCAATGCATTAACACAAAGTAGTACTTCTGCTAAGCAGTTTAATCCAATATTTTAATCCTCTCTTCACTAAATGCACTGACATAACTGTACTGCTTTATGCTCACACATCAATGAAGTCAAAGGAAAATGTGACTTTGAAACAATCATACTTCAATCAGACATCGAGTACTGTTGTTATAAAAATCTAGTAGAGAAAGTTCCAATGTTTACATTTAAAAATATTTCTCAGAGTATTAAGGAGACATAATCCATTACCATGCAATAGTAAAAATTCAAATGAACTCATAAAGTCCAAGTTATCTCATTAATACTTTGTAGAATGCCTGTGGTTTGGTTGCATTATATATTTCACATCTGTTTCTAAGTTCAGAAAAACTAAAGTTAGACTGTCCCAATTATATTCTATCAGCTATTAGCCAGTTACATTAGGGTTTTAATCTACCATTTTTGCAAGGGATTAGGAGCACATTTACTATCAAATAAACCCTGTGAAGACAAAGGCCCATGTGGTAAAGAAATGTGTAAAGAGGGCCTCGTGGGAGGTCTTCAGGTCCAGCAGGCATCCCATGGATGGAGGCTGTGGGATCTCAGACCCATCTACTCTTTTCTTCCTATGGCCAATAGGGAAGCATTTTTTCTCTTCCATGAAGTGTGTCTCACCTCAGACCCAAACTTATGGGGCCAGCCAGCCATTTTTGGACTAGGCCTTCAAAACTGTAATCTAAAACTTATCTTTTTATAAGGTATTTCTTATCATGATAGAAAGACAACATAAACACTTAGAAAACATTATGTACATACAACAACCAATGATTCTTGAAAGATGTTCATAATATATAACAAAGAACAGTACTTAGTTGAAAAATAGGTAACATTAAACCATAATGCAAGGGCTGGACAAATAACTCAGAGGATTAAAGTGCCTGCAAGCAGATGCAGGGGCTGGGATTCGATCCCTAGGCTTGCTGTGCTGGCCCCACCCCTGGGGTGTCCTGAGACAGCAATTGAGACTGGCTGTGGTGGCACAAGCCTATAATCCCAGCTCTTGGGAAGCTGTAAACAGGAGGATCACTATGAGTCCAATTTAGTAGTGAGACCCTGAACACCCTGTAGGTCCTTCCCTAAAATACAAAAGAAAAAGAAAAAACCATAATGCAATGTAGAAATATAGATTTGAGACAAAAGCCTGATGTCCCAAGTAAGCAGAGAACAATAGACAGAGCCCGAGGAGAGTTGCTGTCTCTTTGCAAATTCCCAGAAAGTTAGGACCCAAGGCTGCAGATAACAGCTTCTCATGCAGGTGCCCAGTTCTTTGATCCCTTCCTTGGGATGTTATTGGCTACCATTTGTGTGAACCTAGTGTTAGGCAAATGGTGGAAGTCAATAGAGATAGTAGTTTGTATTCACTTAGGTAATTATGCACATTCCTTAGTCTGCCTTTACCCCTCAATAAATGTGAGATGCTTCTGAGGCTCTGGGCTCACTTGGAGAGAGACTAATCTCAGTGAGACCTCTGAAGCTACATTCATGAGGCCTTCTGGTCATTTCTTTCGACACCAACCTGTAACATACAACAATGCAATGTAAACACAAGATACAGACATAAGTAGCCTAATCAGTCTTCTCTAATTTACATGAGTCTGAAAATTCTCAAAATTATTGTTCATAGGAAAATCTTCTTTTGTGTAACATATTAGTGACAGCGTTTCTAGAGTTTCAAAAACTGTGAATTTTTAAAATTATTTAAGTAATAAGTCTGCTCAGTTTTCCCCCTAACTGGGAGAAAAGGGAATAAAAATACAAAATATCAAGACATCAAAGAGCATTCTAGAGCTGAGAATGATGAAGTCACTCTGTTAATGCCACAATATGGTCCATTTGAGAACTCCAAGAACTTTATCCCCATAAGCCAACACACTTAGCAAATTAAAGAGTACCAGATACACACTTAAGAGCCAAATTCAGTATAGGAGTAATAAACAAAATAATAATAAAAGAAAGTTTTAACGTATTTTAAGACTAATGCAATAATTCATACAATATAGAATGGAATAAAAGGAAAATAATATGAAAAGCTAATGTTCCCATTTTTTCAATATAATTCTGATTATTTTTAAAACCTATCACTAATGAAAACAAAAGTTGTGGATACAACGGCTTAAAACACCTCTCATCACACAGGCTAGGCTGTTAGAAAAGATGACTTTGCACTGAAAACCATTAAACAGAGCAGCTGAATTTCTTGCTCTTATTTATCTTACAGTTTGATATTTCATAATGAATGTATGTCCCTGCCACAAGCCAAGCCAAAGAATTTCCATAAAATACAACTCCACATGCTAGAATACCATATATTGCCACAAAACACATCCTCCAGTTTAGTGCCCATATGTTTGATTTGCTATCTAATACGATATTTCACACAAGCATCTTTGCAGTTTGATTTGAAGCAGTGAAGATAACACTTCTGCCAGTGTTAAAATGAAGATAAAGCTCAGTCAACATAAGCCAACAACTTTCCTAGAAATACGTTGACTTTCTGGTTTGCAGAAACCCTTACACAAAATGAGGAACCCTCATTTGAGGAGGCAGGGGACTCTGTCTTCAAAGCACAACAACAGGGCGCACTGTAAGAACCTACTGGCACCACAGCAGCCACAATTTACCAGATTCTTTCTTTATCTCTTCCAGCTCCAGAGAGTTTGGGGCAAATTGGGGGCTCAGGAGGGTAGGTGGGAGCTACAGCAGTAACAAGGCAGAACAAGACAAGCAGAAGGCTCACAATCTGACACATCTGCTAGGAGGGTGGGTGAGATAGCTCAGTGGACTATGTGCCTGCTTAGGCAAGCACAGGGACCAGGGTTCTATTCCAGGCACGAGATGCCACACCAGCCCTGCCCCCAGGAGCTCTGAGCCAGCCACCGAGACCAGGTGTGGGGACACACACCTGTAACCGCAGTGCAGGGCAGGCTGAAAACAGGAGGGTCACTATGAGTCCGAGCTACACAATGAGACTCTGTACCAAATACATACAAAATCTTAAAAAATCTGCTAGGAGTACTTAGTGCAATCTTCAACAATTAAAAAAATAAGCTGCTGTCTTCTTAGATACTTGGTCTGATTCATTCATTAGGGACAGACTTCACTGGCACCTCAACACTCTATGAGCCTAAGATGAGAAAATCTAAAACATAATGTAAGTGGGCTCTCCAGTAGATCAAGGTCCCAGTACCAGTCCCCTAAAGAAAGCAGATCATTTCCCTAGGGAACGTGTAAATTAGAAGACCACAACCAGCTGGAGAAATTAAACATAGCCATCCTCATATCCCTATTTTACTACAGGGGCAATATCCAACTTAAGTAAGCCTATATATCTCTTTTTTTATGTATTTGCTGTCCTCAACAGTATGAATATAACCTCACAAATTCAATGTATGCCTGCTAGAAGGTGACCTAACAGTCACGAAACACTAACTGAAACCTGATGCAGTAGCACATGCCTGTAATTTAAGCACATTATGAGGCTGAGATAGGAGAATTACAAGTTTGAGGTCAATGTTTTACTTTGTTCATTAGATTGATTTGTAATGCTTTGAAAAAGGGGATCTAAGAAGGTATCAGAAAATGGAAAATGTAAAGACAACCTTTGTTCTTGGGTAGGAAAAACCAATACAGTGAAAATGGCCATACTTCCAAAATTGCTAAACAGATTTAATGCAATCCTGATCAAAATGCCAACAGCAAACATCACAGAGCAACAGAAAACAATCCTAAAATTCATCTGTAATCAGAAGAGACCTAGAATAGCAAAATTAATTCTGGGAAACAAAGTCAAGGGAGGGGGGGCTGGAGAGATGGCTCAGTGGTCTAAAGCACCTACTTAGAACAAGCTTGGCAAGGCATCAGGGACCGCAGTTCAATCCCCCAGCACCACATGCCAGCCAGCCCCGCCCCCTGGTGGGCTGAGCTGGCCACACACACACACCACTCTCTCTCTCTCTCTCTCTCTCAAATAAATAAAAATAAAAAATAAAAAATAAAAAAACAAAGTCAAGGGAGGGGGCATTACAATCCCTGACTTGAAATTACACTGCAAAGCTACTGAGAGAAAAACTGCACAGTGCTGGGGGAAGAAAAAAAAAAAAAAAAAAAAAACTATAATGTAAGGATCAAATGAACAGTTTAGTAGATGCAAAAAAAAATTCAAAACACTCAACCACCTTATTTGCTCAGTTAGTTAAATCACCCTTTTGGCAAAGGGCCCAAACACTTCACTAGAAGAAAAGACAGCCTGTTTAATAAATGGTGCTGGAAAAATTGAGTGTTGACAAGCCAAAGATTAAATCTAGATCCATACCTTTCACCAAGCATTAAACTAAAAGGGAAATGGAGCAAAGATCTAAATATTAAAACATAAACACTAATCTACTGGGAGATAAAGTAGATAGAACTCTTGAAGACATAGGTGTAGGACAGGAATTTATAAGTAAATTCCAATAGCACAGGTAATACTACAAAGAATCAACAACTGGAATCAAAGCAAACTAAAAAGCTTTGTATAGCCAAAGAAACCACCAACAGAGTGAAGAAACAACTCACAGAATGGGAAAAAAAATTTCCCAGCTGTTCCTAAAATGAAGGACTAATAGCTAGTATGAAGAACTCAAAAAAATCATACTTCCAAATTTAAACACCTAATTCAAAAACAGTCATGTAAAATGAACAGATACTTCCCAGATGAAGAAGTACAAGTAGCAAATAAATATATGAAAAAATGTTCAACATCACTGGTTATTTGAGAGGTGCAAATTGAAAAACACAGATTCTATCTCATGCCAGAAAGAATGGTTATTATCAAGAAATCAACAAACAGGGCCAGCAAGACAGCTCAGCAGACCAAGTGCCTGCTTGGGCAAGCTCAGGGACCATGTTCAATGCCAGGCACCACATGTCCCACCCATCAATCCCCCAACCTGTGCTGAGGCAGCCACCAAGACTGGGCATGATGGCACACGCCTGTAATCCCAGCGCTGGGGAGGCTGGTAACAGGAGGATCACTACAAGTCCAAGCTGCATAGTGAGACCCTGTACCACACAGAGAAGGAAGGGAGGAAGGGAGGAAGGGAGGAAGGGAGGAAGGGAGGAAGGGAGGAAGGGAGGAAGGGAGGAAGGGAGGAAGGGAGGAAGGGAGGAAGG
>NW_004524600.1:4223521-4230325 GCF_000260255.1 Octodon degus | reverse complement strand
AACAAGCTAAGCGAAGCAAAGCACAGGGACCGTGGTTCAATCCCCAGCACCACATGCCAGCCAGCCCCGCCCCCTGGTGGGCTGAGCTGGCCCCACACACACATACACACAAAATATAAACAAACAAATAAATAAATAATTTTTTTTAAAAAAATGTGGGGATTTTTTACACAATGAAGTACTACTCTGCCATAAAGGAGGATACACTTGAGACATTCCTTGGTAAATGGATATACCTTAAGATCATACTCTTAAGTGAAATAAATGGGACACAGTTGGTTAAATATCACATTACTTCTTAAGTGTGAGAAACCAAAAGGGCAAATAATTATATAAATGCATAACAGATATTGCAAAATAGGAAAATGTTCAAATGGAAGGGAAAAATGGGAAGGGAAGGGGGAAATGAAAGAAGGAAAAAAATGGAAACAAAGATTTTGTAAATAAGGAGGGAAGGAGGGATTGAATGAAAGGAAGATGATTACATAAAAAAGAAGAATCAAGATATGCTATCTGTAGGTACAAATTCCCTAGGATGAATGTGGGAGATGGGGGGAGGGAGGGGGGAGGAGGAGGGGGAGGGGAGAGAGGAGAGGGAGAGACAGACAGAAAAAGAGAAACAGTGAGAGGCAGAGACAGAGAGAGACAGAGCGAGAGGGTGAGACAATTTATAGATCTATACCTATTATAGAAAGATACTAATTTTAAAAAATCAAGGAGAAAAACCCAACTTTTGGTTCAGCTCAAGGAACTTAGCAAGACCCTGTCTTCAAACAAAACATAAGGGCTGGGGAGACAGCTCTGCAGTCTGCCTGCCTAGCAAGCGCAAGGACCCAGGTTCAGTCCCTGGTACTGAATGTTATGCCAGCCCCAAGCCATGCCAGCCACTGAAACTGGGCATGGTGATGCATGCCTGTAATCTCAGCACTGGGAAGTCTGAGACAGAAGGATCACTACAAGTCCGAGCTGCACAGTGAGACCCTGTACCTAATTAATTAATTAAAGCCAGGCATGATGGTGCATGCTAGTAATCTCAGCATTCAGAAGGTTGAAACAGAAGGATCACTACAAGTCCGAGCTGCACAGTGAGACCCTGTACCTAATTAATTAATTAAAGCCAGGCATGATGGTGCATGCTAGTAATCTCAGCATTCAGAAGGTTGAAACAGAAGGATCACTACAAGTTTGGGGCCAGCCTAGGCTACCCAGTAAGTTCAAGTTGAGTCTGAATTTAAACCCTAGTACCTATCTCAAAAAGAGGAAACGAAGTAGGGATTTAGCTCAGTGCAAAGGCCCTGTTCAATCTGCAGGATTTCAATCCACAGGAGTTCAATCCACAGGACAAGAATGAAAGGAGGAGAGGGGAAGAGATGGGAGAAAGTAAAGAAAAAAGGAAAAGAGAGAAAGGTGGAGGGGACCATAGCTAATCAGTGGTTTACTAAAGCAGCCATACTTATATAAAAATTGAATCCAGCAACACATCATGAAATGGAAAGCATTTGTAATATGAAAACCTGATATGGTGTTCACTTGTATCCAACATTAGAATACATTACCCTTTACATTAACTATGGTAAGGGTATTAACTATCACAATTTCCTTGCCATTAATGTCTATTGTTGCTCAGAAAAATGCTCTATGCCTTTAAGCTTCATTTAAGTAAAAAGACTATCAGTAAGTTATCTGGAAATCTCCAGAAAATCCCCAAAATCAGAACTTTTCTGTTATTTACAATAAGAAATGTCTCATGTTCTAAATAAAAGAAATTTTTAGCAGCACATGTGTACACATAATAACAGAAAATTATTCCAACTGAAAAACAAACATGACTCCTTCCAAACATTACTGGAGAAAGAAAATTTAACTAAAAATGACTCACTTTCTTCACGGTTATTTTAGGAAACTATACAAATATAGGACACAAGTTTTAAGTTTTTCATTTCTATGTCATGTTAAGTGTGGACAATTCTGAGCTCTATTTTACAGTTTACCATACTCTAAATATTTTGCTCACATTTCAAATTTAAAGAAATTATTCTATTTTTCTTTTTCCCTCTCTGCTTTTCTAAAGGAGTTTCAAAGAGCAGTTTTCCACTAAGTTTAAAGGTACACTGACCTCCTAACCCAGCAATGCATCTCTTAAGTATATACTGTACTCAAGAGACATTTGTCTTAAGTAGGATATTCAACGTAGTCATGTTTATAATCACCAGGAAAACAATATAATTTTAGAACAGAAAATAAAGAGCAAAAATTAACTTTATCATAAGGTTCTATACAGTAGTAAAAGACCTTATATGAAAACAATTGAAATAAAAAATACAATCTTGATTAGAAAAAAAATATTTTCATACATTTTAATACACAAAATAGTAGTGTCAATTTATGAACATACAGTAAAGGTACAAAAACATGCATTAAAAAAATGTATGGGCCAACCAAATAGCTCAACAGATTAAAGCGCTGGCAAGTAGGCGCAGGGGCCAAGGGTTCAATTCCCCCCGCCTGGCGTGCACCTGTAATCCCAGCCCTTGGGAGGTTGTAAACAGGTGGATCACTATGAGTCTGATCTAGTAGTGAGACCCTAAGCACCCTGCAGACCCTTCCCTAAAAAATACTAAATAAATAAATACATGTATGGCTCACTCTGGGAAGGAGGAAGAGGGAAATGAAGTGGGACTTCAGCCTTCCATTTTGTTGCTTTGTCAGAGAAGGGGAGGGGAGGGGAGGGGACAGGACTAGGATGTAGCTCAGTAGCGGAGCACTTACCTAGATGAACTGAGGACATGGCAAACTATTAATATCTATAATCTTTCTGTGATTACATAAAGTAGTATGTTTGTTCCTGGTCTTTCCTTCATGCTTAAACTATTTCCTAATTTTACATTCTAAAATATCTTGCTCAGCCAGATGTGGAGTCACACGCCTGTAATCCCAGCATTCTGGAGGCCAGAAGCAGGAAAACCATTGAGTTAGAAGGTACTACAAAGTAAGTTCAAGGCCAGCTTGAACAGCACAATGGGACCCTGTCTCAAAAGTTAAATTAAATTTTAAAAAATAACATGACTTACAACTCTCTCCCTCAACACACACACACACACACACACACACACAAAAGGAAGAAGTGCAGGTGACATGAAGTGCACATAGGCAAGTGTCTCAGAGTAGGGCCCTTTGCAGAGCATCATCAGTGTACTGCACTATGGCACAGGCCTGGCTAGCATGCAACTCCAGAGACCAAATCCCTCTCTGATATAGATGAGGCCAGGACAGGACCAGAAGACTCCTCTGTGGTCTTCTCCATAGCGGAGTCTGGTGCTGCTATGTCTCCAAGGACACTGGGTCAACATTTCCCTAGGGCTACTACAATGGACACTAATGCTATGAGGCAGGCAGTATGTGACTGAAAAATACAGTTAATATTTAAAAACTTAAAATTTATTATAGTGAAAAACATATTGTCATTAATTACCCTTGGAACACTCGCCCTCATTTGGAACATACTTGTCCCTTTATTCCTGCCACTGTCCGAAGCAGTTCTGAAGGTTTTGTTTTGTGTCTTATGCTGCTATGTGTTATTGTTCTGAATTGATTCAAAACATTTATCTTTCATGGTCACTTTGACTTTGGGCAAGAGTAAAAATTTGCACACTGCAGATCCAGTAAAATAAGCCGTGCTTTTTACAGGTTTCCCTTTCCATTGGATGGCTTTCAGTGGCAGCATGCATATTTTTGACCAAACCTTATAAAAATATGAAGAGGATGCCCCCAATTGCTTCAGATAAGACAACACAATGGGATGGGGATGTGTGTTTAAAGCCAAGGGATGATTTTGTGGGAGGATAATAACAATCTTTTTAATACATTGTTTTACTTTATACATTTACTATGTATTTTGATCATCCCTTATATCTCACAAAATTAGTTCTAAAAATCAAAAGTTTGAGAAACAGGCATTTAAAAAAAAAAGCATACAGTATTTCCAATATTTCCACACTGAAGGATCTGTGAAGGAAACCTCGACTTTTCATTTACTCCCAATTCCACAATATCCACATCCTACAAGACAGACCTTCCCAGTTCAGGCCATCCCTATATGCAGAATGTGTGGCTTCTGGGAAGAGCTCAAATTATCTGTTGACTGTACTTCCCAGAGTATTCCATAGATTCCACACCCTAACAATGTAAATGTGAAGGGTATCTTGAGTTAAACAAGCATCCAGCTTAACTTCTATCACCATTAACAGCCCATTTAAAAAAAAAAAAATCATCTGGAACAGCTACCACACTGTACCTATGAGATTTCCTAAAGTGTTGAACTGACATAGCTCATTTAATCATGAACTCACAGATTATGCATACTTCAATTTATCAAACTGACAATTTTGTCCCTCTTTCTCCGGGAAAACAATTTACCAAAAAGAGATAAATGTTTGGCATTGTCCTAAACGAATCATGGACATACGTAACATGAGGAAAACTTTTCACTTTTACCACTGGGTACTGGAGATTAAACTCGGGGCCTTGAACATGTACTGCAAGCACTCTATCACTAAGTTAGATTACCAACCTTTTGCTCTCACTAAGTTGCCTAGGTTGGCCTTGAACCTGCAATCCTCCTCCCTGGGTCTTCCAAGCACCTGGAGTTACACACACGTACTACCTGCACCACTTTCAAATTTGAACATGTTATTTCTGTAATATATAATGAAATAAACACTTGTCTCCTTTTCTCCAACATTCCAGCTGAAAAATCCACCAGTGTCTTTTGGACTGTGCTAAAATACACATAAATTGTACCATCTTGGTACTTTACATAAGCATATCGTTCAATGGCATTAAGCACATTCACAGTCCTAAGTGAATGATCACCACTCTCATGTCCCTCCAGAATGTCCTCATCTCAAACTAAATCCCAGCTTACTAAACAGTAAGTCCAAACTCTTCTCCCAGGCTCCAGCCCTCTCAGTGCCACTATCCTACTTTTCTGTCTCTAACATTTTAGTTATCCAATGCTATCTATTATAAGCAGAATCTCACAATACTTGTCATTCTGTGACTAGTTTATTTAGTGTAGTGTTTTACTTGATTGTTTCTGGGACAAAATAATCAATACCCACAAGTGAAAGCACAAAAGGTTTGTTCTGGCTCACAGTTTGTAGAGATTTCAGTCTCTGACCGACTGGCTCCAAGACAGAATGTTGTAGCTGAGAAAAATCTCATAGCAAGGTAGGTCAGAAGCAGCAAACAGTAAACCTTCCATTTCAATCTTTTCTGTTCAGGCTCCAAAAGGCCTTGGTCGGTGCCACCAACACTGATGGTGGGCCTTTCTATCAACCATATCCAGAACTACCCTAAACCAGTTAGTAGACTTGTGACTAATTCAGTTCTCACATAGTCATAATCCAGTATCACACACCCATGACCAAGTCACCTTCCCAAAGACTCATCCATGGATGCCTGAGGCTTTGGGGGACAACTAGATAATAAGCCATGAAATACAGTGCGTTCAGAGTTTATCCATGTTGTACCACATTATCACATTTTCATTCATCTTAGTCCACTGTACTGAAATGCCATAAATTCTATGCATCCATTATTCAGTAATAGACACTTGTTTCTACCTTTTAAAACATGGCTGTGAATAATGTCATTTTGAACATGAATTTCCAAGCACCTGTCTGAGACTTGCCTTCATTTCTTTAGGCATGTATTCAAAAGTGGAATTACTGGATCAGATGTTAATCCTATGTTTAAATTTTTGATAGACTACCACACTATTTTACACAGCAGCTGTACCATTTTACATTTCTATAAAAACTGCACACAGGTTCCAAGTTCTCCACATCCCTAATGACATTTGTTACTTTGTGATTTCCTCCATTTCACCAAATCAGTCACCCTAATAGACATGAAGTGATACAATCTCATTGGGATTTTCATATGCATTCCCCTGATAATGAATAATGTTGGGCATATTTTCATGTGTTTATTAACCAACTGTGTATGTTCTACAGAAAAATGTCTATTCAGTTGTCTTGACCATTTTTAACTTTGGGTTTTGTTTTGGGGTTTTGGGGGGGAGGGTTACTAGGAATTGAACTCAGAACCTTGCACTTGCCAGACAGATGCTTGTGCCACTGAGCTATACCCCTGCCCCTGGAGGCATTTTATTTGTATGGTTTACATCCCTAGAAAAAGAATTCCAGGGGGCTAGCGAGAAAGCTCAGCTGACTAACACGCCTGTTTCACAAGCTTAGGCAAGCACAGGGACCACAGTTCAACCCCCCCCCATACCACATGTGGCGCCAGCCCTACCCCCAGGGCCCACTGAGCTGGCCAGAGTCCTAGTATGGTGGCAAATGTCTGTAATCCCAGTGCCGGGAAGGCTGAAAGCAGGAGGATCACTATGAATCCCACCTACACAGTGAGACACTGCAACAACCAAATACATAAAAAAAAAAAAAAAAATCCCAGGATGTTCCCTCCTGTTTGTTTTCTTCAAGGTCCATGATACCAGCTGAGGTTGTCAATACAATGAAACCAAAATGATAGGATGGGAACAGGTTACTCTGTCATTTTTCCAGACCTTTCGGCTGTACATCAAACCTGAGTATGATCACACACTTTTTCATCCTGCCTGTGAGGTACACAACAATTTTTCCAGCCCTGTGTTATCTATGACTTCAAATTTGTCAATGTAATCATGTTTCATCATCACAGTCAGAAAATAGACACTTGAGTTCAATCCCCGGTTCCGCAGAAAGAGAGAGACAGAGACAGAGACAGAGACAGAGACAGAGA
>NW_004524600.1:4222673-4223421 GCF_000260255.1 Octodon degus | reverse complement strand
GGCCTAATAAGGACCAGGCATTTGCCTCTCTTTACAACATCACTGATGCTCTCTCTGAAAGTATCAGTCAGGGCATGCATATACACCATTATGCCAGCACGGGAAGACGGTGGGAAGAGCAGTTTTCTTGTTGAGGAACTGTACAAGTGCTTTAGTCTCCTATCAAGCATATGATCTTCAAATTATTTTATCCATTCTGTGTGGCTTTTTTGCTCCTTTAAAAGTGTCTTTTAATGCACAAAAGATTTTAACTTTGTTTTTTATTAATTTTAATGAGAAAGAAATAGAATGAGACAGGTTAGTAGGACAGTTACAATAATTAACACACTGCAAGGATTTTTTTGATGTAGTAGAATTTATCATCTTTTCTTCTGTTGCTTATGCACCTGGTGTGACATCTAAGAAATCATTATTATATGCAACACCTTGCACGTTTTTGCCTATATCTTCTAAGACTTTCATAGTTTTTATTTTATTTTATTTTATTTTATTTTATTTTATTTTATGTATTTGGTACAGGGTCTCACTATGCAGCTCAGACTCACAGTGATCCTCCTGTTTTTAGCCTCCCCAGCACTGGGATTATAGGTGTGCGCAACCACACCCAGACTTGATTTTCATAGCTTCTTATTTTCTTTCTTTTTAAAATAGGGTCTCGGGCTGGAGAGATGGCTCAGTGGTCTAAAGCACCTACTTGAAACAAGCTTGGCAAAGCACAGGGACCGCGGTTCGATCCCCAGCACCACAT
>NW_004524600.1:4207323-4222573 GCF_000260255.1 Octodon degus | reverse complement strand
AAATAAAAAAATAAAATAAAATAGGGTCTCACTTTGTACCTAAAGCTGATCTTCGTCTTTCAAAGCATGTAGCCCAGGATGGATTGAAATTCACAATCCCCTTTCCATAGCTTTTCAAGTGCTGGGATTACAGGCTTGCACCACTTCAACCAGCAACTAATGGCTTTTATTAGCCTTTTTAAAGGTCTTATATTTAGGTCTATGGTAAATTATTAGTTCTGGATATATTGTAAGGAAAAAAGATTAACTTTATTTTTTGGAAAGACCTAGTGTTCTTATTCTATATAACTTTTATATTAGCTTCAGATCCAATTGTTCTAAGCATTATGGCATTTGTACTTCCCATTAGAACTATATGTTTTAAAAGAACTACATGAGCCTATAATTGCAGCACTCACAGATCTGAGGCAGGAGGACTGATGTGGGTTTAAGGCCAATCTGGACTATGTAGGGAGTTCAAGACATGAAGGATTACATGGAGAGACTCTGTCTCAGAAAAAAAAAATTAAAATAAAAAGGTATGTATTATATACTCAATACACTATAAGATCTGTTATTCTACATTTTAAAATCAGACAAATTAAGTTACTGCCATAAAACCCCAAAAATGTTCATGAGATATAAGAATTGACTGGAAAAAAGCAGGAGAAAACGTTATAGAAGTAATGAAAACATTCTAGATTTTAATTAAGATAGCATATTTATGTATGTGTGTATTTGACAAAACTCATCAAAGTGTACATTCAAGATTTGGGCAAGTAAACTGTACATTTTTGGGGCTGGTGAGATGGCTCAGTGGTCTAAAGCACCTACTTAGAACAAACGAAGCCAAGCAAAGCACAGGGACTACGGTTCAATCCCCCAGCACCATATACCAGCCAGCCCCGCCTCCTGGTGGGCTGAGCTGGCCACACACACAAAATAAATAAATAAATAAATAAATAAATAAATAAATAAATAAAATTTAAAAAAAATAAACTGTACATTTTCAATTGAAGTAAATTATAGATCAAAGTTATTAGCTGAAAATGTATAGTCACTTAACACAAGCAAACTAAACTTTTGCCTCAATTTCTTCATAATTTTTTTATTTTTTCATAATTTCATAAAACATTGACATATTTAAGTTTATATCATTCCTACTTTATTTATGCCTAGATATAAATTTTCTATTTGACAATAATGAATGTTCCTAGACATTTAACACTGATTTTTAATTTTACATAATCCAAAACATCATAAAGCTAATAGAGATACTGAAATAATCATAGTGAATACGCAAATTCAAATATTTAAGGTCAAAGTAGATGTAGGATCAATATCTCTTACAACAAGTAAGGAAATAGTTTGTACCAAAGACATCAACGTAGCCCCACTCAAAAATATGGAAACAGCCTAAATATCTAAACAGCCATTAATGGGGGATTAATAAAAAGAGGGAATAAAGATTAAATACAATAGGATAGCACCACTAAACATTATTATTTTCATTACAGACAATATAATAATAAAAATTATATCCATGGGTTACTGAGGTTAGGTTTCAAGGGTAGTAGCCACCCCCCAAAAAAAAAGAACAGAAGTTCATGTAGCATAATGCTGTTCTGAATATGAAAGTCCATGTGATGTACATATAAAGGATTAATAGCCCAGGAGAAAACATACCAATTAATATCTTACTTCAAACCAACTGGCTCAGTGACTTTTCTCTTGTTGCTGAGACAAAATACCTGACATCCAAAAGTAAAGAAGGAAAGGTTTATTTAGCTCACAGTTTGTGGAGGTTTCAGTTGATTATCAGTTGGTTCCAAAGCAAAGTGGCACATGGCAGAGGGCAGTAGTTCATGGCAGCAGAAAACAGTGAAACAGTAAAGCGTCAAAAGCAAAGGGAGGCGCAGTGGCAGAGGAGGCAGAGACCCCTCTTTCCCTCCTTTACACTGCATTCAGGCTGTCCGCCCCAGGGTGGGTGGAGCACTCACACAGACAATCTCCGCACTGGATCATGAATTAATCACAGACTCTAGAAGTCTGCCCCCTAAATTCATGAGGCTTTAGGGGAACATCCAGACACAAACCATAACACCAACCCAGGGTTCTCCCACAAATCTAGGAAAACTTAATTTATTTTAGGTTATTTATTGCTGCTGACATCAGATTATCAAAAACTATATTGTAACTGTATTTTTAACAGTAAAAAGTTCTGTAATTTTTGGTTTTAATCATAGATTTAGACCCTTCTAGGTAAATTCTATGAAATTGGAAGGCCAAAAGCATAAGAAAAATTGTAAATGCACAATAGCTCCACTACAATGTGGTAAATCCTGCTGGTTTCTGATTTCTCCAAAAGATCAAACACTGTTTCTCATGCATAAGATTCTGAAAATTGCCCACAGCAAGGAATTCAGAGGCTAAAGTGATGAGTGGCTGAAACAAACTGTATAAGTAAATTTTATTATTTCAACAATTCCAGGCAAAAGTAATGTGCTAGAAGATAATACACAAGGTTTACATGGTCAAATTCTTAACAACTGCTCCATTCTATAATCACTTAAGTTTCCAACTGAGATTTCAGAACAATTTACATGCTTCCCTATAACCACTTTCTTCTTTCAAAAAATAAATTTCATCCTTAGGCGTGTCTAAGGAAAAAGAATTTCATAATTTTCCGAGTAGTTCATGCTGGAAAAACAACAGTCAACAAATGTACATTGAGCGCTCGTTATGTGTACCAAATCTAAGTTACTTCCAATTCTGCAAAGCTTCTCAAGTGCCAGAAAAAAAAGATAACCCCAGGTACGTCAAGCACTGTCCTACTCTCAAGAACAGGCTCAATGGGCAATCGCACAGTCAGGCTAGTTACATGTATTTCATATAGCTACGAAGCCCACTTCCACTTCTGTGATTGGCTCCTAGAAGGTAACTTCAAAGCCACACTGAAAAATAACTAATATATCTGGGATAATTTAACCTTCCCTTTATCTTAGTGAGTTTAAACTTTCTCAATCTTGAAGGGAATTTCTTTTAAATATTTATGAAACACTTAAGTGTTCCCATGTTATCAGCAATAAATCTTTGTAAGTGACAAATGTATTTATTTAAATTTTTTACCAGGATACTCACAATATAAGATTTTAAAGACAAATCCTGGTGGAAATATATACACATATAATCTTGCTTGGATTTTTTTTTTTTTTTTTTTTTTTTAGAACCGGGGATTGAACTGAGGTCCTTGTCCTTGCCAGGCAAGCGCTTATTCTACTGAGCCATCTCCCCGGCCCCTTGCTTGGATTTCTTTACAGCCATTACATTGACTACTTATTCTATGTTAAACTATATTTAGCAAATCACAGCTTAAGCGAATAGTAGGTCAGAGAGAATTCTTTATACCTGTGGGACTAAATGGAAATGCCTCTCATGACCTCAATTTTCAGAAGTCAGAGATACGTCCTGAACAGCCTTTATCTCCCCTTAATAACCATTATGAATCTGTTATCTATGAATTTATTTATACCTTTCTCAATTTGTATTTCCATTCCATGCTACTTCTAAGATTACAAAGTCTGCAACAATATTAACCATTTTGTAAAGTGGTACATCTTATAATTTTTATAAAATTAACTCTTTCAAGCTTCAAATACTATACTCTAACCATCATGCATAGAATTTTATAAACAAATGTATGGGCAGGAGGATATGGAGAAAGGAAATGAGATTTCAAAAAAAGCAATTAAAATATATTACGTACGTGTACGAATTCCTCACAAGGAATATAAACATCATATTGCAAACATGTACTAGTATTTAAAAAAGGAAAACAAACACATGGTCAAACAAGTAGTGTCAATCATATCATCCCAAAGCCTTTACAGAGCAAAGATTTCTAATCAACTGCTATGACTACCACTCTGAATTTGTTATTTTCATGGGCTTTTATAAACTGCTTTCACTGTTAATCTCCACTGTAAAATAGCAGGTCAAATAGCATGAGTTATTCCAAAAGCACAGAAAGCTTGGCTGTTCCCAAGAGCAGGACTACTTCTACAGTATCAATCAAAAGAAATCTCTACTAACACTTTTATATTCTCCTCTACCACCTAACTATAGATGTTTCACCTTCCTTTCCAGGTCAGCCAATTAGAGTAGATTTCACTTAAGTATTCATAAAATGCAGGCATTCACTGGCAGTAAAATGCTTCCCCTCATTTACAACAAGTGTTGAACTGAAGTCTTACTTGTACACAAAATTAACACACAAGTGTATAATTGTAGTTTTATACTCAAGCACCCTAATTATATACTTTAAAACACTTTCTTCCCAAGGATCCATCACGGGAATTTGATATCACGGATCTATAAAGTCTGTATTTTCATAAAATATAAACATAAAAGGAAAAAAATTGCAGCTTGATAAATTGTAATAAATAGGATGTTAATTTAATTGTAAAATTTGTATCATTCCAATGTACACAATAAATTTAGTGTATCAAGAAAGAGGAAGGCACTGAAGAACACAAATTATTAATTCACAAGAAACGAACCATCAAAAAGAGTGACCTAAAATCTTTTTATAAGTCATGGAGGGGAGGCAGTTCACCTTCCTATGAACATCTACATCTTATTTATGCAATAATATAAGCAGAAAAAAGATTATCACCATAAAAAGTGTCATGCTAATTTCTATGGTGGAAGCTCTGTCCTCAAAGTTACCTATATTTGTATTTTTAAAAAACTAAGACATAACAGTTTTCCATACCAAAAATATGCAGTCAGTTTTAAATGAGAGATTCGTAACTATAGGAATACAGCAACATGACTTACAAAACTGTATTCCAGTGACAGAGCAGGTATAGAAAGAAATAAGGGGCTGTGAAGGTAGCCTATTATAATAAATGGGTGGCTTCTGCTCACAGAAGCACCGTTTTCCTAGAAAAAGCAATCTGAAAATAAAAGGCTCAGGCTGCCCCCTCATAGGGAGATTCAGGTGTCTCCATGCAGGCCCAGGAAAGCACACTTGTGGACTCATTTATTTAGTAATGAGCACATCTCACTAGAAAGTAATTTGAATTTCACAACTTTCTTCGTATATTATTATTCAAACTATAATAGGTAATTTTGAATAAGTAAATATAACCAATTTATTTAAAATGTACAAAGATTACAAAAACAGAAGTCGAATCAGTGTAACTTATTTCACATGCACAAGATTTAAAGTATCATTATGTTTGTGTTTAAAAACTCACTCTGTTGGTCCACAGGCACACAGTAAGTTCATCAGTTACCAAAGTCTAAAACACAAAATACTGAAGATGCAGAACCAACAGGGGCTACAGAAGAGCTTCTGGCCTATTTGCACCCATGACCAGAGATTTCTGCTTTTATTAAGAACAAAAAGAAGAGCCACTTTCCACTTATACTTTCCATATAAATTCAGCTGCCAAAATGGATGTGTCAAAGGGGAATTTCAGAGAATTTTAAAGTGATAACCTTTGCTGCGGCTGCAATGTCAACTCTGTAACCACATGACGGGAATGTGCACACAGAATGCTGGATAAAAAAGACTGTTCTCTTGGAGATAACTACTGAGTGGGGCTGGGGCTGGGGCTGGGGCTGGGGGACCACAACTGACCAAAAGAAGTAGAATTCTAGAAGAGCAAATGGAGAAATTACTAACTGGTATCCTGCTCAGAAGGAAAGGTAAATGGAGTGCAAAGAGCCGGAGAAATACCCTTTCCAGCAGGTCATTTACTATTACCTTTCATGCCTCATATAAAGTGAGTACGTGCATGTACACATGCACACATGTGTACACTTTCTAAATGCAACTTTGAATCAGATTCTTTTCATAACTAATACGTGAGGTATGGGTATTTACAGGGTCTCTTGCAATTCTGATATATCAATACATTATAAAACTCTATTCCAGTAATGCTAAAATCAGAGTTTTACTTTGTTGTTTTTAAACAAAAAAGATTAAAAGGGGAGGTCTGGAAGATAATACAGTGTGGCACAGTGCTTCCCTGGCAAGCAACAGGTCCTGAGTTCTGTTCCCCTTACCTAAAATATAAATAAATAAGATTAAAAAGGGGATTTTCTTTTGAGTGTGTAGTTACAAGCAGCCTAAAACAATTCACTCCTTCATAGTGAGGAGAGTAATTGCTGCTGCTGCTCCTCCTTTTTTTTTTTTTTTTTTTTTTTTTTTGTTGTTGTTGTTGTTGTTGTTGTATTAGTTATTTGATACAGAGTCTCTCCACACAGCTTGCACTCAAAATGATCCTCCTGTCTCAGCCTCCCCAGAATTGTGATTATAAGTGTGCATCACTACACCCAGACTCCGTCCATGGCCAGTGGTACTGGGGATGGAACACAGGTCCCCGCACTTGCCAGGCAGGTGCTTAGCCCGCAGAGCTATCTCTCCAGCCCGGTAGCTATTTCTATATTCTTTTGATATAATTTTTGTCTCCTGACAATAAAAACATGAAAAGGAAAATTATTTTTATAACTAAACTGAAACAAAATGGGACAAGAGACCACCTACCTCCTGAATAATGAAAACTTCAAGCTATTATTTTTAAAAGATCTCTTGAGAGTAGAGAGATAGGTCTTTAAGAAAGGGATCAAGTGATGGAGAGGAAAGGAGAAAAAGAGGGAAACCAGATGAAAAAAGGAGTAAGATGTATTATGAACATGCAGCAAATTCCCAAAAGGAAAATAAATATTATGTCCTCCATACAAATATTAATAAAATAAATTTTTAAAATATAATCAGATGTTTTGTAGAAGTTCTTTTAAAGGGAATAAGTACACTCAATTTAAAATAAGTACACTAAATTTAAATTACATGTAAGATGAAAACATAAATGTAGAAAACTAAAAGCAATGATAATGCAAAAGAGCCAGACTTATCCACAAATTGCAGGTGTGGCCATTAATCTTCATAGTGTCAATTTAGCCGATCAGTAGCGCATACTGCTAGGTGTGTCTGGGTAGGTCATGGAGACAGGGTCTTAGTACTACATGTATGATTCCTCACCCCCTGGAGCCAGCTACTATGGTCTGATTCCCCCAAAATGTGAGCTAAATTAAGCCTTTATTCCTTTAAGCTGTAGTCTGTCCAGCAATAGAAAAACTAATATAGCAGGCAACACCCGAACCCCACTTCTAATTGCTTCCCTTGAGACTCAGAATCCAGTAAACTGCAGAACCTAAAAAAGAGACAGTCCCCAGGGAACAAGCAGTCCTGTGACCTCAATGGCACACTCCCGCCCCTGCCTCCCTGTGTGGAGGTATTTATACTGATTCCACACGGTGAAGTATCTGGAGGCTTTGTCCTCAACTCCTCAGAAGAACAGAAGAGACTTCAAATGTGCGAACTTCCTTTTACTTTTGTCCCAAATTTTAATATATGTGCCTAACAAATGAGGAGCTTATAACTTAGCCCTTTGCATTAGAAGACATTTTAAAAAATAAAAATACAAGTCAAGTATCCTCTATCTAAAATGTTTTGGAGCCAAATCTGTTTCAGATTTTTTTTTTTATTTTTTATTTTAGGGAAGGGTCTACATGGTGTTCAGGGTCTCACTACTAGATCAGACTCATAGTCATCCGACTGTTTACAGCCACACAAGAGCTGGGATTTCAGGCACACACCACCACACCCAGTCTCAATTGCAGTCTCAGTGCACCCCAGGGATGGGGTTGACATGGAAGGCCCGAGGATTGAACCCCAGGCCCCTTAGCCTGCTTGCAGGCACTTTAATCCGCTGAGTTATTTGGCCAGCCTTGTTTCAGATTTCAGTTTTTCAATTTTTTAATATATGCATAAACATCTGTGATTGAGCATCTGTTACAAAAAGACGAAATCCAAAATGTTGCAGAATCTAAAATATTTTGAACCAATAATATAATTGCAAAATGATTTAAGATGCTCTCAGCAAAATAATAATGATAACAAAACATTTAAACATAATACTAAGCTACTGTTGCAGGCAGCTGAATTAGATAGATATATTATAGGCAGTCAGACATGGCCAGGCCCTCAAGGAGACAATCTAGAAGACGAGGTGACTTTACAACTTTGGAAGAGACAGACACCACTGTGGGCCAGACCTCAAGACTAAAGAGTACATAAATGTAGTCACATGCTTCTCTAGGAATGGGCACCAGGGAGTGATAGCCTGAACACATATCAATCACCTTAAAAGAGCCTAAATGAGTCACTAACCCAACCCCCAACAGGAAGAGATCCTGTCCTGTATTCATGCCTACTTGCTACATGACTCTTGCCCATTTGATTCTGATTTAATCAATTTTACTTAAGCAATGGTGCTTATAATCTCACTGGCTGACCACAGTTTTGTCCCACCTCATGCCCACCTAAGCGAATTCCCATGTTCTCTACTACCTTAGACCCGCCTCACCGCCTGGTTTTCCTCCACAAAAGTCCCTTTAAGAGACAGCTTCCTGGGGACCACCCACTCAGGACCCCCTTTCTGTCCCTCTCTCAGACAGAAGCTTTCTTTCCCTCAATAAATATAATCTGCTCATAACAAAAAATAAAATAAAATATTCAGAACATCATGTCAGCACTCAAAACATTTTGGACTTTGAATAATTTAGGATTTTAGATTTTTCAGACTGGGGTAATCAACCTTCACTAGAATACAGAATTTCTACTGACACTGAAAATGCACTCAAGGCAAAAGTGAGGCAGCAGTTGGGAATGGAGGGGAAGAGGCCTTCATTTTGAATCATTTAGTGCAGAAATTTAGCTTACAAGATAAATTGTGACATTATGCTTTAATGTTTTAAACAAGAGTTTAAGGCTGAGGCAATATAAAAGAAATGGTGCTCTGGATAAATAAAATATCAAAGTCTTTAAAATCTAAAATATTTCAAAGTAAATGTTTATGTAAAAAATTGTTAATCTGTTTCCCTTGAGAAAGATGACTTGCTACTTTATTTCATTAGGTAAATCAACATGTTTCAAATAGTCTCAAAGATTAGTCACAAAAAATATAGGATGCTGACATTTTTAACTATTAATAGAAAGACACCTGCGGCCAGGGGAGAAGGAAAAGGTTTTGTTTAAGAGTTTTCAACAAATTAAATATTTCCCTCCATCCACTGTCTCTTCTACTAACACTAGTAAAATATTAAGATTATATATGTATAAGATATACAACTGAAAATAAACAATCATAAAATCATTACTGTTCTCAAAACACTTCAACATGGATACAACTTAGATGGTTCATTCTAAGCATCTCTACAGGTAGCTTAAACAAAATAAAGTTATTTAGCTGTCTTACTAGAGCATTAAAAGGTAACAAAAATGGTAAATCTGTCCAATTTAAAGACATGTAAGAACAACTGGACCAAAGAGTTTATGAGTCCTGAATTAGACTCCATTTTCATGATGTCTCCTGTCATAGGAAGTCCTTTGATTCTCCCTGACATGGTCACTCACACAGTCTTCCTCCACAAGAAAATCTCTTTTACTCCTGACTTGATCTCTGGGTAACATTAACCTGTCCTCTTTTACCACCTAGCTGACCTTACAGCTGAAATACACTCTCAGGAAAGGTTCTGGGATGCTGGGGAGCCACAGTTCACATTAGAACAGATTCCTGAAATCTAGTGCTAGGAGAGTATATCTTCTCTGATTACTAAAGTTTGCCATCTTCTGCGGCAGGGAAGGCTTGAGATTATAGTTGTTACAGTTCTTGCTTTGCTTTTTTATTACCATCATGAAAGATGGTACTTAATTTACCCATGAAGGATCACTAGTTTAGAACACAAAAACACTAAACAAGCACATGCATACACACTCATCTACATGCACACACACACAACCCGTGCATGAATGTGTTCATATCTTAACTCCCAGAAAGAAATAAAATAACACATTACAAACACAGAAAAGTATAAACCCCCTTTGTGTTCCTATGACAGAAGTATTAGGCAATATTTCTAAAAAATAAAGTTCATAAGAGTTTCCATAAGTGTTTAATGTTATGTGAAAAATAATCCACTAGATTACCTCTTACAATACTTGTTTTGAGGCAGTTCATCCCCAAAACACATTTTCCATCTTTTAAAGTGCTCATCCATCTGGCTTTTACAGCAATCTGCAAGTGTGAAACAAATATACAATTCACAGTGGGTGGCAGGGGCAAACGCTTAATCTACTGTACTACCTTTTGCTACACTGTAGAGCTGTGGGGCACAGCCACAATAGTGCTTATAAATTCCACTGGTCTAATGAACAGATAGTTTTCATAATTTTTATTGCTGTGCTCCACAGCTCAGTGATTGTGAGGCCAATGCCAAAGTTACAGGTTCCATTTGAATGACATATGGCTGCAGTCAACCAAAGTTGTTACAACATTAAGCAACACAAGTAGACAGAACAAGAATACAAAATGCCAAATTAGCCCTCCCAGAACAAGATCCATTCATGCACATCTCAGTCCTTTCAAAGTTGTTTCACGTACAGGGGTATGCTCTGAACATACCTTCCCAAACACCCACCCCCACCCCCCACCCCCAGCAAGGCATAAGGCTGAACAAGGACAGGCTAGTAAGGAAGGAATAGCTTTAGGCTTGGGAAAGATAGGCTGCTTGGGTGTTCTTAGTTGATACTTGTCCTTTGTTAGATTCTTTACTGGGTAATCTGCTTATCCCTCTCCTGATAAAACATTACAAATATTCCATCTAGCTCAATGGATAAGATCCTGATGTAAAAACACATCTTAAATGGTCATCAGCAAACAATAATGTGACAATATAATTTATCGCCCCAATGAAATTCTCCTAAAGGACACACAGGCCATGTACTAAAAAAATAGTGTGGTGACCACCTGCTTCTTGTTTGGCTGCCCAGACTATGAAGCTCTTCTGGCAATTTGTTAACCCTCACTTTATGGGTCTGATAAACGGGACTGAAAGGGCTGCTTTCTCAAACTCACTGTCAACTTGGGCACTGGTCTGAGACTCTCCCAATCAAATGCACATGGTCTTTGACTCACTGCTGTAACACAAAGAAACAAAGACAGATGGAATGTTTCCTAACACACAGCAATACCCAATCTCTGACATGCATTCATGTATGTATAACCAGGATAAAAGCAAGGGTGAAAAGGGAGGTATAAGCAGTGGTGCTGCATGTGAAATGACAGTAGCAGGATATCATCTTTGTAGTTGTGACCTGGTTTGGGGACCATCTTCACCATGTAGTTGTCTCCCTTGTCCCTACCCTCCTTACTGGTCAATTCTTCAGACAGCCTTTCAATAATTCTTCTTCTGCTTGCACTGACACACTGTTTTCACTGCTTACAGCAGGAAATTCATGCTTACAACTAAGAATTCTGGTTGGTAATGGTAGTTTCTGAAATGGTATGAAGACAGAAACTATTAAGAGTACTCCAAAACAGAACACAAAAGACCAAAACAGAAGATATGATACCTGGCTGTCACAGGCATAGTAAAGGGCAATTGCTTGACCAAGTATGCGGGACAAAAGAAAGGAGCCAAATCCTTCAAAAGATTTTAGGCAACTGATCAAAAGTCAAGGATTAACTATATTATGTAAGAGACCCAGAGGGCATCTGTACACAGCTTCCTGAGGAAGAGAGTTCTAGTGCATACTTTTTTGTACAGGGAATCAAACCAGGGCCTTGCAACCCCAGCCCTCTAATGCATTCTTTGTCAATGTGTGTGTAAGACTTTTATGTAAAATTTTGAAAATGCTAAGGAAAAGTACTACAAGTACAATGAATCATTTTATTGCAACAAGTAATTTTAATTTAGGTAGACAACTGGCAACTAAAGTGGATCTGAGTGAATACAGATGGGAGCTGGGAGGCAAGGAAGATTACACTGAGAAAGGACATATAATGCAAACAGGAGAAAGGCATGGGCAATAATTTTAGCCAGAGGGAAGAGTGAAATAGAACATGAGTGCAATAACACACAGTATCATCTCAGCTTTGGGTACTTCAGTAACATGGCAACTAGTAACTCCTTAGGATGGAGGGCTAGGACTAGAAAGTGTAAAAGAAGACAGGAGTCAGTTTAGAGATGCCATGTCACCAGGCTGGCAAGTCTGAATTTATTTTATACCAAGTATTTGCTAACTAAAGAACTTTAAGCTGGAAAATTATAACATGTTTACATTTTGTTTCAACAAGACTACTAGGAAAGTTCTATTTCTATAGGAAATAACCAAGTCTCAATCATTTGGGATTCAAGGAATCTTTTGAGAATTACCATAAAAATACATCTATACACAATTCCAATAATTTTTAAGAATTAATTCCAAAGAACATAGAGCCTTATCCTAAAAGTGAAGATGATCTGGAAGTGAGAGCCAACTAGCAAACACATCAGTTGACAGGCTATAGGAACTGTTATGCTAGGGATGGCAATATTCTCAACCACATAAGACACTACAAAAGAAAGGAAATTTCGGGGATAATCTTTGCAATGTGAATAATAAAGACAATGAGGATGACTTCCAGACTAATGGCTTAAGTTAGTAAGCGATGCCATGATTTTATAAGGCAAATGATACAGTGAGGAAAGAAACACCAACAAGATACCCAAAGCTGAGCAACACATCCTAGTAAAGATGCCTAGCTGGCAATCAGAAAGCAGTCTCAGGCTGAGCAAACCATAATCTCGGGTTGAGTCACTGGAACCAAGAGAGAAGGGAAGAGGCTACAAAATATATCTGGACAGGCACAGGATTGAAGCGCACAGGGAAAGCAGGACTCCATCTAATATTCACAGGGCCATATGGGAGGAGCTGAGGCAACAAGGCCTCATGTTCAAGGGAGGAACACCACCACAACATTTTATAAATGTGCATTTACTCTTCTATGCACATGATTTTTCTGCATGGTCACAGCAGTGCTCTCTACTCCAAACTATAAGACTTTAACAAATTGAAGTAACTCCACTTACTGAGGAGGTACAAAAAGGAAATCATTAGTACAATTTACAGATGAGCTTCTCAGTCCTTCCGGAGAGGTGATTTGAAAAAGGATACATATGCCATTTTAAAGATGCTTTCAAAATGCCCTTATAATTTGGAATTCAATAGCACATTTCAGTTAACTCTAAAATCTGGAACAGAATCTGCAATTTCAGGAAAGCAATTCTTTAGCAGAAGTATTTAGCATGTTATATAAACATGTTATTCACAGAAATGTACAACATAGGGGATTTTCATCACATTTGCTAGATTTGTTAGCCAAAATGTAGCTCTCTCGTAATCACCAACAGAGCTGCAATAAAACCTCTATAATATTAAATAACAACAAAGCATGGCAGTAAGCCATTCTTCTATTAACAAAAAGAAAAACATACACAATAAGTGCAGTTTTCTTTGTGACTTTCCTAAGAAATTCATTTTTAACAACAGCTCACTGGCAAAAAGCATTATACTGTTTAAATCTGAGCAGAGTTTGACATCTTTAATGTATGAGAAGTTGGCAGGGAGAAAGACTATATAATACTGTTAAGGTTCTATCATTTTCACACTAAATGTGGAGTATAAAATAAAACTAATAAAAACATTAATCCAGAATAAATTCAGCTGATCAATATGAAAAATAAAACTAATAAAAACATTAATCCAGAATAAATTCAGCTGATCAATATGAATCACGCCACTTCATTTAGGTTTTTATCATTGAATATTACAAGTGAAATTTGTTTTTAATAACTGTCAAATTTCTCTCTTTATAGGGAATAAAATACAGACGTCACTAAATGGACAGCAACATGGATACAGATACTAGGCTTATTGTACTCTAGTATTTTGTAAAGCTCTGAAACCTGATCACTCAATACATACTCACAACCATTTCCTGAACCTAAAGAACTCTTTTTCCTCCCACATATGCACTGCATTATCTACTACATGACACCCCATTGCACAAAGGTGTAACACCAGTTTGATAAAAGAATGAGAAACAATCAATAAATGAATGTTTAACACCCTCGCTGGTTTATCTAGATATTAATCTGTATCTAGATGCAGCTTAAGCACCCATAATTCCAAAACCTAAAATCCAAAATGCTCCAACATCTGAAAATTCTTGAACACTAACTTGATATCACCGCAGGTGGAAAATTCTACACCTGATTGTGAAAACACAGGTACTTCAGGGTCTATGTGTCTCAAATATATATGAAAAATAAATATAGTGTTTAGACTTAGGTTCTATCTTGAATATAACTTCTCCTAAAATCTGGAAAAATACAAAACCTAAATGCTTCTGGTCCCAAACATTTTGGATAAGGAATATTCAATCTGTACTCACATGGGAAATCCAAAATCAGTCTTTCCAGCTAAGTATGGTAGTGTACACCTGTAATACCAGCACTTGGGAGGCTGAGGCAGCTGGATTACTGCAAATTCAAGGCGAACCTGGACTACAAAGTGAGTTCAAGGCCAGCCTGAACTGCACAGTGAGACCCTGCCTTAAAAGATTAACAAAAACTAATTTAATTCAAATTTAAAATAAAAATTCAAAAAACAATAAAAAGTCTTTCCAAGAACAGACTTTTTGTGACTGTGTAAATTTTACCAAATTAAGACAGATATCAGTTGCTATGAGCAGGATATTCTACTTCATGCCACATTAATGAAGTTGAGTTATATCTCTTGCTCCTCAGGATCTTCAAGACTCAGCATGCAGTAACCATACACGTAAGTGAATGATTCTAAGAAAAGATGAAATGGAAGGAGGAGCATTTATTAAGCAGTAAGGTTAAATGCTATCTGCTTTTTCACATGAAAATTTCATTTAATACTCACTATCACCGTTTAGTAAAAAGAAACTATAGTACAGACCTTCATCTTGAGGAGCAAGGTCTATTTCATTCCACAAAGACTCTACTCCAGCTTTCTCTCTAATGCAGCATGGATCAGACTATATATATATTAAATGAATTAATGAAGGCATACATATATAATCAAAGCATGTATGTGTTCCTTTATTAACTCACTTTACTTTTTTTTTGAAATCTAAGAACATGGAGAAAAGTAAGAAGAAAATTAAGTCTTCAATTAAGTATGTATATACCAGGTGGATAGTTGGGCACTTCTTTAACCCCAGCACTGAAGCAGGTGGATCATAAGTTGAAGCCTAGTCCAGGTGACTTAAGAGTATGAGACCTAGACTCTCTGGTTTGTTCGTTCTCTCTCTCTCTCTCTTTCTCTCTCTCTCTCTCTCTCTCTCTC
>NW_004524600.1:4198009-4207223 GCF_000260255.1 Octodon degus | reverse complement strand
ACACACACACAAATACCAAGAAGCATTAGAAGCAAAACACAACATGGTTTCCCAAGGGAAGAAAAATTCAAGTAAATGCCAAAGAACCTTCCACTAAGCACAGTTCCAAGAGGCCCTGCAAGGCACTGATATCACACATAAACCTATAGGCTGAACACTCACAACAAAGAAGTCAGCATTTATAATGGAGGTGGGGGGACAATACAGACATATAGGCTACCTACAGTAACACACTACCCCAAAGATTTCAAACACATAAAAGCATGTAAGAAGGCATTCTCTTTCCATGTGGCACCTGCAAATTCATTAAAGTAGGCGCAAATAATAATTAAGAACAATAGTATTAGAGTCAGCCAGACCAGGATTCTATCTTGGCTCTGTCAGTTATTAATGATATGACCTTGGGCAACTCAGTCACTCCAGAAAGCCTCAGGTCCTATGTATCATAGGCTTTCTCCACTGTACCTTACATAACGTAGGCGTTGTCCAAGAAATCTATTTCTTCTCTGTCAAGGACTACTTTTTCTTTTCTTCTTTTTTTTTTTTTTTTAAACCAAGAATTGAACTCAAGGCCTTGTACTTGCCAGGGAGGCACTCAGCTACATCCCTGGCAAGGACTACTTTTCATACTGTCCACAGTTCACTTAGCATTCTATTCATGTCTTCTTTCAATAAGAATTCACTCATCACCTACTACTTATCATGCAGCTGGCTATGTTGTAAATGTAAGATATGCATAAGCTCTGGTATCCTTGACCTCTAAAACTGTCACTTCTCTATAACACAAACTGACCTCTTACGTACAGGGTAAACATAACAAACAACAGTAACCAAACCTGTGCAGTTCATAGGCTTTACTGAATATCTTTACTAATGGGCAGTTATTCTTTTTTCCAGGTGGACAAAAATAAAAATAAAAATAAAAGAAAAATTTCACTTACATTGTAGTTATAAAACTTACTGAGACAAGAGTAAAGCCCTTTCTGATACAATACCAAAAATTCCTGTGGTCCTAAGTATTAGAAAACAATAAAAGTCTCAAACACAAAACATATACAAAAGTTTAGAGTGCTTGCCAAAGTCTTACAGCATCTTTTAGAAAAAAAAAATCCATTATTAAATACTGTTGTAAGATGATAAAAGGTATATTAAAATCTCCTAATTCTGATTGGTTCTAGAAATCAATGACATAAATTTTAATTAAACATATATGCTGTGATGTACACAATATAATTAACAACACTTAATATCTTAAAATATATGCTACCATTCTGAGTACTACTTAAAAAGTATTTTTATTTTCCAGGCATATGCAGAAGCCACATTTTTCCATGAGTTCTAAATTACCAAACAGACTAAGTCTTTGATAAACCTGAATTCTTAGCAAACTTAATTCAAAAGAAACTCTTAAAAATAAAGCCCTAGGGGCCGGGGAGATGGCTCAGTGGAATAAGTGCTTCCCTGGCAAGCACAAGGGCCCAAGTTCAATCCACGGTTCCGCAAAAAAATTAAAAAATAAATAAATAAAGCCCTAAAGCACAGGAAAAATTTAAGCCCTAAGTATAAAAAAGATAATGAATGAAAGCCTTAATAATTTAAGTGGCAATTATATCTGTCCCATTTTACCCTAATATGGGCATTTTCAGGTGATAGGGCCTCTTATTCCAGGTTAGATGGATGCTCTGGCTTCACAGGCAGGGTCTGACTATGCCATCAGAAAGCCACTACAAGCTCTCCCAGAAGCCAACTCTCTTCAGCTAGGGGTGAGGTCCAGAAAAGAGACTTGTTAATATACCATAAAGTATGAGGGGATGGGGTTTGCTGGCATTCCCTGAGATGCAGGAAGCTCTCCTGGGATTCCTCTGTGATTGCCTTACAGAACAGAAGATAAGCATCTCCACAGGCTGGGTTGGGCCAAGCGTGGCATTTGAGACACTGGCTTTCCTATTTTTTAGAAACACTGTAATCCTGGGTATTACCCAGCTAAAACTGGCACTAAAAATTGCAATTGTCAGTGATAGAAGTAAAACCTTGAACCATGCAGACCACCAGGATGATGACACCCTAGGAAGAGTGACATGAGTGTCATAACCTTTGTCTTAGCCCTGCCCCATAATCATTACTGTGCAGGGACCATGCATCAGAAAAACAGCAACACACATAATTAAAATGTTACTGGAAATTATATTATTAAATATTTTTGATACATTATTTCAAGTTTTCTAAAGTCACTGCCTAATTTTACTACTAGCTTTCACAACCAATTTTCCCCTTAGGAATGGATCAGGGTTTGTTTTGGGTTTTGGTTTTTGGCGGAACCGGGGATTGAACTCAGGCCCTTGCACTTGCCAGGGAAGTACTTATTCCACTGAGCCATCTCCCTGGCACCCAAGTTCAGAAGTTTTGTTTTGTTTGTTTGTTTGACTAGCTCAGGATGCCTTCGGGGCAGGTCTGATAAGGCTTGAGGATCAAACCACAGCATCCTCACTGCTTTGTTTAAGCAGTCACTTAAACCACTGAGCTAATGGGCAGGCCCCCCCCCCATCAGTTGTTTTTGAAAAAGACCCTCAATGCACATATAAAATTTGCTACATAGAAATTCACTTTGTAACTTATTCTAGACAATTTCTCTATTTACATACTATCTGACATCTTTACTAACTTCTGGTGGTCTTCCACTTGTATACTCACAAGTGTATCATATTAATACCAAAGAAAACAGAACACAATAATTGGTTTTTACACGTGCCAATACTTTAGAATAAAATAATATAGGTCACTATGATTTCCTTAATCCCTAGTTTTGAAAAAAATCAAATTTATACAAACTAATAAATTAATCAAATTTTTAAGACAGAAAGGGCCAGCCAAATAGCTCAGCAGATTAAAGCACCTGCAAGCAGGCACAGGGGCCAGGGGTTCGAACCCCAGGCCTGCCATGCCGGCCCTGCCCCCAGGGTACACTGAGATGGCAATTGAGACTGGGCATGGTGGCACATGCCTGTAATCCCAGCTCTTGGGAGGCTATAAACAGGCCAATCACTATGAATCCAATCTAGTAGTGAGACCCTGCATACCCTGTAGACCCTTCTCTAAAATACAAAAGACAGAGTTGTCAATGTTTACATTCACGTTAAACATTTTTTTCATCTCGAAGATACAAATTTCACGTTAAGGGAATACTATTATTAAATTTTAACAGCTGCAGAGACAACAGATGATGAATGAATATACCAAAACAAATGACCTATGAAAGACAAGAATTGTTAAGTTTGTTGTACAAAGGAAATAGCGGGATATCTCGGTTCACAAACTTGTTTCTCTCCACAATCCTGGTTGCAAACTGAGTTGGACAAGAACCAAACTAAATTCATTGGTTATGTTTAATGGGGAAATCTGATTTATTTCTCAACCTATAAGGTTTACAACAAGAATCATAGTTAGAACTGAGTTCATGAACCGAGGAACCACTGTACATTGCAGTTTAGATGGAGAATGTCCCCCAATAGTCTCACATGTTGAACTGGGCTTCTGAAGGTTTTTCTTTTGTTGTTGTTGTTGTTTTTTGTGTTTGTGGTTTTGTTTTTTTGTTTTTTGTTTTTTTTTTTTGCTGGCTCAGGAGGCCGTAAGGGCAGGTGAAGAAAAACAGATAAGGCATGAGGATCTGGGGATCGAACCACAGTATACTGAGCCTGACTGCTTTGTTTAAGCAGGCACTTGAACAACTAAGCTAATGGGCAGGCTCCCTCGACTGGGCTTCTGGAAGATTAGATTGAGGGGGCCCTCCACTCAAAACTGATTCATCCACTAATGATCCACTAAGTGTGCTGTCAGGAAATAGCGCCTAGTTAAAGGTAAATCACTGTGAGTGTGGCCTACAAAATGTACACTGTATCTTCCACCTCTCTTCCATTTTCTCTCTGCTTTCAAATCAACATAATGTGAGCAGCTGTCTTCACCCTGCCTGCTATCATACTTTTTCTGCATTAGAGCTTGCTAATCATGAGATGAAACTCCTGAAACTGAGCCAAAATAAACCTCTTCAGCTTCAAGGTGCAGGGGTCAGGTATTTTGTCTCAGGAAAAGAAAATGATTAAGGTATATTAGAAAAGGGCATCACTTTCCTAATGAATAAAATGAGATTTAAAGAAAATGCCATATTAGAAAAACAGATGAAATTATTAAATCTGAGGTTATTTTTTAATCATTTACTTTATTTATTTATCCATCCCTTCATTCATTTGGTACAGGGTCTCACTACACAGTTCAGACTCATAGTCATCCTCCTGTCTCAGTCTCCCCAGCACAGGATTACTAGCATGTGGTTCCAGGGCCAGTACAGCATGTGGTACCAGGTATCCATTGCTGGTGTTTGTGCTTGCCAGGCAGAAGCTTAGACCACCAAGCTATCTCCCCAGCCCTGGTTACCTTTGACATAAATTTGAAAACAGACTTCCAAATCCATGTGTCCGTTTCTCTGTGTGTGTGTGTGTGTGTGTGTGTGTGTGTGTGTGTGTGTATCTGGATTTAAATTTAAAATGAAATATATACATATATTTAAAATGAAACCAGAAGTTTCGATAGATAGCATAGATAATTTAATGCATTGCAGGTGAAAAGACCATATTCATTCTTTAATTATAAAAGTCTAAAACCATCAAGTATTTTTTCTTTCAGTCCCTTCTAACAAACAAAATTAGATACTTTGATAATAACTAATATTAGTCTGTTAGTTCTTTTGTAACAATTTTCCTAATCTTAAAAATGTTTCAATTTCACATTTATGGTATCAGGAAACAAGAGTTTTGGTTTTCTTTTTAAACTAACAAAAATTGTGTTTAAAGCGTATTTCCAAAGACACAACCTGTATAGTTAGTTCTAAGTGGTTTATTTAGAACAGAGTATTTTTCCCCCTTAAACTGTTACAATCTGATGGTTTGTATCCCTTCAAAATTCCTATGCTGAAATCCTATGCCTCTAGAAGAAGGAATTAGAAGGTGGGGCCTTTGTGAAGCAATCAGGTCCTGAGAGCAAAGCCACCATGAATGGAGCCACCAGGGACAGGGGGGTCAAGGGAGGACAAGGATAGGAAGCAGTGTTCCCCAATGACTCTGCCAAGGCTTTGATCTCAGAATACTTGTTTACAGAACTGTGAAAAATAAATCTGGTTTATAAGGTAGTGGATCTATGATATTTTTGTTAAAGCAGTTAGGACAGACAAACCCTATCAGCATTTGATTTCCTATAGTATTTCTTCAAAATGCTACAATGATTCATCTGTGACAAAAACAAAACATATCATTTTCTCAATTCTCTATCCATGGAGGAAGTATGATTAGGTGCATGTTTTAAGTTACAATTTACTCAAGTAGTCCAACAGGTGTGTGGTAGAAAACTAATCTACAAGATTTTTCTCACAGAGACATTCATGCTAAAAGCAATGACCCAGTCACGTTAACTGCTATGACAAACACCAATAGCCTGAGCTCTGTAGCAGTAATACTCAATGATAAAGTAGTAACTCATCTACTACTAACACAACAATTCATTCTGAACACTAAACTGATTTCTGAAATGTGTGTTTTCTTCCATCTTTTTCATAAAAGCTTACTTATTCATAAAGGAGCTATACCTTGGACTCAATAACTAAAATGAGATTTAAAGGAATGGGACACGAGAAAGAACTTGAGATCTACTGGATGACTTCTGAGATGAAGTGCTATTTTTAAAATATCACACCAAAAGTAGATTCTTTTCCTCATGCTTACTCTGAAAAGACAAATATTTAGATGGCCTAAAGGGAACATAAGTAGTTCTAAAGCATTGTTTTAGAAACCAAAATAAAACTTTCAAAACACATTCATATATAAAGAAAAGGAAAAATACAAAACTATTTCTGATAATGACATAGCCCAGATTCTTTCTGGCATATTCATTTAAAAATAATAATAATCTCTGACTCCAAAGACACATGTGGATCAGCGTTCCACAGGAATCTGTGTGCCTGCACCTCACACTGTTCGGGTGAGAAAAGGCCCACTCTTCCCAGTACAGTCTGCACTATGGAAGTGGGTTCCAGGAATGCTGCCTCTTCTCTCCACGTGCTAACAGTGAGCCGTCTCCCACTCCGCATCACACGGCTAGGGGCCCAGCTGCCCAGGCTGCCCAGGCTGCCGCTTCCAAGTACAGTCACAGTCTACTAATTTAGTACCAAACTTTTCAATAGAAGCAATTCAGACCACTTCAAAACTTTAATATCTAGCAAGGTAACTTCTTGTATTACTCTTATAATATTGTTTTTGTACATCTTTGACAGGTCTACTGGGTGAAAGCAGGAGGGACAGCCTAGCACAATCCCTGACATGGGACAAGAATATGTTGTCTCCTTGGGAAAAGGAAAAAATAAAACCAGTGCCTTGACGAATTGACTCACATGGACGCATACATGTATGTATGTGTGTAGAGATACATGTTTTCAAAGCAAAGTATTATTTGAACAACATTATAATAGCTCAGCACTGTGCATGACCATGTTTAATGGGGTATTCATACACAAATAGACTATGGTCACAAATAATTTTCAGATGTGTGTGAAAAAATAAAATGCACTAAGCCGCACTTAAATGCATGACACAAAATCAACTAAGTTTTCAACTTTTGCAAACAGTATAAACCACTCAGAAAAGAGCACAGAGTATAGAGTTACTTGTAGCTGTTTATTACGTTCTCATGTCTGTGAAAACTATGTATTAGGCACCTTGTAACCCCTAACTATGGACATTTTCACATAAATTACATAAGTATTTATCAAGTGACACACAACATCAGACCTAAATGTAAAAGTAGCCAAATTGTTTTAATTTTATGATTTACATATTTATAACCTTCAGAGAACTGTCTGGAAGATAGCAGATTCAATGCTAAAATATACTGTCATTCTCTCCTAAAAACAAAAGTGACAATAAAGCTTACATTTTGTTGCCAGTTATTTGTTTTTTATAAAAATAAAACCCACAGGTTGTATATGATGAGATTTTTGGACTTATGTGCAAACATGAGAAGTATATAATTCTTTATCATTTTTTAAATATAATGTAATTTTTAAAATGTCTTTATCATATTATTCAGGGACTTAAAGTTCAACATATCACTACTTGATGAAAAATACCTGCTCCTTATGATGCCTAAGATGTTTGAAATGCAGTGACATAGTGAGGTTAAGCTTAAGAGCCTAAATCGTTTGATAAAAACAATAAGCTTGTCTTCTGGATGGTTAACAACGTAAGTTTGCAGACCAAAATTAGAGAAAAAGGAGGGCTACAAGGAATGCCAACATTTTGGCCCTAACCTTCTAAGGTCAATTAAGACTCAGGACATATGAGAACTTGTACTGTAACGTCATGTACCTCGGTAGTGTCCCAAATTTTCTGATCAAGAAGATTATGAGGCCAAAGAGGAAAGTGATCGATGACTTAGAGTGTGCCTAAGGAGAGTCACGTGGGGAGAAGACACTCTCTCAGGCTTTCACAGAGAGCACATTGGCCAAGCATTGGCTGTGACTCATCCACATGGCTGCACTGACAAAGGTTCTACAATCTGAGGTACAGGATCTCAAGATAAATCCTGAGGACATTTCGCTGACCTTCTCAGACCAAAAAGCTACAACTCTTGTTGCATAGGTCCTGCTTTACCTTGGTCTTAACCATCCAGTAGAAAAGTATGAAGACGAAATATAGGAAATAAAGCCATGCTGTTATGTTGAGCTGTGGGGGACTCAGGTCAATAATTTCTGACATTGCCAGTTAAACAGAAGACCCAATGCTATTAGGGGCTACTGGACTCTTTTAGAATATTTTGCTGAGTTTACACACCTATAATATTCAATAACGGAACTTAGAAAAAATGGGGTATACCGATGAATGTCCATTTTGTATTTGTGTATTCCAAGTGGTTAGGATAGATACATAGTTGCATTCTCTTAATGAATAGAATGATTTGTCCTAATGGTGTTTGTAAATAGGATCACAAGTCCACATCTTGTACAGCAATTAACCACTAAGAAGAATATATGCAGTATATTATTTGTTGAAAAATAAATAAAATAAACAAATGTGATATTTGCAAAAAAATAAATAAATAAATTAGTTACACACAAAAAAAAATTAATAAAACCCACAAGAACAGAAATAACAGCAAAAAAATTTTGGAAGTTACAACAGATGGACAAATACTGTTAACTACCTAAATATAGTGAGTTTCCAGGACCCGCTGACAAAGGCAGAACCTTTAAAAGGGTTACATCTTGGTGGCATCAGAACTGCTGGGGGCAGAGTGGTGGATAATGTGTATATGGTGAGTGGGAGGTGGGGCAGGATGGCACCTACAACAGGAAGAATGGATAAAAGTTAACTCTGTTCAGTGGGAAATGCCTCTCTCCCACTAAACATAGCTCTTCATCCTGGTAAAAGCCCAGAGATCTACTTGCTGCAGAAGAGATAAGCAGAGGTTCTCCAGGATCTCTGTTACAAAAGTACAACAGTGGCATCTAGTGATCATTGAGACTTTCTTGAACAACAACCTACCAACAGCACTGTGGCGCTACAGCACAGATGTAAGCATAAACTAGGGTTGGAGTGCCCACAATTCCCTGCAGCCCATCAGGTATCCCACAGGAGAATCCTGGGATTTCAGAAAAGCCTATAAGATAAGAGTAGAAACCAAAACAAACAGAAAAGAACAAATAATATGAAGCTATGCAAAATACAGTATAATTTTTAACATCTCAACATAAAATAGTAAACCCTGAAACAACAGGATTCTATTAAAATGAAGTGCAGAAAAAAAGAGGAAGTCAGAGGAACAGGAAAATAGGGAGTTTGAGGACCAGAAAGGGCTCTTGCAGTTTAAAACTATGACACTAGAATGCCAGAACTCCTTCAGAAAGGGGAACAAAAAGAGAAAGACATGAAAAATAGAAAAACTAGCAAGTAAAAAAAAAGAAAAAAGAAGTTGCATTTTAGAGCAAGATGTGATGGTGCGTACCTATTGCCACAGCTACTCTGGAAATTGAAGCAGGAAGACTGCCAAGTTTCAGATTAACCTGAACTACTGAGAGACTTTATCTTAAACTTGCTCAGAAAAGGAGTTGGTGGTATAACTGTGCTAGAGCACTTGCACAGCTTGTTCAAAGCCTTGATTTTGGTTAGTTCCTGGT
>NW_004524600.1:4189810-4197884 GCF_000260255.1 Octodon degus | reverse complement strand
TTCTAGAGAGAAAAAGAATAAAAATAAAGTGGGAAAGGAAATGAAATTAATTCAAGAGAGATTCCATAACTGAATCAGAATGCACAAGGCAATGGACAAATCAGACAAACATGAAAAGTAAAGGCACTGGAAGAAAAGACATTCCCTCCACATTAGGGAGTGGGAAAAGACAGCATATATAGAGACCACATGCAAAGGAGCAGGAAGCAATAACGATAGCTTTAGATTTCCTAACTGAACTGGTTAAGGTAGTTAAGAACTGCTTCCAAATTCTGAAGAAGACGTTTTTCAAAATTCTGTTCCCAGTCAAACTGTAAGTCATATACAAAGGTAAAATAAGGACAATTTCAGATACACGGATCTTAAAAGTTTTACTTCTTTATACATTTCTGAAAAAACTACTGGAGAACGGACTCCAACAAAAACAAGGATGCAGAATACAGGAAATTAAAAGTCCAACCCAGGAAAGAAGTGAAGAAAAACTTCAGTACAATAATAAATAGATAGGGACCATAGGATAATAGTTGTACCTCTGGTAGAGAGGAAACTCAGACTTTAGCAAGCCAAACAGCTGTAGAAGAGAAGCCTCTAGAACGTATAACATACCTGCAGGATCTAAATATCTCACATGAAAAGACAGAAAGTTACAGCTATGAAGATTCTAAAGCAAAGTAAGTTATAAGTATATATAGGAAATTACGAACAAAAAAAGACAATTGTTTACTCTGAGGGAAAAACAAAGAGCTGCATAGAAAAGTAACAATTTGATATATGGGTCATTTTTAACAGTATTGACAACATAAATGTATCAATGATTAAATAAAAATTGCAGCAAATCTGTACTGGGATGATAAGAAGATAAGATTCTAAACTTGTGATGATGTTAAGAAAAGAATGAAATTGTAAATCATCTTCCAGATAGCAAAGTAACAGAGAACACTTAATACTAAAAATATAGCAACAGTATAGTATCCAAACAAGAAGGTTTACTGGAAGTAACAGCTAGAAGAGATATACATGGTTGCCTATGGGGTAAAACAGGGCAGTGAGTTCTGTCTCTTGATGGAAAAATCCCATAGAACCATGTCTTTCTTTTGTCTACTTAAAATATATAATGAAATAAATTTTCTTTTAAATGTAGGTTAAAAAAATTAAAGATTGTTAGTTGAAAGGCAATATAGTATCACAGGGTAGGAGAAGTTTAAAGACATATTATATGTATGTGCATGTGTAAGTGTACTACCATTACTTAGAATCAATCTGAAAGCCAAAGGGAGATGGTGAGGGTCTATTTACTGCTTAAAGCACACTTCTGAAAGACAAGATAACAATTTGTCAGAGAACATCATCTCCTTATCTCCCTCAGAGGTCTGCAAGATTATTAATCTTCACAATACAAAATAAAAAAAAACTACAATTCCCAGTATACCCTGCAGCTCATTCAATTACTTTGAGTATATAAGGCTTTGCAATGAAGTTAGCTTTAAAAATATAAAACTAGTCTTCACAAGTGATTTCCAGCCTACTGTGTTCTTCATAACTTTTTCTTCCTCTCCTTGAAGAGCGAGGAAGGGAGGAGGAGGGAGGGAGGCAGGCACCTATTAGGAGTTTAAGGCTTTCTAATTACTTCAAAATAGTTTCAAGATGATGATACTCAAAACATAGAAACATGGATAGTTCAAGCTAGAAAGGACACAACAGGCTTGGCATCTCTCCATCCCACTGCAGAACCCCCTACATCTACTTTTGCAGATGAGAGTCTGCCAAAGGCTCAGAGTTTTGGTTGGGTAACCAACCATATTGTGCAGGAGCTATGTACAGCATTAGAGAAAAGTAATGTGGCTGTCAGCCACCCAATAATCAAAAAACACACTTTAGCAGTTATTATATTAATTAGAAAACAGAATTATATATTCATAAACCTGGGTTTCACTTTGTATTTCATACTTCTAGTAAATCATATTATGTTTTAATTGCTTCAGTTTCCCCAAATGCAAAATAGAAACACAATTGCACTGTATTTCATAAAAACTTATGATAATGGAATAGATATATCGCTTTAAGAGTCTAAAAAAAAGAAAATACTCTCTACTATCCTCAATGGCAGGTGCTTATGACTTACAAGGGGGTTACACCCTGATAAACCCACTGTAAGTTGAAAACATCAAGTTAAAAATGCATTTAATACACTGAGTTTACTTTAGGCTATCTTAAATATGCTCACCTTTAAATGTTCAACCTGCTTAGACAAAGTCACTTAATATAGAGCCTATTTTATAAATAACTATTAAATATCTTAAGTAATTTACCAAACACTATACTTAAACGTTGTCTCGGTGGGATTCTGCGCTATCATAAAGTCAAACTGCCATTAAGTAAGGAATCCACCACACAACAGCTTTAAACTCAATAGATCCAAAAAATCAGAGTTTACCTTTACTCCTCTATCCAGGCTTTTAAATAATGATCCACAATCTTCCCTTGCATCCAAGCCAGGGCATCTGGAGTTTCCCATCTTGTAATTGCTTATACAAATATATTCAAACCCCATATTCCACCTACTTCCCTTCAACACAGATTTACAGTCATCCCTTTTCTTTCTAGTCGCACTATTTACATTGACCCACTGGGCTCCTACCTTATCCCAGCATTTTGTGCATGGACTTAGATCAGATTGTTTCCTATCACTAGCTTCTTCCTCTTTAAAGTCTTCTTGCCCTCGCAAACAGGAATCAAAAATGACCAGTCAAAACACTAACTTCAGACACCCTCAGAACTTAAGAAGCTCCTTGCTGCTTACAGGATCAAGTCAAGCTTCCCAGTGTGGGCTTCACAGTTCCCCATGACCTGGCACTTCTCCAGTGTGACCTCCCATGTAACGAAGTGCAGGACCCTGTGCCACTCAAGGATGACTAACACCACACCACATCTTTGCCCCATGCTATTCTTTTTACCCACCCACTTTTTCTTAATGACTTATTTTTTTATCTTCTGGAATTCAGCTCATCATCTGAACTAAATCTTCACCCATTCACCTGTCTCCTTGGAAGACTACTCCAAAACAAGAAGAATGACTTTGTCCCAACTTCACACTATAAGTGTCCAGAACAAGGTGGGTGAAAAGGAGGCATTCAACAAAGCAGAAACATTCCCAGTTCTCAGAATTAAACGTGGTCTCAAACAACAGTCTGCATCAAACTGCTCTTCTTTCCTCATTCACTCTTCAAACCAATGCAATCTGACTGTTACCATCAAATTACAGCAAAAAGTCTCTCTAAGTGGCCACTTCTTAATCCTTACTCCTTACTGAACCTCCTATACCACATCATATTACTAGCCCTTCCACCCTTTCAAATGACTGCACACCCATCTCTCTTATGACAATACTGTTTTCTGCTCATTGCTCTCTTGATCATACCTTGCACTATGTCCTCTTCTGCAATCACCCTGTACACATTTGGGCAGCAAGGCTTGTCCAAACCAAGAATCATTGTGGAGCAATGTACACATATCCTTTACTATGGGTGCTATGACAGGCGTACAACTGTTAATTCTTGACTCTAGTTACACAGGTTCTAGGAACATGAGGGACTAAAGGATGAGGTTCACAGTACATACTTAGTAAAGTTCCCCAAATGTTTCAAATGGGAGGCCAGGTACAGCACCACTAAATACACAATAACTTTAGAATAGAACTTCAAATTTCTTTTTCAACATCCACATCTCCCAGACTCATATTCCTAACTTTCCACTGACCACTTCCACTTTCTGCAGACTTCTATGATAAAATCAAATTATGTTCAAAAGTAATGTCATTATCTTCCCTTAGGCATGTCCCCCCCTCCTGGACTCCTTTAACTCTGACATAACATCTACTCAGGTATCAAAAAGCTAAACCCTAGGCAATCATATTGAAAGCCTTCCTTCATCTTACTTAATCTTCAATTGGCAACAGAGATCATATATTCAGTCTACAAAATACCCTTTTGTTTAGACTCTCTCTTCTACCAGTTCTGCTGCTTCTACACATTACAAGCCCTGTCATCCACCTTCTTCCAGATTTCCTATCGTCTACACTTTAGAATTACTTCAATAAAAGTCTCCATAAAAACAGAAAGAGATCCTATTTGAACAGGATAGAGATCAGATTTGTTGAAATGATGTAAGACTTCATATTTTCAACCAGTTCTCACTCTAACTTTCCTAAAGAAAATTTGTACCACGTTTCTCCAGGTTACTATTATACATCAACAAAACACATCACACATGGATATTAAAAAATAAACCATGTCCACGTCAAGAACATCCCTCCACTTTCCCCCACATACATACACTCACTCTTACACATACACAAAGTCCTGTTATTCCTTCATTAAAACCCAATTCAGATGTCACCTACAACTATGGTCTGGATAAATGCCTATTAAAAGCCAATGTTCTAAAGGTTTGGTCACAGCCTAGAGCACTATTTGAGGTAGTAAAAACTTTTAACAGGTAGGGCTTAGTAGGAGACAGATCATTGGGGGCATTCCCTTGAAAGGAATACTGGAGGCCTAAGCTTCTTCCGCTTCCCAGCTGCTATGAGGTAAGGGCTGTCCCTGTTAATGTGTTCATCTCTTGAGGTGCTGCCTTGCTACAGGTCCAATGCAACAGACAAATTGACCATGGACTGAAATTTCAAAAAAAAAACAGAAACTTTCCTCTCTGTAAGTTGATTTATCACAGGTATTTGCATTATTTATCACAGGGACAGGAATGGAAAGATAGCTAACAGATGTACTTTTCTCATAAGGCATACCTACTCTGTCCTTTGTATAAGTAGTAGCCCCTGTGAACCCACAGGTCTTTCTACATCTCTATTCTGCTAATTACTACACTGTGTAAAGCTGTCAAAATACCAGCCTTCTTATTATTCTCTGAGGACCCAGAATATACATCGCTCTGCAAACCAAGTCACTGGTGCATTAAAAAAATTCTAAGAAATTTGTTCTATAAAATGCAAGTAACTGAAATAAAAATGAGTGATAGACCACGGGCTTTTCCCAAAAAGATTCAGATTTTCTCAGGATACTTTACTCAAAAAAGTATTTGGAGAAAAAGATTATTATTTTAAGTGCTCTGTTCTGATTATAAAACATACAGAACGCTATTTAATCTCAAGAATCAATTATTTATATTATCACATGATTTATAAAATGTTCTATCAATATTACTGAAAATCCTATTAAGTACAAGTTGGAGCCACTATCTCACCAAGACAAGACTGAAATCCTTTTCTTTTGCAGCCATTCCCAAGAAAATGAAAGAGTAAACAACTATTTGTAGCTTGGTGTGGGTATAAGATAATTAATTGCAGAAACATCAAAATTTGCAGCCGTGGACTACAGTAATATCTATTTATCATACTGTCTTTTTAATCACATAAATCCCATTTTTTAATGGTCATCTTGTTACTATTAGAAATCACTGGCAGGTTATGCTAACAGGCTTCTGTGATGTTCCCTTTCCAAATCCTATTATGGCCATTCAATCTAATTGAAACCAAAATAGATCAATTCTTAAACTTTAAAAACAGGACATTACAAAATAAATTATCCAAGCAGTTCCAAATCATTCCAATATTATTTATTTATTTATTTATTTATTTATTTATTTTTGCTCCAAATGCCCTCATGGCTGCTTTGGCACGTTTGGCTGGTTTGGCTGGCTGGAGAGTTGTGGGGATCGAACTACAGCAACCTGAGGCTGACAGCTTTGTGGAAGCAGCCCCAATATTATCTATGATAAATTCCAAATATCAAAATATTGAAGAACTATTAAACCATCAGGCAACACCATACCAACTTCAGAAAATGGAATCTGAGAAAGCAATAAAAATCTTAGGAAGACAAATTCTACATAATAAGAAAATACATGCATAAATGTAGGTGTTTTATTCATAAATATCTCACTTATACCTTCACATGCCTCCCCCACTCACACAAATAAAAACACAACCAAATGGCTGCAACGACTCCTGCTGCATGCAATTATATATCTAGACAACAAGGGTGTGAAAGTTTGAAAATATTGGAAGTGACAGCTTTTTACCTTAATCTTTCTGCGCCCTCTCCAAACTGCAGTGAGCAGATGGTAATCTTCAAGTACATTCAGACCAAGTTTGGAAGGACAACACAGTAATAAAGAAATAACCACACACACACACACACACACACACACACACACACACAAAAGCCCACATGTTTTGCAATGGCCAACATGTAGCTTTTAATTTAGAAAAACTTTGGTTCCATTTAACACAGAGAAAGAGAAGCTGCCTTAAGTATCATTCCATATAAAATGCTGGTATATGAGTTATAATACAATTACATTTTTAACACTTTCCTTTACATATTACACAACAGTACTATAGCAAACACTTGAATGTTTAAAGAAAAACTAGATTCAAAAATCTAAGTATTGGGGCTGGTGAGATGGCTCAGTGGTCTAAAGCACCTACTTAGAGCAAGCTTAGGAAAGCACAGGGACCACGGTTCAATCCCCCAGCACCACATGCCAGCCAGCCCCGCCCCCTGGTGGGCTGAGCTGGCCACACACACACATAAATAAATAAATAAATAAATAAATAAATAAATAAATAAAAATTTAGAAAAAAAAATCTAAGTATTATTCAAGTCACTGAACAAGGAATGCCAACTCCTAAGGGAAGCGAAACTCTTACTGCTCTCAGCTCTTGTGTGGCCAGTACTCACAGAACAAGTAGCTGGGCCAAGGCTCATCACACAGTATCACTTCAGGGTGACAGCCCAAAATTGAGGATAACAAAAAAATTAAAGCATTACACACTTTTGAACCATTTATATTTCAAATGCAAGACTGACTACATAACTATTAAAGGAACAGAAAGCTAGGTGCTCGTTGCCTCTTCAGCCACAAAAGAAAATGAAAGAAGTGTCAAGCAAATGCCCAGCACCTTAGCCATGGCTCTTCTGCCACTCTTTCAACACCAGTTCCACAGCTTCTAGGAGGTTTTTTGTTGTTGTTGTTGTTGTTGTTGTTTTTGTTTTGCTACTTCATGCTGCTTTAAAGGCAGGTCTGGTACAGCTTCTGGAGCTGGGAATTGAACAGTGGTCCTATGCACCTGATTGCATTAGCCCAAGCAGAGCTTTAAACAACTGAGCTATCCAGCAAAGCCCCCCAATTCCAGAATTTCTAATTCAGGAAGCAATTTCAAAAAAGTCTCCTTCATGTTGTTAGCCCACTTATACCAACAACAATGTCCCTGAGCCAGACTGCTTCTCTGAAACCCCATTCCCAAAGTATGGATCCACATGAGGGCCTCTGCCTCTCTCCACTGGGCCCCTTGTCTTTTCTGTAAAGCAGCTAATACCTGGTATTTGAGCTTTGAAAGGGTTATGCACTGGAGGAGATAAGACTGTGACACTCTCCCAAAACCGTAGGTGACAGAAACAGAAAACATGATTTTGTCATCAGAACACCAAGACTCTACTTTGACGCTTCAAAACTCTATCATGGGAGTGTCACTTACTCTAAGCTCCATTTCCTTACCTGTAAAAAGATGTAATGCCAACACTACAGCAGCGATGTTGTGATGACAGTCAACTGAAATCACTAATTTAAAATCAACTAGAACACTACCAATCTTACTACTTGTCCTATTTGTTATGACGCATCATGCAAGAAACAGTTTACCTAAACCCCAAAGCTGCCACCAGACTCTTATCTCAGGCCTACCTGTGACCCTGAATCTTGGAGTTAACAGCTAAGACCAGAGCCTATGTCACCTCTAGATCACCAGAATTCCAACTTCTCAGCTGTTCAAGGTAGGGATGCATCTATCACTTTTTCAGCTTTTTTCCCAAGTTTTTCCCCCCTACATTTTAAGCCACAATTTCAACAAAATATTTAAATGATACCTTTTACAATCAGGCAAAGGTAATGGGTTTATCAGATCTAAATATTTAAGTACTTAAAAAGTATTTAAAACATTTAAGTTTAGTTTTAAAACATGTAGTTTTAAAAGCTGATATGATTTATTTTTATGTGAATATAA
>NW_004524600.1:4187968-4189680 GCF_000260255.1 Octodon degus | reverse complement strand
ATGTGAGACAAACAAGTTTATAAGCATAAGATGGAATATTTAATGTTAGGAGGTGGCAGCATAACACAATGGTTCACTTAAAAATCTGGAGCCATGGTGCCTGGCTTCAAGACCAGCTTCGCCACTAGAAGTACTTGAGAAATTACTTCCATCTCTCCCCTATCTTATTTTCATCGTATATGAAATGCAATTACAGTATATACCTCAATCACTAAAAACTTAAATATTTATACAAATACTAAAACCAGCATACGACATACACATGAGAGTTTTATATGTTTATATTACTATTCAATGCATCCTGAAAAGTACAGTAGATATACACCCATCATACATACAGACAGGCAGTCCCATACAAGCACAGAGTTGCATTTGTTTTTAATCACATCTCAAAAAAGCACATCTGGGGCCAGGGAGATGGCTCAGTGGAATAAGCGCTTCCCTGGCAAGCACAAGGGCTTGAGTTCAATCCCCAGTTCCGCAAAAAAAAAAAAAAAAAAAAAAAAGAAAGAAAAGAAAAGAAAGCAAGCACATCTCTCCCCATGGCACCTGCAAGAAGTTCAAGTTCATGTGAGTTAACTTCAGACAAGCACAATGACTATGTAAACTGTTTCAGGCTCGTAGTCTGAGAGTTCAGTGCTCCTGAATACGTTCAATTCTCACCACATCCCTACAAGAAACCCAGTGTCCAGGTTAAGTCCAGAGCTCACAGTCTTTACAACCAGTCCCTGGCAATACAACTATCATTATGATACATGAAAATGATAGGTTTTTAACATAACCAAATTTGCCCTTAAAATTCTGATCAGAGAGAACAAAACACTATAATCTTACTCTTATATTGGTATTTCCATGATTGTCTTTTTCATAAAAGTGCTGTAGCATTTCTAAGGATCTCATGAATAAGAGAACAGCCAGATGGTTCCTATATTCTAGAGCTAACTCCTCTGATGTAAGTCAATAGATTACATATTTTCATCTCTAATTGTGGGACTGCAAAAAGATACATACACACACACACACACACACACACACACACACACACACACACACCATTTTTAGGGCCCCAATGAAAACTACAGGCTATTTTGATGTGCTTATGATTTATTTCACTGTGTGAACGAGTTTTCATATAGCTAACATATTGCTTGCCTTGATTACTAAATTTCACTTTAACATAATTATAAAATGATTATTTCACAACTTTTATAAAAAAAAAAAAAACTTCCTAGAATATATAACACTGTTTTCTCAAAACCTAAAAGTAGACATGAAGTCTGGTTCCATGTAAAACACACAAAAGTAGACAGGTCTTTTGCATATCTTACTCATATGCATCTACATAAGCACATTTTCTACAAACACATACCTATCTTCTGCATAAAGTAAAATCATTCCCACTTGAACACTAGTATTTTTGTACTTAATGTCCACTTTCAGAGTAAATTCTGGTTAAGTTCCAAGATGTTAAAAATCAAAAAATAATTTGCTTCATTAATTGAATTTAAAAATACTATCCAACAAGTGCAGGGACTGGGTTTTGATCCCCCTCTCACCCCCCATGCAGTGCTGGTCCTGCTCTCAGGGTGCACTGTGACAGCAAACTGAGACTGGGCTTGGTGGCACACACCTATAATTCCAGCACTTGGGAGGCTGAAAATAGGAGAATCACTATGTGTCCAATCTATGTAGTGAGACCCTGTAGACCCTGT
>NW_004524600.1:4169092-4187868 GCF_000260255.1 Octodon degus | reverse complement strand
TATATATCCCATCGCTGATTTCCCTGAATAATACTTTATATGAAGGTCTTAACAAATAGCTCAACTGAACAAAACCTGCCTAGTAATTAGCTGAATATTAACAGGATGAAGCAATCAAACAGAAGCCCATGTTACAACCTAACACATTTATTCACTTATTCTGGTGATCATGTTTTTGTTTTAGTTCTTTATGATAATTATAGTAGTTAATGTGCTACCACACTTTTGCTAAAGAAATAAATTCTCAATATAATAAAAGCTTCCAACTTTTTTACTGTGTTCTATACATTTCAGACATTACAAAGAGTACCATTTTCACTGATATCCAGAGAACTTTACAAATCCACATTAACTGAATCACTGGGGTGAGGATGTTTTCTCTTCAATCATTTACATCAACAGGATCATAGAATAATCTAAATTCCTAGGCCTAGGTCAAATTTGTCAATTTTGAAAATTGATCTAGCACCTCTCTTGGGTCTTGAGAGGCTAATAAACACCATGCCCTGGAGCATGAACTCTGGTGGCTGGGAGGCAGGAGTGAGGAAGTTAGAATGACCTCTCAGTCTCCAAAGCTTCCTAAATTGCTTCAGGTTATGAGTATAAAGAAACTTAATTTTCTGAATTTCATACAAAATCCCCAAATCCAAGTCAATAATCACTCAAAAGCAAAGAAAGGGCTGGCCAAATAGCTCAGCAGATTAAAGCACCAGCAAGCAGGGGCCAGTGGTTTAATCCCAGGGCCTGCTGTGCTGGCCCCACCCCTAGGGCACGCTGAGATGGCAATTGAGACTGGGTATGGTAGTGCACGCCTGTAATCTCAACTCTTGGGAGGCTGTAAACAGGTAGATAACTATGAGTCTGGTCTAGTAGTGAGACCCTGAATACCCTGTAGACCCTTCCCTAAAAATACAAAAAAAAAAAAAAGCAAAGAAATATGTTTCAAGTGCATTGTAGCTCACTACAGCAATTATGTTCAACTCTTAGCCAAAAAGAGCAGGAGGAAAAAAAAAAAAAAAAAAAGAGTAGGAAGAACAGGAGGAGGACCAGGAAGAGGAAAAATGGGTACTTGTTAACTACCTTTGGTTCATAAATGAAAAGAATGTGACAACTGTCAACTCAACAAAAAACATTACATTTTGAGCAAATATTTGTATTTGTGCACACGAAATATTACGGTTTTAAGTGAGTTAAACTACTATATGCTCTACAAATATCTCACTTAAGCCTCATCAAAATTTATGGTGCAAGAAATATTGTCAGAACTCTCAGAATAAGGTTGCGCTGAAAGCTCAAAAGCAAATGAGAAGTACTGAATCATATGATGAAAAAAATATAGGACAAGGTAAATTATGTTGGCCAATCAGAGAAAACAGGAAGTTGAACACTCTATCTACCCTTTCTACCACAGAATGTGTAGGTGAAAAGACAAAGAAGCAAGCTTCCAGCAGTGACCTCCCCAACCTATGGGAGGGGCCCTGCCTAAACAATACTTTCCTAGAAAGGAAATGTGGACCTCCAAAGGACCAATTCAGAGGCCTAAGCCTACTACTGGAATCCATTATCACACCCACAATGGAAAAAAAAATGCATTCCTAGGACAATCTTAGGAACCTGAACAGCAAGATTGTTTTAAAGATACATCAAAGTATTTATTTTTTTTAATTTTTTAAAATTTCATTTGTGTGTGTGTGTGTGTGTGTGTGTGTGTGTGGCCAGCTCAGCCCACCAGGGGGCAGGGCTGGCTGGCATGTGGTGCTGGGGGATTGAACCGCGGTCCCTGTGCTTTGCTAAGCTTGTTCTAAGTAGGGGCTTTAGACCACTGAGTCATCTCACCAGCCCCATCAAAGTATTTAAAATCACTTTTATATGGACTTTTGTCCATTCTCACAACACATTTCAACCGAGGCATACTTAAATGCTGTAATTCCAATTTGTTAAGATTTAAAGCACAGAGTTAAGCTAGAATACTTAAGTTCTAATTCTTTACCCAGTCCTTAAGCACTGAAAGATTTTAAAGTACCACGCTATACCATATTCTTGGTAACTCCACCAGTCATACTTACTGAATTAAGGGCAAATGACGCATAAAGTACATTCCTTAAGCAAACAGTTTCCAGGCATTATTCCTTCTCTCAGCACTCTTCTGCACAAGGCAAAAAGAAGGTCCGAGTTTTAAAACCTGCTTGTTTGGTAAACTTTCCCTTTGCCCCCCACCCCATTAAAGGAGAGAAAATCATTCACTATTAAACACTATAACAAAGATGAAAAAAAGAGGTCTTATTTTAAGTCTTGTATTTGGAATAACAAATGAGTATATTTGAAAGGTCTAAAGCAGCATAACTCAAAGGCTTGGGAAAATGTAATATAAGCCATTAGCTATTATACAGTCAGAAAGTCAATTATAATTAAATCACAATTTAATTTGCCATATAACCTTCTGGAGTTAGTCTTAACATGTTTCTTTGGGGTCAGTTCTGGCTAAAATTTGGGGTCAGACAAAAAGAATTCACATTCTTCTGGTTGGAAAAGAGACACAGTCTTGAAAACTAATTCTTATGAAAATGTTGAATTGGACTGAGGATGTAATTCAGTAGTAGATAGCTTGCCTGGCATGTGAGGCCTGGAGATTCAATCGCTAGTATCACCAAAAAAGAAAAGAAAAAAAGAGGAAGAGGGGGAAGACGAACAGGAGGAGAAGGAACGGCAACTTCAGCTGAAGTAATGAAGGTCTAAATTACTGACTCTTCATTTTAAGTTAAAAGATTTAAATAAACTAAATTTATGAAGATGTCTATAATTTGAGCAAAATATTCTGATTCAAAGTTTCTATGTGCTTATGCCAGAAATAACCTTCCCCAGTTATGAAGGAAGTACGTAAATAAGTATTTCCACATCTGAAAGTATCCCTTTCCTAACCCAGAAAAATACTCAGAGACATCAATACCTCTATAATACCTATAAAATATAGTGATTCAAGGCATAGTCCACAAGAATCTCTTTACTGTCAGTCAATTCTGCTGAAGACCACTTAGCTAGCTATATTCAAAGCTAAAATCTTTTAAAAAGCCAAATCTGCTTTGAACATGTGCTGGGCTTTTTCATTATTTTAGTTTTAAATGAAAAGCATTCAGCCAATATATATTTCAAAGATATTAACTATGGCAGTAAGTTTACTGCATTTAGTCATTTGAATGCACAAGTACTAATTTTCACAATCTTTGCAAAATTCCATGCTACACTGTTAAGGTCCACTTCAAACCCACTGCTGACACCCTACAGCTCTAAATTATCTCTAAAGCTTGAACATTAAAGCCAGGCTGGAAATAGCAGAACAATTAGTTGTATGGTTCTAGTTCCAAAGAGGCAAGCCCTGCAATAACCTAGATTCTGCAGCCTTTGGAAGGAGTCTAATTCAAGGGGGAAGAGACAGAGGGTTCAAAAAATATTTTCTTCATAAAAACACATTTTGTTCTTGTTTCCTAAATATACCATTAAATAAAAAGGAGTATCAAACCAGAAAGTAGAGGCAGCAAAATAAATAAAAAAGAACAGGATAAATTATACAACTAACTGGAGAGTATTTGGAGAACAAATAGGTTATCGTTCTTCTTCAACTTAGAAGCCCTAAACCCTGGATCTCAGCTGCAGGAAGACCCAGACAGCTCACTGTGCTGGGTGGATCTTCGATACACACAAGCAACATGTTACTGCCTTTTGCTGGTTCAAAGCTTAGTTTTATGGTTGTCTTCTCTCAAAAGGCCAAAGTTTATCCACTTCCATGTGGTAATAATATGACCATATAGAAGCCAACACTGTTAATAAACATTTAGCTCTGGAGCTTTAAATAACACCTTGTTAAACACCAGTTATACTCTCTACATGGAAGGACAATTGGGAAATTTCTGTGCCTAGATATTCTTTTATTTTAATCTGAGTATTTCAAAATAAATACCTATCATTTTTCCCGTCAAGGGAGAAAAAAAAGTTATGGCATTTTCCTCTTCATTTTTTTTAAATTTTTTCTTTCTTAAATATGGTATAGGGTCTCACTGTGCAGCTTGGACTTGTAGTGATTCTCTTGTTTCAGCCTCCCCATAGCTGGGATTACAGGCATGTGCCACCACGCCCAATTTCAGTGGCTGGCTTGGCACAGAGCCAGCAAAGCATGTGGTACCAGGGATCAAACCCAAGTCCTTGCATTTGCCAGGCAGGCACTTACACGGCCACACTATCTCCCCTACCCTTCCTCTTCATTTTTAAGTTCAATGTGGTTTTCAAAGAAGGAATGATAAACTGGGTATCTTCAACCAATTGAAAATTGATAAAAGTTAAATATATAATTCTTTTCACCCACAAGAAATTATAATATAGGTCTAACTTCAATTTTCTTTTTATTTTAAAGAGTAAAAGCAAAAACAAATAGCAAAAGCAAAGACAGAAACAAAGTACATACAACAATACATATGGTACAGAATTTCTAAACAATAAAAAATTAACAATGTTTATTATATTACATGTTTTTATCATCAAATCTTGCTCAGATTAACAGACAAAGGTATGCAAGATTGGTCAAATAATTAAACAAAACTTGTTTTCAATAAACCTTAATTTTTTGTCTTTTATTTTTTAGTTTAATTGAAAGTATAATAATTGATAAGATATTAGAAAAGTTACATATTTAGAAGTACAAGATGAGAGGTATTCAACTGTGGTTTTTGCATTATTGCACACTGCTGTCTTTGAAGTAGTTGCTCAGATTACAGATGTTAGCATACAGTGAGTCAAAGTGAAAAAATAATTTTTTTCCATTTATATATGTGGTACAGGGTCTCACTACACAGTTCGAATCACAGTGATCCTCCAGTTTTCAACCTCCCCCATGCTGAGATTACAGGCATGCACCACCACACCCAGATTCAGCTGTTAGCTCAGTGCACCCTAGCACTGGCAAGGTGTGTGGGACCAAAGACTGAATCCTGGTCCCGGCACTTGCCAAAGCAGGCACTTAGTCTGCTGAGCTATCTTGCCAGCCCATGAAAATTTTAAATATTAATTGCTACTCTAATTTTCAAAGAAAAAAACTACTTAAAAATTCCTCTGCATTACAGTTATCTGTAGGATTAACACTAATTATACTGAGGAACCACTTCATGATTATTAAAAGTTACTATACTTTTAAATTCACTGTTACAAATTATTATAGTGTTTCAATTTACCCTATTCTGTCTTGTCTTACTTTTTATCTTTTCAGGCAATGTCTTAAAAACTCTCCAGTTGCCCAAGGGCCAAACTATTTCATACTGTGTTGGGTACTTTGCACCTAACAGTGATTAGTAAGTATGGCCAATGATTGTTGTCTACTTTTTGTACTTTAATTTAGTACAAACTGACAACAAAATCCAAAATATTCAAAGGCAAAGAATAAAGACTTCGGGGCTGGGAGTGTGGTTCCATGGCAGAGATCTTGCCTTGCAAACAAAAGGCCCTGGGTTCAATCCCCAGCACCACCTGTGCAGGCACAATTAAGGACATTTTCTAAAATGTCTAGTATATAGTACAATTATAAAATAAGAAAAAACAATGTCCATGTTCAATGGACTGTGTTTGTAATCTTTTACTCATCTAGTACAAAATGCAAGCAAAATTTAAACACTTCAAACTTCAATGGCAGATCAAAGGCTAAATGAAAATATTAAGTGACCAAAGAAATCCCATTTCCACTAAACAATGAGTCACAAAAAAATTTCCCCCAAAGTTGCAGTTTATTATAGTCCTAATTGTTAATGATATAAGGAAAAGAATATTTTTCAAAAGGTATAAGACTGGGCAAAACTGAATTTGTACAGGAGAGGTGATCCTGATCCTTTGACCCTTCAATTTTATTTCTATGAATTTATCTTAAAGAATTACTTTTTCACAATATTTAAAGCTAGTAGGGAGCATTCTTTGTACCATTACTCATAATGGTTATATAGAAAAACCAAATGATCTGATCAAGAAGATTATGGGGCCAAAGAGGAAAGTGATCGATGACGTAGAGTGTGCCTAAGGAGAGTCACGTGGGGAGAAGACACTCTCTCAGGCTTTCACAGAGAGCACATTGGCCAAGCATTGGCCGTGACTCATCCACATGGCTGCACTGACGAAGGTTCTACAATCTGAGGTACAGGATCTCAGGATAAATCCTGAGGGCATTTCACTCACCTTCTCAGACCAAAAAGCTACAACTCTTGTTGCATAGGTCCTGCTTTACCTTGGTCTTAACCATCCAGTAGAAAAGTATGAAGACGAAATATAAGAAATAAAGCCATGCTGTTAAGTTGAGCTGTGGGGGACTCAGGTCAATAATTTCTGACATTGTCAGTTAAACAGAAGACCCAATGCTATTATGGGCTACTGGACTCTTTTAGAATATTTTGCTGAGTTTACACACCTATAATATTCAATAACGGAACTTAGAAAAAATGGGGTATACCTATGAATGTCCATTTTGTATCTGTGTATTCAAAGTGGTTGGGATAGATATATAGTTGCATTCTCTTAATGAATAGAATGATTTCTTCTAATGGTGTTTGTAAATAGGATCACAAGTCCGCATCTTGTACAGCAATTAACCACTACGAAGAATATATGCAGTGTATTATTTGTTGAAACTGTACTTCCGATTTGATTTGAAACTGTCTCATTGCTATCTGTTTATCAATAAAACTTTGAAAAAAAAAAAAAAAAACAAATCATCCCACAACCAGAAACTTGCTTGATTAAATGACAGATGCCCACAAAGGAATGCACACAAAGGAATAATGCTACACTGTGTAGCATCATCTAAATATGGAAAACAAAATGATACTGAGAATGTCTAAGGCTGATTAAACAAAGAAAGAAAGTTGCAGAACAACATCTATAATACTATGCTATGTTATTTAAAACTTACTTGGACTGGGCATGCCAGATAGCTCAGTGGACTAAAAGTGCCTGCTTAGGCAAGCACAGGGATAGGGGTTCAATTTCCGGCATAATATGCCCGCCCCACCCCAGGGGTGCTCTGAGACTGCAACTGAGACTGGGCATGGTGGAACGCACCTATAATCCCAGAGCTTGGGAGGCTGAAAACAGGAGGATCAGTACGAGTCCGAGCTGAGTAGTGAGACCCTGTAGACCCTATACTAAATACATTAAAAAATAAATAAATAAAATAAAACTTATTTGGAAATATAAACAATATTTTTTAATCTCTAAGAAATAGGATTTCTGAGGGTTTAACCTTTTCTCACATTAGAATATCAATTTTAAGATGTTTCTTATAATCAATACTTTAAAGTCACAAAAAGAAAAAACAGAACTATTTTCCCATTTCCAAGAAATGTGAAGTCCATCACGTTTCTGAAAATTAAGCAAATCTGTTTGTAGTTACACATTATATCATTGTTTTATGAAATATTGTACAATATTATTTGGAAATGGTTCTTATTCAACATCACAGCAAGTCTCTTTAAGTGACAAATATAAAAGACCTTAAAAAATAGGTCTGTTTTAATGGCTTTCTCATCTTACAAAATTAGAAATTCCCATAAATTCATAAAAGTCATTTAGGTTTTAGAAACAGGTACTCAAAGAGAAATATATTTATATAACTTTTTATGAAAGCTCAGTCATAAATAACAATGCTGAAGTCCAAAATCATCCAAAATACTAAAATAAAAACACACAAATCATACTGACAAGTTCACCAGGATCCATTCAGCACTATTCCTGAGCTTTTGAGATCTCCCATTCTCCATCCAATCTTTTTTATGCTCAGAGAATGGGTGATGACTCAAAATGGAAGCACAGCAGTTACAAAAGCTCCTCTATGAGTGGGTCCAGCCCTCTGGACATCAACTTCAATGGATGTAAATATTTCCTGCCTGGGGTGGGCAGTTCTATGTTGAGTACCTCTGCTAAATCTGTCCAGCTTTACCTGTTCAAAGAGAACCAAGCAAGAATAAAGTTCTGGCTAATACCACTTTATAAAAAATACCCACAGGAATTTTACCAAAAAGACAGCTATTAGGTTTCACCAAGTACAGCAGCAAAATAAATAAATAAATTGTTCTCTTTCATTTTTCAACCCAAAAGAAAGCGAACAACAATCCCTCAATAATCAGTGTCAAGGCCAATAACACAGGGTTTTTCTTCCTTAAGGTCCACCCAACTGTGACAACTGGCTTACCAACTACATGTTTTATGGGCTCTTTAAACAATAATAAAAAGACACTCACCCCTCAAAAAAAATCCCAAAACATTTGTCCCTTTCTTCTTATTCCCCTTCTATCAAGTAATGTAATGTGAATGTCTGCTCTTCAGGACAGAAATACATGCAAAGAAAGAAGCCAGTTTACACAGAAGTATTTAAACTTGAGTGTCCTGCACCATATAAATGCAGGTACTTCACTCTATGAATTAAATGACATTCTGCTGCTTAAGTCTTAGGGGGTCATACACCTTGACTGACTGTAGAGTATGACCTAAAAATGATTTGTAATAAAAATTCTGTACTATTCCTCACTTTACCAAATCCAAAGCAAAATGTGGCATTTATTTACTTTACAGACTTTTAACCTCATGGTTTTAGTATGAAAAGGGTAGAGTAAAAGGAGATAAAAATAGTTTTCCAGGTACTACTAGGAAAGAGGGGAGAATAATTATGGCACCAAATGAATACTTGCAAAACAATTTAGCATTAAAAGTAGCACACTGACTCCCAAGGAAATTCAGAACATAATTTAGGAAAACTGTAACTGGACACAGAAGACCAAAAACGAATTCTAAATGTACCCAAACTGTTGACATTTAATAAATATGTTTCTCCAGGAACCTGGTGCTCAATTAATTAGTTAAAGTACAAGCACTTTCGGCAGCAAAGTTTCTTCCTAGCAGATGGTAAAACAGACTTAAAAAACAAATGGGAAATTTTGTTTAAAATTAACTTTCCTTAAAAAAAATTATCTTTCCTTGGTTATTGTAACAAATATCTTACCAAGAAAGGTTGGCATTGGATGACACTTGTATTTCATTTATGACAGAGCTAAGAGTTAGCAACAAGCAGGGCATCCCCACAATCCAGCTCAACCATCCAGACAAGCCCACTGCACTTCCCTGCACTGAGCTCAATTCCCAGGCTAGACAAGACTACTCAAAGCCTGGCCCTGAGCCAACTGGCAAGACCACACACCCAGTATTTTTAACTTAAAAGGGGACCTAACAATAAGGCCACCACCAGGGAACCAACAATGCACAGAAAAGCTGAACAACCTCCACCCAAGATGGTAGACTATATGTAAGATTTGTTTCTGAGCTATCCTGCTCACTAACCAATACAGTAGTGTTCTAACAGTAATGAAGCCATAAAAGATAACTTGTGAAAATTAATCAAAGTGGGTAGATGGTTCAGTTCATGTTGAATGAGCATGCTACTTCAAAGCCCATATGCATAACTATGTAAACTGTAATGTCAACACCAAACACCAGGCAAATAAACTGGACTCTTCTTATTCCTGTCACCCAAGGCTTCAAAATTGACTTTTGTTTGCTGTTGTTGTTTTTAGTCCACACTGGTCTTGGCAATGGGCCACACATACAGGTATCACAAAGCTGTCTGTTCTCTTAGCCAAACCTTAAACATGACATTACAACTGAATACTAAAGAGCTCAAGGATTATGCTACTATGGGTAACTTAATTTTCTGAGCTAGTAAGTATTAATCAGATGGCTCTTTCATTTCATCTTTCATTGCTAAAAGTAACATTTAAACATAGATATTAGTAAAATTTTCTGTCTTAAATAAGCAGTACTACAATTTTTTTTTTTTTTTCTGAGAACTAAAAATTGGGAAAGTCTGGCATGGTTGTTAATACAACTTTGAAGACATAATGGCTCCATAACCAGAAGGAGATCAAGAATCCTGAGACTTCAATCACAGCAGCCCCTCCCTCATTAATTGTTTCACTTGCTGGATTCTTCAAGGAGTATTCTGGGTAGGGGTGGTGAAGACTCTGCTTCTGTCAGCATTTGGAAAACAAGCGGCTTCAATGAGCGCACAGATCAGTACAGAGCCAGATTAGAGCCAAAACTTTTTTTCCCAAGTGCTGGGATTACAGGCATGCACCACCATACCCAGTCTCAATCTCCATCTCAGTGCACCGTACGGGCGGGGCCAGCACAGCATGCTGGGGATGGAAACCCAGTCATTGCACTCCGAATAAGCAGGGGCTTTAGCCTGCTGAGCTGTCAAGCCAGCCCTGAGCCAAAACTTTTTGAGTAAATATAACCTTCAAATATTTTAACTTTTTCTTTCCTAAAAGCAAAGGGCAATCACCAGAACTATTTCTACCTGCAAATATGCATTAAAGGTATCATAGAATGTATCCATACTCAGTAAAATCTTAACATTGAAAACATTAAGAGTATCTTTAACTGTATTAAAATATCCGCTCTCGCTTTTCCTCGTCGCTGCCAACGGAGATGGCAGCCATCTCCCTCTTGGCACCATGGTAGCCCTCAGACCCCTCGTGAAGCCCAAGATCATCAAAAAGAGGACCAAGAAGTTCATCCGGCACCAGTCAGACCGATATGTCAAAATTAAGTGCAACTGGCGGAAACCCAGAGGCATCGACAACAGGGTGCAGAGGAGGTTCAAGGGCCCGATCTTGATGCCCAACATAGGTTATGAAAGTAACAAAAAGACAAAGCACATGCTGCCCAGTGGCTTCTGGAAGTTCCTGGTGCACAATGTTAAGGAGCTGGAGGTACTGCTGATGTGCAACAAGTCACTGTACAGAGATTGCTCACAACGTCTCCTCTAAGAACCACAAGGCCATCGTGGAAAGAGCAGCCCAGCTAGCCATCTGAGTCACCAATCCCAATGCTAGGCTGCACAGTGAAGAAAACGAGTAGACAGCCTGTGTGCATGTTTATTTGTGCTTCAGTAAAATCACAAAAAATGAAAAAAATAAATAAAATACCTGCTCTCCCCATAATTAACCCACAAACTCTCCTCCCACATCATCCTGGTTTTTGGGACTCTCCTTCCAGGTCTCCCTTGTGGGTACTCAAGCCTAGACTCCAATGTCTCTTCTGGATGGGATGAAGTCTATAGCCTCCCCACTCCCACCACCTCCCCTGATTGCTGGTTCCACACAGCTGGGAGGTCATTCTTCACTGAACAGCACTTCCTTGGTTCCATGAGGTTTTTCCTAACTCACATAAACAAATACCAAGGCCTCAACAGCTCCATAGGCGAGGCCCCTGCTAGCAGAGACTCCAGCTGTGGCTTTTACCCCTTTATTCAGAGGCTTATTCTCAGTTTACAAATTGAGCCACTGAAAACTCTAGTGTATTACCAGGCAGCACACAGTAAAACCTCACATGTAGGAGAAAGGATGGGAAGAAAACTGCTTTATTAAAATGTCTTTGTATAGAGCTCCAGTAATCAGACAAATTAAACGCACATGCTTATCTCTACATTTTTATAGAATCCCATTAAAATGATGGTTAAAAAAAGGTAAATGTTTTAAAGTATAAATCCACAAGGACAGAGAAATATGAGGTGAGGTGATAGTATATAAAAGGTCAAAAAAATTTGGAAGCAAAAAAAAGCAGATAGACAAGTGATAATTAAAGTTTTAATTTATTCTAGGTGAGATGATAAGAAACAAGCTAATTAAAGCAAAGAACCCCAAGACTCAGAAATCAGAGGGTGGTAGGGAACTGGATAAAAAGTGCAAGGAGTAATTCAGAGCTCCCCTTCCCAAGCCTCACCCCAATCCACCAGAAATGAGAAGATGATTACCATCTGTGGGTAAGAGATGGAAATTGGGTTAAATTGTAACATATCCATGTAACAAGCATCTCCCATTTAGCTTCAAAATCTCCTAAGAGTAAATGAGCTGGTGAAGGAGGGAGATACTGACAACAATCGTAAGGTTCCTCAAACAAAATGTTCCAGTTCCCTTGCTGTCATCAGGCCTCTCAGCATTTTCTGTGAGCTCTCAGAACCTTGCTGTTACACATGAAAAAAAAAAAAAAAAAAAAAAAAAAAGCCAAGGACCAGCAGACACTGCAATAAAGCCTGCAGCAGCACAGGTAAACAAAATGACAGAGGAAACCTTCAAAAAAAACCCTAACACCTCATTGAGCTAAACTATTGTACCCATGAAATACGAATAATATAATAACAAAAAGGAAATTTGGGTGAACAAAACCAGTCTGTGGAAAGGAAAACGGGAAACGATGAAAACAGAAATTTTAAAGCTCACCAGAAAGTTAAAAACAAATCAATAATTTCTGCCAGGAAATAGAACAGAAAAAATAAGCATATGAAAAGGAGATAAAAGATGTGAGATTAAAAGATTAATCCAGGGCGCTGGTGAGATGGCTCAGTGGTCTAAAGCACCGACTTAGAACAAGCTCAGCAAAGCACAGGGACCACGGTTCAATCCCCCAGCACCACATGCCAGCCAGCCCCGCCCCCTGGTGGGCTGAGCTGGCCACACACACACACACACACACACACACACAAATAAATAAAATTAAAAAAAAAATTAATCCAGTATTTATAATAGTCAACTAATATAACTTCCAGAGAAAGAGCAAAGCAAATAAAGATAGGAAAATTATCCAAGAAATTATTCTCCCCTCAGTGGGGTGGGGGGTGATCCTCAATTGAGTTTAAGACTGGATGAGCCTCTCAAAACTAGTAGGAAAATACCATGTTTAAATTTTATCAAAATTTTAGAAATCAGGGAAATAAAAAGCATCTAAACTCTGCCAATAAGGGCCAGGAGATAAAGAGATAGGGGTAAGGATGAAGTTCTAGTTTTTTTAACAGAAATACTGGAAGAAAATTAGGGACACTAGGGAACAACACTGTTTCAAGGAAAATTATATCCAATCTGTAATTCTATACTCAGCCAAACCACCAATCAATGTGTGGCTAGAAAGGGCATCTTTCTGACACACAGGTCACTTAACCCCTCACGCCACACTCCTTCACCCTTCCTGTACTGAAGATTGAACCCAGGGCCTTTTTTCACTAAGCTATGTTTTCCTCTTTGAGACAGAGTTTTACTAAATTTTCCCTGACTGTGCTCAAACTTGCAGTCCTCCTGCCTTAGCTCCTCAAAAGCACTACGATTACAGGCATTTGCTACCTACCATGCTCAGTTTCCTGCATCCTTTAGAAGAAGTTGGACAACATGCTCAACCAAAATAAGGGAACACACACAGAGAATATGACTTTCAGAAAGTCAAACTATTTCCAAGAATTACAGGATGTTTTTCCATACATATGCAGCAGGCTGTAAGTGCAATAAGGGACAGAACAGAGAGGGAGGCAGAAGGTGTGGGGGAGGGGCACTCAGGAGCTTTCCAACTGACAAGGAAATCACCACCACTGTAGAAAGTCATAAGAAACTGGATATAAGCAACATGCAAAGTGCTCATTTACAAATCAATCTTTGATATGGTCAGAATAATTTAACTCAGCTGAATTTATCCTCACTGAAATAGGGGATGTAAAAATGCATCCTGAATCCTGAACTGCAAAGCTTTAATGTGAGCAATCCTCTAAACATGGAAACAATGATGGTCATCTATAAATACGAAAAAGGTGCATTATACTTTGATCCACTGATTGGTCCCACCATGTTGAGAAGAAATACAGTCCCAACAAAAGCTTGAGGATGAATTGGCAGTATGCACTTTTACAAAAGGAAAGCAATGAGGCAATTATCAACTCCAGGATCACCAAAATGTATACCTTAAGGAAATATATTCCAAGTTTATGACAAAATTATAATTATCTTATGTAGTCTTATTAACGTAAATGCTGAACACTGATTTAAACCACTTGTGACAGAAAAAGATGATGGAGGGAAAGGGAAAGAGGGGATAAAGTAGTAAGATTTCACTCAAAATTCACTCTTTATATATTTCTGTATCATTATTCAACTGAATAAACATGCCACACTAAAAGCCTGAAGTCCATAGTGAATCTAGGTCAGTCTGAGCTATAGAGGAAGACCCTGTCTCAAAAAAAAGGAAAACTCACTGGCTTTCTAGGGTGCGATTCCAAACATGATGGGCGAGGTGGCCAGGTGTCCCTACGTAGTTCATTCCAGACTTGAACTCACTTGAACCACTGTGCTGGCCTGGATTTTGCAGCAATTCTTCCACCTCGGCCTCCTGAGAGCTGAGATTACAGGTGTGTGCTACCACACCCGACTATGAACTACTTTTAGAAATAAATTTAACTGCCACAGAATGCTGTAATTGTATGATACAGATCTATGTTAACACGTTCTCTGAATGAGAAGAAAATGAGATTAGACATCACAGACCACCTTTTAAAAGTCTACTTATTAAAACAATGTTTGGCGGCATACTACATTTTTGTTGCCTCCTATTGCATGGATATGCTCTACTTTGAAAACCTAACTTCTGGCTATATGTAAAAAGACACATATTCTTTAAAGACAAAAATTCAAACAAGATTTACTCAATCTTTAAATTGTATTTCTGCTGCTTTTTGTATTCTTCAATCAAAAACATCAAGCAGGATAAAATAGAAAATTTGGGGGATTTTCCAAAATGGCAAAGAAATGAATGAATGCCACAATCTCAGCTTTTCCAGGGCAAAATGTCTAGAGTCTGAAAATTAATAGTTTGGAAAGAAATCAAAGTGAGCAGAGTTTACGGGGAGGGGAGTGGAGGGAAGGGAAAGAAAGAAAGAAATCACAACACTAAGGAAAGACAGAACAGTGCTGCTTACAATGGCTGGCTAGCTGACAGCTGAGAGACAAAGTGAAACAAGTAACTTTTTTGCTCATGGAGAACTAGAGAATTACATCGACCAAAAAAATCATCAGCAGTCAGCAGCCTTCCACAATCAACAATGAGTGGCCTCAGTACAACATCCACAGCTAAATCGCAGAGCAAGAGCTACAGGAAACACCACTGTAGGAAGAGCTGAAGTGTCTGAGCCCACATCCCAGAGCAGCCTAGTGGCCCCAAACCACATGTCTCACATCCAAATTCCCAGAACAGAAAAGGGAAAAACCACCAAAAGTGACGGCCAGCAGTGCAAGAGTAGACTGGAGTCCCACTGAAGGACAAGCACTGATGATCACAGACCCTGCTCCTGCGATCAGAAGCTGAGTTCAGCCCTGAAATCTAACACTGGTTTCTGCACCCAGCACCAGACCTGGGGTGGACTGCCATGTTAAGACTTCCAGCATGAACAGGGACACATCCTGGCTTGAGCTCTGCTCCTTAACCCTAGGCTGATGATAACAGCCACATATCTACAATAATAGAAAACTGTCTCTTATGATTCTTTGATTGTATCATTTTATTCATTTTTTAATATTTTAACCTTTTTATTCTTTGCTATTTTCTTCCTCCTACAGTTTTCTCCATTCTTATGTTGCATTATTTTATCCTTTTTTCCTTTATGAAAGAAACACGTGTACGTGCACACATGTGTATGTGTGCTTCTCTTGCTCTTGTCTTTTTTCTTCTAATATAGTTTATGGAAGAGGGGGGATTCTCCCTTCACGCTCTATGTGACCCTTCTATTTTAATTCACATCTCTTCACCTTTTTAGTTTGCTTATGGTACTGGGGACTGAACTCTATCATTGAGCTACAACCCCAGCCCTCTTCACTTGATTTACTTTCTCTTGTTTTCTTCATTCTCAGGTTATCTTTTCTTTCCTCCTCTTTTTTTGTCCCTTTTAACATTTTCTCTAATACTGTGTTGGTCATCAAATCTTTTCCCATCCCTATTTCTCACTTCCAATGTCATATCAAGTTTTCCAAGTTATCCCCTTCTCTTTTTTTTTAATGTACTTAGTACAGGGTCTACAGGGTCTCACTACATAGATCAGACTCATAGTGATCCTTTCCTGTTTTTCATCCTCCCAAACACTGGGATTACAGGCTCATGCCACCACGCCCAGTCTCAATCCCTGTCTCAGCAAGCCCCCAGAGCAGGGCCAGCACAACACACAGGGGATTGAACCTGGTCCCTTTGCCTGCCAAAGCAGGTGCTTTAGTCCCCTGAGCTATCTGGCAGGCTCTTTCCCCTTCCAAACATATATCCTTACCATCTTTAGGATTCTTTGCCTGCCCCCTACTTCCTTCTTCCCATAACACATAGCAGACTTACCAAAAAAGGAAACAAAATAAAAAAGCCACTTTCTTTTCTTTTTGGTATTTTCATTTTTCCTGTTCTCTTCCCCACTCTGGCACTGCCTGGCTTTCAAATACCTGGGCTTTCAATAACCACGCTTTAGTCAGTTTCACTTTTATCTTTCTATAAAACACTGAAATTACCTTTAAATGCTGTTTTTCACCATTACAAGAGAAACAGCTATTGCATTTTGTGTGTATTAACTGTGGATCCAGATTTGGGTTGTTATGATGCTTATACTAGAACTGTGAATTTCTTCTCTAGGCTAAAGGGAATCCCAAAGCAAGATCTTATCATATGTTGTATTTCAACTAGCTCTGATAAGATGGTTAACCAGTTAGCCCACCATTACTGTAGGTGATTTGACTACATAAGAATAATCCTCACTTAGTGGGTAATTTCGTGCTAGTAAATTTGCCTGCCAAATTCATCACCACACCTCCAGAGAGGAATACTACGAGCTCCTAATCCAAGAACTCAAACTGGATCAGATTCCAAAAGAATGCCTGCAACCTGATGGAAAGAAGTCCTGAGTCTGAATGAGTTTCATATAGCAGTGGAAGGATCAGAGTTACTGGAGTGTGAACAGTCAGGACTCTAGCAAAGATGCTACTTGGGGATCACACATGCAATGTCTCACTGGAATATTTAATCTGTGTTCCCACTAGGCATATTATATTTAAGTTTTTATACATTTCTTGGTCTATTTAGTAATGTGGGTTATGCAATGTGCTTTTATGGTTTCCTATGTTTACTAAATTGTTACTTCTGTGTATTTGTTCTTTCATTGGTTCTGATTTCAGCTCCCTACATAGTTTCTTCACCTCAAACCTCTGGTAATAGTATTAACATATTGCTTTATTATTTTCCAAATACATAAACTCCTCTTCCCAAGTTTTTAAATTACCCATATTCAGCTCTCTCACAGTCACTCCTATCTTCTCCATTATTAATCATAGACCCTCCCCATCCTATCCCACTGGTTCTCCCATAGCTTACCTAGCTTATTATCTTCTATTTCAGCAAGTTCTGACAACCACACAGCTTTTCTCAAACACAAAGTAAAGTTCATTTATCCCATGTCTCATACTTGCCTGGACAAAATTATCCTCTGAAAACTCTCAATACTAACCCCTCAAGCTCAAGTAAAAGTACCATAAAACCAGACCTCACATCAACTTTTTCTTCCTATTTACCACTATTCCCACCTTCAAACCTCCCCTCTAGTGTCTAAAACTCCTTATCCAACCACTTCCCATTCTAAACTGTCACAGTGTACACAGAATAGACAAAGTGAGGAGTTGTACCTGCAAAGGGTATCATATAGAAATGTTGTAAGATGCAAGCTGAGGATGCTGTTATATGGACAAAGTTTAAATTACTTAAAGTAAATAACAAAAGGAGTAAACACTAGCACTAAACATAGAAGGCTTTTAGAATATTTTGCTGAGTTAACACACCTATAATATTCAAATAACAGAACTAAACAAAAAAAGGGGTACAGATGAATGTCCATTTTGTATCTGTGTATTCAAAATGGTTAAGATAGATATATAGTTACATTCTCTTAATGAACAGAGGGATTTGTTCTAATAGTGTTTGTAAATAGGATATCATGTCCTCATCTTGTACACCAATTAACCACTAGGAAGAAAGTATGCAATGTTTTAATTATTGAAACTGTCCTACCAATTTGGTTTGAAACTGTCTCATTGCTATCTGTTTCTCAATAAAATTATGGGAAAAAAATAAAAATAAACATAAACATAGAAGGCTGAAAATCACTCATGGGAAGGCAACATTCTGCTAAAAATTTCATATACAGTGGTACCTTGGTTCATGAACTTAATTATTTCCATATTCTGGTCACAAATTAAATGAGAGAAGAACTGAATTCAAAGTTCAATGTTAACTTCACAGGGAAATTTGATTCAGTTCTTATAAAATTTGGTTGGGGACCAGAATTGTGGAGATAATTAAATTCTCTTTGCAAAGGTGGGGTGTAAACATCCCTTACTATGACCATGTTGGTGTTTACTTGATCTTTTAATTTCAGCAGTTTTTGATTTATGAAGATAGGTCTTCTAGTATTCAGTGTACATTAAAGTTATCTTTTCTTGTAGAATTGTTCCCTTAACTATTACATATTATCCTTGACTCTTCTAATCAGCTTTAGCTTAAAGTTTACCAAGTCTGAATTAGAATTGCTACCCCTGCTTGTTGCGGGGGGAGGGGGGGCGGATTCTGCCACATGAAATATTGTCCTCCATCCTTTATTTTTAGTCTATGGTTATCTTTTTGGATTAGATAAATTTCTTGAGTACAACAGACTGCTGGATTCTGGTTTTTGTTTTTTTTAATCCAGTGTGTGTCTTTAATTGAAGAGTTGAGGCTTCAACTCTCTATTTTCCCAGAGATAGATGTACTAAACGATAAATAAATAAATTTCAGAGCTGTACCACATTCTTGAATACATGGATGTAATGGAGATTTATATATATAAAAGAATGCATACTCTGTTGTATAGGAATTATATATATATA
>NW_004524600.1:4149414-4168656 GCF_000260255.1 Octodon degus | reverse complement strand
GCTTATTCCACTGAGCCATCTCCCCAGCCGCTATAAAACAGTTCTGAAAGTAAAATTTATGGCAATCAATGTTCACCTTAGGAAAACAGAACAAACTCAAATAGACAAACAAGAGAAATCTTAACATACTTGAAAAACAATAAATCAGCCTTAATGAGGGAAAATAATAAATAGCAGAATGGAAATCCATGAAATTGACAGTAAGACTACCAGAGAGAGAGAGAGAGAGAGAGAGAGAGAGAGAGAGAGAGAGAGAGAGAGAGAATGGACAGAAGAACTGATTCTTTGAAAGAACAAAATAGGAAAGCCTAAGCCACATTTACCAAAAGAGAGAAAACACACTGATGCAATTAGAAATAAAAGGTAAAATCACAGCAGACCTGAGGAAATCCAGAAGAGTCATTAACCACTTCAAAAATTTATATTCCAACAAATTAGCACATTCTGAAGAAATGGACAGATTTGTACACATACAAAATGACCAAAACTAACCCAAGAAGACATAAATATGCTTAACAAGCCATAACAAGTAATGAAATTGACACAGTAATTAAAAAAAAAATCTACCAAATAAAAGAAGCCCAGTACCTGATAAAGTCACTGCAGAATTCTATAAAACTTTTAAGGATGTTATATTAACAATAACTTCAAGCTCTTCAAAGAACTGAAAGGGATGGAGTGCTTCCAAATTCATTTACAGAAGACCATATCACCTTGATCCCAAAACTAGATAAAGACCCAACTAAAAAAGAAAACTATAGACCAATCTCCATAACAAACAAATACAAAACTCAACAGTTTATTAGCAAATAAAATGTAGAGCGTAGCACATTATCAAAAGGATCATATATCATGATCAAATAGGTTTCATTCCCAAAAACAGCAAAGATGGTTCAACATACATAAGTCAATGCTTTAGTTACTTTTTTCTCATTGCTGTGACAAAATAACTGATGCCAAAAATTAAAGGAGGAAAGGTTTATTTAGTTCACAGTTTGTGAAGGTTTCAGTCCATACTCAGGACAACCACACATAAACCATAACAGTCAACAGGTATAACACATCACATAAACAGAACCAAGATTAAAAAAAAAAAGCCTTCACGATTGCATCAACAGGCACAGAAATTATTTTCAACAAAATCCAACACCTGTTTCTGATAAAACTCTGACAAAAACACACACAGAAGGACTATACCTGTGCCAGCCCTGCCCCCAGGGCACAGTGAGGCAGCAATTGAGACTGGGCGTGGTAGCACACCTGCAGTCCCAGCTCTTGGGAGGTTATAAACAGGCAGATCACTACTGATCTAGAGTCTGATCTAGTAGTAAGACCCTTAACACCCTGTAGACCCTTTACTAAAATAAAAAAGTAAAAGAAAAAAAAAAAAAAAAGAAAGAAAGAAAAGAAAAGACAGGGGCTAGGGAGATGGTTCAGTGGAATAAGCGCTTCCCTGGCTAGCGCAAGGGCCTGAGTTCAATCCCCGGTTCTGCCAAAGAAAAAGGACTATACCTGATCATAATAAAAGCTATATGTGACAAACCATTAGCCAGTATCATGCAAAATGTGGAAAAACTAAAAATCCCTCTAAAATCATGAATACGCTAAGGATGCCCACTATCACCTCTTTTATGAAACACGGTACTTGAAATATTAGTCAAGAGCCTTTGAAAAGAAAAAAAAAAAAAAAAAAAAAAAGAAATATTAATCAGCGCAGTCAGGCAAGAGAAAGAAATAAAAGAGATACATACATGAAAGAAGAACTCAAATTATCATTATTTGCAGATGACATGATACTCTACAGGGAAGACCCAAAGAATTACACTCTGAGAATAATCAACATCAACAATGTAGCAGGATACGAGACCAATACACAAAAATCACCAGCATTTATGTACACCAACAATGAACAGGGTGGGAAACAAATTATGGCATGGTAATATCTAACGGGAACTAAGTTATACTTTTTTTTTTTTTTTTTTTTTTTTTGTATTTCATACAGGGTCTCACTACACAGGTCAGACTCATAGTTATCCTCCAGTTTTCAGACTCGCCAGCGCTGAGATTACAGGTGTGCACCACCATGCCCAGATTCAGTGGCTGGCTCAGTGTGCCCAAGGGTGGGGATGATGTAGCACGTGGTTCCAGGGATTGAACCCGGGTCCCTGAGCTCACCCAAGCAGGCACTTAGTCTGCTGAACTATCTCGCCAGTCCTAAGTTAAACTCTTACTAAGGTCAGTCTCTCAATTCAATGAACCAAAACAAAAGCATACCAAATTCATTTGAGTAGAAACTATTCAACTGTCGGGGCTGGAGAGATGGCTCAGTGGTCTAAAGCGCCTACTTGAAACAAGCTTGGCAAAGCACAGGGACCGCGGTTCGATCCCCAGCACCACATGCCAGCCAGGCGCGCCCCCTGGTGGGCTGAGCTGGCCACACACACACACACACACACAATAAATAAATGTAATAAAAATAAATAAATAAATAAACTATTCAACTGTCACTTATACACGCTAACATCTCTGCTAGGTCCCCCACCCCCTTTCTTATCTCATCCAAGTTAAGTGTCCCTCCATGTTGCCACTGCACAAAGAAAATCATATATGCCTACGTTCACTACCCAAATTATATCACTACTGAACTTCTCTCTTTCTAGTATCCCCTCCAAGGTCCTAAGGAACAAATATTTGGTTATGGCATATTGATACATCCCAAAGATTAGTACATGAGAACACAGCAAACACTCAAGACGTGTGCTGTGTAAAACTGAAAGTAAACTAAACTTACAATTTGAACTGCTGTTCTCTGACATGAATCATAGTAATCAAATATATTTTCACAAAAAAATCATGTTTACCAGCATAAATGTAAAACCAGTATTATCTACCATAAATAGAAGATAATCACCAAAAATGAGTACCATGAAGACAATACAGTACAACTACATTTTAACTGGATGGTGCCTGCTAAAAGCAGAGTAAGACCTGTTCTTGAGAAACAGAAAAGGGACGTAAGAGGGGTTGGGAAGTGCCACGACAGGGCTAAAGCACACAGAGACCAATGAGACTTCAATCTTACATAGGAAAAAGAAAAACTTTCTTACTACACTACATGGTCGGTGTTAGGTACTATTTGGGTGTCCGCAATATCCAAAAGAGCTCTAACTCCAATGAAATACGTCACACACACACACACACACACACACACACACACACACACACAGAGAAACTCTGGGTTGGATAGTCTTCAAGGTTATACTCTCTACAAGAAAAAGCAAAACTCTACTTATCTTGGGCAAGCTATTTAACCTCTATTTGCCCACAGCCAAGTAAGTGGTATTACTCAGCCTAAAGATTTGGTAAAAATTAAATAACATATGTGAAGAGTTGAACCAGATCCCCTGGCACTTACTATAGTCTCAGGAAAAAAAAGACCAGTGCTGGGCGCGGTTCAATCCCCCAGCACCACATGCCAGCCAGCCCCACCTCCTGGTGGGCTGAGCTGGCCACACACACACAAACACACACACACACACACACACACACACACACACACACACACAAATAAATAAAATTTAAAAAAAGACCAGTGCTAAAATTCCTTGCTTCCAATGTAAAACAGCATAGTCATTGTGGAAATAAACATAAAATTACCTACAGTGCAACAACTTCACTTGTAGTATACATCCAAAAGAAATGAAAAACCAAGTACTCAAACAATACTTGTATACAATTGCTCGTAACAATACTATTCACAATAGTCAAAAGGTAGAAACAACCCAAATCTAGCAAACCCATTATTATATGAGTGAATAAATAAAATGTGGTATATCTATATGATAAAGTAGAATATGGCCATGAAAAAGACATCTTATGACAGGGATAAATCTTGAAAATATTGGTTTTTTAAAAAAAGCCAAGCATGAAAGGTCACATGTTGTATGACTATATTCTTTTTTTTTTTTTTTTTTTTTTTTTTGCGGAACCAGGGGTTGAACTCAGGCCCTTGCACTTGCTGGGGAAGCACTTATTCTACTGAGCCATCTCCCCAGCCCCATATTCTAGTTTGCGTGTGTGTGTGTGTGTGTATTTTGTGTGTGTGTGTGTGTGTGTGTGTGTTTGTTTGTTTGTTTTGGTGGAACTGGGGATTGAACTCAGGGCCTTGCGCTTGCCAGGCAGGCGCTTACTCTACTGAGCCATCTCCCCAGCCCCTATGACTATATTCTTTAGGAAACATCCATAATAAATAAATCTAGAGTTAGAAAAGCAAGTAGCAGTTATTGGGAACTGAAGGAAAGGAGGCTACGGAAATTGCTTAATTGGAACAGAGATCCAATGAAAATGTCTAAGAAATAGAACTATGAATATATACTTTTAAGCAGGTAATACTATGTAAATTTTACCTTAAAATATTTGTCCACTTATACTGGACATAATAAGTAATATTCAATTTTCAACATGGACATACAATGCCTTCCATGAAACTACTATTCAATGTCAAGTGAAGGCTACTTTATAATCAGTCTTACAATTCAAAAACTCATATGAACTGCCCTCTCAGTGTTGAGAATCATTGTGGTCCTCCTAGAATCATAATCAGTGCTAGCATGGACTCCGAGTTCAAGTGCTATGAATCTGAAATCTCTGTTCATTAAAGTTCAAGCAGCTTGATCAACCTTGCTCCCCTGCTTTCTAATCTGTAAATTAGAGTTAGCAACAACAAATATTTCCAAAGGCATCATGAGGACTATGTACGTTAATCCCAGTGGAAGAGGACTCCATACAGGGTAAGCACTAGACAAAAATTAGCTACCATTATTAGTCATAAAACAAAGATAGGGCTGGTGAGATGGCTCAGTGGTTTAAAGTACCTACTTAGAATAAGCTTAGCAAAGCACAGGGACCGCGGTTCAATCCCCCAACACCACATGCCTGCCAGCCCCGCCCCCTGGTGGGCTGAGCTGGCCACACACACACACACACACACACACACACAAATAAATAAACAAAATCATACAAGGATTAAATGAGAGTATTTCTGTAGAAGTACTTGGTTTAAGACCTGGCACAGAGATTGTTATTATTGCCATGTGTCATGTGGGTGACAGTCTCACTTCTTATTTACCAGAAACTGGGCCAAGAAAGAAGACAATAATGAATATGATCATGATGATGACAGTGACCATAATAAAAACAAGATTTACACTTAAGCACTAAATTACTATACTTCCTTAAAAGGAAAAATTACTCATTTTTTCTAGATATTCCACTAGAACAAAAGATATAGGGACAGTTTTAGGAAAGCAACCTAAATCTATCTCCTCTATTCCTCAGGCCAACCAACTTCATCCTCAATGTGGTTATGACCTCCACTTTGGGGAACAGGCTACAGTGTAATGTTGGCTTACCAGCAACAATCCAAATCTATGTCTACATGATACTTTTTCTAAAAAGTAAGCTTTACAGAAGAGTTCTGACCTCTGGTGAGAATAGGGGGCTCAACTTATCAGCTGTGGACATTAAAATGTCATACAAAAGATTTTACTGCATAAAGAAACCTTTCCCCTGGGGCTGGTGAGATGGCTCAGTGGTCTAAAGCACCTACTCAGAACAAGCTTAGCCAAAGCACAGGGACCACGGTTCAATCCCCCAGCACCACATGCCAGCCAGCCCCCGCCCCCTGGTGGGCTGAGCTGGCCACACACAAATAAAGAAAGAAAGAAAGAAAGAAAGAAAGAAAGAAAGAAAGAAAGAAACCTTTCCCCAATTCCACTGTAAGTGTGGATGTAAGTATTTCCACACCACAGAAGACCTGATAGCTAAGCTCCTAGCCTCATTTTCCCACTAACATGGAGTTCTGTCCCCAGCATAAAATTCTGTTCTATACAGCAGAAAATCCCTACTAAAAAGAAATTAATGTATTATCTATATTGCATAAAAACTATCTGGGGGCTTTCCTGTGTATCCTTTGTCAACAACCAGTGTTAGGGTGAAGACATGAACTCCCATAACACAAAAGCCAAATCCTAATCACCCATTCTCCAGGCCATCTACTTACCTGCCTCATGTACTATACTTGGTACAAGAGAAAATTCCAGAAACATGATCTGCTATGAAAATCATGTTTAGTTGACACACCACTAAAACACTTGGAAAATTTTACACTGGGCTGGATAAATGTCATTGACTAGTCTAGAATGCTGCAAATTCCTTCATCCATTTGTTAAAAGTGTTATAAAGTTCCATATCTTCTGCTAGACCTATAACAAGTATAAAACAAAGTCCCTGCCATCCCAGAGCTTGTGTTCTAAGAAAAATAGATAACAAAGGTACAGTTGCAGCCCAAGTGGTAACACACGAAGAGGGGGAGGGGCATTAAGTAGGAGTATACAATTTCACTGAAGTCAGAGGACGTATCTTAAAGAGGAAAGACAGTATGCCCTGCCAAGTACTGGCCCAGGGCTTTCCCAAAGGGCAGTCCCAGGAAGGCTGAAGCATAGCGTATAAAGGTGGTAGAGCTCTCAGGCTTCAAAGTGAAATGAAGAATACCAGGAGAAAAATCAATGTCTGACATATAACCTCCCGAAAGGACCATCCAGGATACTACACTGAAAATAGACTGGTGTCCAACAAGGAGTCCACTAACAATCTATGTGGGAGATAGTGCACATGGGCCAAAGCAGCAGCCAATAAGGTGGTAAGACATACCCACTTCCAAATACATTTTGTATGATCAATGAACTCATCTAACAGAGTGAAAGGTTGAGAAAAAGGTGACAAAGGCTCTGACTTCTACAAACAAAATATGGAACTGTCATTTACTAAGGTAAGAAAACCACAAAAAGAGACAAAAAGGAAAATTCTTATACATGAAAAACTGGGACTGTCATAAATACTTAGTAACCAAAAGCTCTCCCTCCACCATTTAGACTCTCTTCAAAACTGGACACATTCAAGTAGCAAACTGTTTCAGTTTGACTGATCATACAAGATTCTGCCTCAGAAGTAAATGGTGCATATTACTCATTTCCAAATTGCAGTGTGTTTCAGCAGTAATGCTAACTTCCTGGCAGAGGTGAATTTCTCCTGGAATCCCTTGCCTCATTCTTTGTTCTGTATTTTATCACTCTCCTGTCCTGCTGCATATGGTAGGAAAACATACCTGAACTCTTAGAATAATTCTAAGTGTGCTGTGATGCATCTCATGTCCTGAAGGCCAACGATGCTGCTAGTGTATTACCATGCCTTCCTCTACTCTCAGAACAATGGGAGAGAACTCAGCAAGACTCCAGAGAAAGAATATGATGTGGAAGAGAGTTCTAGTCTTTCATCTGAGATTGCAGTAACAAAATTTAGCCAGTTTCATAGGAATAAGAATATATCATTTCCATGCCCAGTGGCAAAAGATGTTCAAGTAGAAAGAAGAGAAGGTAGTCAGTCCTTCTTTCTCCATGAAGCCCAGGACACTGAGTACCTCCAATGAAGAAAACATTTAAAATGTCATGATTTACATATCTGATAATCATGCTGGGAATTCTAAGGTAATATACTAATTAAAGAAAAAGATGGCCCATTTTTATGGCTGCCAACTCTAAGAAAGTATATAAGTTCATAGAGACCATGAGCCAATAATTATTTATTCTACCTTTTCCTTTTTCCCCAGGTCTCCCTGGAACCAACGAAAATGATGATAGTAACAATCACAATGGAATATCTAATCCAGACTTTTAGCCTTGTAAGAGCTACTGCTGACAAGTTTGCTTTCTCCATCCTGAGGGACTGGTACTAGCAAACTATCCCCACTTACTCTTTCTGTGGTGCTTTCTGCGCAGATGGGAGTTGCTTTCCCAGAAACCACTCATCCTTATCTCATCCCTAAACTCCTGGGAAAGCAAGTTTTACTAAACCAAGATCATTAAGTCAAAATAAATTACTAATTAACTAAAATGATCGATTTTTACATTTAATGCTTGCATTTTTTGCTATTAACTTATTATTACTTTATTTCTGGAGGTTTGAAATTGTTTAGAAATTGATCTGGATCTTAGTCTTTGACCAATCCAGAAGAGTCAGTTCCACTGAGTGGTCTGTTTGGTAGTTACTGTTCTTATTCTGGATCAATACTGTACCAAAAGACATAAATATGGCTAAATCTTTGGACTACAGTTTGTTTTCCATGTTAAATACACTTCTTTGTAGTAACTGGAAACTGAGTCATTCACACTGTAGTAAATGAGTATCTGGTGACTTAAATTTTTGGGATGGAGCTACTTAAGTATGCAAGAATATACATACCATACATACACACTTCCCATACTCAGACCTCAGCTCTAAAACTTCACACCTTTCTAATGCTGCCTTCAGGGAGTAGTTCTTCCTGGGGAAATCTGGATTAGGCAAGACTCCCTAGTTTAAGGGGTGGGGGTAGGAGGAATGAGAGGGTTTCTCTGAGGGACTAAGACTGCCTCTCTCTTTTCTCTTTCTGGATCTTTCCCTCGAATATTCTTCTCCCCTCAGATTCTCACCCATTTCCTTTTTCTGGTACAGCACTTTCTTTATTTCATTCACTACAGATTTAAAGTTATTTTGCAAAACTAGATGGGTATGCCTGATAAATGCAAGGTCCTGAGTTCGATTCCCATTTTAAAATATCTAAAAAGGCACAATCATTTTAACAAAATTGTTGAATATAAAAATAATGAAGAGCCGACCAGATAGCTCAGCAAACTAAAGCACCTGCTTAGGCAGAGCACAGAAGCTGGGGTTCAATCCCCTGTGTGCCCTATCAGCTCCACCCCCAAGGTGCACTGAGATGGCAACTGAGACTGGGCGTGGTAGTGCACACTGTAATCCCAGCACTTAGGAGGCTGAAAACAGGAGGATCACTATGAATCTTATCAGTGTAGTGAGATCCTGTAAACCCTGTACTAAACACATTTTTTTTAAAAAAAGAATGTTTAAAAAAACATGAAATTATCATCAAAACTATTTTGCTGTAAAGAATTTGACTACTGGATGGCTATAAATATATAAAAGAAAAAAACTTGTTTTGCAAGCTTAGGAAAAACACTGCATTAAGAAAAAACAAGCAAAGCAAACTAGAGATGTGAAAGTAATGGCACAGAACATAAATCTGAACCTCACTTCAATTCCAACTTAATTTTACACAATTTATCCCTGTATTGCACTATATGGGCTTATTTTTGGAACTAGTACCAAGTTGGTAATGTGTATAAGTAACAGATGGGTCTCTTTCTGCTGCTGCTTGTTGCTCCAATAAAAGTGTGTCAACCTTAAGAGTTTTCACATATGAAAAAGGATTCCCAAAGTGCCACATATAACACAACAAGTATTCAAAAGAAATTACCTGAGAATAACTTCACAAGTAGTAATTTTCTTTTTCTTTTTTTTTTTTTTTTTTTTTGGCAGAACCGGGGATTGAACTCAGACCCCTGCACTTGCCAGGGAAGTGCTTATTCCACTGAGCCATCTTCCCGGCCCCTCTCTTTTTTTTTTTCTTTTTTTTTTTTTAATTTTAGGACAGGGTCTATAGGGTCTCACTGCGTAGATCGGTCTCATAATAATTCTCCTGTTTCCAGCCCCCCCAAGTGCTGGGATTAAGGCACACAATACTACACCCAGTCTTAATCGCCATCTCAGCAAGCCCCCAGGGGCAGAGCCAGCACAGCAGGCCTGGGGATCAAACTCTGGGACACTGCATCTGCCTAAACAGGCACTGTAATCTGCAGAGCTATTTGGCTGGCCCTTACAAGTAGAAAATTAAAAACTAGAAAATAATTTATTATACTGACTCCTCTAGTCCTGGGCCCATTTCATCTCTCTAGAACAGAGTGAGTTCCTAATCCACATATGTTTCTAACAAGCCTTCGAAAGGGATGAGCAGCTCAGCATGGTCCAACTCCAACTCGGAAACTCAGAACTACAAAGAGTGATCACAGGGTACATACAGTTGGTGGGGGTGGAAGACGATTCTGAAAATGACGACTGACCTCCACAGTCAGATGACATTGATCTGGGGATGTCTGAAGTAGCCTAGGACATTCTAACATTCGGCAAAGTTTGAAATTCATCTAAAATATGCCACTTAATTACATTATTTTTCATTTATTTTGAGAAACTTTTGTTGTTCAGTGTTTTTCAGGGTTTGGTTTTTTGGTTTTTTTTTTTGTTTTTTTTTTTTACAATTGAGTAATGTGACTAGTTTTTTTTAATAGATGTCAACTATTACCCTTACTTTAACAATGTAATATTTAATATTTCTCTGGTAAATGCAAGTAAGTGAAATTTATTTCCAATACAGTCAAATAATTCCAATACTATTGAAGGATACAATTAAGATTCATATCTCAAAAATAAAACTTTAAAAGAAGAGCTCAACAGAAATTTTAAGTTTAAAATCTGCATGTGTAGAAATATATCATAGAAATAACACATATGGCAAAACACTACCAACTGGGTCAACCAGATAGCTCAGATTAAAGCACCTGCTTAGTCAGGGACCGAGGTTCAATCCCCAGCCTGTCATGCCAGCCCTGCCCCTGGGGTGCGCTGAGACAGCAATTGAGATTGGGCGCACGGGCCTGTAATCCCAATGCTTGGGAGGCTGAAAACAAGAGGATCACTACAAGTCCCATCTATGTAGTGAGATACCCCTGTATCCCCTATACTAAATACATTAAAAAAAAAAAAAAAGCACAAACTATCAGCAGAGACAAGGTACTCTACATTGTATATAATCTTTAAGGTATCTAGAATATAAATATTCCAACAAAAAGCAAATATATCAATATAAACTTTCTACTACAGTAGCTTCCTAAACTAAAAGTGAAATCGTTGGGGCAGGGATATATAGCTCATCAACACAGTTCCTCTGGCAAGCACAAGGTCTTGAATTTGATTCATGATACCAAAATAAAGTAAAATCACCTCACATTTTCTCATTAAATTTTCAACTATCATCTGATTTTGTCTTCCTTCAAAGAAAAAGACCAAAAAGTTAAAAATCTATATTTAACTCAAAATACAGCATCTTCTAATGTAAGTTTACCAACAACATCATACTGAATGTTTTAAATATGGTATTTCCAACTGTAATTTAAAAGGTAAACAAAACCATAACTTCTAGAAATTTAAACTTTAAGGAGAAAATAAACATTTTTGTATCTTTAGATCTTCAAAAATACTTTCTTGGTACAGAGGTCCACCTTCAGGGCCTGGCAGAATGGCTCCTGCAAAGAAGGGTGGCAAGAAGAAGAAGGGCCGTTCTGCCATCAACAAGGGGTGACCTAAGAGTACACAATCAACATTCACAAGCGCATCCACAGAGTGGGCTTCAAGAAGCGCACCCCTCGGGCACTTAAGGAGATCCGGAAGTTTGCCATAAAGGAAATGGGGACTCCAGATGTGCGCATTGACACCAGGCTCAACACTCTGGGCCAAAGGAATAAGGAATGTTCCATATCATATCCAAGTATGGTTGTCCAGGAAACAGAATGAGGATGAAGATTCACCAAACAAGCTATATACCTTGGTAACCTACGTACCTGTTACCACATTCAAAAATCTCCAGACAATGAATGTGGATGAGAACTAACTTGGAAATAAAATTACAGAACAGCCAAAAAAAAAAAAAAGAAGTCCACCTTCAGGAACTTTGGCATTAAAGTTACTAGCATCTACTATCTACTTGGAAGCAAAAATGTAAGGTATAAGTGCATTTTATTGTTAAACTTTAAATACATTCACATTCAGCACTAATGAGCAACTGCAGAATGGAATGCGGCCAGGGATCAAGACAAAGTGTGATCAACAAAAGCTTATTACTTATACCAACCTGCAACCAGCTAGAAGGGCTCCAAACATTTCAGGTGCACAGGCAAAGCGGCTTGACTCAGAGTCACTCAGTAGAGAATATGAAAGTCTTAAAATGGTGTATATATCATAACTAATGAAATCCCATAACATTCTATTATTCTAATGGCCAAAATAATCACTCATTTTATTTAGTTGTATATTTTCATTTATGTATCTCTCTACACAAAAAATGTAATATGAATATAAACATTACAAGAATGCTATCATACATTCTGTTCTAACACATATATGAGCACATGTGCACACAAAAGACACAGGTCAACATCTCTGAGCAAATACAGATGATGCTCCAAAGTTAAGAGCCTGAACATAAAACAGATGCTAGTCCTTCATTCCTCTCTACTGTGTCAAATCCTCCTTTCTCATCCTCCCACACTTGCCAAAAACATAAGGTCTAATTTGGTTTTTAGACAAAACCAAAACTAAACCTTAACCCCTGAAAGCACATTTAGGATTCAGATACCAAGTTCAACAAACATTTCATATCAAAATACTCTGGAATTTTTATGTTGTTAAGCAGCCACCTCTCACTACTTATCCTTTCTTTTCAGAAGTATTGCTCATGCTGTATCAAACTATGATTTCAATCACACTTAAAATGAAAATTATTCCCAGAATTGATCAATAATATAAAGTAACAAGGGTGAGAATTCTAGGAATTGCCTTGCAGCCTTAATAACCCCATAAGAAAACATTTATTTAGCTAGATGATTATAATGTTTATCTTCTTTTCAGAAACAACCACTGCCAAAATAAACATTTGCATTGGAAGAAATGTGGTGGCTATAAAGAAGCTACCAAATAAAATGCTTATATTCTCAAATAAGTAACTCAGAAACTATGCAGCAAAACAGATATAACCAAAGAGGACAGATGATACAGCAGACACAAATTAGAATATAGACATTTTCCGAAAGATCTCTTCAAAGAGGAACCTGTTTCTAATTGTTATTTAACTTACAGTGCTAAGTTCAAATATATCACCATAACAAAAGTAACAATTTTGCCACTTTCAAGCAATGATTATATTCCTTTTTTTTTTATTGTAAAGGTTTTCACAGTATATTTTTTAAAAAACTAAGCCCTATCATCTCATTATAAAAGCACTCCTGAAATTATATCGCCCTTTTTATTTTATTTTCCTTCACCAGTTGTGTAATTCCAACAGGCATCATATTACCAAATATTTGTAACAAAGTAAGGGTATTTAACCCCAAAACTAAGAGAAAAATCTCACAGTGAATAATTGAAATTTGCTTCACCCAATAAAAAACACAGCTTTCATAGCCATTTTTTCCTGAGTGTTGTTTGTTTTTATGGTTTTTTGTTTGTCTTTATTTTGCTTTCAGGTACTAGAGATTGAACTTAGGAGCACACCATCAGTAAGCCCATTTTTACGTGTTTGTTTGTCTACTTATTTATTTTTCATTTTCAGAACAGGTCTCACCAAGTTGCCTAGATGGGGCCTTTAACTTGTAATCTTCCTGCCTCAGCCTCCAAAGTAGCTGGAACTACAGGCATGCACCACCATACTCAGCCATAAAAATCTTTTTAAAGCAAGCTGGCAAAACTTCAAGAACAAATAAATGGTCATAGAGGACAAGAAAAATGAAATAAGCTTCTGCTCCCCCACAACCCTGATCCAGTAAAGAATACCTTGGTGTCTTTTAAAATAAAAATCTAAACCACACATTCTAGTAACAAAGATTATGTATCTATGTAGCTCTACGTTAAATAAAATCAACCAGTGTACTTTTTGTTAGCCTTTCCCAGGTTTGAATTCCAGGCGCCTGAAGGCAGAACATTCTCCATAGAGGCATAGAAAATTCATTTCCCCGCTCAACTCAATAAAAACCCAAGTAGACTAGTTTTTAGGGAACTGTGCAAAACTAATCTCTTCAGGCATGTATTTGCCTGATGACATGGGAGAATCAGCAAGTGAAAGACCACAAATACAGTTCCAGTTAATAAAGACAAAAATGGTATACTATTATCATGTCATGCTTCGATGACCCAGTCATAAGTACATTTTAAAAATAAAATTATCACCACACAAATCAAGAATCACCCTTTTAATACAAACTAACACAAAACCCTCAGTGGCTAGTTCCTCCTGACTCTCAGAGACAAAAATAAAAAACTGTAAAAGCTAAATACTACCCATGTTAAATTCCGTACAAGCATTGCAGTTCTTCCTAACAGAATACTCATTTAAAATTCCTATCACAGTAGTGGAATGCCAGCCAGGAATCAAACTGTGACCTCTAAGCCAAAGACAACTTACCACTCAGCTGGTAAGTAGGCAACTCAATTTACAAACTTGAATTCCTGCATTTTAATCCTTGCAGAATATATGAGCAACATTAAATGAACTGGATTCAGCTCATTAGAGGTTCACAAACCAAACACAAAAGTTGTGGAAGACATCCAAAGCAAAGTCATGCCTAGGTGGTGATGTCCACCCAATAAATATTCAATATCATAATTATCTTTCAGCCCTTTCCCTGAAGAACACTACCAGTTACAACTACAGCAATGCTTAGCCAATTAAGTTAATCCTGGAAGGAAATGGACAGGACTAGCAGCCAATCAAGTATGAGAAACTTGTTTGGGGACACACTCACTATTCCCAAAACTTATAAACAATGCTACTCATTGAAAATTTCTCACCAAAGAACACTGACTCAGGCTAATAAAATAAATGCATGTGCTTTTATAACTTTTACTCAAATACTTCACTAATTCTTTTCCATTTCAAAACAAGAATTGTTCACATGGACCTGATATTATAAAATCTCTATGTATCCACTGAAATGTTACATACATTCAAAACTGTATTTATAATTAACTTTAGTTTTAAATTTCAAAACAAGACACTGTGTTTCAAAGCTATATTATTAACTAAAGAAAGAGTGAGAAAGCAGCAGAGTATCCAGACACTTAATTACGATTAACTTAATACAAAAGCTTGACATTTCTGCAGCATGGATATTCAGTTTCATACCAGATACATCCTTTCATTTAGGAAAGACCTGTGCATTTAGAACTGGCTGGCAATGAAACAGCTAATCATTCTTTTTCTGCTAGAAATAAAATGCCTACTCTCAAACCTTAATTAAAACTTTGCTGAAATACTTGATAAGCAATCTCCACCAATTTCTTCCCTCAATTTAGAGTCATTACATTCTACAAATATGTAAAAGTCACAGATACCAAATAAAACCAAAAACTAACAAAAATGAGTTACGTAAATATACTATATTTTTATATGTCCTTTAATTTAGCCTTATTCATTTGGGAGGAAAACAAAACTTCCTAAATTCAAAAATCTTTTTGGGTTTGGGATATAACTTAATGGCACAGTGCCTGCCTGGCAAGCACCAGGTCCTAAGTTCAATTTCTGGAACCAAAACATAATAATAATTCTTCACACACTCTCTCCATCTGTTTGCCACTCTGGTTCTGCACACTAAGCCAATGTCTAAAACTTGTAATAAGACTAAGCATTTAGAAAAAGAGATAAAGGAGCCTCCAGTTCTTGCCATGAACAGTACTATTTAAAAAGAACTTTCCAACCTCTTACACATCAGGGAGACATGAAAAACCAGAAGATACTATAGTAAGATGCAGGATGGCAAGTATGTATTTCTTCTATTAGCCCTGCTACTACATTACTACCTCTCTACCTCTTATCTTTGTGTGGCCAGAGTATTATAAGGAACCATCAGGATTTCTTCACCTCTATAAAGACAAAGTCCTAAAACTCAAGGGGGGGGAGGGGCGTGACAGGTAGATAGAAAAAAAGAGACAAAAAACACTTAACTTTTATCATTTATAAATTATCTCCTCACAATTAGTCTCAACTAAAGGTTTTATTCTACAAAGTAAAATATTGCTGAAAGAAAGGAATACTGTGTGAACAAATTAAGAGTACAGGGGCTAGGAGGACAGCTCGGTGGTCTAAGCACAGCCAGGCAAGTGCAAGGGCCCAGGCAAGTCGCCAGTACCACATGTCAGCAACCAAAACGGCGTGGTACCACACACTTGTAATCCCAATGCTTGGGGGGAGGGGGGACCTAAGACAGGAGGATCACTACGAGTATGAGCTATGTAGCGAGATCCTGCACCAAATAAATAAATGAATGAATAAAAGATTTTTTAAATTAGTACAATTGAGTATGTGACTGCTGGCATTCTCAATAGCTAATTTTTAATAACTAAAATACTGTAAAATCTCCTGAAAATAGTTAAGGTTTTATAAGTAATAAACAAATAGGACCCCAATACTGGTCTATTAATATCTTTCTCCGTAAGACACTTAAAGAAAAAGACAATAATCTTTAAAGGAGAATGTTTGGAGCCATTTATTAATGAACTTTTAGTACCCATCTGTGCAGCATGTAAAGTATAATAAATCATTTTTCTATACATCTACTTTAAAGAGGACAAGTTTTATCTACCTTTATCACCCTATATAAAGTTTTTAGACAAATACAAAAAGTTTCCTGAGAGAAAGTACTGTTAACCTTCACAGTGGGTTACTGGGTGTCATTACGAAATGCTCTATTCCAAAAGCAGCAAAACACATATTGACTGCTCAAGCCTGATAGACTCCCTAAGGGTGTCAGATGCAGTATAGCAATTTATAAATAAGCCTTTCTGGTATCCCTAGTAACTAAATACCTTAACAAGTCTGAATCTAATTTAGTCTTTTCCAAATTTCATCCTTTCTTGGGACAACATAACAAGGACACACCCTCAAGTATCCAAAAGATTATAGGTTTTATGCTGCTAAATGATGCAAGATCATTTGTGGTTCATCAATTTAACCCTGAAGAAAAGGAAAAAAAGATCAGATCTTTTGTTCAAGAGCAGAAAATAGCTTGTATTTAAGTAAAAATACAAAACTCCTCAAAATCTAGGGCCACAAATCTAGATAAAATCCTCATAAGAAATACACAAACCCTTTTCAAAAGATATAGCAACTTACTGGCCTTCTATTTCAATGCTTTTTTGTCTTTGGTTTTTTTGTGTGTGTGCTGGGGATCAAACTCAGGACGCTGCACTTGCCAGGCAGGTGCTTAAAAAACTGAGCTATCTCCCTGGCCTTACTGGCCTTCTATCAACAGTCATTTTGTCCACTTTGTTGAAGAAGTTCAACTTTCTATCTTTAAAGAAATAATGAACACTAAAAGAAAGCAATAAACACTGAAATGCCCCTAATTCTCATGATACCAACCTTGTAAGATAGTAATAGACAAAGAGAATGCTATCAATAAAAAAGGGAGGAGGACAGAAAAACTAGTACCCACCTGCTGCTGCGGGTACTGCATGCCTCCCAGGGCCCCTGGGGCCCGGCCCTGTATGCCAAGGGGATACCGCTGTGCACCTGGAGGGCCATAGGAGCCTCCTGGGTAGGGACTGCTCTGTTGTGGCTGGGAATGGGGGTTACTGCCCATCCCATACAACTGAGGTCTCTTCATCACCATTGGGTCCATTGGATTGCCCTGTGAAGAAATATACAAAGAGGTAGGTTTATCAGTTTATTATTCATTACAAACCCAAAAGTTTTTCATGTTAATACATGCATTCAAAACACAACTATTAATTCTGAAATTATTAAACCAATGATCTGGCAAAAATCCAGAAGAACATTAGAAAAAAAACTTAAATGGATAGAAAACTTTTTTTTTTAAACTTTTAGGGAAGTTTAACAATTAAAAGGAATCTGCAGTAAACAATATAAAGGAAGATTTTTGTATCTTAATCATTTGGAATTATATTCTGCATGTAGGAAATAAACATTATAGCTATCTCTCTGCTCTTTCAAACTTACTAGGAATAAGGGCAAAGGACACTAGGTGATTAGCAATACTTTCTGATTTCAATGTGTCTTTAGAACAATTTCTTTGTAGACCTGAGTCTGCCAAGTCCTGATCAAGCATTACTACTTCTGAGTACTCACTAAAACGTGAAAGGGGAGAGCCAACGAGACAGCTCAGCAGACTAAGCACCTGTTTAGGCAAGCCCAAAGACCAGGGCTAGATCCCAGTACATGCCACGCCAGCTCCATCCCGAGGTGCCCTGAGCTGGCCACCAAATCCAGGCATGGTGGCACACACCTATAATCCCAGCACTAGGGAGGCTGAAAACAGGAGGATCACTACTAGTCCAAGCTGTGTAGTGAAATCCTGTACAAAATACATTTTTTTAAAAGTGAAAGGGCAGATTTTGGATAACAAATGTCTTGAATATAAATTTTCAAAGACCTTTCATGTGCAGCCCCACTCTGAGTCACAAGCCATCTTCCCTGCATAAACAAGCATCTTACCAAACATAATCAATTCAAACTATATCCTAAATTTTATTTTTTGTCTGGTAAGTCAATCCCCAGTCCTCAAGGCCAAAGCCATGGAGAGAGCCAGGAGCTGGGCCTCAGTAAAGCCCACCCCTAGGTACAATGAGCAAAAATGCAAGAAGTCCCTGATCCAAGGAAGTAATGCCCAACGGCATGTACTCAACAGATTTTTCCCTCAAAACCATGTAATGATCCCTACTGTAGCCAGACTAGATATTCACATGATACATACACAGGGGCCCACTAGAAGGCTTAAGGATTACCAGAATAAATCAGAATAACAGGTTCAAAATAACAGCACCAAAAATGGACTCAAAGATGAACTGCATACGAGGAAATATAAGTAATTTGGATCAGGTAAAGCAGGAATCTTTCAGAGAAGCAGTGGAAGGGAGGCAGAAAGCAGAAGGGAGCATAGTACAAAAGAACAGACACTTGGTATCATCTTATGTATGACCCAATGAGTGCTCTTACAAAGAGCTGGTGTTCACAGTCACCTGTCAATAAACCTGTTTGTCACAAAGTGGCTGAAAGCAGACTGGGCTGCTGCGCTGTAGGATGCAACTGCAGCTCTGAACTGGCAGCAGTGCAAAGCAGCAGCAAGTCCAGACTCCAGTCACATTTAGGAGGACTTGAACACTGGGAAGTGACAGAAGACAGGTGATAAAGCAACTGAAACGTCATATACAGCAAGAGAGTGGAGCCACTCTCTGCCATGTTCTGCATGCGAAAACTGAGGTGCCAATGAGACTTCCAGGTGAAAATACCCAGAAGAAAGTGACACACAAGTTTATACTCGGGCAGTAATCTCTGATCTAAAAAATGAGTGGAGAGTTCACTATGCTTATGAAGTGTGCACCCAGGGAACTGGGAGTTTTCTATGGTATTCACCATTATCTCTCCAGGGTATAAGTTATTTTTTTTTAATTTTATTTATTTTTTTAACATTTATGTGTGTGTGTGTGTGTGTGTGTGTGTGTGGCCAG
>NW_004524600.1:4142605-4149314 GCF_000260255.1 Octodon degus | reverse complement strand
TGTGTGTGTGTGTGTGTGTGTGTGTGTGTGGCCAGCTCAGCCCACCTGGGGGCGGGACTGGCTGGCATGTGGTGCTGGGGGGTTGAACCATGGTCCCTGTGCTTTGCCAAGCTTGTTCCAAGTAGGTGCTTTAGACCACTGAGCCATCTCACCAGCCCTCCAGGGTATAAGTTAAACAAGTGTTTGGCCCAAAATAAATGCTTACTAAATGCTAGATGAATTACCAAATAGGAAGGAAGTAAAACCACAAACTTAATTTTAAAAGGTTATATGAAAAGAAAAAAAAAAGGTAGTAGAAAAAATCTTAGAGAGTATCACCACTTAAGCAAAAGAGAGGATAATGAGCCCATAGAGAAGCCCAAAGACTTATCAAAACTGTGGATAGATCTCAAAGTGTATACACAAAAGAGTCATGAGCTCTAATGAAACAGGCCTGTCACATGCATCCCAAGTGTCCACTAGGGTGAAGGTTAAAAATTTCTACTACACTTGACTAGGAAGCACTTGATGACCTAGACAAGGTCACTGGTCATCTCAAGAGATGAGGATGGAAAGTAGAACACCAGAAATGCAAGCATGAAGCAGAGGTGAAGGGAGAGCCAGGAATGAGCTCCCAAACCAAGCTGAAAAAGCTGGGAGATTGACTGGTCTCCTGCTCCCACTCCTGCTACCCTGAGGCTACATGTGGCTATTTGCCCCTCATCCTTCTTGTTACCTAACATTCTTTCATTTTAACGATGTGATTAGACTTTATGCACTGATTTTAATGATTACACTAGTGACAAAGCACACTGTGCCAAGCACTAGAAGCTGGAAAACGCACAGCTTCAGCAGCTGTCCTGGAGAGTCACTGATGGAGACCATCAGAATCCCAACTCAGGGCAGCAAAGATGCTAACATGAGAAGGCTGGAAAGGGAAGCAGCTACCTGTGCTACAGAAACCTGAGTTCAGTAATGAGAGATCCACAGGGAACCAACCAGCACCCAATCCCACCTGAACAATCTACATGGAGGACATAAGAGGAAATATATCCTCCTACAGAGAACAGATCTGCTCCAAATCCACAATTCTATAGACTTTAACTATTACTTTCATTAGCCAAGAAAAAGTTCTTATTAAAAGGACAGAAATTGGATGAAAATATATATGGTTTCATTCAAAATAATGCAATGACTGCTATTAGGCAACCAATGGTAGCCTCACAACCAAATACACATAAACACACATTGGTAACACCAAATCCAGGACTATAAGTTTTTGCGCAATTATTTGCATTACTATTTATGCTGGAGAGTAGCAAAATGTAATTATCTTCCCGGCTTTCTTTCAAAAGATAACACAAAACTTTCTATGGAGGTGTGAAAACTCAAGGCTGGGCTCAAGGGAATGAGTTGCCCACAGAAGGGCTACATCAATCACATTGCAAACTAAATGTTCAACATGGGGCCCTGCAACAGCCCTCTCCCCACATGCGATCCAGAAAGCCCAAAGCAATGCAAAGGTCTATTTACTGCATTTTAATAATGACCCACCAAAACTGGTTTAATTAAACCCAAAATTTTAAATGAAAATGATTATAATGTCTAAATTTTAATGCTATAGATAATACTGTAGGTAGCAAATTCCTCATCAATGACTAAAACTGTTTTATAATACATGTCTCATTTACTGCCAACTCCTATAGTTCTGCTTAAAATTCATTTAATTTTCACTTATGTCAAAAATGTTAGCTTAACCCTGCATTTTCTAAAAATCAAAAACATGAAATAAAGATTATCTAAACTTTGAAAATGCATCAAATCAATGAGACATTAGATATGAAAACAGTACAAAATATTTAATTTTAATTTTCCTTATGTCCATTATCATTTGTTCATAATTCAAACTCACCCCTTTGTACCCTTTACTATTTTTAAATTACATATGCATAATTACAGTATCTCAACACCTGCTTTTTACCACCAGCTTTTTATTTTTATTTTTTTTAAAGAATTTTATTTATTTATTTATTCATTGTGTGTGTGTGTGTGTGTGTGTGTGGCCAGCTCAGCCCACCAAGGGGCGGGGCTGGCTGGCATGTGGTGCTGGGGGATCGAACCGCAGTCCCTGTGCTTTGCCAAGCTTGTTCCAAGTAGGTGCTTTAGACCACTGAGCCATCTCTCCAGCCCTACCACCAGCTTTTTAAAGGAACCAAAAACCAAGTCAAATCTGGCAGTCAGGCTGGTGAGATGGCTCAGTGGTCTAAAGCACCTACTTAGAACATGCTAAGCTAAGCAAAGCACAGGGACCGCGGTTCAATCCCCCAGCACCACATGCCAGCCAGCCCCGCCCCCTGGTGGGCTGAGCTGGCCACACACACACAAAATAAATAAATAAAAATAAATAAATTAAAAAAAAAAAAGAAATGTAACTTTAAAAAAAAAATCTGACAGTCTTCTGGAAATCATGAAGAACAACTGGTCTTCATATTCACATAACCTGATACAATTATACAATGTAATCATCTATCATCCATAATGTAGTTCCAGAATGCAACCATCTTAACTTCTCACACAAAATTTATGCTGTATCAGAGACACCATCTACATTAAGAATGATCTTCAGGGCCAGGGAGATGGCTGAGTAGAATAAGTGCTTCCCTGGCAAGTGCAAGGGCCTGAGTTCAATCTTTGGTTCCAGAAAAAAAAAAAAAAGAAAAAAAAAAAGAATGATCTTCAAATACTTGACTAAGTACGTTATTCCAAGCATGTTTTTCTTTTCTAGATAGCACGCCACAACTTTTGCACTTTTCAAATCTGATCAAATAAGATAAGTGCTTTTAAGGCCACAATACACACTGCCAATTTCTAAAAGTTCTAAATAAATGTAAAATAAAATAAAAGGATCTTAGCCAGTCTGGTTTTAATTACTGTACTTCTAAAGCAATTTTATTACTTGATAAGACTTCCTTATAATTCCTCCATATTCAAATAACATATAGTTACACACACACACACACACACACACCTCTTTCTTTCCTGGGTCTCCTTTGAGTGCCACCTTCCAATAGCCTGAGGTTCCCCACCTGTATGATTATTTACTAAAGATGCAGGAGTGATCTGTACATTTGTGTACAGATTTTAGGCATACTATATAGACATATAGCATAGATCAGTTGAAAGTAGACTTTCTGAGGCTGACATCAGAATGTAGGTACTGTTTTAAGATTACCAAAACAAAGGATGTCTAACTTAATACATCTTCTATACATCAGATACATTTTGTACTTTTACACTTAGCAATTCCCAAAGGTCAGGCGCGGTGGCACACACCTGTAATCCCAGCAATCGGGCTGAGGTAGGAGGATCACCATGAGTACAAGATCAGCCTGAACTACAAAGTGAATTCAAAAACAGTCTGAACTACATAGTGAGACCCTGTCTCAAAAAGCAAAAAAAAGAGAAAGTCTTCAGTGTCACTGTTTTAGAGTATACCTATACATGTATTTTATAGCAAAATTATATAATTATATTTGTTCCTAAATGTCAAATTAAAGAAATAGTTTATTAAAGATTTCCTTCTCGACTCAAATCCTTAAACCACAAATTAAAGAGGATTCACAAAATCCAGAGAAAGGCGAATTATTACATCTTGCTCTACAATTATCTGGATTAATAAAGAAGCCACAGAATAAAATAGCTCTTTTTTTAAATCACTGGGAAAATGTTTTCATATTGGCCACTAATGAAAACTTTTTATACTCTAGTATCAAGAAAAAAAATGGGCCAAAATAATGATGTGAGTAAGTAAGTAGTTGACCCAATAAACTTAAAACAATGTAAAATTTCTTTGGCAATAATATAGAAATAACTACACTTTCAGACTGGTAGCAACTTGTCCCACCTGTGACACCCCTGCTCCAGTGGGGCAAAGGCTTCTTATTCAGAGAGATCTGCAGCTGCATCATCAAACAGACCACCACCTGCCACCAGTCTGTGACTTTGACTAAGTAGTTTTTAACCCACTAACTGAGAGAGACATTACATCCCTTCACAATTATAGCACACAAATTAGTGAAGACACACAGGATCTCAGAGTTGACAGGAGCTACCTAGTTTTTGGAATCCTGCATCTACCTATAAAGTAACCAAACTACTCAATAGTTACACAAGCTGTGACAAAGCAAAACCCTATCAAACACAAAGTACATAGAAAATACTATAAAATGTTTTAAATTGGTATGTACACAAATTATAGCTATATGAAAACCATGTTGAAAATAAACAGGGGAAGCCACAATGACCTGTAAATAGTTGTCACATAGTGAAGCAATTTGTGTTGGCTTTTCTGTGATGATGTCTAAAAGGCCTCTGTTTTTCCCTAAGCATACTACAAACACTATTTTGGCTGGGGGACAAAGGGGAAGGGGGACTACAATCAGCTGTTCTGCATTTGTCTATCCAGTATCCACCCACTTAGGGCAGAAATAAGCAGCACACAAAAGATCTTGATTCCCACCAGCAAGCCTTGCCCAGCCACCTGTCCCCTATGTCACACTCCAGCAGCTCTTCCTGTGGGTAACAACTGTCAGGGATCTCCAAGATTCTGGCACATGACACACTTCTGGGTTGTCTTGTATTATTCCATTCATGTATTACTTTTTCACTTTTCATGTGTGAATTCTTACCTTCCATATGGACCCATATGACCACATATTGGACTTCACAATTGTTTTCATCTCACACAAATGACTTTGATGATTGTATTTACTCAGTAATTACTTGGGAATGCTATCTGATCACATAAAGGAAAATATTCTCAAAAATAAAAATTCAACCTTATTAATCAACTAGACATTTGTCAGTTAGAGTAGTAATTACATACACAGGTAAAGTTAGTTTAAAAAATTACAGACAGACAGACAAACAGATCACTCCTGGGAAGTACACCTAATAGCCACAAAACCAGTTTACCAAAAGTGAGATGGAAGCACCAAAGATTGTCTTCCCTCATTTCATAAAGAGTTGCCTAGCCTTCTTCAAACCACAAAGTTTCAAGAGTCTCAATTATCATAAAACCAGTAACCAAAGTGACTTTTTCCTTCCAGATAACATAAGAGATGTTAAGAGTGGCAGGACATCATGGGTTCACACCCCTGCAACTAAAAACATCTGCTTTACTTGTACCCATGACAAAATAGTCATTTCTTAAGACTTAAAAAAAATACAAAACAAGAATTTAAAATCTGTTATCAACTCACTTCAAGGCCATCTGTCAACACAGGACTATCTCCACATTATGCAATGGTAGAAAATTAATCGAAAAGTACAATTCTACTTAGGTGTAGTACCACACAGCTACAATGCTAGCACTAAGGAAGGCTGAGACAGGAAGAACTCAAGGGTAAGTCCTGCCTCGTCAACTTAAACTTTACCTAAAGATAAAGAACAAAAGGGGCTGGAGGTGTAGTACAGTGATAAGGATCTGGATTTGATCTCTAGTATAGCTGTACGAATGAATGAATGAATGAATGAATGAGAAGATGAAGAAGAAATTCAAGATATTAGACAAGGAGGAAAAGATGTTTTACTATGCCCTGTACCAATGATGGCTTCAACAACAGAGAAGAGGTGGAGAGAACTCATACTACTTCAAAAGATGAGTACACTGAGGAGATAGTTCAATGGCACAGTGCCTATCTGGCAAGCTCAAGGTCCTGAGCTCAATTCCCAGAATAACAACAACAACAACAAAAGATTATTGTCAACTTGTTTGCTCTTGGTTAAAGTAGGAAGCTATAAAAACATTTATTTTTGGAACCAGGGAGAGAAATTTAAATGGCCCAAAATAAGAATATTTTTTGTCAATTCTGTGTGTATGTACGTGTATGCAGTGTAGCAGTCACATGTAAAATTAGTGGTAAATTTTTTTTAAAAAGAGACAATAAGTAACTTCTACTTGTGTTTTATGAAAAGACATTTTAATGTATAATTTTAAAGTTAATTTTTGGGCTGGTGAGATAGCTCAATGGAATAAGAGCCAGCTTAGGCAAGTGCAGGGACCAGATTTCGCTCCCTGGCATCACATGCCATGCAGGCCTAGCCCCCAGGAATAACGCCCTGGCCACCAAGTTCAGGCATGGTGGCACAAGCCTGTAATCCCAGTGCTGGCGAGGCTAGAAATAGGATAATCACTAGAGTGTGAGCTGTGTAGTGAGACCCTGTACCAAATACATGGGAAAAAAGTTAACTCTTCATGTATACATTACTAAACCGGCCAAAACGGAAATATATAATCTTTTCTCAAACTACATGTTAAGTTTTATATGAGTGTAAATTAACTTACAGATTCTCATTTTTAGATTAATATTATCAAGAAAATACTAGAATATTGTAACTTACACATAAAAAACTACCAATTACAAGTAACAGTCTATGATTCTATCATTCATGATTCTCAACTGTTAGGGACACTAAAATAAAGTGTATCTATGACTTAAAGACATCCCACTTTTAGCATATAGTGTCAGGAATCTGTGAAACATGCCACCTCCTGAAATTCAAAGATCCTGACTTGCATTATCAAATAATAAAAACAAATGCCATGTACTTCCAAAGTACTCTAATTTGCACAATCACAATTCTTAAAATACTCTCTTTAAGGATTCAGCAAAGATAAACATAAAACCTTAGAACTGAAAAAAACCTCAGTGATACACACTCGTGTGTG
>NW_004524600.1:4136182-4142489 GCF_000260255.1 Octodon degus | reverse complement strand
TTTTTCCAGAACCAAGGATTGAACTCAGGCCCTTGCGCTTGCCAGCAAAGCGCTTATTCCACTGAGCCATCTCCCCGGCCCCTCCTCTTCCTACATTATAAAGTCATTTCTCAGTAACTTGCACCCAGGGTTTTTACTTTGATCCTTTGGCAAATTTTTTTTTTGAAACAGCTATAGCTATCTTTTCCGAATGAAATATGCCATTGTTGGTCCCCTTAACACAAAAGCTACTAGAGTCAGGTTCTTGCTTACCATTTTTTTTCAGAACCTCCACTGATGTCAATGGGATAGGGTTAGGGTTAGGGTTAGGGTTAGGGTTAGGGTTAGGGTTAGGGTTAAGGTTAGGAAAGGTCTTGTGCTCTCAGGGCAGTCCCACCCCCACATAGGCTATGACTAAACCACTCCTCCTATCTCACATCAGACAGATAGGTGACCCTAGTGCCAGATGTTTGTCTTTATATCTGCTTTTTCCCAGTTTGCTTTCCTAAGTCTTTGTTTATGCACTGATGACTAATTTTTCAGGTCCCAATTCTGACATCCAACCTATTTTACCAACCATCAATGAGAATGGCACACCAGTTCATTCAACCCACATTAAAATAAAGAAAAAGTAGGTATAAGAAGACAGAACCTTGGGCTGACCACGAGAGATATTCATAAAGATATACATAATTCCAGGCCTCAGGATCTTGAAGATGATCTTCATCAGAAGACTTTCCAAAAAAAAAAAAAGAAGACTTTCCACTGCGCCCAACACGCCTTCATCCCCTGCTACTCTTGTGTGCAAGCAGAAGACCTGCCATATGTGCCTTTGGGTGACAATCTTTCAAAAAATCAAATTCCTCTATTTTCTCTAACATTAACAAAGTAAGTAATGCAAAGATTAGAAATGCTGAATTTCAGGCAAAATGATGACACAGGGAAGAAACAGGGTTCAGAGTCCAACAAACCTGTATGTGAATCCTAATTATACTACTTATTAAGCTATCTAAATTAAGGCTCATCATTAATAGAACACAGTCACACTCATCTTGGGAGTGCTGGGATTAAATACGATGCCACAGGATTTACCACATAGCAAGAGCTTCTGGTATCTCTTTTCTTTTTCTCTTAACAAACTAGTAAACTGAAGTAAGTAAAATCAGTCAATAATTTAATCTATTTTCTTCTTTCTCCTGCAGACTCTTAAAGGTGAAAGTGTTGTCTTATTCATCATCTTCTCATACCTAGTACTTAGTACAATGCCTGACATGATTAACATTTCTTGAACAGAAAAAGAAACAGCTTTCTCAACACACATGATGAGTTAAAGCAGCAGCATTTCACCTAGAATGTATGCTTTTTAATGGCCAACAAGTACAAAAGGCAAGGAGTCATGCATCACTACACACAAATCTCCACTTTCCATGAGGTCACACAAGCCATGACTTTATTATTTCCCTATATACCTGCACATATCTCAGCTTGCTTCTCTGTGCCTGAGTTCTAACTCAACTGCCAATGAACATTCCTGCCTGGATCCTCTCTCAACTCTCCACCTTTTGCAAACCTTAACCCCTTCTCTCCCTCTCCATCACAGCCAACTCCTTCCCAACTCAGTCAGCTGGACACCTTTTCCTCCAACTATAATGGCTTTCATGGAGCTCTAGAAAAAACATACACTTCCTAGTGCTGGGCCTTCAAATATAAATGTGACTACTTTCATCAACTCTGCTTTCCTGCAGAACTCAGATCCAACATGATGGCCTTAGAGAGCACCCCCTCAACACCAGCTTCAGGCAGGATCCTATCAGAAAACCTTTGTGCTGATCTGTTAGAGCACTAATCAAAGTCTATAATGATATTTAGTTATGTAACTACTCAATAAATGTTTTCTACTTAGAGTGCCCCACAGGAATATGAATGATGAAATGGGGAATACAAACACTAAGACCATTTATATCTATCATCCAGCTGCTTTAGAATAAGTTCAGAAAGTGAGGCTATTTGGGTTTTCTCTTTTTTTTGGCGGAACTGGGGATTGAACTCAGGCCCTTGCGCTTGCCAGGGAAACACTTATTCTACTGAGCCATCTCCCCAGCCCCATGGGTTTTCTACTTTTGTACACTTTTTATTAATTGGTAAAAACCTATTATTAGCATAATCCTCCCCAAAGCTCAACAGCTTGTAAGCCAATTCAATGAGTAAAGTGCTGTTTGACTAAGCTACACTTTTAAACTTAATTTAGAAAATGTAGTAACTTTCTGAACAAATGAGAGTGAATATATACTATTCCAAGAGTAAGATCTAAAAGAAATATCAAGGGGCTGGAGAGATGGCTCAGTGGTCTAAAGCACCTACTTAGAACAAGCTTAGCAAAGCATCAGGGACCGCGGTTCGATCCCCCAGCACCACATGCCAGCCAGCCCCGCCCCCTGGTGGGCTGAGCTGGCCACACACACCACATTCTCTCTCTCTCTCTCTCTCTCTCTCTCTAATAAATAAATAAATAAAATTTAAAAAAAAATAAAAGAAAAGAAATATCAAAATAGTAATGAAATATATTTCCACTTTCCCCTGAATTTTTACTCCTGCTACTCCAAAAACCTTGTTATCTTTCATCATGGCACTGCCATTTTCTAACATTTACATCTCTAAGCATGTAATATTGTTCATATTCTAGTATATCACCACTGACAACCTCTTATCAGGCCCTTAAGGAAGAGGAATAACATGGTCTACTTTCCTTAAAAACATAGATTTAAATTAAGAAAGGAAAATTTGTGCAAATGTGGCAAATTTCTGCCCCACTATTTGCAGCTGTTTCATACTATGGAAAGCTACCAGCAGGCTTCTCCGCCTATCAGCCAAGTCATAAGTCACCCAGGCTTAGCTTAACCTGGTAATTCTGCTGCCTCAGTCTACTACAGTGCTAAGACTTTAAGCATGCACTATTGCACTCAATCATAACAGGCATTTATTTTTTTTTTCATAACAGGCATTTAAACAGGATAGATTTTAGCACATTATTAAGGGAAGTATAATTTCAGAATAATCACTGTGAGGCATGGACCTTCCATTTCTCCAACACTGTGCAGAAGACAAGACATTGCCAACCAATTCTGCACGAATTCCCCAAGTGCTCAGTGGAGCTCTAGGCAGCCATTATCAATTATCACATTCTACAGACAAGCAGAAACCAACTTGCCACATCTAGCACAATGGAAAGTGCACCAAGTTTCTAGTGGGCAGGTCTGGATCCATCTCTCTCTGCTGCTCCAAAATAGCTGTTTTATGCTGGGTATGTTATTCACAAGCTCTAAGCCTCAATTTTCCCATCTTTTAAGAGGAAATAACTACTAGAGACAACCACTGGAAAGACGTGGTGTGATTTACATGGAAAAACAATTGGAAAGACATATCAGAGTTATACCTGAAGCCAGAAAAGATACTGATTTCTCCTGCAATCCCCACTAGTGCCAGGTTGCCATCACATCTCTTGCAAACATTTCATCAAACTCATGGCCTTGCATATGCTACACAAGTGCTCTCCATCTCTGAGTTACAACCCCATTCCTACTTTACTAATTTTTAAAAATAACAACTTAAGGGCCAGGGAGTTGGCTCAGTGGAATAAGTGCTTCCCTGGCAAGTGCAAGGGCCTGAGTTCAATCCCCAGTTCTGGGAAAAAAAAAAAAAAAAAAAAAAAAAACAACCTTAAAATGCAAATAAAATTACCAAAAAAATTGCCAAATGGCTTGCCTATTTCTGGAAAAAAAGGAGAGTATATGTCATTCTGACATATACTTCACTTTACAGAAATATGCCCTTTTAATTTATCAGAGTCATAATTAAGTATATACAGTAAGATCAGAAAATTTGGTGAATGTTTACATCTTTGTAAAACAACACAGTGAAAGATAGATTGCCATTAATCCTGTTCAAGGACCAGGGAGACAGCTCAATGGCATAAGTGCCTGCCTGGCAAATGCAAGGTTGGATACCCGGTACAAAAAAAAATCCTGCTCAAAATACTTGCCTTCACTCTCACTTTGAACATATTTATCCTATCATTTCTCATCACTTTCTAAAGCAGTTGTGGAAGTCCACTTTTGTTAAGTATCTTTATTTGCACTGTCCTAGCTGCTTTGATGTCCTGAATTGATTCAAAATGTATACCTTTCATAGTCAGCTTAACTTTGTGGAACAGTCAGAAGTTGCACAGTATGAGGTCCACTGCATAAACGGAACAAGGAAATGCTATATTTTGTTTACAAGCTTGCCTTTCTATTGGATACACTCAGCAGCAGCATTCACCATACTTTTGGCCACATCTCATAAAGATACTCAGCAAAAAGGACATCTAGAACTGTTTTACAAAGTAGTAAGAATGATAGAATAAAGGGGAATATTAATGTCTTTTACCACAATAAATTTTTTTTTTTTTTTTTTGGTATTTTAGGGAAAAGTCTTCAGGGTACACAGGGTCTCACTACTAGATCGGAATCATAGTGATCTGCCTGCTTACACCCTTCCAAGAGCTGGGATTACAGGCATGCACCACCACGCCCAGTCTCAACTGCCATCTCCGCATGCCTTAGGAGCAGGGCCAGCACAGCAGGCCTAGGGATTGAATCCTAGCCCCTGTGCTTGCTTGCAGGCGCTTTAATCCACTGAGCTATTTGGCCAGCCCGTCCACAATACATTCTTTACATTTAAACATTCACTGTATAAGTTAATACCAACCTGGATGTTGACTCTTATTTTATGTTAATGTTCAAAATAGATAAATAAATAACATGACACAGTTGAATATTATATTCTAAAAATGGGCAATTAATTGGAAACTGTAAGTTTAGACAAGATATTGTAATAAAGGAAATAATATTACTACACAGACACTTATTAGAATAATGGGCAATATTAGAACATAAGGTGTAAGTTCAAGTATTCTATCAAAGTTACATTTCCTGACAATGATAATTGCACTGAGTTATGTAAGTACACACTTATTCCTAAGAATTGCACTCTAAAGAAGGAATAAAAAAATACTGTATATGCAACTCACCCTCAAAGATTTTGAGAAAATATATTATGGATAAACAGAATGATGTACAGAATTATAAAGCAAATATGGCAAAATGTTAAAAGGAGTAAAAGGTAGTGACTACTACTCATGCAAGGTGCCTATAAATTTAAAATTATTTCAAAACTAAAAACTAATAAGAAAACTGGCAAAATGAAAGAGACAAAGAAGGGGCTCGGGAGATAGCTTAGTAGAATAAGCGCTTGCTTGGCAAGCGCAGGGTCCTGAGTTAAATCCCCAGTACCGCAAAAAAAAAAAAAAAAAAAAAAGGGAGAGAGAAACAAAGAATCACTGACAATCAAAATGAGCACCACTGTACTTTGCTTTACAAGGAACTGCCAGAGCCACAGCTGAACAGTCCCTGGGGGCTCTAGCAGACTTAAACCTAAGGGGCTAAAAGGGAGAAAAACAAGGGTGAAAGAAACACAGAGAAGTAACAAAGCCAAAATCTATAAAAGTATATTCAGGAAAAAAATTAGATGTTTACTACAAGGCCTGAGGGTCCTTCCCCTAAAAGTACTGAAATTGCTAAGAATGTGATGTGAGATAGATAGATAGATAGATAGATAGATAGATAGATAGATAGATAGATATAATTAGATAGATATAAGTAGGGGGGGCCAGGGAGATGGCTCAGTGGAATAAGCACTTCCCCGGCAAGCACTAGGGCCTGAGTTCAATCCCCGGTTCCACAAAAATAAAAAAAAAAAAAAGATTTAGGGGTTAAGAAAAACCCAAGTATATACCTGTCCCTACAAATCATTTCTTTAGGTTATTACAGTCAACACATAATCTTTTGGTTTACAGTATTATGCCATACTTCTATTTTAAAATCTCAAATTAGCCCTCAGTATGAAAAAGGCCCTCATTTAACCCAGAACTTCCTAATATATAAAAAAAAAAAAAAGTTCCCCAAAATGCTTCTACCATGGGCACTTTCCCCATGTGAGCCTGGTTCCCTCTCTTCTATACAGAGATGATAAAACATGAACAGACCTCTTAGGGCAAGGGGCAATCTGGCAGGTACTCTGATTTAAAAGAAAGAAAGTAGCTACAGCTTTCACAGAGAGCACATTGGCCAAGCAATGGCCATGACTCATCCACAAGGCTGACACTGTCAAAGGATCTACAATCTGAGGTACAGGATCTCAGGATAAATCCTCAGGGGATTTCACTGACCTTATCAGACCCAAAAGCTGCAACTCTTGTTGCATAGGTCCTGCTTTACCTTGGTCTTAACCA
>NW_004524600.1:4123309-4135834 GCF_000260255.1 Octodon degus | reverse complement strand
ATTTGATTTGAAACTGTCTCATTGCTATTTGTTTATCAATAAAATTATGGGGGAAAAAAAGAAAGTAGCTATAAAGAAACACATTTGAGATTTTAAAAATTCAGTACAAACTATCCCACAGCCATACTTGACAGTCTTAAGAAGTAAGTGGATTCTGAAATTAGTTCAGAAGCATTAAACTAATGAACAACCTAGGTACTTGCTATGATAGAAGGAAATCTGAGCTCATAAAAAAGAGGCCTTAGGGCTAGGGATGTAGCTCAATGGTAGAGCTCTTACCTTACATGCACAACGCCCGGCATCCACAAAAGGCGAACAGGGGGATTTATACCTGTCTCCAACTCTAACAAGAAGAATTTCCACATTGCGACAGATTTCATTAGGAACTTGACCTAGTCAAAGCTACTGGCCTGCATCCTAGTTTGCCATTTTTTATGTGCTCTTGGGCAGATCCCACAACTTCTCTTCATTTCGGCTTGCTGGGTAGAAAAGTTATCACAATAGTGCCTATTTCTAGTGAGGTTCTTAGTACAAAACAGTATGAAACAGTACAATGTCTGGAAAGAGTAGGTGCTCTATGAAGTTCTGCTGTCCAGTTTCATGCCTATAAATCTCCAGGCTTCTCAGATGTAAGAAAAAGAAATGGGGGAGATGAGAGGAACTAAACTGATAATCTCCTTTAAGTGCTAACATTCTGTGATTTTAGAATTGTCCCTCCTCCCTGCCAGTTCCAAATGTCATGGTATCAAAGAGAATGTGGACTGTTAAAAGATATTTTTCCTTTCTGCCTCATTTTTCAACCAGAAATCTTATCGAAAGACTGTCTTGAAGAAGGTAAAATCCACGTGTAGAAATGCTTAAGCCAGGCTCACATCAAGTTGACACATCTGCCACCTCTGTGGTCTTTTTTTTTTTTGTGGCCAGCTTAGCCCACCCTAGGGGAAGGGCTGGCACAGCATGTGGTGCCGGGAATGGAAACGTGGTCCTTGCGCACTTGTCTAAGCAGGTGATTTAGACCACTGAGCTATCTCGCAGGCCCCCGCCTCTGTGGTCTTAGCCCAGCCCTCTTGTACACCTCCATGCCCATGTCTTAAGACACAACTTCAGCTTAAGTTAAGAATACCATGCCCATATCCAGCATACTTCTGGCTACTCTGTAAGCCTCAAAAGCTCTTCCAGGGGCCAGGGAGATGGCTCAGTAGAATAAGCGCTTCCCTGACATGTGCAAAGGCCTGAGTTAAATCCCTGGTTCTGGGGGGGGGGGGGGGGAAGCCTCTTCCAAGCCCTATAAATATAAAGTATGCTGCATAAAATATTCTACCTTTTCAGGATTCCCACCATTTGCCACAACTCTTATTTGACAGATATTAAATATTTAACACATCCAACTACAACTCTTAAGTTTATCTGTCTCATCAATCAGCTTCTTCAGACCAGAAGTATTTGTTTTCCATCCTAATTCTCTTAATAGCTCAACTTCTAACACAGTAGTTTTGCTATTACTTCTTTTATAAAACTAAAAAAGAAGGGCCGGGGAGATGGCTCAGTAGGATAAGCGCTTGACTGGCAAACACAAGGATCTGAGTTCAATCCCCGGTTCCGAAAAAAACAAAAAAAAAAACTAAAAAAGAAGAAACCCAAGTGTGCCTAAAGCCTTACTTTCTCCATGTCATCTTCTTTCAAGTAATATTGTACCACCTTCCTCAAGGTGTCAATCATAAATAATAACAATTATGAAACCTGATGTAGAGTGTGGCTGATGACAGGCAGTTAATAAATGTTTAGTGTATGAATGCTAGAAAGACATCCAGCTGTGTCTTCTAACCTAAATTTGACTTCTCCTGGATTCAAATTATAATGCGTCAAACATAGACATTTTTATTTCCATGCTATAATGTCATTCTTCCTAGTATTCTTAAAACATTTCCCAAGTTATGTTGGTTGGTGTTGCCATAATTAAGAATAGAAAAATGTCTGAAAAGCACATGCTACTCCTTAAGATTCATAACATAATTACCATAAGAAAAGTCTAAAACATTCTATATAGAAAAAAGATCTGTTTACGTTAGTGAAATTCAATCTTGCCTGGTTAACTATTTTTAAGTAGAACACATGCAAATGTGGATTAGGATGATATAAAAATATAATGATGCATTCCACTTCATTGTTGACTAGATCTTCCATAAAGAACATAAAGCTCCACCTCTTTTATGTAGCTAAGAACATGCAGCTTGTATTTTCAGATTTTTATACATACTTGGATAGCAATTATACCAAGGTATGCTGGTCATATATCCTTAGCATTTATGGCAAATTATTAATCAAGTCCCACCTGAAACAATTTGTTAAATTGATTTTAATCACTGGGCCTCTCATGTGAAGCTTTGTATAATCAGCATTTCATTTACAAAATTAATTGCCTGATTGATTCTCGGGAGGCAGTTGCTATCATTACCCTGCTGTCATAACTTCTGAGTAGGGTGTCACAACATGAAATTTTGACAGTATGAAAAGCACTGCTATTTTAAAAAATGGGTGAGGGGAGAAAAGGATAAAGGAGAAAACCAAAGAAGTCATATTACACTCATCAACCCAAAAGTTCTAAGTGTTTCATTATCCTTCACTCACAGATCAACATCCTCCCCAAAATTAGTATCAAATCTAGAGTTATGAGAATCAGGATTTTTACTGTCTTAAAATAATACCTAGATGCAAAAGCACAGATGTAACAGTAGTTAACTTTTGAGCTATTTTACAGAACATACATATTGCTCCAGCTACATCAGCAATATCTCAGATTGTGAATTAATTGTCTACTGTCCACCATTTCGATTTCCCACGCCCTTTCTTACATTTTCCAGTAAAAACAAGGAACCACAAAATTTAGTAAGTTATGACCAAGATACCAAAATATGTACATTTAAAGTACATATAAAACATACGAAGTATGCATTCACCTTTTAAAAATATGTGAAAATCTATTATTGTTACATGCTTATTTAATATTTTGCTTACTATATTATAATCTATTGATAATTGATCAGTCTTTACCTTAAAACCTGTCCTCAAAATCAATTAACAGATATTAGAACATAAAAGATTTTGTGTAAAATAGTGCTGAGTACTACAGAACAAGACAGAAAAAAGGGGATTTTTTTAAAGTTAATAAGTACTTATGATTCTCCCAAAAATGAGACTGTATTACCTATATAATTATATTTCAAATATACCCAGGTAAGCAGCAAATTGGCCAAAAATTCTACTTTTCTTTTCCATTAATTTGACTCCTCAGAAAGAATACCCAACTCTTCAGTAGTCCCTAAATATCAGGGAGTCCCCAGCTTGCTTCTCAAGCTTGAGCTGCACTACTCCACATCCTCAGCATTCCACAAAAAGCAGGGCTGACCATAAGTTGATTTATTTCAAAGGCACAAAATAACTTCAAGCATATAAGAGGACTGATTTAAAACAATCCCCACTGGATCTAATTCCAAATAGGGCCTCTTTTAAATGGGTCATTTTGAATTGAAAAGAGGCTTCCTCTGGAGCCCAGATATATTTCACTTTCCTTTCAGCATCTGAATTTTGACTCCTATGTACATCCACATCCTTTAAAAGGAAAGATATCACCTTATAAATTCACTCTATTATCTTGTAACCAAAGGTGTTTTATTTACTGGTTAATAAAGAGAATTAATTGGCACATTCACTCCACCTCACCACCACGCTACTACCCCAGCACCACTGGCAAACATGCAATGCCCCATTGTTAGGGAACAGTCTGACCAGCATGCACACCCCTGTGTTTGGGTGGAGTGCAGGACCTCCAGTCTCTCTATTACTCATCACTCCCCTTCTGAGTAACTAGTAGTTGCCAGGTTTTACTTGGTTCACAGGGATGCCCTAAAGAATTGATAAGGTAAAGTTTAAAAGGGCTTTGAATTATATGTGTCTAGAGTCACTTCTAGAGCCACACACAACAACTGTTCAGAACAGAGTTCAGAATGTCAAATGTATATCAAGTACAAACAATGAGAATGTGATGTAGCCTCTACAACCTAGGCAGAGGGTGGCTGAGAGCTGCCTGGAGTCCTGGCCCACACACACACTGAGATAATAAAGTATGCTCTCTTAAATCACTGAATTTGTTATGTGGCATAAGAAAACTAATCTAGTTGGTTAAAAAGTTAGTATATGTATTTCACATGGCTGGTCCTTGTTCCCACATCAAAGCAAGTTTTGCTCCTAACCTCCTTCAGGTAAGACCTGCTGCTCAAAATACTGGTATTAGTATTCAAATATTTTCACTATCCAAAAGCCTTAACACAAACAGAGACCTAAGAAGAAACATCAATTACAGTATTAGGAGCTTTGATTGTAACTTTCTGTTTGGTCGTCAACAGAAAACTGAATTAAACAAGATAGTTTACAAAGCAAAGGAGCCAGCCTTCACTCTGGAGTGGAGACAAAGGGAACAGGGACCCAATTTTGGCTCTGCCATGAGGAGAACCTGAGGAAAGCAATGTTCTCAACCTCTACAGATCTCAGGCTCTCCTCTAGAAAAGAGGATGAGGCCAGGGGTCCCGCAGCACGTCTACAATCTGAGCACTCTAGGCTGAAGCAAGAGAAGTTTGTGGTCAAGCTGGGCTATACAGTGAGTTGTAAATCAGCAAGACACTGTCTCAAAAAAAACAGGATGGGAGAAAAAATAGGAAGGGCTGCAGTAAGTGGCAGTTATTACTTTTCATGCCCAGAACCTAGCACCTTAAGTATGGTGGTTTGAGGAAGGGGGCTGTTTGTTTTCGTCTTCTGAGATAAGAGTTTCTCTATGCAGTTCAGGCTCATGTTGAACTCACTTATAGCTCAGGCTGGCCTCAAACTCACAATGATCTCCCTGCCTCAGCCTCCACAGTACTTAACCTCTACAGGTTGAGGGATGGCCTACATCATTTTAGTAACAAAATGTGCTTGAGAGGCCAACCTAAATTCAAACAAACAAAAATAAAAGTAGAAATATTAGCAATGGTACTAATATAGGAATGCATATATAAAATTATTGATTAAAAACGTAGTCAAAACTCATTGCAACTATGTAATAGTGTACTGTGTATCTGCTGATAATGATTTTAAAACAGGTTACTTGTAAAAATATAAAATAAAATAGGTAGTTGTTTAGTTTTCATTGTCTACACTTTGCAGAAGCAAAGGGTCTATGTATCAGAGCCTTCTACCACCTGCCAGTTTCCGCTGCATCCTGCAATCCTATTCCTTGGCCTTACTAGCTTCCTGGATGATTGCTTAAGTCCTCAAGTTCAAGGCTGTATCTCTTTGGACTAGTCATATTGCCTGACCATATAATAAACTATCCATCTTCAAACAGCTGACTTTGCCCAGCATGCTGACCTTAATTTGGCATACCATATCACAGCCTCAGCCAGCTAACACTGTCTACTTGGCCTTAGCCCAAATGATCTGAAAAACATTTTTGAACCATTTCTGAGTGAACCAACAAACTCAAGGTGGAGGGTCTCGGGGTATGTCTGTCTGTCTCTCCCCCCACTTTTGCTGGTACTGAGGACTGAACTTGATCTTTACACTGAGCTACTGCCCCACCCCTAGATCCCTTTTTTAGACAGGGTCTCAATACACCTTGCTAAATTATTCAGGCTGAGTTTGAACTTGCAACCCTCATGCCTCAGCTCTCCAGAAGATTACAGACTCATACCACACACCTTGCTTTACCCACTGTTAACAACAGTATCACAGATTTGCCCAAACATATCTAAAAGCTACATCTAACCATAGCAATTCCATATAATACAACTGGTTCACTACTATTATTCTACAATTCTGATTAGGTTTCTCTAAAATCCTGTTTATTAAATTGCCTCCTTTAAGCATGCTGTTACTAATTTGTTTCAAACTAAATCATGTATCATATGAAAAAATTATATTGCAAGAATGAAAGAGCACTCACAATGCAAGGATTACGCTTCACCTAGATCTCAAAATTAAAATGGGGTTAAAACTTTGCAAGTGTAAAATTTCTTTTTATAGGGGCTGGGGAGATGGCTCAGTGGTCTAAAGCACCTACTTAGAACAAGCTTAGCAAAGCACAGGGACCGCAGTTCAATCCCCCAGCACCACATGCCAGCCAGCCCAGCCCCCTGGTGGGCTGAGCTGGCCACACACACACACACACACACACACACACACACAAATAAATAAATAAATAAATAAATTTTAAAAAATAAATAAATAAATAAAATTTCTTTTTATAAAAGAAAAGCCTAATTCATGTACAGGCTTTTCATCAGCAAAATGTCAATATCCCATTATAATGTGTTCTATACAGAATGATCACACCTTTCACAAAGCATATGAAGCAAAGGCCAAAGACTCTATGTAGAAATCATGTGCTCCCTGCTTTGTAATCAGGCTGGTCATGGTGTGACAGTGCGCCACAGTCCACGCAGTGAAACACATTCAACCTTCAGGTGCCACAAAGCAACAAAAGGAGGCCAAAAATAAGACATAGATACTTATAAAGCTAGGCCACTGGTGTTTTGCTTTTCAAAGAGTAACTGTAAACCAACTGAGTAAAGCAGATACAATGAATTTAAAAATCTCTAAAAATATATCAGATTTTCATAGCCACATGTGACTTTGATTATCTTAGAATCACAAAGATAAAACAAGCTCATCTGTATAAATTTTAAAATAGTTCTCCCAAAGCCCAATGAAATAAAAATTCTTAACACTGTTTTTCATCAAGGATGCTATTGCCTGTAAAACAGAATTTTTTGTGTGTGTTTTTGTTTTTTTTTTGAGGGGAGGGTCTACAGGGTTTTCAGGGTCTCACTACTAGACTGGACTTATAGTGATCCACTTGTTTACAGCCTCCCAAGAGCTGAGTAAAACAGAATTTTAAGAAAGACTTCCTTTCATTATAAAACAAAAACAGAACAGAATATTGCTTTGTATTTGAAAATCAAGAATTTATAAAGCTAAGGAAAAAGTCCTTAATAACAATCAATTCATCATTCTATTTATTTCTTTATTTATTTATTGTGGTACCAGGGATTGAACTCAGGACCCTATGCTTGCCAGGCAAGTACTTATTCTACTGAGCTATCTCCCCAGCCCCTAAAAGAACTCTTTTTTCATTTGTTTGTTTGTTACCAGGGATTGAACTCAGGACCTTGCACTTGCCAGGCAGGTGCTTATACTGCTGAGGTATCTTCCTGCTCTCTTAGTTTATTTTTAATCTTTTATTTATTTGGTACAGGCAACTTGGACTCATAATGATCTTCTTGTCTCAGCCTCACCAGCGCTGATATTATAGGCATGTGTCACCGCGCCCAGTTTCAACTCAGCATTCTTATGTTCAATTTGTGTATACGTCATACAGATTACACAAAGTGTTTTTTTGTGAAGAGCTAGTATACTTAATACATTTTTATCTATTTTTTCATTTTATGTATTTGGTACAGGGTCTCACTATGCACCTCGGACTTGTAGTGATCCTCCTGTTTTCAGCCTCCCCAGTGCTGGGATTAGAGGCTTGTGCCCCACCTTTGGACTCCTTCGTGGGCTCTGCATGCCCCGAGGGCATGGCCAGGGCAGCATGCAGCCCAGGATCAAACCCTGGCCCCTGCGCTTGCCAAAGCAGGCGTGTAGTCTGCTGAGCTATCTCACTGGCTCTACATTTTTGTTTTATAAAAAAATATTTTTTTAATCTTTTATTTATTTGGTAGAGGGTCTTGCTGCACAGCTCAGACTCATAGTGATCCTCCTGTCTCAGCCTCCCTAGTACTGGGATTACAGGTGTGTGCCACCACACCCAGTTTCGGTGGCTAGCACAGTGTATCCAGGGTTCTGGGGCGGGCACAGCATGTGGTACCAGGGATTGAACCCATGTCCTTGTGCTTGCCAGGCAGCCGCTTAGACCACCAAGCTATCTCCAGCCCTACTTAATACATTTTGAAATGTAAATAAATATGAAATTATTTTTAAAGATGAATGGAAAAAAGGTACAAGTCCAAAGCAATCTATGGTACGCAAACTAGAGAGAACTGACTAGCTATTCTGGTTCACGATCAGTTTAGGCTGAGGCCCACATCCACAAGAGTACCTTGTGGTCAACTACCAAGAAGGAGATGAAGGCTCCTTTTTCTTCAAGAAATATTATTAAAAAAGTATAACCAGCTTTAACCTGTATATCTAAAATAAGTAATTAATTTGTCATCTAGGTTGTACACACCTAAAAATGAACAGAAATTTCAAGATCTGTATTACACCAGCATACATTCACTCCTTTCTTCCCCCTCTTTTATTTTTAGGGAAGGGCCTACAGGGTGTTCAGGATCTCACTACTAGATCGGACTCATAGTGATCTGCCTGTTTACAGCCTCCCAGGAGCTGGGATTACAAGCACACACTACCACAGCCAGTCTCTACTGCCAGCTCAGCACACCCCAGGGGCAGAGCTAGCACGGCAGGCCCAGGGATTGAACTCCCAGCCCCTGCGCCTGCTTGTTGGCTTTAATCCACTGAGCTATTTGGCCTACCCTCCCACTCTTATTTCTAAAGTTAATTACATATAATGAAAACTATATTCATCAACAAAACCAACAAAAAGTCAACCTGATGCCTTACAAATAGGAAATGTCAGCATCTTCTCTCAATTACTTTTGAAATTTCAATTACTAAATTCAGTTACTTTGAAAAAATTTTTCAATGGGTTTTACTGCTTATTGAAAAACTTATAATCTTCTTTTCATGAGTCACAAAGTTCTTTATGATCTGCCTGATTCAGACCAGTATCATGCAGCTTTCTTCTGAAATATATCCACTGTATAAGAATTCTGCATCAAGACTTTTACCCTGGGCTGGGGAGATGGCTCAGTAGAATAAGTGCTTCCCTGAAGGGTCTGAGTTCAATCCCTGGATCCACAAAAAAAAAAAAAAAAACACTTTTACCCTGCTGTTACTAGCACTTAATGGACACTGCTTTATACTGTGCTATATGCTCTGCATATGTCATCTTATCCAGTCCCCAAAACAATTATGAAAATAAGGTACTGCTGTCCCTATGCTGCAGATGAAAAAAATTAGGTTGTTTATAAAAGATGATGCAAAGATGCCAAACTGTTCATGTGACTGGCAAAAGGTAAAACCAAACAGAAATGTGTAAAACAAAAACCCACCCAAGGAAGGGTATGGACCAGCTTGATGCAAGCAGCTGAAGACAGGCAAAAAGAACTGGGTCAAGGAAAAGAAAAGAAATGGGAACTAGAGCAACAGTTCTGGGAGTAGGGGTGAGACGCAAGCAAGAGAGAATGTTATGAAAGTAAAGATAAGGACATTGACAAATCTAAAAACAAAAGCCAAGTGAAAACAAGGTGAGTATAAGCCAGGTAAGTGTACTGGTAAATGAGGTAAGTTTACAGAAGGATGAAGACCAAAAAAAAAAAAAAAAAGCTATAGATAGCTCAAACATGACAGCAAAGCAAAAGAAAAACCAATGTTCTAGTGCCTTCTAACAAAGGTAAGTAACTTTTGCTATGATCTTTGCAAGACCTTTTTCTAATAAGTGAAAATTCACAGAAAATACACATCCGAGCTGGCGAGATAGTTCAGTGGTCTAAAGCGCCTGCTTAGGCAAGCTTAAGCAAACGCAGGGACCGTGATTCGATCCCCAGGACCACAGGCCACACCAGCCTTGCCCCCAGGCTGGGCTGAGCCAGACATTAAAGAAGGAAGGAAGGAAGGAAGGAAGGAACGAACAGATCCACTTCTGTCACAGAGTTTCATAAATATGGGCTACATTCCTTACGTAATATGTTGGTTCTTAAATCTTCAAAGTTTTAAAAGGTACAAGATCATATGAAAAAAAAAAAAAAAAACCTCAATTACCTCTGCATACTAGAATCAGTCCAATAAAAAAGCACAGTTGATTGAAGGTTGCATAATCAATTTACTATGTGCTTTACAAATATCTACTACTATCATGTTAAGTAACAGAGGGAGAGAGGACTCGAAAAAGTACTCAGAATCATGTATAGATCCAAAGCCATAGGTCTGGCAAGATAGCTCAGTGGACTAAGCACCTGCTTAGGCAAGTGCAGGGACCACGGTTTGATCCCCAGCACCACATGCCAAGCCAGTCACCAAGACCAGGAATAGTGGCACACACCTGTGATCCCAGCACTGGGGAGGCTGAACACAGGAAGGTCACTGCGAGTCTGAGCTATGCAGGGAGGTCTTGTGTTAAATACATCATTTAAAAAAATAATAAAAACTATATAGAAAGATGCAAAAATACTATCAGCTCCATTAGTGTGACAGGCTTATGCTTTTTCTGTCTTCTCTACTTGTAGTGCTACTAAATACAACTACATTAAATACAATTATTTGTGGGCTGGCCAGATAGCTCAGCAGACTAAAAGCGCCTCCTTAGTCAGAGCACAGTGGCCCGGGGTTCAATCCCCAGCATTCTGAGCCAGCTCCACCCCAGGGTACACTGAGACAACAAATGAGTCTGGGTGTGGGGGCATGCACCTGTACTCCCAGCTCTTGGGAGGCTGAAAACAGGAGAATCACTACAATTCTGGTCTATGTAGTAAGACCCTGTATACCCTGTACTAAATGCATAAAAAATTATTTGTATGCAGACATACAAGTGCATGTGATACACACTCAAACATGTTAAGTATACACGCATTTACACATAATATACTAAAAATACTTCAACACAGTAGTTTTTAAAAACTTTCACTAAGGGCCACTCCTAGAGGACATAGTCCCTGCCTCTGAAGATCAGGGCAAGGGTAAGTGGGGTGCCAGATACAAAGGACAGTGGCATCAAATACACAAAACCTCAGCGTTCAGGGGGGCAGAAAGAAGGTCTTGACTTGTCTCAGGACAGTATTATTATTTTATTGCTACCACAGACAATAATGATGATAATGATAATTATATTATTTTAGTGATCTGTTTCATATCCTTTCTGTTGTTTTTAGCAATTTCTGTTTTCACATGTAAAATAAATGACTGACACATTGTGGCTAAGATTAAAAAATAAATAAATAAATGAAAATAAAGTCTTAGCTAAGATATAACAAAAAACAAGACCAAAGCATAATCTTTCTCATTATTAAAACTTCTTTCCTAACAATCAATATGGAACTACTATGTTGGTCATGCTATAGCCTACATTTGAAATTAAAAGCGCCAGTGGGCTAGAAAGTTGTTATGTTCTATTTACTATATCTTAAGATATTCCAACCTAAGAACTTAAGTAACAGCCTCCAAAAAAAAAAAAAAAAGAAAGAAAGAAAGAAAGAAAGAGTAGCTATACCCCATTCTCTATTATACCTCCAGTAATCCTTAACATTTGCTGTTTTAAAAGTAAAGAGTCCATAACTTAAACACTTCATTATCTTTGAGTTCAAGCATTATTATTCAAATTACAAAATCCTACAAAGCAGGTTATTATTCTGAGTAGAACATACACACTAAATGAATAAAAAAAGAATTTGGACATAAAGAATTACTGACATACTTTACAGACAATCAAGCTTTCAAAGACACTAAAAATGTGTGTTTCATCTAATGATGATGTGAAGTAAAATGTTTGCAAACAGTACATTTATTTCTTTTAATCCATAGCCCACAGTACTTCCTAATCATCCTCATGGCAACACAAAGATCTAAACTTTCAAAAAAGCTGTGATTTTTCTGGCACAGAATTAGGTCCTTCAGCAAAGTTAAATGGAGAAATCAAGCAGAATAGGAAAAAGGTGCCGATGATACATTTTATCTCGTGAGCTCATACCTTCACTAGAAGAGCACCAGCCAGTTAAACACACAGGACTACAATAATTTGGTTTCCATGCTTTTGACAATTTGTTTCCTTCTGTTATGAAGAGTTAAAACATTTTGGTCAATCTTGAAAAAGCAACTGCATTTTTTCCCACATAAAATGCATAACCTATTCCAACTACCAGGCTACTGGTTAAAGTTCAAACTGTGACAGATAAAAATCAAATGCTGCAGAAAAGAAAACACTAACCAGTCTTACATACACTTTTAGTGTCTTTAAAACAAAAGCCAGTGAAAAAGCTTTCCACATGCTGGCTTCCAGGTAGCAGAAACATCTCCTCTACCTTAGGAAAAGTAGAGTTAGGCACAGCAGCATGTGCCTGTAATCCCAGCTACCTGGGAAGTTGAGGCAGGAGGATCATTTGAACCAAGGAGCTCCAGACCACCCTGGGCAGCACAGAGAGGTCTTGTCTCAAAATAGAAGGCAAGGGGACACGGGGAGCACAAATAGCACCTGCAGTAGCAGGAGGAGAAAGAACAAGAAGGAAATGGGGAAAGAGGAGAGGGCAGGGAATGAAAAAGAAGAAAAAAGGATCAGGTAGGGATGCAATGAAGTTAAGAGTATTTCCCCAGCATACACAAGGCCCTGGACTCAATACTCATCACCAAAAGACAAAAAAACGGTATAAACAAAAGCCA
>NW_004524600.1:4112888-4123209 GCF_000260255.1 Octodon degus | reverse complement strand
GGGAGGGAGGGGGAGGGAGGGGGAGGGGAGGGAATGGGGGGAGGGAGGAGAGGCAGGCCCTCCCTGCTCCTAACATTCCTGACAGCATGAGAGTCCTGAAAGAACGCTCCCTAACAGAAACATTTTCTTACAGTACTGTGTTCTTGTATTTGTAATTATTTTTTAACTTGAGATTATTGCAATACACGCCACTGCTGATTACATCACAGTTTCAAAAATATTTATGATTCTGACCTGTTTATAGCCATCCAAAACACAAGGCACTCACCTTCTGCACTTTGGACAGCAGTGCTCATTTGCCTAAAGTACTTTAAATATTACAAAATGCAGCCAAAGACTACAGAGGACCATTCCACAGAACTCTAAACTGAAGAAAATGCTATATAGATTGATGCTACATCTGGGTTACTGCATACTGACAACATGATTACTGCAACTGCAGAACTGAACTTTTCATTTCATTTCAGTTGAAATAGTCATTATGTGGGAAAAGACTATCACACTTGACAGAGAAGTTCTAGAGCTTAGTTTTAATGTTTAAAAGGCTTTTTAGGGGAGACAGCTCAGCAGCTTAAGTGCCTGCCTGGCAAGCGCAGGGTCCCGAGTTTGATTCCTGATATAAAAAGAAAAAACAAACAACCATGTATACAAAAATAAAATAAAAGGCTTTTTGTTAGATAAAAGATTCTTCAGTCGTATGTCCTGATTCTGAATTTTCCCTTTAGGAGGAGATAATAATAAAAACTAGCCCAAATACAAAGATCTTCACAGTCTCATCAGAAAAAAAAAAATTCCTATAGAGTAAAACTTTTTCCTAACGCATAGGATGAAAGAGACGTAACAATGACATTACTTGCCATGGAGAAAGGGGACATTACTGGTGGTCTTAGGTTCTGTCTCCCAGAACAACCAAAAGAAGAAAATGACTCACTGTTTCATCTATGGGCTAAGAGTCATACTACTATGCAGTTTCTTCCATGATTTTGTTTTGTATCTTTATCTAGCCAAATGATGTCCCCTGATGCAAAGAGGAGATTATCATAAATTTTTCCAGTACTTGGCAGAATATCAAGTGGATGCTAGCAAGCAAACAAATAAGGAATACTAGGACACTTACAACTTCCACAATAAAAACTCAGACCACTTGTTCAATTCTACTAATTCAACCATGCCTGAGAAAAATACAGTATATTATTTGAAAAGGCAGAGTCAGAATAGCCTCCTCCCAACTGGGCCACTGTGTATTTCTCTGTAAAGAGAGTACTAGAACTGGACCTACCACATAGACAATGCACATGGAGTTATTAGCACTGTGCTTGATATCTATTCCTTGTTTAATAAAGTATATTATCATTTAATATTTAATATTTTAGTACAATGCCAAAATAATTGATTTCCTTTCAGGATCCTAGTAGTGTGAGGGAATTTGACCTATATAACCTATAGTACCTATAAAAAGATAACATGTGAGTTGTTACTTAGAAATTTCATTATAATCCATGGAAAAAATACATTCTAATATTACAAAGTACACATAGAAAATATTCTTAGTGTTTGATTCTGAAATGACAACCCTCAAATAAAAGATTTTAACAATGGTAAAAGAAAAATACACAGTAAAGATTTTTACCTTCACTGGTCACTTTCTTAACACAAAATTATGGCCACAGAGCTGATTCCTCAAATGCAATGATCTCTGCTCTAAAAAGTTACACCAGGGGCCAGGGAGATGGCTCAGCGGAATAAGCGCTTGCCTGGCAAGCACAAGGGCCTGAGTTCAATCCCCAGTTCCACCAAAAAAAAAAAAAAGGTTACACCAGACAGAGAAGTCTTCACCAGACCAGCTGACACGTTATTTTAAAAAATACCCAAAACACATTTTTAATTCAATACATCACAAAACTTATTTTCCTAGAAATGTTTGAAAATAATCTTTGTACAAGATGACTTTTTCAGGCTGGCTAGATACCTCAGCAGATTAAAGCACCTGCTTAGGGTGACTGGGGTTGACTCAGGGACTGGAGTTGATCCCCAGCATGCTGTGCAGGCCCCGCCCCCGGGCTGTGCTGAGATAATGACAGACTGGGCATGGTGGTGCATGCTATAATCCCAGCACTTGGGAAGCTAAGAACAGGAGGATTACTACAAGTGCAATCTGTGTAGCGAGACCCTGTAGACCCTGTACTAAATACATAAAAAATAAATAAAACAAATAAACACAATGACTTTTTCCCTTCAGCCTACAAGTTTAGTAAAATATCCACCACCTTTAATAAAACAAAACGGCAGCATGCACTTGAAGTTAACTAAGCTTTGACTCCTATCACCTGATAACCAGGTCAAAGTACATGTCCCCTCAGCCTTCATCCTGCATTTCCTTAAAATCTATTAAATGGGGACAAATAAAATCTGTCAACTAGGGTTGTTGCAAGGATTAAATAAAAGAATTCAGAAGACAAGCGCACAGAGTCCCACCATAGGCCAGACACAACCCCAAATACACAGGCTTCCCACTCCCATCTGAGCAGCTCTCAGACCTCTGGAGAACAGTCAGGAGACATTTAGGGAAACCCACACATGAAGCAGCCCACAAAGCACCTGGGCACAGTGAAACCAGCAACTCTACCTCTCTCTCTCCCAACAAAATCGGGTTTTAAAACAAAATCTCTACTTTTCTTCCAACCAGCTTTAAGCCTCTTCTAATTTCCTGTTCACTCTGTAGTCTACTGCAACTTCCCTTCCTCCTGACCATCTTCCATGGATCTAGATTCCAGCAGCCATGGCATCACCTACTCTAACAGACATACCCTGGGCCTTTCTTCCTTCCAGAAGCCTTCATTTCCCATGTTGCTGTGGATTCTCCCAAGTTCCCATCTCCCTTTCATATCCTTAAATGCTCTCTCCAGCTTTCTCTTTTCTCCATGTAGATATTCTCAAGGGCAATCTCAAAAATCCCCTCTCAACACAAACAGTCAAGAAACCACATTTGGGCTCTTCCACTTGGAATCCTGTTTTCATTCTACCAACTCAAATGCATCCATTCAACTGTCTGAAACACATCTCAAACCCAGCATGTCCTAAACCACAGTCTGGAACTAAACATACAGAATGGTCCAAAAGCAAAAACACCTTCAGAAAACTACCATACCACTCTTTGTTCTGGAAAGCCATCTTCATGGCTAGAATTAGAGCCCCTCAACTCCCAATGATGGAAAATATAACTTAGTGTCTTTATTTTTGCCGTGGGTTGCACTGAAAATGGTAGACTGGAATCAACTTGATGGGATTCCAATAATGTAACTTTGGGATTACAAATATTGGCTTCTTGGACCGAGACGAGGATCTGCAAGGGTCTCCTACAATTGGCGCTCAACGTGGCTGGAACACACGACCTTTTCAACACAATGACCACTTACCAGAATCACATATGGGCAATCCACTGGACCTTGCGTGACCAATTTAGAGAAAATCAAGAGATATTACGATCATCAGAGCGGTTCCATGGCCAGAATCCAACCCATCTACACAACACATCAAGCTCTCTCCTGAGACCTCAAGCAATGAACCTGAGAGCACATCCTCCACCCTCCCGGAAGGCCTGCAGCAGACTGTTCATGAGGCTTGCCACCTAGTTAACTGCCAGGTGTGTCACAGAGGATTCTCAGCCTAGCAACCGCTATGGGCTATACAGCCAGAAATGACACTGCTCCAGCTTCTTCAAAGCAAAGAAGGGGGAACTGTGGAGGACCACCTGAGCAGCCCTCCTTGAAAGAAGAGCGAATGTCTCCATTTTGACTGAGCCTGACCCTATTTCCTTGTATTGTTCTGTACAGAACAGCTGGCTATGACTTCTATTTATCCTTCAATTGGCCTTAAGCACTGTGTATTGGTCTAGCTGAGGTGCGGGTGATAGTCTTTGAAGGTGGCATAAGTGTTTCCCTGGTAACTTTTACCTGCTGCTCTTTAAGGTGAGCCAGGTCAAGACAGGATGGAAGAGCCAGTGCTCCAACTGGTTCCGCGCTGCCAGCTGGGATCAAGCCTCCTGGCATCGAGCCTCGAGACAGAGACTATGACTTCTTGGGGCTTGAAAGACTACATCAAAGCTGAAGCACCAGACTTACCAAAACATTAGATACTATATAATGCAGATTATTCTCTCTGCATATCCTCTCTGCATATGGCAGAGGTGAATGCAGGCCACCCACCTAGCTCAGCTCATAGTAGTCACCTACTTTCCACAATTTTCAATCAATCCTCCTCAAGCCACTCCTCCACTGAATAAAACCAGGTGAGGCCCTGGGTTGCTCTCTTGGTTCCAGAAAGCCATCTTCATGGCTGGACATAGAGCCCCTTGACTCCCCGATGATTAAAACTAAAACAAAAAAAATAAAGAAAACTACCATAGCACCAATGTGGTTGCACATGCCTATAATCCTAGCACTTAAGGACACCTAGCAAGACCTTCTTTCAAAATTAAACATGGCAGTCAACTCAGCTCAGTCAGAAGGCCCTGGGTTACATTTCTGTAATACAAACACAGACACACACACACACAGCGTCAATACTATGAATCAAGAATTCTGTCCAATTTCACCTTTTCTGCCCAATTTCAATGACATGAAGGTGACATCAGATCTGCAAGTCATCACTCCAACTATGGAGAACAGAAATGCTACATCTGATCACTACACGGTGACCTAAGAGGTGTATGCTGAGCATTTGCAAAACTACAGAAATAACTGTGATACTTCCTAATTGAGTTTGGTTACATATTCATATATAGCCCCATTACTAAAGTAACCAAAGTTACTTTAGAAGTACCTAGCTTGCTTGGTTCTCTCATGTCCTATGCTTTTAATTATCAGGTCCTCAGTCTTGGGGCCAATGGTTATGGACCAACATATACATTACTGTAAATCATTTTATATGTCATAGTAGTCCTTCTTATATGTATCAAGATTCATACTAAACAATGAATTCTGGGTTGCAAGTAAATATTTACTTCTTCAACTTGTCTACGTAAGAATTTGCCCATAAAGTAATAAACACATTCAATTCTTTTGAATTCCCCCTGACTGCCCTATAAAAAGGGTAACACCTCTATGAAGATGGTTGGTTCAACTATCTTCAGGATTAGGTTAATAATGTCACTATAAACAATAGAGTAAAATAAAATATAATTATAAAATAGAATACAAGACAAGAAAATTTACATTTAATTATAGTTAAGAACATTATAAGGATGCATTATTTAGAAATAGAAACAGCCTTAAATTAAGGAGTAAGAGACAAAGAAAACACAAGTTGAAAATGCAGAAAACATACATAAACAGAGTCAGTATTCTGATCTTTCATACTGTTCAGATACTTCTGCAGTATTGGTTAAGTGGAATTTAATTTACACTGCTTAAGTAAGACAAGGTTATGAGTCAAACTGATTTTTTATATTGTGAGATTTGGCTTAACTGACAAATTTTGAAGAAGAGCCAGGTGTGGCAGTACAGATATAATTCCAGCAGTTGAGAGGCTGAGGCTGGGGGACTGCCCTGAGTTTGAGGCCAGCTTGGGCCACACAGTGAACTCAGAGCAAGTCTGGAATACATAGCAAGACCCTGTCTTTCAAAAGCAGAGACAGAGACAGAGAGCTAGAGCTAGAGCTAGGGACATAAAGGAAAATTTTTCCCAGCACAAACCTTACCCATATGATATAAGAGAAAGACTAAAGAGTCAGCACTCTTCCCAACACCTGAGGCCTATCCAGCCAAGAGGCTCATTAGCGAAACCAAGAGGCATTCCACTAAGTGCTATAAAATCTTTCCACCACCCCTGAATCTGGCTAGGAAGGGGCTGTGTAGCATCAGCAAAGAAAGACATAATCACAACTAAGTGTCGTAAAACACACTTGCCAAAGAAGGAGAGCTGTTTTCTGCCTTAAGTGCTTTTTTATGTTTATGATTCCAATTCATTTCCTGTATTGTTTTGCTTTTTGCTGTACTTTTAACACATTCCTACCAGCTTGAACCACAGGTAGCATATGCATGACTGCCCCATTGGACAGCTTGTGCCAATGGTAATACAAACAGTTCTAATCACTTTTTACTAATTAAATAAAAGGCCACCTAATAATGGGATAGTCATGCATGTACCAGTACTGGTTCAAGCTGCCAGGCAGTGAGGCATATAAACTATGTGAACATGTAGTATCTTGACTCTTCTAACTAAGTATGCTAATTTTGGTATTTGGCTGACAACTTTCACTACTGCTGTAGTTCACAATGGGCACATAATAAAACATTATATTTTATCTTACTGTTTCTTCCTTGTGCTTTGTTGGTTTCTCTCTTCTTCTGGTCCCTACCAGATAACTTCATTCCTACTTCCTAAGCCTTTATGGAAGAGATCTGTCCTCTTTAAACCTTAACAGACTAGTTCACAGTCTCTTCTGACAACTCAAAGCAAGGACCCAGATCACAGCATGGAGCTGCCCTGATAAATGAATGTAAATTTAGGTCTGCTGGCACTACCAGAAAAACGCAAAACAGCCCTTATGCCGCTGTTCCACATTTTCCTTTTCTTAGTCTAATAATGACAACGGAGCCATACATCAAAAGCTCTTCAATTATAACTATAATTTTACATGTATTAACAAAAATTAAAAAGTACATTAACTGAAAAGTTTACCTATAGTTTTTCAATGACCTCTTGAGAGACAGAAGGTAAGTAGGGCCCAGCAATAAACAGCCAGACACTGCCCTCTAAATGTCCACCTCCTTCCCCTAACTCTTGATGCACAAAAGGGTTTGAGAACCCTTAGGTGGAAATGATATAGGCATTAACACAGGCAAACCTGGGTATTGAAAAACTGTCTTAATTCTACCAGTTAGCTTGTCTGTATAATAAGGATAATGATACAGGTATGCATAGCTGCAACTATTCTCACAATTATTTATAGTACTGCTACTATTTATGGCTATCCTAAGTCTCTCAACCTGCATTCCTTGAGAAACCAAGAATGAGGAGCAGTGTATTTATAAGAATTTTATCAATCATTCCTGACTAGAAAGAGAAGTCAAGTTCATCTCCCACACAACTACCCTCAAAACTCATGCAAGCCCTTACTGATGACTCACTACCAGGGTGACATTTCTCTTGTCTCAACTACACCCTGCTGGCCACTCTCCTTCATTCTGCATACCTCGTTCTCCCAGGAGGACCACTCTGTACTTAGCCACTGTGATATTAATTACATGTCCACCTTGCTATTTCACCAATCACTTTGTCTCTTTAAATGCAAGCCACTGGCTCCACCCCATCCTTCCAATAATCTAATTTTATGGATGTGCTTGATGCTCCATCTTCCCAGTAGCACAACGGAGATGCTGCCAGCACAGGAACCCTGCACATAGGGGCTCACACCTTTATTAATATCTGCAGCAGAATGGAAGTCCCCAAATGTCCAATCTTCTGCATGAACATGCTCACATATTTTGGTCAATTTTCTTCATGTCAAAGGATAACTTTGCTTCTACCTTAGTCCACCTTGCCCATTAGGTATATTCCCCACACTGATGATCTAAGGAATAACCTTTTTGTTACCCTACAGAAAAAGACAGCTATCTACAATTCCTCCCCTCCCCCACCCCAGGTCTGTGAAAGTACTCTTTGACCTATAACATTTTATAAACCCTAACTGCAAGGAAAAACTCGCCCTGAAAGCCACATAAGCTCTCATAAATTTCACTTTTCACCACTCACCTACTGCCAAGAAAATACTGGAGTACCACCTCAGATCAATTAGAACTTTCCTTCTAAATACTGTCATATCCACCTAATCAAGTATCATGACTACTACTGATGCTGAGTTGAAATACAAGTATATTTATAAACAAGGCATAGAGAAACACCCTTAAAACTAGTTTTATTGAATAAAAATTAAAATTTTCATTGCTTAAAAAATAATTTGTTTTTAATTACATTTCTTAATATTATAAAATATGTGGTTTTATCATATTTATCAAAAGTTTTATCAAAACTTCTATCATAGCACAAAGAAAAAAGTTTGTTTTTAACCAGCATAGGTTATGTATTCATCTCTCTGATTTTCTAAGGACTTCTATCTTTGAAAGGTTCATCAAAATTAAATATATTTAAGACCATGAAAGCACACAATATTGAAAGTATTTAATTCTCAAGTAGCATTGGAAAATAAACAGAAACTCAAAACAACATTTCAAAATTTGAGTGGGGAAGAAAAAGAGAGAATAGGGCCAGGGAAATGGCTCAGTAGAATAAGTGCTTCCCTGGCAAGTGCAAGGAGGGCCTGAGTTCAATCCCTGGTTCTGCAAAAATAAAAATAAAAAAATAAAAGAGAAAGAACACTCAAAACTAATCAGAAATGCCCCCAATAAGAATTTTTTGTTTCTCTCGCTCTCGCTCTCGCTGTGTGTGTGTGTGTGTGTGTGTGTACTGGGAATTGAACTCAGGACCTTGTGTTTGCCAGGCAGGTACTTGTGCCACTGAGCCATGTCTCCAGCCCTAGACTTTCTATAGGGACACAGCAGGTAATCTGTTTTATCTGTTGCTCTGCAGATCCCGCACATCGGCTCAACGCCCACACCACAAGAGTTTTCATTCTGGACCAGGCTGAAAGCCTGCTCGCCTATACATACTTCCTATGTTATCTGTCCATGTTCCATGTGAATCCAATTTCCTTGCATTACCTCTGCCCAGGTCAAGGATGAATGGCTGTCAAATTCCCAGTGGAATAAAAAGAAAAACCTTTCTTCCTGAGGCAGCAAGTTTCAATTCACAGAACACATGGCTAATCTACATATGTGAAGGTCACGGCACTTCAGTCAGAGAGGTTAAGAATGGAACAGCTCACGTAAGAGGTTGTCTTAAACATCTTGGCACGATGCCCAGCAAGTAAGATTGTTGAAAAGCAATAGACAGCTTCTGGCAGCAGCAAAGGGAAAAATATTTTGATCATGTGACGCTGTACACACTACCTAGATTATCTCACGTGCGAAATTTTGAAAGTCACTAAAAAAAAAAAAAAAAAAAAACCATATACAGTTTCTTTATCAGTTTAGCCATGCTAGTACATATTCCTCTTCATAAAACACATTCACATGGAATTTCTAGGTACACTGAGAATAAAACTTCACACTGACAGCTACTTGGTTTAAATATCTTGACAGTTGATGATTATAACTTCTTTATATTAGTTTTGTAATGAAGCATGAAACTACTTAGACCAGAAAAGGGTATACTAAAATTATATCCCTTTAAATCATTCAAACATGACTGTCTTAAATAAAATTATTCTTTTCTACTTCTTCCCATACCTCTCTCTCACTAATAATAGAAACATGAGGGAAATTATAGAAACTTAATCATGACAAGACAAAACAGAAGCTGAGCATGTTGGTACATGCCTGTAATCCTAGCAATCTGGGAGGCTGAAGCAGGAGAATCCCAAGTTCCAAAATAGTCTGAGCAATTCAGCAATTTAGAAAAGGGTTAGAGTTGTTCCTCAGTTTAAAAAGCCCCAAGTTCAATCCCCAATACTGAAAAAGAAAAAAAAAGAAAAAGGAAAACGACAAAACTATTTTTTTGCCTCCCAGTTTTACTACTCAAATGCAAAATTAAAAAAAAAAAATACTAGCGTTTTAAAGTGATCATAGTTCTGGCACATCTCACAACAGAGGAGGAAGGGCAGTCTTGCTCCACATGGTGGACATCAGGTGAGAGAAGAAACCTGGAAGCTGTGAGCAGGCTTCCAACTGGGTGAGCAGGGCCCCCTCCTCCATATTTTCTGCATCAGCCAATGAAATTAGAGCTGGCAGGAAAGGGGAAATAGAGATTTTTCAATGCCAATAAACTCTTAACAAGTGTGACCATACTTTTAACCTACCTCCTACATGGAGAAAACTAATTACAGCAAAAGATCCAATATGGAAATTGTAAGACTACCAACAACTTCCCTCAACTCAAAATTTTGATTGCTATGAGGCCACAGTTATTCAACCTACGTTGTTAACTAAGTGGAATAGTAAGTAATATAAAAATACCTAACAAACAACTTATTTAATTAAGCAATGATATTTACCTACTCAGTAACTATCTAAGTACATCCCTCTATGCTAAACAACGAACGTGATATTTAACAATTTGCAAATATTCTCTGGGTATCTATCTGGTTCAATGCTCTACTCAAAAGGTGTTAAGTACCATCAACAGATGGTAAAATTATCTTCAAATATCTATCGTCTAAATGTATTTCTCCCTGCTAGTTAAGAACATGACTGTTGCAGGGGCG
>NW_004524600.1:4102206-4112788 GCF_000260255.1 Octodon degus | reverse complement strand
CTTACTTCTCCTAAACACTTGTCAACGTAAAGACATAGGGTTGAGGGAAAAGGTACAAAATGATTTCAACTAAGAAAAAATCTTCAAATACTAATTTATTCTTTCTTTGAATGAAGCATGAGATTTAGCTTAAGGTTTAAGGTTTTTTATTTTTGCTCACAGGTGTTCAATTTCTTCACCAACATTTGTTAAAAAAGTTACCTTTTCTCCATTATTCTATACCTTCATCATAAAACAGTTGACTGCATTTGTATGTTTATTTCTGCATTCTTTATTCTACTTATTTATGTATATAGAATGCCATATATGTATGGCAATTTAACTGCTTACCCATGAGAAAAATTGTTACTCTACTGAAATACAGTATCCATTTCATTGCCAAGCAGTAGAATACTACTACCATACTTTATAAAGTCTAATCATAAAAATTCCACAAGCGTTCTTTTCCACTCCTTTGGACATGTACAAAGCAGAGCGATGTGAAGAAACTTGCCTGAGGTCACACTGCTAGTAAATAAATATCTCATCTTTAGTGTTCTCTAAGCTGCTCACTTTTGGCTCTTGCCCTTGTCCTCACTTCCATTCTCTCATCTCATCACCTGGTTAACTTCTGCTAATAATCAAGTCATCACTTATCAGTAGAAGCTTTCTGTTCCTACCCTAAATCTTACCCCAGCCCACATGAAAAGCTTCCATAACAACTACACATCTCCCACCTAATTCCTTTACACTCCACTGGCTAGCAAGTTTGCTTGTCCTTAATCATCAGACCCTAGACACCAAGCAAACCTATCATCCAACAAGGTGCCAAGCACACACCAGGTTCTACCCATGTTCCTGAAGCTCATGAAACAAAGCTAACATCCCAAAATCCTGACATATACAGATTGTTCAATAAGATGAAGTTAAAGTACTTGAATATTAAGCCTTTCATGCTAATAATAATTGTGAACCTATGTCTGTAGTAGAAAAATCACTATCGGGCTGGTGAGATGGCTCAGTGGTCTAAAGCACCTATTTAGAACAAGCTTAGCAAAGCACAGGAACCGTGGTTCAATCCCCCAGCACCACATGCCAGCCAGCCCCGCCCCCTGGTGGGCTGAACTGGCCACACACACACACACACACACACAAATAAATAAAAATTTTTAAAAAGAAAAGAAAAATCACTATCACCATATAAGTGACATAAAAAACAAAATACAAATAAGGATCACTTTTTCATCAATGTCACAGCACCCAAGAACAATCTCCAAATTCCGTCACTGGTCTTCCACTGTAGACAGTGAACTCTGACTGAACAGATTTTCTTGCAGCTAATACTGGAAAAGCTAATCTTGGAAACGAATGATATGTTCCTCAAGAAGTTTTCATTTCAGATACATTACCCACTACTCTCCAAACACTCCTTAGGCGAGGCACTTTAAGGGAGATAGTCTTTGAATAAGAAACGCAGAGCAATGTAGCCATACACTTTAATTCTAACTCTATAAAGTATTGTGAATTTAAGGTAATTCACAAGGGAAAATTATGGATCATATGCTATATTTACTTTGTGTCCTAAAAACCAAGTGGTACTCAGGAAGTATTTGTTCACAATAGAATTTTGTCCCTGGTAGAAGCTTAGCTAAGTCTCAGCATAACAGACAAGCTGCTCTCTATCTGAAGCAGGTCTCTGCATCTTAAGATCTAACATTCCATATTTTGACTATTTAAAAGCAGTCTTAACCTCCATGTGTAGTAAATTATAACTTTGCCAGGGACTAAATCTGAATAATGTATTCAATGAAATTGAAGCAGAGAAGCAAGTTACTTAGCTAATAAGAAGCCACAATCTACTGCCCAGACTCCTAGAGTTAAATTTTCACTCCTTAGCACAAGGTAGTGTTTCTAAGGTCTACCGAGAATTTAAAAAGAAATATAACATGAATGGAGTGGCAACTTGGGTCCAATGACCGAAACTCACAGCAACTCCACCAGTTATGAAAACAAAGCATCCCAATCAGTATCAAACTATGGTTTATGAGAAAAATTATAGTAGAATGCACAAAATTTTAGTACTAGCACACATCTCAGTCTATATCCACTTGAACATGTCTGAGCTCTTTAATAAGCTATCCAACGGTGCATAGCTGATTAGGCACTCTTCAAAGTAGCACAGAATTTTGAAGGTGGGAAGGGCTGGGCATCAACTAATTGAGGCCATCCTCAACCACACCTTGAAGTGAGGGAGAGCAGATCAAGAGACTTAGATCCAACCTGGGAAGAAAGGTGGGCAAATAAGAAATGTACCACGTACAGAGGTCTCAGGATCTACTCGGACGACCTCTACCATACAGTAACATTCCAGACAAGGAAACTGAGCCCCTACCAGATGGCAGAGAATAGGCACTGAAGCCCACATATGTGCCAAGGTCTTACCAGCTCCAAGCCATGAAGTTTCCATTACATCAGGTTGCCTCATAATAGTCTGGCTCTCTCATAAATCCTCATGAACACCAAAATAAATAAATACCCAGATGCCAGTTCCTGCAGAAATAAATCTGCTTCCTCAGAAAAATACTCAGCTGCAGCAGTGTTTTACATTTCTATTTCTAAAGTCATCCATGGCTCTTTAGGTAAGGTGAATTTATTATAAAAATGTGAGCTGAAAAATGAAATTTACAGGACTTTACAACAGGTTTACAGTTTGATATATGGTCACTGAATCTTAAAATTTGGTTCTTTAAATTCCAATAACTAGATGCCCAATTCTGAATCAATTTTGGAATTACCAATCATTTCAGTATGAAAGTATAAGGAAGAAGTGACAGAGTAATTAAAATCTATGAAGTAGAGGGAGCGGTTAAACCTCTAAGATGCTCATCACAAAAAGAAACAGGAGGCGATACTAAGAATTCCGGAACTGTTTCCACCAATCATCAGTGCCTTGCCTTCTGAAAGGTTTATTTCAGGACCCAGAAGCAGTAGCTGAATTTACTCCTCAGCCAGCATACATTATCTAAACAGTTACCAAAAATACCCCAGCAATCTATGTGTCTTCCTAAATCTGAGCAGACTGTTTAACTATTTAAACAAGAGTCTATGTAATGTAAAAAAGTGAGAAAAAATAAAAAGGACCATCCTATATAAGTTTAAAAATGATTCTATTTTTCTCTCTTATTATTCTCTGTAGTCAAGCTACATTTTGCCCTGGCTCAAAGCCAGTACTAACTGTTAGAAATGGAAGACTCACTAGATAGCATCAGCTGTACAACACCAACAAACCATTATTTGTGTTGTCAAAATCCACTCCCCCCACCACCACAAAAATTCAGGCCCCTAGACTGCTTACCCACATGACTACTATTCACACTCTTGTTAAGCCAGGTAGTTCTAGATCAATGATGCCAAAAATCCATGATCATGGTACTGTGGGAGCAAGCTTTTTGGCAGTACCTGTAATTATCAGCACTTGAAGTAGCAGTACCACAGACCCCAGCTAAAATGAACTGTGCCTGCCACAGCACTGACTGAGAAAATGGCCGCTCACTAAATAATTTGTCAACTGATGGTCTATAAGCAGGCATTTACCTACTAGTTAGTTCACAGCATACAAAGATGCTAAATGTTTACAGCTGAAGGAACCATTGCTTCCCCAGTGTAGCCTCTTAAAACAATAAGACATTTCCTACAAGTTCTCCAGTTCTCTCGAGTGTTACAATATATAACTGATCATGCTAGACTGCTGCACATGCTTGCTATCCCAACACTTAGGAAGACTGCTTCAAGTTCAAGGACAGCCTGTGCTACATAGTGAGACCCTGTTTTAGAAAAATAAAAAATATATAACGATCATATAAAAGGCTAATACATCAGCAACAGTTTAAACACAACTCTAAGGTAAGCACAGGCACAGGATGTAGCCTCCTCCTACTGGTGAGGCTATGGCAGGGGAATCTCAAACTCAAAGGCAGCTTGGGAGATTTAACAAGACCCGGCTTCAAAACAAAAAATTTTAAAAATGGGAGAGGGATATAACTCAGGGCCAGGCTCTGGCTTCAAACTCTAGTATACAACAAATAGCTAATACTTACCCACTAAAAACCAGCCCATTAATAAGAAAGTATCTAAGAAGTCTCCCTTTACACTGGACCAAAAATTTTAATTAAAGGAGCAAGAGTCTTTAGTAATTTTTCCATGCACAAAAAATTTCTGTAGTTCAGTGGAGGACTAGAAACTAACACAAGCGAAGAGCACAAATTTGAGGGCAGAGGACACTAGGAAAGAGGACATGGACACAAGCATTAGCTGGCTGAATGGCTGCAAGAAATTTACCATTGCAAATGCTTTTTACTAAGAGAAGAAAGATAAAACCAATCACATTCAAAAAGAGGCTAAAAGGAAAACAGTGACAGAAATACAAAATGGAAAAATGATCATGGCAAGAGTTCATTTCCAAAACCTACCATCCCACAAACTCCCAGGACTCTCTCAACAAAATACCCTAAACCTCTAAGCTATAAAAAGGCTCAGAAAAGCTTTTAAACTTTTAATGACACATCTGGCAATGGAAGAACTAACCTACTCAATACATCTCAAAAAGCCCAAATCTATGAAGATTTTCCCAAAGTTAGAATAGGGAAGAAGTAACACAGTGATTGAAAAAAAAACAAAAAACAAAAAAAACTCTAACATTCCAAAGGAACATTTGAGAAAGAATTTACTAATTAACGAACCGTGAAGTAACAGTTAATGGTCATAACAACAAGATTACTTGCAATACACCCTAATGGATAACAATTTTAAAATTTGACATGGAAAAAAGGGAAAAGAAAATGTGTATTATGTGTTTAGAAAGATGAAAAAGTTGTAGAGATGAATGGTGAGGATTGTTGGGCAACCATGTGGCTACACTCCATGCCATTGAACTGTATATTTTAAATGGCTAAAATGATCAATTCTATGTTACATGCATTTCACAACTGTAAGAGAAGACATCCACATAATTGCTTAGCATTTTACTACAAAAAAAAGTGTTAATAGTATTGTCACCAAGAATGTTCTTCTACATTTCATCAATATGGCTTCCCTTCTAGAGCTGCCATAAGGAATGACTTCTTGCCTGATTGTCAAGACTCAAGCTTCCCTCAAGGCTCAAACAAAACACTGAGAAGTGTGCCGTACAGAGCAAGCCAGCAAAGGCTGAATCTGCCAATTCAAAAGGACTGTCCTGCTGTGACAGATCTATTTCTGATTCTGCTGCCATCTACCTGATTTTAATAATGGAAATAAGAGTGCCTACCGGTGAAGCAGACATACTTAAGATTAAGACCTTAATCTCTTTCCCAGCAATAAATATCACTCAAAAAAAAAAATTAATTTCATCATTAATTCATCTGTCAAACTTAGTAGCTTTCTAATATTTTTGGCATTGATCCATACAAAAGTGGGTTTGAAAACTGCCTGCTGGAATCTATTCAAGTAAGTAAATAAAAGGAAATAGTTTTCTTAGAATTACTCTAAGTCAAAGACTTTGAAAATAAACTGTTTGGTTGAAACTTATTGTGAACCCACATATTATATGTTAATAAACTTAGTCATTAATAAAATAAATGGTTAAAATTATAGAATGCCTAAAAATGATATAATTTATTCAAATGTAAGCACAGCATTAAATAAATGGGTACTTAAGGACATGCAGGTAATAACTGAAATTATTTTCATTTCACCAATTCACTAAGACAAATCAATATAGAATATCTCTGATTTTAGATCAGTATTTAATCACTCAATTGAACAAAAAAGGACCACTTAGTCTTATGCAAATAGCTTGCAAACTGGAAAGAGCAATACTGTAACAATTCTTCATCTATGATACATAAACATGGTCTTGGTGGATGCGAGCGGGTTCTGCTCGCTGCTCCTCCCCCACACCACAGGGAACTAGGACTTAGGATTCCTCAGCCTCAAGCATGCATACACAGCAAGTGTGCAGTACAACTGTTCGTGTTCACAGAATCATAAATCCTCTTGTACAGGAAAAGACACCTCTGAAAAGCATGCAACCAAAGCTCGCTCAATTTCAAAATGGCCTGAGAGGACACTGTATGACCTTAAAGCAGAAAACAGTGTTGTCAAATGTCATAAAAATTATATAACATCTACTCTGAAAATCTAAATATTGAAAAAAATTAATGGGATTGAGCTTTACTAATTTTCATTTTCAGCCTCCATAAATCTGTTATTTTTATGTTGACACATAACAATTCTATCAAATATAAACATCAACCTCAAATTTACAAATCTATACATATCCCAAAATGAAAGTGACACAAATAAAACATTATGCCCTTCTCCACAAAATATGGTTCAACGTGTACAGGATCTGGGCAGGGTCAGTTTGTACAAAGCACTGGGAAACGCCTCTACATCCAGGGCCGGCAAAACGCTAAGGCAGCTTCCTGTGCTAGTACATCCAAATTTGCATCTCCAACTGCTTGCAAAACGAGGAGGAAAATTCCATGGACCCATAGTAAATTTAAAATCAAACCACACTACTCCTAGGAGAAGACAGAGTTAAATTAATTAACCGATCATCTTCTAGATTTGCTGGTGAGTTCAGCATGAAACCTACAGAAATTAGTGTTCCTACTACATCAGAAGTCATTTTTAGACATACTCAGCCCCAAATTATAAGGGAATAAAGTCTATCCATAAAAAATAGAACTTACAACTCAACCCTTTTGCATTACACCTGTTTCCTTTAAAAGATGTCTCTGTCTAGTAAAACTATCAAATGAGTTTATACTGTCTCCCAATACACTGTCTTATACTTTCAAATCTGTTCTCAAGCCAAAATCATTTTTACACAAGAGTAAAGATGTTATTTTCTTCTATTCCAGTAAAGGAACACAATATTTAAAGATTAAGTATATCAGCAAAAGTATCCAAGTATGATCTAGATTATTTTTATAATCATGACACAGTTTTTTCTGATACATGCAGTATGATGCTGAGAAAAACAGAATATAAAAAGCCTGGCCAATAATATGTTATGAAATATAAGTAAAACCAAAGGGAAAGAAAAGTCAATACAGACCAATGCACGGTAAGAACATTTTGTTCCCTAGATTATGCTTTTTCAGTATTAATATAAACAAAATTTAAGTGATCACTTAGATTGGTAGCTATTAAGTAACAGAAAAAATTATCAAAATTAAGCAGCATAAAAATCAGGATCCCAAATAAAAATAATTTTAAGCCAAAAATAGATTGATAGCACATAATACAAACTGCAGACATTTTGCTGTTATTTTCTTTTTTGTGTGTTTTTAATGCTAGGACTTCCCCTATGAACCACTGTTACCAAGTCAACCTAACTGTACAGCAGCCATCCATACCTTGGCAAATACATAAATTTAGGATCCAAAAAATGTTTGCAAGATTTAAAATATCAGATAATGTAAGACTTCATGGAGAGTGGAGTGATCTTATGATACAATGTATCTTATACACATCTTAAGGTTATTGGGAACATATTTGTAGCTGCCTGCTTTGTAAACCAGCTAATCACTTTTAACGGTAAGTAATGGTAAAATTGTATTTTACAAGATGATGACAAAATGCTATGCATGGAATTCAGTATAAAAGATATGTCAGCAGACTTCAGTATTCCTTCTGAAACTGCTTTATGTGAATACTTAACTCAGAAAACACTAGTAACAAACGGAATTATAAAACATTTATTTCATTCTCTTAAAAACACTTTCCCTCCTAAATGTATGTTTTATGCTCAATTACAAAAACATTTGACACTCAACATAATAACTTCCTAAAATCAAAAATGAAACTAAATATATTAAGAGCAAAAAACCTCATCACTTAACATGAATAGTATTTTATAACCTACAGTTAAATATTTTAGACAAATGACTGTTTCTTATGCAGTTATCATAATACTTAGTAATTATTAGCCTTCCAAAATGAAAAAGAAAAAAGGTGTACAAAAAAGCCACACATTTCACATGTTAGCAGTAATGTACCTAAGAGAAATCTGTGAATCAAGGTCGTATGTCCATCGTTTTTTCCCCTCCAAGATAAAAAAACTATTCCCAAGGGTCACAGTGAGACCATAATGCATTCATTCTCATCGTAAGAAAACAAAATACTTAAAATAATGGTACCATTAAGAAATAATGTTCTAAAGTAACATGCTGTCTCTAAAATCATTTGTCATTGACAAAGATGTTAAACTGTCCCTTTAAAAGCAAACTGACAAAGTATTTTTTAAATTACATGAGCTTATTTACACCATGTTTCTCTTTATATTTTTACTTGTATGAATCAAAAATAAAACAAGTTTTCTGTTAAGAACAGGAAGATATTATCATTAAAAGTAAAACTCCATTAGGAGTGGATACCACTTCAGTCTAGGATTCACATTATCTGTTAAATTTTTTGTTCACTCGGACAAGTTTCTCTAATATACGATTATTATAAAAGTATACAGTCCTAATAAATTAGCCAAATAAAAACACATATACACTGTATTTCCTTCTAGCAAATTAAAATTTTTTAAATGTTTATAATATAAAGATGTGTATGAAAGAAAAACTACTTGGAAGAAACACACCCAATACAGTTTGTCTTTAATTTACTTTTGCTAATCATTGTATAAGCAGTTCCAATAAAGCTCACATTACCTAATCTAACAAAATAGCCAGGGAAAAATTCTTGGAGGATTCTGTGTTCTCCAAATCACAAATATAAAATAATTTTAGTATTTCACAGGAATAACCATCGTTTTCCTAATAACTGTTTTCTGCAGAAATTATACATCTTTCCCATTCCGTCGCTTTTAAATATGCCATTTCCAACTAAAACTCATTCACAAACATCTAAAAATAATCACAACTGTCAAAACACAAATCACTAGAAATATACAGCTTTAATCTAGTTATAAAGCCAGTTTCATATCACCAAAAGATACTGTTAAATATCAGAATTTTGAAATGCCCTAACGTCATATTAAACTACGATAATTAAACTACGAGGCTGAAGCTCCGACGTCTGACACAATTCAAATTTTTTCATAGTTCAATCTGTAAAAAAGACTTTCATAAAAGCCTTACAAATCCAAAAGTTGGTATAATTAATGACTTAATTATTTTTCAATGGTCGTATCTTCAGCCCACAATTAAATACCATGATATACCTAATGTCCATATTGTAAGATTGTCATCAAATCTGAGTTTTATAAATGTCTAATACTGGACAACAACATGACGTTTCTTCTGTATCTAATCCTCTTATTTAATAACTGATTCCTAACGATTTAAGCCCTAAATGATACTCAACCTCCCATCTGCTTGTAATAGAGTTCAGTTATTATTTGTGGCAAGAATTTTTGTGACTGTACTGCTCAGCACTTCTATTTACATCAGCAGTGCTAAATGCCCAATGGTGAGAGGGGAGCCAATCAGATGGCAGATTAGATGTCAACTCAGAGGCAGCTGTCTGGAGACTATTACAGCCAGTTTACCTCCACAATTCAAATTCCAAACCTTGCAAAGGAGATCAAGTCGCTCTTTAGGCTCAGCCTACTAGCAAGAAACAGCCAGAGCGCAAAACACTTCCTAATAACGCCGTAGGAGTTGGGCGACAAGAAAATCCAAATAAATATGACCCCCGAACGATCCATTTTCCCAGAGCTGCTACTTTAGCAGATTTACTAAATAAAATGCATGCCTAGTCCGTGATCAAAACAAGTTCAATCGATCCAGAATGTGTTCCCCTACCATAGCTTCTCAGTTGAAGGTGACTCTTTTCAAGAGGCCCGTGAGCCCAATAATGGATTTCCACGGCTATTCTTAGGTACGAATCGATGTATTTTAGAATATTTCATCTCCCCGTCTTGGTAAATGTTGCTCTCCTTCCTGCCCGTAAACATCCACACTCAAAAGCCTGCACCAAACAACTCGAGAAAGGCTGCCCGGTTGTCAGAAAGCTAACCTATCATCTCCCCGGCCTCTACCTCAGAGGCTAGGAATGGGACTGTGGCCCTCGGTGGAAGAAAGTTCCTTCCTCTGGGCCGAGCGAAGGCATATTGTTAGCGCCACCCTAGCGGATCTGGGCAGCCCCCGCCCCCGACCGAACCGGCCCGGGGACCTCCTCCGCACAAAAGCCCCGAACCGGGCCCATCGCCCCGCGGGTGGGGCCTAGGGGCCTCGACCCGTCCCGGGGCCTGGGACTTGCGGGAGCGGCGAGGGTGCCAGTCCGGGCCCGAAACCCCGGGTGGCCCACTTGGCTACCGGCGGGAGGCGGCCGCGCCCCCGCCTCCCCCGCGAGCAGACGCGAAAAGTGCGCGGCGAAGAAAGAAAGTCGGGCAGGCTCGCGGGCGGCGCGCGAGGCCCGGCGGAAGCAGGCCCCGCCGGCGGGGTTACCTGGGATCTGCTCAGCGCCGCTCCGGGGGTGCCGGGGCTCATCGCGGGGTGGCTCCTTTGTTGCGCGGCCGCCCAGGCTGGGCTGGCGGCGGCGTACGGGGCGCCCAAGTCCTTGCCCAAGCCCATGCCCGCGGCCGCCTGCTGGCCGTCCACCGCCG
>NW_004524600.1:4100708-4101151 GCF_000260255.1 Octodon degus | reverse complement strand
TGCTGCTGCTGCTGCTGCTGTTGCTGCTGCTGCTGTTGCTGCTGGAACTGGTTTAGCTGCTGCTGTAGTGCGTGGTGGTGGTGGAGGTGGTGGGCATGGTGGTGGTGGTGGTGGGCATGGTGGTGGTGGTGGGGCGGCGCGGCGGGGGCCTCGCCAACGGCTTTCAGTTTGTGGTTGGGGAGCAGCCCGGTCTCCATGGCCGAGCCAGAGCCAGACGAGGAGGAAGAGGACGCCACCGCCGCCGCGGAGGAAGAGGACAGCGCGGCGGCGCTTCCACCCTCCTTGAGAGCCGCCTCGGAGCCGCCGCTCTTGGCGCTGTTCGTACTGGCGGCGGCGGCGGCGGCGGTCGCGCTATGGGCCATGTTCAGTTCGTGACGGGGGAGCAGGGGGTGGTGGTGCACATTATTCAGGCCGCCGCCGCCGTCGCCGCCCCCCAGTACGGG
>NW_004524600.1:4080316-4100534 GCF_000260255.1 Octodon degus | reverse complement strand
CCGCCGCTGCCCGCGCGGCCATGATCGCCACCGCGGCGTGGCGCGGCCGGGCGGGGGCCGGGGGGAAACAATACCCCCACTTTTTTAGTCCGCGGCCCCTCCTGTGCGCATCCACGCGGCCCGCCGGGAAGCGCCGACCCCCTCCCCCTCCGCAGGCCCGCGGGAGCCGCGCCGGGGGCACGCCTTACGGTCTGGGCCTGCTCCCGCTGTGTGCTTTCATGGTGAAAGTTTTTGGTTCAGGTTTAAATGAAACTTTTTTCTCTTTTCCTCTCTAACCCGGATATGGGTAAATACACGACTAGCTGAGCCTATCGGGCCCAGCATGGCATGAGAGGGAGCCGTGCAAGCCGGAGCAACTATTATCCACTTCTCGCCGAGGACTCCTGCGCACTCGCAAAACGCGGACTGGACTCGCCCGGGCGCCGGCGCGGCCTCGCGGGCACCCACGGGCCGGGCGGCAGCCCCTGGACGGCGGCGTCCCCCGCGCCACCGTCGCCTAGCCAACCGGCGCGAACGAGTTTGTTTTCAGAGTAAAAGGAGCGCTCCAAATGTGAAAAACGAGTCTGAGGAGCAGACAAAAGAGGGAGAGGGCTGGGGAACAAAGTTGTCTGTTGGCCTCTGGGGTGGCGGAGGAGAAAACATTGAGGCAATCTGCAAAAACACGGTCTCTCCCAGGAGTTATGTAATTCCTTCAGAACGCTGGCTTCTCTGCTTTGATTTGAGGCCATCAGCGAAATTCCCACAACTTCTTCCAACTGCAAAATTAGCAAAGACTTAAGTGAAGGTTAGCAGCATTCCAAGAGTGCTGGACCCTGTACACAGCAGGTACTCAATAAGTGTTGATTATTGACAAAAGTCACCCCAAAGACAATGTTTATATAATTTCTTTTTAGGGCACCTTAAATAGGTAAGAAAACCCATATAGTGCCAAAGTATTTTTGCTACTCTGAAAGAGGCAGTGTCAAGTTATGATCCAACTTTAATATGAACAATTTAACCATTGGTGGCCACGATACAGCTAAGGTTTACCTCCCATCTTCATAAATGGACACGACACCTTTCATCATATTTCAGAGGTAAATTTGTGCAGTAGCCCTCGATATGAGTTCGTGGCCAAGTAATGTAAAACAAAACCAAAGTAAACAGATGGTGTATGTAACAAAATGGAATATGAAACAGTAGAACCTAATCCTAAAGCAGATATATTTCATACTTTGTTTTAAAAAGTACTATTTTCAGGCCGGGGAGATAGCTCAGTAGAATAAGTGCTTGCCTACCAAGCGCAGCGTCCTGAGTTCAATCCCCGGTACCAAAAAAAAGTACTATTTTCCTACGCTATCATATTTTAAACATGTATGTTATGAGTTTTTCACCTTTTAAAATTTTAAATGTCTTTGATAGGACCTCTTCTTAACCTAAGCAATAGTTGGACTCAGTTGTCATTGAGAAAAAGCGTTTGAAACCAGAGCTTCCCAGAGGCCACACTGATAGAAATTATAGAGTGGATTGGGGATGGTGTCATTTTTCAAAATTATTTAATTCTTCACCCTTTCCTAAAAAGTAGTTTATTTCAGTTGCAGTGGTTGTTTCATTGCTAGACCTAGCGTGGGTATGTCACATGACTAAATAGAGAAATCAATAGATTGTAAAGGAAAAAAATAGAACCAGTGACTAATTGGGATGGCGAATCAGGTGCACACCCAAGGATCATTATAATGTGTAGAAACAAATTGTAATTTGATGCAAACAATTGAAAAAACGAGGTATATCATTGTGTATAAGAGAATAACAAAACCTAAGGTGAATTCATATGAAGCCATCAGTTTTTGCCAAGAGACACTGTTAGTGTCCCCTTTTTAAAATTTTGCTGGATTTTCTCTTTATATATTTAAATATATACTAATTATACACATCCTATCATATAAGTTGAATTTTTAAAGCTTTTCATATGAAAATATATATAGTTTTGTGTGTCTATACAAATATTCTAAAATCGCATATTTTTAGACCTTTATAGTCAATTATGTATAACCATAAAAGTATTTTTAAATTAATAAAACACATCAAAATCAACTCAGAAGTGTAGCCATGTGTTATGACTTATTTTCACGACTAATCCTACATAGGAAAATTAGTCACCAAGTTTAGTTCAGCCCCTTTGCTTAGAAATGTTTCTTCATGTCAGAAAATCAGAAAACTAAAAGGAAAAGCAGTATCATGAGATGAAATGTCCTTTAATTCCCTTTGCTTCTTCAAATCAACTAGAAGGTGGGAACCAGGGGGCAAAAATAAGCCCCCCCCCCCGCAATGAAATCAATCTACTGTAAAAGGCGACACATGCCAGTTTTTCCTCCCCAATGGCAGATGCCACACCCTAAAGCAGACAGAAGGCACTGCAGCCTGTAAGAGAAGCACAACACAAAGCCAGCAGGACTTTGTTTTGTCTTTTAAACCACAGGGAATGCTAAAATACCTTTTTAAAAGTATCTTTGCTGAAGATAAAATAGCAGACTCATAGTGAACTTTTCAAACATGCTTTCTCAGAAAAACAAAATAAAAGCCTTAGTTTCATTTAAAAATCCAGGGCTCAATAAACAAAATGGCAATTATCAGAGGTCTGTTCCAAAGTGATAAAATATGCTTGCATTTCACAAAAATAACTTCAATGATCACATAATTTTTATGAGGTTCCTTGCCTCAGTTATATGACTGTTCATCTTACCATTTTGTTTTGATAAAAATAAGGTAATAGAAATTATTCTAATGAGTTCCTTAATTTTACACCTCTTGCCTAAATTTCAGGCCACAATGACAACTTTAATAAGTTGTTTTATGGTCAAGGAAGTTGTGGAGGTGCGCAGCTAGCTCCCACCCACGGGGAGCTCCCCACGCCTTCTTGTATAGCCAGAGGATTACCTAGTATTTTGTTAAACATTCCTTTTTGGTTACAAAAGATTTTCTTTCTTTTTTCCCTACTATATGGAAATATTAATATTCAAATACTCCTCCTTTTGAGTGAGTTTTAGGGCACTGAATAAAAGGCTCTTGAACTTGCCCACTGAAAGAGGATTGAGCCAGATGGCAGTTTAAGAATTCCACAGCTCTGTTCTTTTCGCCTCTTCGTGGCCCATCATACTCTGTTTGCTTTCAGATTAGTCCCCCTTTTACTATTCTACTTATTTACTCGATGACTGAAGCTATCACGATTCACTGCCCATCATATTTCTCAGTATTCTTTACGTAATTTAGAAGCAATTTAGAATAAAGCCTTGTCAAGGTTTTACAAATAAGAACTATTAAAGAATAAGGCCTTGGATACTTGCTTTCCTTTTAGATTTATGAGCAATGCGGTGAATGGAGTTAATGGGATTTCCCTACTGATCTTGGTCAGGGACTTAAAAAAGCACTAAACAATTGTCCTTTTCACTTCTCCGATTTAGACATTAGCAGTGAATAACTGAGTCAGTGCAAGATATGGGATACAGCATTTGATTTGAAACAACTATGTAAATTATCCACTGACCCATAAATTCAGAATGCGAAACAATTAGGATTTGGAAAAGAAAAAGTAGGTGAGAATAATTTAAATTTTGAACCATGTGAAATTGTGTTATTATACTTACTGAGAAAATTATAGTGAAGAGAAAAACTGGATGGGGGTAAACTACACTGAGCCGTTCAACATATTTACCTAGGATCTGTGCTTTGTTCCATGTCCAGAAAAAAAATACTACTTAGTCCTGTCCTTAATACTAGACGGACAGCATGAACAATTTCACTAAAACACACCAAAGTCTGCCCTCTGACCTCCTGGAGGGTGTGGCCCATAAGGAAGAGTGCTCAGACTTTCCCTCCAATAGCACTGTCTACAACTGTGCCTTGTTTGTTCCCCTCAGTGGACACCTGATGCTAACTCTTCAGTCCTCCTGTCTCTGACTTGATACCAGGGACATGTCACTGTTGCAGCTGGATTTCTGGAAACTTAAGTCAAACTTAGCAGGCCACTGCACTTTTATCTCCAAAGCCCCTAAAAACACAGTAACAGCCATGAAATAAGTGAAGAAAACATTTTTTCATGTCTTTAAATATTCTATTTTTTGTGTTCTGTTCATGTTTTGAAAGATGTATGATAAGTATTTTTATTACACTGAAGTTTATAACTTAGACAAATTTGTGTTCGATGACATTTAATTTCCATTCTCATTCATTTTGTCACAGCAGATCTTTAGTTAGTGCTTTTCAAAATTTGCTCCTGCATTGTCACATGATCATTCATATGGGTCCTATCATCGATGACCTGCTACTCAGTTAAAAATACTTTATAGATAAGTCTACTTTAGTCCTTCAAAAATAAACACTTGGTAGTAAGCATTTAAGATACTTTGCAATAATTACATATGCAAGAAAGTAATTTGGAAGTCTGATGACTTTAAATTTTTAAGATAGATTTCAATGACTTGTGAAGACCTTAGATCTTTCTCACGTACCTCATTGCTTCATAATACACATAGACTTTTAAAATAAAATTACATTTCATCTGTAATCCCAGCACTCAGCCTGAGGCAGGAGTATTGCTGCAAGTTCAAGGACTACCTGGGCTACAAAGCAAGTCCAAGGACAGCCTAAACTGCCTAGTAAGACCCTGTCTCAAAAAAGCAACAAAAAGTACATTTCAAGCACAATAAATTCCAATCAATAACTCATGTGCATTAATGGAATATATTCTTAATTTTTATTCTAGTCCACTCATATTCAATTGCTTTATCCATAATTCCATATGAGAGTCAATGAGCACCTTCAAGGGGAAATTATTAAGTTATCTAATTGCTATGGTAAGGGCCAAAGGACTTGATTATATGCTTTCTTACAGAAAATGACAATTACATTGAGCAATTTGCTTATTAATGCATTCCCTTAGAAATACCCAAGTTGTTAAATATAGTAGGGTGTTGTTGTTGTTTTTCTTCTCTGCATAACAAAGAAATGTCCTGGCTTTCAATGTGTTACTCTTGAGACAAATTTGGAGCCTCTCCCCAGCATCTCTGACACTCAGACAATTCCTCTCTTTAGCTGTGCTTCTCTCTGTTATGCAAGTGACCCTTTCATGAAGGCCATGTGTGGTTCAGCACCCTTCATTCAGCAAATGATGCCAAGTATCTACAATGGCACAGTGCTAGGCCCTGTAGCCACCACAGTGGGTGATAAACAAGAATTCACTGCATTGAGTACCTACTAAATATTACTCAAATGATCACTTCAATTAATGCATAACTGCTAAGCATAATAGGCACTAAAGAAAACATACAGGGCTCTAGAACGGAAATACAGTCTGAAAGAGTATGGGGGCCAAGGCAAGGATCTCCCTGCCACCCCCAAATTGTGGTTTGGGCTGAACATAATGAAAAGCTAGGACAGTCCAGGCATGATGATACATGCCTATAGTCCCAGCGTTTGGGAGGCTGAGACAGAAGGATCCCTGTGAGTTCAAGGCCAGCCTCAGCTACATAGTAAGTTTAAAGCCAACTTGAACTACAGTGAGACCCTGTCTCAAAAATGTCAACCAGGTAAAGAAGGGAGAGAGACAGTCACAAAGAAGAGGAGGCCAGAGGTGCTGGAGAGTAGCATGCGGAATGTAAACTAGGTCTGGCAGACCTGATTAAATTGGAGCTGGTGTCCCAACAGCACCAAGAGTAGCACAGTAGCTGTAGCATTTTAGCAGGGGCTGACATCAGATCTAGGTTAGGGTGCTCGCTTTGGCAGTACATATACTAAAATCGGAAAGATCTAGGTTAGGGCAAGAACCCATTGGCTGTTGGAAAGACAGTGTGCTAGACATGAAGGAGGAGTGATGGGCTCAGATGGTGGGGAGGCTCAGGGCTGGGCCCAACGAGGCCTGGCCACACTCATTCAAATCAAATCCACAGTGAAACAGTATGTTAAGAAACAAATTGGGTGCTGAAGTATATGTCTGTAATCCTGGCTACTTAGAAGACCGAGGCATGCAGATCACAAATTCGAAGCAACTGGGCAACTTGGTGAGCTCTTAACTCAAAATATAGAAAAGGGCTGGGGCTGTACCCAGTAATTCAGTACCCCTGGATTAACTCTCAGCACTGGAAAAGCAGATACTGTACAAACTATTTTAATGTTTACATTTTTAAAAACTTGACATGATATAGTTGGCCTCTAAAATACAATGCAAAACAATTGTGATTCTAACAGAACAATTCTTAAGATTTATTTATTTTTAAATTAATTCATATGGCCCTAGCAAAAATACAGTCTCATACTAGATCACAAAGATAAGACAAACCAATAAGATGAACATATTTTAATTTAGTTGTCATAACTGTGGAACTAAATGCATAGACTTACTTGGCAACAGCATCAAAGCCTAAATTTAGATATCTTTGTAAAAGACTGTCCTAATTATCTACTATGATCACACACAGTCCAAGCAAAAGATGAGAGATGAGTCCAATGGAATCAAAGGCATGGGAATAAGTGAACTGAGCCCAAAGTGTTGGCCACTCAGTATATAGGTTGTTTGCAGGCCAGGAGGTAGGTGGGGACTGTGGCTCATTCTAAGCTACACACTGAGTCCCAGTGCATGACTGAATCCCCTGGAGGATGACATGTCACATGCTACTTTGCATAGATCGGCCTTTATGCTGTCTCTCCTCTTAAGTATCAGTGAGAAAATGACACCAAAGTTTTGGGAAGTTGATTAGCTGAGGAGGTGGGCAATAGAAGGATCAAGGTCACCTCTCGCTTTTTCTCTCTCCACCCCTTCCTGGACCAACCAATATATACAACAACTGGAAAATCCAGCTTTTATCCCACCATTTAGTTGGTTCCACCATATTCTTTTCTCCTACTCAGTTTTCTCTTCCCACCCCACACTGTTCTGATAAAATGTAAAGGAAGCTCGTGGATTAGGAAGTTGAGAGCAACTCCTGAAATCTATATGACACTGATTTTTTTTTTTTTTTTTTTTTTAGCTTGAGTGCCATCTGTCCTATGTAGGAATTTGTGAGACACAACAAATACCTGAAATAATAAACTTATAAAGTGAAAAGGTTTGGGTCAGGGAGATGGCTCAGTAGAATAAGCACTTCCCTGGCAAGCGCAAGGGCCTGAGTTCAATCCCTGGTTCTGCCAAAAAGATAAATAAATAAATAAAGTGAAAAGGTTATTTGGCTCAGAATTTTAGAGGTGTCTGTCTACAGTTGGTTAACCATCTTGCTTTTGGGCCTGTGGTGGGGTAGTAAATCCTGGTAGCAACATGTGGCAAAGTAAAGCTCTTCACTACATGACCAGGAAGTAAAAGAGAGACAAGAGACTCCCCTCTGTCCTTCAAAGTCATATCCACAATGACCTAAAGGCCTCCCACCAGACCCCAGCTCTCAAAGGTTCACCAGCTCCCATTAGCACTACAATGGGGACCAAGATTTTAACATATGGTCTCCTGACAGGGAAGGATTCAAGATCCAAGCTACAGCAGAGATGATCCATAGAAAACCTTTCAGAACATACGAGCCCTCCATTAGACACTTAATCATGAGCTGCTACAAAACCATCCTTCCCTGGAGCTCCCGTTTGCACAGCACCAAGGGCATCTTACTGTTACTAATATAAATGGCCTTTGTGCAGTATGACTACTCATCTTCCTGTCTTTTTCCCTCTTACAAGAGACCAGTGCTTTCATTACAGCTCCTAGAAGGGGGCATGAAAAGAAACCACAAGCTTGGGTTAGGAAATGCCCAGGACTGGCTAGTATCTTTATGTCGCATCATGACTTGGCTGGCTGTGATTTTTCCATAGGTGTGAAATCTTAGGGGGAACCACTTCCTATCTCTAGAGGAGGAAGAGGACCCCAGAATAGGTACCCCAGCATGTAGTGTTTGGAGCATGTACCACTTGCTTCTTACTCTCTTCCCTGCTTAACAACAGTGGCAGACAAAAATAGTTGTGTTTAATCAATGAACCAAGCCACTTGGAGGCTGCTCTAGGCTTTGTAACGATTACTACTGGACAGTTACTACATTTATGCTGTGTCTAGCACTTTGTGCACAGGGCAGAAAAGCAGAACACCTAATCAAAGATCTGTTCTTTAGTAATGGAAGTTCTAATTTTTAACTGGGTGCATGACTACCTACTATTTTTCTAAAGGTTACATTTCCCAGATTCCCTTCAAAAAACTTAGCTGGTACATCGGGCCACTCAGTTATGTCTAAGACTTCATTTATGAGGCAGAAAAATAAACTTCTATTTGTTTAAGCTACCAAGTTTTTGACTTCTTTTTTTATTTTTTGGAAGAGGGTTATCACTGTTTGTTTCTTCCTTTTTCAGTAGGAAACCAAACCTAACCTATGAAATGCATGACAGTTTCTCCTACACAGTAATCTTCACACCCTTACTTCAAGAGCAAAGTGAGCTGCAAGCCTTAGTTTTCCCTCTATCTAATATGCAGAGGGGTTGGGGAGATGGCTCAGTGGAATAAGTGCTTTCCTGGCAAGCGCAAGGGCCTGAGTTCAATCCCTGGTTCTGCCAAAATAATAATAATAATAATAATAATAATAATAATAATATGCAGAGTAACAGTACCTACTCCACGGGGCTGCTAATGACTGGATTAACTAATTACTGCAAATCTCAGCTCACAGTGCCTGGCACACCAGAAGTTTGTTGTTGTTGTTGTTGTTGTTGATTTTGTTTTGGGTTTTTTTTGGCAGAACCAAGGATTGAACTCAGACTCTTGCACTTGCCAGGAAAGTGCTCATTCCACTGAGCCATCTCCCCGGCCCCAGTTTTTTTGTTTTGTTTTTATTTTGCAGTATTGGGAATTGAACTCCTGTACATGCTAGGCAAAAGATCTATCACTGCACTACATCTCCGCCCAAGTATTGTATTTTATATCTATTTGTTAGTTTACTGAGGATCTTCCCTCTCTCCGGCTGGATTATCCACAAAGGCAAAATCCCTGTGTTCTCTTATATCTTCCCCCACACTCAAGACAACTCCCTAGCACTTCATTGTCCAAAGAAATTTGTGGGTAAGCCCAAACATACAAGTAAAATTATCACATGCATTTTAAAATTCTTTTTTTTTTTTCAGGGAACTGATGGAACTTAAGCAACAGTGATTTTCTGTGGGACTGCTCTTTTAAAATAAAAGCAGGTGCCTTGTTTGTTTTTGGTCTTTTTCGATTTTACTATACTTTTTGGTTGAATTCTTTTTTTAGCCGAGATTTTTTGTTTTTAGTGCTGAGGAATGAATCCAGGTCCTGCAGCTTACTAGGCAAGCATTCTATCGCTGATAAAATAAAACAGGATTCTTCACCTCCTTTTTTTTTTTTTAGTGTGTCTGGTACAGGGTCTCACTATGCAGCTCAGACTTGCAGCAATCCTCCTGTTTTTTTAGCCTCCCCAGCACTGGGATTACAGGTGTGGGCCACCACGCCCAGTCTTGGTGACTAGCTCAGTACACCCAAGGGCCAGGCCAGCAAGGCATGTGGTGCTGAGGAATGGAATTCCAGTCTCTGCTCTTGCCTAAGCAGGCACTTAGTTCACTGATTGTTTTTGTTCTTAAAGGAGACGTGGAATTTATTTTTTAAACCAGATATACCTATTATGGTAATATATTTTATAAGCTGTGTTCAGAGGACTACTGTTCTCAGAGACTAATTCCCCATCTTCCTCTCTAGGTAAATTTTTCATTATTCTTATTAAAGGACCATGTGTCCATGAGGTTTGCTAGCTGCAGAGAGTTTTGCAGAGTGCTTTGAACATGTGTGGTGCTTGGGCACTTCATAATAAGCCTTGGTGTGTACTAGCCTAGAGTGGCATTTGTTTATAAACAAGTTAATCATTAGTTCTCGTTCTGTGAGATTGGTTTCCCATTGACCCCAAGAAAAACAATGCAAAATAGTCACTCTTTTCTAAAGCATAGTAAAACTCCTGTGGTTTTTGAAACCAGACCAATAACACATGTAGAAAAGCCCATGGATTATTTTAAGTGAACTCATTTTTTAAATCTCATTAACTTTTCACCATATGCTGTTTATTTTTTATATCCTGCATAGGCTGAAAAGTGAAAATAGACCGGGCCACTCTGTCTCATTCGGGGAACATAATTATAAGGATGACATATACAAACTCTGCGGAATTCAGAGAACAACAAAAATAATTTTTAAAAAGAGACTTTTAAAGATACCTTATGAAAAAAAAATGTTTTAAGGTCTGTATGTCCCTTAAAAGCAAAAAAGCAAGCAGGACAACCGTTTCTTACCACTTGAAGAGCAGTACCCTACCAGTGAAGATTTTCATGACCTTCACACCCTGTTTCCATTTATAGGCTCTGCAAATTTGGCAGTTGATTGACTTTTCTGTGTACCAGGATGTATGCACCACTAAAAACCATTACTTCATATGAGGCTAAGGACACAGGGAGGGTAAGAGTTAAATGGGAGATTACAAAACATTTAACATATTGCCTAGGATTAAGCAGGTAAGGAGGGCCTGGGGAGATAGCTTAGCCATCTAAGCGCCTGTCTTGCAAGTGCAAGGACCCAGGTTCAATCTCTGGTACCACATGCTATGCTGGCCCTGGAATCCTGGGTGCACTGAGCCAGCCACCAAAACTGGGCATGTTGGTGCACGCCTATAATCCCAGCACTGGGGAGACTGAGACAGGAGGATCACTATGTGTCCGAGGTGCGTAGTGAGACCCTGTACCAAACAAGTGAAGAAATAAAAGATTTTTTTAAAATTTAAAAAATGGGGCTGGGGAGATGGCTCAGTTGAATAAGTGCATGCCTGGCAAGCAAGCCCAAGGGCCTGAGTTCAATCCCCAGTTCCCGGGGGAAAAAAAAATTTAAAAAACAGGTAAGGAGAGGGAGTGATTTTAGGAACTAAGATATACTATACTCAACTCCAATTTTCCTGTTATACAATTAGAATCTCCCCACTAAGGATTTATGAAAATATTCCTTTCTCCAAAAGCCTTGAGTCTTGTCAAAATATAAACTTGTTTGATACAAATAAAACCTTGAACTTTTATCAGTCATTTATACCTCATTAATAATATTTTCAGGTCTTTTTCTAAAAGCCTACTTAAATGCAAAGAAAAGAGAAGAGAAAATGCGGGCACCAAAAGAGGAAGAGATGAAGCAGGAGGGTCTGCAGTAACTGGGGAGCCTGTGGTGCTGGGGAGAAATTCCACTTACTGTACAACATTACTGTAGAATCACCCTGTGTTAATTGACTAAGGGTAGTCAAGGAGACTGTTCCAGCTGGGTGTGTTTGTGTACAATTATAATCCCAGTTCTCTGAAAGGCTGAGGCAGGAGAACTGCAATTTCAAGTCCAGGCTGGGCAACTTAGTGAGTTAGTGAGATCTTGTCTCTAAAAACCATTTTTTTTAATAATAAAAAAAAGAGGCTGGGATATACGTAAGTCTAAAGGCTCTAGGTTCAATGCCCAATATTGGAAAAAAAAAAAAAAAAAAAAAAGGACAGGGGATTATTACTTTCCACCTAAGCAGTTGAGTCTTGGGATTTTGAGTCCATTTCTAAAGGCTAGGATCCCAGGGTGTGTCACCACTATGTCACAAGTGACTTTTGGCAGATAAGGATAGGCATTGAGAGAATATGGGGGGAGGAGCTCTTCTTTAGGAAGACCGAAGATAAGCCTAAGATTCGGTGGCTACCAAGGACAGTAGGTGATGCAGAACAGGACTGCCTTAGAGGCGATAATTAAGCACTATGCATCAGGTATAGAAAAGAGAAATACCTCGAGCTGCAAGCCCTAGTTCTCTGGAACCCATACCTTTCTGCATGGGGCCTCCTGGGTCCCTGTGACTGTGATGACCAGACTGGGAGAGTGGCTGGATTCGAGTGTACCTCACCCAATGTGAATGCCACAAGGAAGAGGGGAAAGAGGGAAAGTAGAAAGGAAAGGAGAGAAGGAAATAAGAGGAAGGAAACAAAGGAGACAGGGAAGACTAGAACAACTGAGGCGGCCAGAACTGTTACAGGAGACACTGGGTCTAAAAGAAACAATGTTGCAAAGTGTACTTGACCCTTTGATACACTTATCCTTAAGTAGGCTAGACTCCCTTGGTAATGTGAGATAATTCAGGAAAGTGATAAAAACTTTAGATTCAAGGTTAAAGATGTAAAAGCTGAATAAGACTATGTAACTCTTCTAATCCATAACCTTTTTCTGCAGACCAACTATGGGCATATTTCTTGGACAACAGGTCCTCCTGCTTTCATTTCATTTCAGAATGCTTGCCACATTATGATTTCTAGCTCATCTGACCACTGGAAATTTTCCATCTTTGACTTCTAGTGACTTTCCTCTAGGAAAATCCTTTTGTCTTTTCTTGGTACTTCTCAGCACATCTTTTGGAACAATATATTGGTACCTGGAGTATGATGTTCTATAATTCTAGTTTATTAAACCTAGAGTGGGAGGTCTAGTTAGATTATCTGGGCCCTTCCAAGTGCCAAATACATAAGAGATTACAAGTGTGGTGGGGATGGGGAGTTTCAAGGACATAGGACAGAGTTTGACTTGAATGAAGCAGCTATTAGCACAACCTCCATTTGCTTATCTATCCCAGGTGAATGGACCAGTTGGGAACTGGACTCCTGAGTCCCAGAAGTCCCTCTCTCCCCCCACCACCTTTCCCAGACCATTCTCACCTGCAGCTCTTTCTATACTTTTCCCCTTTTCCTACACTAACTTTTTCGGGCCACCAGCCCTCGGACCCTGAGGCAATTCCTGCTCTTTCTCTTCCATGCTCACTTCCTTGGGGCTACTGGCTCAGTGTGGAGCTCCTTGGCATCTGTCCTCTCTGCCCTGACCCACTTCAGCTGGTTCTTCTCTCTGTGGTTCTGTGTATGCCACTCCCCTCGATGCCCAGCCACTTCCTCCAAAGTCCAGTTCACAACTAACCCTCTCTGAGAAGGGACTTCTAAAGAATCCACTTCTGATTCTTCACCTTACCAGACTTTCACCTACCTCTCTACTCTCTGACATTATTGTTTTCTAGACTTTTTCCACTGCTTGTTTCTTTTCTTTCTTTCTTCCCCCCCCCCCCCCCCCGGTGGAACCAGGGATTGAACTCAGGCCCTTGTGCTTGCCAGGCAAGCGCTTATTCTACTCAGCCATCTCCCTGCCTTATATTCTACTCAGCCATCTCCCCCCCTTATAGACCTATTATCAGCTTGAACACCTCTGTGAAGTGATGATCTATTCCACACCTCTAATAAGCATCACCAATCAGCATCACTATTTTAGTCCTTGTTATAAGATGCAATGCAAACATATATGAGTACTTTGGAGGGTACCCTATATTTGTATATTTATAGGTCCTAACATAGAGCCTGATTCCCTGACATCTGAACGACCTGTAAAATCAGTCAGAGGAATTATGCACCAACACCCCTTTCCTGAGTGTGGTACCAACATGCCTGGCGTAGCTGAGCTTCTCTGACACATTCTGAGGAGTCACAAGCTCCCTGTGCATAAGAATGTGTCCTTTCTAATCCATTATTCTAAAAAAATTGAACAGAATCCTCCTCAAATCATGACCTTAGCAACAATTTCAGAAAGTCCATTTATAGAGCTATATTTTTATAAGACAAGGACCAGCCACTCTGCTCATCTGAACCCAGGTCATGGTGATCTGTGTAGGCATAAGAACCTGAGGAAACCAAGACCATCTTCTCACAGTAGGGGAGCACCAGCCCTCTGCTCCCCAGTTAGAGAATCTCCCCAGGGTCTCTATTTCATAAAATGCAGGATTTTGCCTTGGGACCATCTGAGAGAAAAGTTCTCTGCCCCATGAAATGAAGGTCAAAGACCTGGAGATAGCTGTCACAGATTGTTTTAATGATTTCTAGCGATCAATAATACCTGGAACTACATGGGGGCCATGAGATTTCTGGAAGAGAAATACTCATCTAACTTATAACTTCGATGCAAAAGGGCTTTGCAGCCACCTTACAAATTGGGTTTTGTTTGAAGGCACTACAAGGAAAATGTACTATTGCAGAAACTTTCTCACTGTATTTCCAAAGTATTCAAGGTTTTTTAAATTATTAGATATAAATATTAGATATTTCCTTATATTACTGAGAAGTAAAATTATTAGCACAATTGTGTAAAAATGGGTTAACTACAATTGAGATGTATTTTCTCATGTTCTCCAGCTTTGGCTTGATATCTTTTATTTTTATTCAAATAAAAGGTGTTGTTATGCCACATGCAGTCTTGGCATTGTATGGCTGGGCCAAGTTGGGAATTAATTTCTAGTCCTGAAAAGTTTTAAATGTAAAAGTCTTGGGGGAAATGTATATGAAGCTTCCATAAGAAAATTCCTCAGTGAGGCCAGGGAAGGTGGAGCACACCTGTAATCTAAGCACTGTGGGAAGCTGAGGAAAGAAGATCTTAAATTCAAGCCCAGCCAGGGCAACTTAGTGATTTTGCAAGGTCTGGTCTCAAAGTAAAAAATTAAATTAAAAAAAAAAGTGAGGGGCTGGGGATTCAGCTCAGTGCAAAGGTCCTGTGTTCAAGCCCCAGTTCCCCAGAAAGGAGGAGAAGGAAAGAAGTAAGAAGAATGAAGAGGAGGAGGAGAAGAAAGGAGTTGTTCATTGAAAATAATCTGGATCTTGCCTTATCAGGTGTGACCATTCAGATGTAAGGTTTCTGTTCTTAGTCTGCTAACTGTACTTCACATCAGCCTTTGACAGTTCTTTCTGTCCTCTGTACCCCTCACGTTACAGGTAAACATGTGTGAAGTGGATCCTTTTGATAAGACATGGACAGGAAGATGGTGTTCAGCCAGAGCCCGGAGCTCAACCTGGTTATGAGGAGCCACAGGCTGCATGGTGCCCAGCAACCGGGAAAAGCCAGGGCAGACAGAAGACTAGAGGACTCTCAGGATCAAAGACATTAGTTGTAACTTTAATTTCCATGTCTTTCTTATCTACACCAGCCAGATTTTTTTACACAGAGAATGATTCAAGTTTAAGGATACAGAACTAAAAACAAAGTAATTGGGGCTGGGATGTTTGGTTTTTAAAAAGAAAAAATGGAAAAAGAAGAAAAGAACAAGCACTGATCCAAGAATGAAGAATTTATTGGGAGCTTTCCAAATACAATTTGCCTTTGGCTAACTTCAAAATTATAACATTCTGACCAGGAGAATGGCAACCCAAAAGTTTGACACCCTCTGTTGGTGAGAACGTGGGACACAGGAATCTCAAACGTTGCTAGTAAGAGTGAGGAGAAATGGGTTAGCTCTTTCAGAGAGATTTGGTAATTCACTAGCAAAATTACCAACAAACCTACCCTTTGACACAAACACTCTACTTTGAAGCTTTTACCTCACTATACCTTTAGTATGAGGCCAGCCTGGGCTACACAGTGAGTTCAAGACCAGTCTGATGTACGTAGTGAGACTCTGTCCCAAAAACAAAACAAAAAACAAGAAACAAAACAAAACAACAGAAAGTATAAAAGGCATATGTACAGGGGCCTGTCTTGTGACACTGTTTATAACAGCAGAAGATTAGAAGCTGCTCAAGTGTTCTGCAATAGAGATCTTGTTTAAAATAACCATGAGATGTCCTACAGTGAAGTATGACACAGTTATAAAATAGAATAAAGATTATTGTTTGTTGGCATGGAAAAATCTATAAGATATAATGTCAAGTAAAAAAATGAAGTACATCTAGGACACTGTATTTGTATAACAGACAGGGCATATGAATAATATAATCTGTCACAGTAAAAATACTGAAAGTATCTGTTAGAGGTAAGTATGTATAGAGGAAAGAAGAGAATACAATGGAAATGATAGCTGAAGCGAGATTTCCCACATATGCCTTTCTATGTAGTTTTGACTTTTTAGTCATGTAAATATAGTACACATTTAAAATTAATATATAAAGCTTAAACAAAAACGTGCATGAGGGCTGGTGAACTAAGAACCAGCTTTGGCAAGCCCAGGGACCAGGGTTTGATCCCTAGCCCCCCATGCCACACTGGCCCCCTCTCCTGGGGCATGGTGGCACACGCCTATAATCCCAGCACTGTGGAGGCTGAAAACAGGAGGATTGCTAAGAGTCTGAGCTGCATAGTAAGACCCTGTACCAAATACACAAAATGAAGGGCCAGCCAAATAGCTCAGTGGGGGCTGGTGAGATGGCTCAGTGGTCTAAAGCACCTACTTAGAACAAGCTTAACAAAGCACAGGGACTGTGGTTCAATCCCCCAGCACCACATGCCAGCCAGCCCCGCCCCCTGGTGGGCTGAGCTGGCCACACACACACACACACACACAAATAAATTAAAAAAAAAAAAAAAACAAATAGCTCAGTGGATTAAAGCACCTGGGTTTGATCCCCGGGCCTGCCCTACCAGCCCTGCCCTCAGGGAGTGCTGAGACTGGGCGTGGTGATGCACGCCTGTAATCACAGCTCTTGGGAGGCTGTAAACAGGCAGATCACTATGAGTCAGATCTAGTAGTGAGCCCCTGAACACTCACTGTGTAGACCCTTCCTTAAAATACAAAAACAACAAAAAACACACAAAATTACCAAAAAAAAAAAAAAAAGCATTAATCTTTACTAGTATGTTCCCTGACTTTGGCTCAAGGACCAAATTCAGATAATTGGGGCTGGGTAGGGCAGCATGTGGGGGACGTCAGAAGCCACCACCAGATGCTTTGAGACTGGATGGCCATCCATTTCCCTGCACTGCTGCTTTTCCAGCACTATTCTATACCTTGTGGCAGAAATTCTGACTGTGTCCACCAGTTTTGCTAAGCTTGTCCTGTCTTGTTCTATGGGGTTGAGTTCCAGCTGTTAAATCTTGCATGTTATTCTATCTTTCTGAGCCTGGGGCTTCTCTTTGTTCTTACAGGAGGTCAATTTTATCTGTCTACCTTCTGCTGGGAAAGGCATCTGGTCCCTCAACTTTTGGCTCTTTGCTGTGGCCTCCTTACCTGCTGAAAACTACAGCTGGTGCTGCCTGCCTGCCTGGATTGCAAATATTAGCTCTCTTGTTGTGGAATATTTTCTACTGCCTAAGTCTTACCAGCAGTGCTGCAGTACTGTTAAATAGCTCCCACGAAGTGCATGCTTCCTGGGTGCAGCATGGTCCAATAGCACAATGGGGCTGGGGAGATAGCAGGGCGGTTTAAGCACCTGCCTGGCAAGTGTAAGGAACCAGGTTCAATTCCCCCAGTGCCGCATGTGTGCCAGCCCTGGAACCCTGGGATTGCCATGCCAGCCACTGAAACAAGGCACCTGGGAGGCTGAGAAAGGAGGATCACTATGAGTCCAAGCTGTGTAGTGAGACCCCATACTAAATGAAATAAATAAAAGATTTTTAAAAAATTAAAAAACAATGCACAACAGTGCAACGGGCTCTATATGTACCATTCCACTCGATCTTCACAAGGAGCCTCTGAGCTGGGTGATATCTTTATTTAAAAAGAACCACATAGAATAACATAAAGTAAAATAACATCGGAAAGGTTATGCAACCAGGAAATGGAGAACCTGGGATTGCACATGCCTCCCTCCAAACATCCCCAGCTAGTTTGGAGGCCTCTCCAGCTAGTTTGCATTCCAGGGAATTCCTGTGACCTGAGGCTACTTACTCCAGACCCTGGCAAAGCCTGCATGGCTCACCTGCCTCCATTGGCTGGGCTGAATTTGCTCCTGTAGATTTGAAGAATTTTCTAATTCCTTTTAGCTAGGAGCTGAATAATGTGGAATGGAAAATGCTAGGGATGAAAAACATGTATGAAGCACACATTTGTTCAGGTTTCATCAGGCTTCAGTTTTTCCTTCCTCCCTCCTTCCTTGCCTTCCTTCATTATTCTTTCTTTCTATAAGAAAACAACCTAGGCAGGCGTGGCACACACCTTTAATCCCCATAATAGGAAAACTGAGGCAGGAGTATCTCCATGAGTTTAAGACCACTCTGGGCTGTAAATTGCATAGCAAGACCCTGTTTTAAAACAAAAAGACCACGGGGCCGGGGAGATGGCTCAGTAGGATAAGCGCTTGATTGGCAAATACAAGGATCTGAGTTCAATCCCCGGTTCCGAAAAAAAAAAAAAAAAAAGACCTGGCAAGCAGAAGGTCCTGAGTTCAATCCCCGGTACCGCAAAAATAAATAAATAAAAACAAACAGAAAGAAAGAAAACAAACACCTCTCCCCCCAATAAAATCCCCACCAATACCAAAAATTAAGATCTTAAGAAACCTATATCATAGATGGACAGATGGACTATTAAAAAGTTATCAGGCCTGGAGGCCAGGGAGATGGCTCAGTGGAATAAGCGCTTCCCTGGCAAGCGCAAGGGTCTGAGTTCAATCCTCAGTTCCACAAAAAAAAAAAAAAAAAAAAAAAAAAAAAAAGTTATCAGGCCAACTATTCCAAGCGTACTTGAATTAATAGTAACCAGTAAAATAAGGATTGAGGAACACACACACACACAGAGTCAGACAAGCATTTTTTTCTATTTAGAAGCATAAAACAACTAATGTGCTTTATCTGTTTATTGATGGATTTTTTTAATTGATACCATTTGTCATTCAATTTATTGGATTTACCTGAAGAAATTTAAAGATTTCAAAACTACTTAAATTTTAGATTAGCTTAGATTCATTTCCCTCATTTAATCTGAATCGGTAATGTTTTATTGCCACGCATTCCAGTCAAATCCAATGTAAGTTTACAGCATTATATGACATCTCCCCCTGCTTAAATATAATAATTAAAAGCAAAATATTTTCTGAACTTTGTGATAATATACACTAATCCAGTTTTCATTAAAATTTCCTTCAAACCTGAATTTATGTTATATTCTCAATTAACCAAAGCACAACATGTTTATTGTATAAAATCCAAACAATGAAAAATAAGACTAATAGAAACTAAAAATCAAATGTAATCACATGTAGTGGAGAGTATTTATCTAAATATGAGTGCGACCAAGACTTTTATTACAACCTCTGGTTCAGCAAGAAGTCAAACACAATACTGAAAGAAAAACATAGATATTTTAGATAAGAGCTAGCAAAAATCACTAATACACAAATTTTGCGAACTTTGCTATTGTTTATTAGAGAGGAGGCCTCACTGTGTTATGCAGGCTAGCCTCAAACTTGTGAGCTCAAGAGCTCCTCCCGCAGCAGCCTCCCAGACAGCTGAGACTACAGACACATGTCACTCACTGTGTCTATCTCTTAAACTACATTTTTAAAAGTAGACAAGCAAGGGGGCTGGGAATGTAGCTGAGTGGTAGAGTGCGTGCCTTGCATATGAGGTTCAATCCCTAGCAATAGGAAAAAAATGCTGAGATAAAATCAAAAGTGAAGAGAGAAAAAAAAAAAAAAGCAAAAAACCCCCTGCAGCCAGAACACTCACGCTAGGCTGACAGGACCTCTGCCTAAAGCATAAGAGCTGGAATAGCAACTCATATGAACACAAACACTGCATGTGTTTACACTGGGTGATTCTATGAAATGAAGAAGTTAAATTAAGGGCAGGCTCTAGAAATCTTGCATTCAGGGCTCTGAGCATCGGGCAAAATAAATCATCTCTTCTAAGAAATTAAACCCTAAGCCTAAGGTGGGGTCTAACTGTAGATGGGCCTTCTAGAGGGAGAATTCAGCTTATAAACTAACAAAAAGGAAAAAAAAATTACCAAGTGGACCGATGCCCATTGTGAGCCTCTGATTTCCAACTCTGAGAACCTTGAGAATCAAAAGTGAATTCACACTATAGGACAAATCTCTCAGAAAGGACCATCCCTGGTTTGTTTTATTTTTGGGTTTTTTTTTTTTTTTTTTTTTTTTTTTTTTGTTTTTTTGTTTTTTTTTTTGGTACTGGGGATTGAACTCAGAACCCCACACTTGCCAGGCAAGCACTTATTCTACTAAGCTATCTCCCCAGCCCCAATCCCTGTTTAACATGAGCTCACACAAAAAATTACAGATCATGTGAAGAAACAAGGAAGGGTCAAAAGACTCACTACCAAAACTGAACATGCTGAAAGTCAGTAGAAACATTACCATGTTTAAAATGGTGAAGGTGGGGATGGGGAGATAGCTCAGTAGAATAAGCTCTTTCCTGCCAAGCACAACATCCTGAGTTCAATCCCCAGTACTGGAAAAAAAAAAAAAAAAA
>NW_004524600.1:4077433-4080180 GCF_000260255.1 Octodon degus | reverse complement strand
TTCTCAGTGGAGAGTGAATAACTGTTTTTTTGTAAATACTCTATCAGATAAGATCACATACTTGACATCTCAGCTATTCTGGAGGTTGAAGCAAGAGCATCCCAAGTTTGACATCAACCTGAGCAACTTAACAAGACCCTGACTCAAAATCAAAAGGACTATGAATGTAGTCAAGCACTCACTCAAGCTTGTGCCCAGCACCTGAGGCTGGAGAGCTATCCTGTCCTATTTTCTTTGTATTTTTCTATTGTTATTTCTTTAACTTCCAAATCTGAAAACAAAACTACGTACTTTTCTGCCAGTATGTGTTAAAGCTAAAAATTTCTTTTGGGGGCCAGGGGGATAGCTCAGTAGAATAAGCGCTTGCCTGGCAAGGGCAAGGGCCTGAGTTCAGTCCCCAGTTCTGCAAAAAAAAAAAAATAAATAAATAAATTAAAGTCACCTAGGGGCCGGGGAGATAGCTCAGAGGCATAAGTGCCTGTCTGACAAGCTCAAGGTCCTGAGTTTGATCCCCGGTGCCAAAAAATTAAAAATTAAAAAATAAAAATAAAAATTTCTCTCAGAATGCCATTTTCCTATATCTCAACCCACAATCTATCTTTCTTACATTAAGTGAGAGGGAATGTACATATAAAAATACTGATAAATTATTATTTTTTCCCATAATTTTATTGATAAACAAATAGCAATGAGACAGTTTCAAATCAAATTGGTAGGACAGTTTCAATAGTTAACACATTGCATAATACTGATAAATTACATAAAGATAATTAGGAATTACATTCCCAAGTCAATCACATACAAAATCTAACTCGAGGGCTAGGGAGATAGCTCAGTGACCAAAGCATCTGCCTGACAAGCGCAAGGTTGTGAATTTGATTCCCGGTACCAGAAAAAAAAAAAAAAAAAATCTAATTCTAGGCACATGTATTAGTTATTTGTTACTGGAACAAAAATGCCTGATACAATTTAAAGAGGAAAACTTTGTTATTGGTGATTTAGAGAGGAGGCCTCACTTTGTTTTGGTTCATGGTTTCAGAGAGTTTAGCCCTTGATTGGCTAACTCCAAGAGAGAGAAAAGCCCTGGCAGATGGGCCTGCCGGAAAAGAGCCGCTCTACCATGGCAGCCAGGAAGCACCAAGAAAAGGGAGGAGACAGGAACAAGAACACATCCTTCAGAACATGCCCACAGTGGCTACTTCCCCCAGCCGGTCCCACCTAACAGCGCATTCAGCTATCATCTCATAGCTAGATTAATACACTGCTAAGTACAATGAGCCCACTATCCAATCTTTTTTCACAAACCCACATCTATAGTGTATGAGATTTTTGGGAGATAATTTAGATTTAAGCCATAATATAGCATTAATGTGAAATTAATATGAAAAACAACCCTACACAAGGTTAGAAGTTAATATGAGATAATACTTGTGTGACCGCAGGGATAGAAACATTTTCTTGTATGAAATAAAATTCTCAAAGGAAACCACAATGGGAATGAAATGACCAGCCACCAAATGAAAGAAGATATTTGCTAAATATAAAAATTATCAAGGTTTTCATATCCTAAACATGTAAATAATTATTACAAATCAATAAAAAAGATGTATTAATTCTTTTTAAATGGTCAAAAGAATTGCAAAAGAATTCTTTTATGGAAAAGAAAACATGAATGACCAACGGTTGTACAAAATGTTACTCAATTTCATTAACAACCAGAAAACTACAAATTAGTTTTGATATGTACTTACAAAGTTGGCAAAAATTGAAATATAACACTATCATGCATTGACAGACATGTATAATAAAGCAGTCACTCATATTTTGCTAATTGGTTCATAAATTCATACAATCTGTTTAAAAAATTTTGCCCCATGAAGACACCATACTTAAAGAAAAAAAAAAGAGAGAGACACCATAGTTTATGACCTAGAAATTCCACTCCTAGGTATTAAATCTAGAAAAACTATCCTGCCCCAAGGGCATTTATGAAAATGGTTAGAGAAGAACTATTACTACTACTACTACTACTACTACTACTACTACTACTACTAGAAAAAGTTAGAAGCAAATCAATGTCCATTGACAGAATAAATAATATATAGGGGATAGACTATTCATAGCAAGTAATGTGAATAAAGTATAGCTGTATCCAACAACATAGAAGAATTTCAGGAATGTAATTTTCATTGGCAAACTGAAGAACATAAACAGCATTAATCTAAAAATATGCAGTTTAAAAACATGCATAATGACATATATTCTTTGTGAAAATACTAGGATGACAAATATCAGGTTTAAGTAGTAGCAGGAACAGATGGAGTTAGTGAGGGCCAAAGGGAACTTCAAAGTGAAGAGGTGGCTCCCTTCGTCTTCTGCCTACACTTAGTAAGTGTTGTATGATTACACTTTTGGGAGGAACATAAAAATTTACAAGGTAGGTTTACACTGGCTGTCTGCAGAGCCAAATAGGGAAGAATGCAAAAGAGCCGTGAGCATGCTGGATAGCTGGAAGAGCTAGTCGAAGGTCGAAGACCTGGTGCTCTCTGCAGAGATTCTTACGAGTTCACATCAAGAAGCTGGAGGGTCTGCCCTGGAACCCTGGAGACAGGCGTCCAGAGACAACCACAAAGGCTGGAGCTCCTGTAGCAGGGCAGAAGTATCACTTTTTTCTTCTTTCTCTTATTATTCCATCTGGGCTACAAGCCTGTTGGTTGGTGCCACTCACACCCGGGGTGAGTCTTCCC
>NW_004524600.1:4075878-4077267 GCF_000260255.1 Octodon degus | reverse complement strand
CACTTATTTTACTGAGCTATCTCCTCAGCCCCGGAGCTGTCACCCCAGCCCCATGAGCTATTTTTCTGACCCAGTGAGCTATCTCCCTGGCCCCTCTTCATATTTTACATATTTTCTTTAAAAATACAGTTTGTCTCTGATCTGTATTTATTTCAAACAATTTAAACAGAGAAGACTAAGGAATGACACCTTTCCAAGACTGAAAAAGGATGCAAATCCTCAAGATGTAGAGTGCACTAGAGCCTTGCAGGGTAAATAAAGAATTCAAACAGTAAAGGAGAGTGAAACAAGCGGAGAGAAAAGACAGTTCGCCTTCGGAGAAATGGGTCCATTTCCCCGGGACAATGGCACGCATCACAAGGGAAATAAAGACTCTCAAGTGGTGAAGAGAGGAAACTTGGATGGAATCGAGCTGTTTCATTCAAGAGCTGGGCCTAGCTGATGACCCTCTCAGAGGGTGCCAGTAATAGGCCTTTACTGGCAGAACCACCAAGTGAAACAGACCCAGAAGCGAGGGGGTGAAGCCAAAAGCTAATGTAAGCAAAGACATTCAGAAGCCAGTTTGGTAAAACTAACAAAAACAGTTGGGTCCAACTTTGTGAGATCAAAGGCTTTAATAGTTAGGGAGATCCTTTTAACAAAAGAATACAAATTACACTATACTTATTGTGAAGACATAGGTATAGAAGTTTAGATTTACTTGGTATGAGACTAGGTGCTGCAACAAATGAACTTTATGCTTGAATGCTACAAAATCTCACAAAATCCAAAAATATAATCATTTTTGTTTTTATAAACCCTATGACCCCCTTGTAATGCATACATTTTTTTCCTGATACTTTTTTCCCAAGTACTGTTTAATCACCTCTTCCTGTGATAATTCCTTCAGTGTCATCTTATACAAAGCAAGTTGAAAGATAAATCAGACCCTATTACTCTTCTCACACAGTTGGTCAAATTTTGTTTTTGTTTTTTTTTTAATCAGTCATAGTTGAGAAACATTTATTTTAGCTTCTTGATGCATTACTGGTAGTGGTGGGAGAGCCTTCAAATAGCTCCAACACTTTGATCTCACTGTCACAGCAAGCTGGTCAAGGTCGACTGGGTTTCACCACTCCCAGTGTCCCTCCCACCCCCTACCTTGTCCAGGTTGTTTTCAACTGTGGGGTGTGCTAAGCAGACCATACAGCCAAGTCACATGGCTCTTCGGCTAGGAATAGAACCATGCATCAGGCAGATTCTTTTCGAGAAAGATGCTAGTGTTCCACGAGATCCACCAAATGAAAACGTGGACCCCCAAATCCCTGCATCCCCTGGCAGCTCCAGGATCACCACCAGGACAAGACGAACGATCTCCAGGTTGACAGGACTCTAGCCTATTTCTCCTGA
>NW_004524600.1:4073869-4075141 GCF_000260255.1 Octodon degus | reverse complement strand
AAGTGGAAAAAAGGAAACAAAATGATACAGTCTAGTAGGTAGCAGGAAAAAAACTTCCCACAGTATAAGAAAAAATATGGTAAATAGAAAACATGAAACAAGATGCTCAAAATAAATCTAATTTTTAATAACCTGAACAAATATAAACACTAAAAATAGAGATTATCTGAATTAAAATACACATCTATTACTTAAAATTTTGCAATAAGGTGCTGGGGAGATAGTTCAGCGTTCTAAGCACCTGCCTGGCAAGTGCAAGCATCCGAGTTTGATCCCTGGCACCTCGTGCCATGCTGGCCCTGGAGCCCTGGGCACACTGCACCAGCCACTGAAACTGAAGGTGATGACACAGACCTGTAATCCCAGGAATAACTATAAGTCCAGTTAGGTAGTGAGACCCTGTACCAAATAAATAAATAACTAAATTTTAAAAATATTTGCAGTAAGATTATACAAAAAATTCCAAGTAAATACAAGACAAATAAAAGTGGTAATACAATATTAATAATCTGAAATAGAGTTTAATGTGGTAATATTCCATTAAGGAGAGTCATTATTTAATATTAAAAAGAGCAAGTATCAAGAAAACATAACAAAGTCTTGGGGATGTAGCTTAGAGTAGAGAGTTTATGTAGTGTGTGGGGCCCCCTGGGTTCAATCCCTTGTGTAGGAAAAAATTCTAAACTTGCATACAGGGGGCCTGCCAGTTAGCTCAGTTGTTATTTAAGCGCCTGCTTATGCAAACGCAGTCAGGCACAGGATACCATGGTTCGATCCCCAGCTCTACCTGCCTTACCAGACCTGCCCTTAAGGCAGCCTGAACCAGCCAACAAAAAAAATCTTTCTCAACTTTTAGAGGCTGGCCAAATAGCTCAGGGGATTAAAGTGCCTGCAAGTAGGCACACGGGTCAGGGATTTGATCCTGTGCCAGCTCCACCCCCAGGGAGAACTGAGACAGCAATTGACACTGGGCATGGTGGCGTATGCCTGTAATCCTATCTCTTGGGAGGCTGTAAACAGGCTGATCACTACGAGTCTGATCTAGTAGTGGGATCCTGAGCACGCTGTAGACCCTTCCCTAAAAAAATAAAAATTAAATTAAATTAAATTAAAAATTAAACTTGCATGCATTCAATGATGTAGCCTCAAAAGTATATAAAGACAAGCAATGGTAGACATAATGAAAGAAATTGCAATACTTGATCTTTTGTTTAAATCCCCTAGTCATAACATTTTAAACTCTAGGGCTGGTGAGATGGCTCAGTGGTCTAA
>NW_004524600.1:4069164-4072203 GCF_000260255.1 Octodon degus | reverse complement strand
AGATTATATTTTAAAAATAGGATAAAGAATTCTATGCTTCTCATGTTTGCACATAAGTCCGAAAATCTCACCATATACAACCTTTTGAAGCAGGACAGTCTGTTATATTATATTATAGAATTAGTGGTAAAACTACAATTTTTGGTCATTCTATATTTAACTAATTAGACTGGTAAGTGATTAACAGGTGCCTTCCATACATATAGAATGTCACCTTGCATAATTAGAGCAAACAGATAATGAATAGGATACAGGTTCTATCTTCTTAAGTGCTTTGGAGATTTATTACCAAATTTTATTTCATAAGATTACAACAGGGCTGGAGATTTAGCTCAGTGGTGCGGCGCCTGCATGTAAGTATGAGGTCCTGAGTTCGGTTCCTGGTGCCTAACCCCTCAAATTATGGCAAACACCAAAGCATTTACTTCATAGAGATCACACGTGACGTCTAAAGCAATATAGTCAGAAACTTTAAAATGAAAGGTATTTTAGAAATCTTACCAATTTAGAAACTAAAACACATTTCAAAATAGTTATATGATGAAAGGACAAACAGACAAATGAGAGATAAGATTGGAAAAACAATTTCTTGAGCCACTTCTGTGTTTTGATAATACATTGTGTGCCAGGTGTGGTGATGCTCCATACTAAATATTATTCTTTCTAATCTTTGCCAGTGATTTAGTAAAAAAATATGATAACTTTTTGATTACTAACAGAGCAAAAGCCGGGGATGGTGGTACATGCCTATAATCCCAACTCAGGAGGCTGAGGCAGGAGGATCATTGCTAGTTGGAGACCAGCCTGGGCTCAAGTGAGCTCAAGACCAGCTTGAAGTATATAGCAAGACCTCATCTCAAAAAATCAATGTATATAGACTGGGTGTGGTGGCTTGCACCTGTAATCCCAGCTCTTGGGAGGCTGTAAACAGGTGGATCACTACGAGTCCGAGCTAGTAGTGAGACCCTGAACACCTTGTAGACCCTTCCCTAAAATAAAAAAAAAGCAAAACCCCAAACCAAAAAACAATATATACATAAATGAATAAATAATAAACTAGCTAATAAATAAAACTGACACACCTAAATATTTTACATGTTTTATTTATTACTTTTTTTTGGCAAGTTCCCCACTCATTTAATATTAAGGCATTCATTTTTTTCTGTACTGATTTTGAAAGACTCTTAGCATGTTCAGTATTTCATCTTTTTGTCTTATATGTGTAAACATTTTCTGTAGCCAGTTCATTGTTGTTAAACTTTGTTTATGGTATTTTTGTGCAGAATTTAAAATCTTTCGTAGGATTTCTCTTCCTTTCTATTTTCTGTCTTTGATATCAGCTTTAACAGTCCTGTCTTCCAAAATATTTTAAGAAATATTTACCTACAATATCTCCTGTCTTTAATTGTTGTTTTGTTTTTTACTTATTCTGATATTATTGATTTATATGGCATTTGTTTTCTCATACAATAGTAACTTGAATTTTTCTTTTTCCAAGTCATAATCAAATATTTCAGTCTTTTAAAAAATATATTATTCTTCATCTCCTGATTCAAAATGTTATCTCCAGGAAACTCTATATTCTTCCTATACTTGTAGAATCCTTTTCAAACTTTCAGTTATATTCTGATGATCTATATATCTATTCTTCCACCAATTACATTATTTTAATTATCATAGCTTTTTAATAATATAAAAGAACTGATATGATATTTTCACTCTTTTTAAAAAATTATTTCCTGGCCAGGGAGACAGCTCTGTGGTCTAAGCGCCTTTCTGGCAAGCACAAAGGTACCACAGGCAGTGCTGGCCCCAGAACCTCGGGTGCACTGTGCTGGCCACTAAAACCGGGCATGGTGGCACAGGCCTGTAATGCTAGTGCTGGGGAGGCTGAGCCAGGAGGATCCCTATGAGTCCAAGCTGTGTAGCAAGATCCTGTACCAAATAAATAAATAAATATGAAAAAATTATTTCCTCCATATGTGAACTCACTACTCAAGTTGAATTTTAGAATGTCTTCCTTCCTTCCTTCCCTCCTTCCCTCCTTCCTTCCTTCCTTTCTTTCTTTTTTTCTTTCTTCCTTGTTTTCTGTCTTTCTTTCCTTTTTTTCTTTCCTTTTTTTGGTCTTTTTTGATACAGGGTCTCACTATACATTTCAGGCCGGCCTTGAGCTCACTTTGTAGCCCAGACTGGCCTTGAACTTGCAATAATCCTCTTGCCTCAGCCTCCAGAATGTCCAGCTTAGAATACTTTTCAAAAATATTTTCACAAAACAACAGCAAGCATAAATCCATCACAAGAGAGATTTTGATTTGAATTTCATTATAGTATTAATTTGTAAATACATAACACTTTTACATTATTGACCCTTCCAACCAATATACTTCTTTTGATTTTCAAATTAAGTCACTTGCAGCTGTTTGTGAGATTCCTGAGCTCAATTTCTTGAAACTAATTTAATAATAATAATAAGAGCAGTTAATAACAAATTATAAAGCAATAATAAATCTCAACTTCTTCAGAGTCTTGAATTAATTTCTTTCTTTTTTCTGCATTTTAGGGAAGGGTCTACAGGGTGTTCAGGGTCTCACTACTAGATCGGGCTCGTAGTGATCCTCCTGTTTACAGCCTCCCAAGAGCTGGGATGGCAGGCAGTGCCACCTCACCCAGTCTCTAATTTCTTGAAATGATCTAGATCAAGGATCTTCTTGTAGATGTTGGTTATTTTAGTGTGAACAAAAAAATTGTAAGAGCACCTTTGCATCTGATGTGCACTTATTCCAAAAAAGACAATTAAGAGTGGACTGAGTTGACTTCAACCCCTGCAAAGCAGACTTAAACTCTCCATAACTTTATTACTGTAAACACACTGCTTTGCACTGCACTCAGCAAGCTGGCTGGAGGGACAAAAGATGGTGACAGAATGGGGCTGACTTGGATGGTGAAAAAGAGGGTCAGAGGCACTGCAGACAACAGAGGTGGATTTGAACTGAAGAAACAAATTATTAGGCAAATGTACCTGTTTTCTTTCCTTCCTTC
>NW_004524600.1:4064040-4068907 GCF_000260255.1 Octodon degus | reverse complement strand
TTTATTCTACTGAGCCATCTCCCTGGCCAAAATGTACCTGTTTTCTATCCTAGCAATAATAATGTGAATGTGGGGCAATAACTTTTAAAAAAGGAAATTAAGGAAAAGAAAACAAATTGTTACAAAACCTTTCAACAACAACAAAAAAACACCCCTTTCAACATGAATCAGCAATATAGATTTCATTTATTTATTTATTTAAGCAATATAGATTTTTAGGTAAGAAAAATACTCACCTATTATAATTTTTGAAAATGAATCTGAAATCAAAAGAGTGTTTAAAAAGAATATTCTTGTGACAATAAGCAGATAAATTTAGAGTAAGGAGGTAATTAATAGTCTGTTTAAAGAATTGGCTCAATGATTTATTTTGACATTTAATTTATGTACCTAACACTTTTTTTAAAAAAGAATACTGCACATTTACATTGTGTTGCATTAAAATAACTCTGATTGTATCTAAATATCTATTTTTACAAGGCCTTCACAACAGATTCTAATGATACCATTTACAAAGAGGGAGACAATCCCCAGGTACTTCTGTACTTTGTTCAACAGAAATTTAACTGCCCAAGTGGATGCTTGATTGATGTTATTCAATGATTAATGCAGCAAACCCTCTGCTTTACCCTCTGCAGCAGAAATCTCCATTTAAGCCCTTGGGATATGTAAGTGCCTCATTTCTTAAGAAACTACAGTGAGATTAAGAAGGGAAGGTTTCACAAAGCAATTAGGAGGAGGGCAGTTTAATCCATCCTCCTCCTTAATGAAAAACAGCTTCCACCAAGGTATTGCCTACTAAACTAAACTTTAATCTGCAAAGCAGTTTGCAAGAAAATTTGATCAAATAAGAAAACAAGAGAGTAAAATAGAGCAGCTATTAGGACAACCTATTTGTCTCCTGTTTTATTCTTCCTTTCAGCGCATTGAGCCCGATACCAGAAAATGTCATCGAAATACAAGTAAGCATTTCTAAGTGCATTATAGATACCTTTCAGCCTGCAAAATCTACTCTCCTACAGCATGAATATTTCATTTTTCTCAACATATAACTGACATATACATGATATGAAACAAAATACTTTTGATTCATGTTGTTGCTGCTGTTTAGAATTTCCTCTAATTCCAAATAACTCCTCTGTTATTCTTCATTCTTTTCTGTCTTCCCCTACTTATAATTTATACCTGCCCAGTGAGATAACAGGAGCAATGGAGAAAGGTTGCCTGTAATTATGGATTTTTTTTTTTGGTTAATAAAAGCATATTCAACTTTTTTTTTTCTTCAGTAGAACTTGGGATTGAACTCAGGCCCTTGTACTTGCCAGGCAAGCACTTATTCTACTGAGCCATCTCCCCAGTCCTTTAACTTTTGTTTTTAAAGCCCACTTTGACCCTGACATATGGTGACACCAATTTTCTTATACATGTTCTCCTACCTTGGAGGCACCTTAATCTTTGTAGGCAAGTATCAAAGATGGTCTCTCGACCAAGGATGAAATGAAAGAAAAGAAGAAAGAAAACACTGACCATATTTCCAGTCTTGTTCTTGGAAAAAGTACGTAAGTAGTGGTGCCCTGAATATTTGGGACAGTGAAAGAAAATATTGGTTATAGTGAACATGGATTTTCACTGTTCACTATAAAGTATTATAAAAGTAATATATGCTCATAGCAACAAACACATAAACAAACAAATACAGAATGACAGTCAAACAAAATAAGAAAATAAATGATTTAGGACAGAATACTGTACAAAGCAAAAATGATTTTTATTCTCCTACTTCTCAGTAAAGCATTTATTTTAGACAAAACTGTTTATTTACTGTTTTCACAAAACATTTTATCTTGGAGATCTTTTCCTGTTAACAAATATAACTATTTCCATCTCTTAAACATCTGCGTGGAAACACAGATGTGCCATAAACCAGAAGATTCCAGTCCTTACTGATGAACTTTCAGCTACTTTGGATATTTTATTAATATAATAAAGATTATTCTTGATTAAGTGTGTGAAAAACTATAGAATAAATTTCTAAATGGCACTGGAAGATCAAAAGATGTTTTATTTAGATTTAAAAGTAAAATCTATATGTTAAAGTTTATTACATCCTGCCAAATTACTCTCTAAAAGGTTGTATCAATTTACACACTCCTACTGATGGTACCTGAAAAGGCGGATTTCCAACTTATAACAAATGTCTTCATCCCAGACAATATGAAAGATAAAAATTCATTTCTCAGCTTTAGAAATTTTTGTTTCTTCCATTATAAATGAGCTTGAACTTTGATATGTTTGTTGGTCGGTTTCTTCCCTTACAAACAAAACTATTATTTTTAAATTGACTTGTTTACACTTTTATTCATATGTTAGAACATTTAGATACTAAGGAAGTAACTCTTTATCAGACCTATGAAAAACATTTTTCCAAGAATGTGTAACAAATATTCTACTTAAAGGAATATTCTTAGTTTTTTGCCAGTAGGCTCCTATGTCCCAGATGAATTTTATTTAAAATAATTTCTATTTAAATCTCTCATTATGCAAACTGAATTCATTGAATTTTTCTCAAGAAAGTGAATTCTTCTAATCAATTTAGTCTTTTTTTTTTAAACATTTATTTATTTATTTGTGTGTGAGTGTGTGTGTGTGTGTGTGGCCAGCTCAGCCCACCAGGGGGCGGGGCTGGCTGGCATGTGGTGCTGGGGGATTGAACCGTGGTCCCTGATGCTTTTGCCAAGCTTGTTCTAAGTAGGTGCTTTAGACCACTGAGCCATCTCTCCAGCCCTCAATTTAGTCTTAAGATAGTTGTTTGACATAACTTTAATACAAAGTATCTCAAAGATAAATCTAGATTTGAGAAGGAAGAAAAATTAGGAAAGAACAATAAAAAATAAAAGAATAATGACGACTATATTCGTGTCTCACAAAACCTTCCCCATAAAATAAGTTTAGAATTTGAGGCACATGCTGTTCATGTGGATTTGAATCCTTCCTTGCAACTTTGTCCTTCATCATTTTGCCAAGTTATTTTCTTTATCATTTCGGTTTCAGTGTCATCTACGGAGGACACATTCCATACTGCCTCTACTTATCCACACCATCTTTTCTAAAATGCCTCATAATTTTACATTTGTTTGAGGAGACTGTCTCACCTTAAAACTCAACCACAGCTAAGGCCTGGAGATTCAACTTAGTGGTGCTGTACCTGTCTAAGGTGCATGAGGACCTAAATTCAATTCTCAGTACTAAAAAAGGGAATCGCTGTTAGATCACACACAACTCTCCAAAAACCCAGTGCTCATCACTTGGCACTGTTCATCAGCAGCTAAGATTTAACTTTAATTGACACAGAAGTTTGCCTTTAAAATACGACAAGAAGGGGCTGGTGAGATGGCTCAGTGGTCTAAAGCACCTACTTAAAGCACCTACTTAGAACAAGCTTAGCAAAGCACAGGGACCGCGGTTCAATCCCCCAGCACCACATGCCAGCCAGCCCCGCCCCCTGCTGTTCTGAGCTGGCCCCCCCACACATAAATTTTAAAAAAAATACAAGAAAATTAACAGCAGTGATGCTTCTTGAAATACTCAAAGCTGATTTATGTGAAATAAAAATTCCTTAATTTTTGTAATCTCTGAGGATTATTTAATTCCAAAAATTTTATGAATTTATGATTCTAGGATTACATATGGAATTAACTATCACACTGCAATTCCTGAACCACTGCTTCCAGTTCACATGGTTACATTGAGACAGAGACTAACATTGACAGGAAAGACTGTTAGCTCTTTCATGTATCACTGAAATAAAGTTACTTGAAAGATTGTTTTGTTTAATAGTTCACATTAGATTTAGTATAAAATATGGTATTTTATTAATATTTACCTTTCCTTCTTTTTGTTGATCAAAGCATTTTGGTTTTCTTTCTGATGAAGCAAGGGGAAAAGAAGTACCCACATCAGAAGATAGGCACACTTTTTATTCAAGTATTTTTGGGAGGTGACAACATACACAGACCTTACCATGCATTAAACAGATATATACTGAGCACCTGTTGGGATTTATTAGAATAAGAATTGAACTCAAAGCCATTTGAAATCTTAATAAAGAGATATCTGGTTTAAAATCAGATATCCAGTGGGCTTTGAAGCTGCTAAGAAATGTCCACGTCCAAGGAGATTTAATCCTGAAATTTCTCTCTACCCCCAAATAAATTCAAGTTCTAATTAGGAAATGTTTAACAAATTGGAAATACACTTAATCTATTATTAGAAGATTGTCTTCTATTTAAAAATCAGTCTATTTTATTTTATTTTTTATTTTTTGCATTTTAGGGAAGGGTCCACAGGGTGTTCAGGGTCTCACTACCAGATTGTACTTATAGTGATCTGCTTGTTTACAGCCTCCCAAGAGCTGGGGTTACAGGCGAGCACCACCACACTTGGTCTCAATTACAGTCTCAGCACACCCCGGGGGCGGGGCCGGCATGGCAGGCCCAGGGATAAAATTACTCTATTTTATATATTAGTTTATTCACAAAACAAAAATGGTTTTGGGGGAACATGTCAGTACAGGTAGTTTAATAAAAAAATTATTTATTTAATTATTTCTTAGGGCTGGCCAAATAGTTCAGCGGATTAAAGCAACTGTAAGCAGGCTCAGGGGCCAGGGGTTTGATCCCCAGGCCTGCTGCGTTGGCCCCGCCCCCAGGGCACGCTAAATGGCAATTAAGACTGTGTGTGGTGGTGCGCACCTGTAATCTCAGCTCTTGGAAGGCTGTAAACAGGCGGGTCACTAGGAGTCTAATCTAGTAGTGAGACCCTGAACACCCTGTAGACCCTTCCCTAAAATGCAAAAAAAAAAAAAAAA
>NW_004524600.1:4061631-4063300 GCF_000260255.1 Octodon degus | reverse complement strand
ACTGAGCCATCTCCCCGGCCCTGAATTGATTGAATTTCTCACAGAAGCCTGTGAATAGAAAGGATTTATGTCAAGACAGGCTCCATGCAGATACACTGAGTAAATTCTTTGATAGTATCCTCCAAATAAATGTATAAATACATAAATAAACTAAAATAAACTGAGAGAATTACATGTTACACACTTTGCCCTTTGGTTGTGCCTGGGCCTGGGCCTATGTAACGTTTCTCAAGAGGCAGCCACCTGCTTATCTGGAATAACAGCCACAGTTTACTAGCAAGAACGTTCACAGACAAAACTCCTCCAAAGCACACTTCTATGGGTTACTAATTAAAGAAACTATGGGAACACAATCCTCATGGGAAGTTCAGGTTTTAATGTTAAAATTAGCATATAGGTTTCTTTTTCAAAAAACTCTTAAACGTTTAATTTCTAGAGTCTAATTTTTAAAGGGGGAATAAAAAGCTTTTCTACTTTCGGTACATTGTATTATCAATATATCAGGACCTTTTTTTTTTCTCAAATCAATGAATCAACAAACCTATTTTGAAAAATATTTAATACTTAATACTAGTATCTTCAAGCCCCTCAGTCCTCTTAATGTCAGTAATTTTCCACTGTAAAACTGCACTCGTTGGGATATGTGAATGAAGTCTATGTGCTCTAACAGGAAGCAAAAATCACTTGTCAAGAAATTTCTGTCTCCAGCAGTATTTGTTCATTTGCATATTGTTAGGTGATTTGCATGCTAGTTAGGAATGTCACAAATGCATCTTCCATTTACATTAACAAGAGGGGGAAATTAGATGCTAACAGGATGTATGTGAAAGTACTTTGCAAAATACCAACAAAATACAGTCCTCTGGTATCTAAATCAGACAAAGGGCCAGGCAGATGACTCAGTGGAATAAGCACTTCCCTGGCAAGCGCAAGGGCCTGAGTTCAATCCCTGGTTCCGCAAGGAAGAAAAAAAAAAAGTGCCTAAATCAGACAAAAGCTAACACAATAGTCTGAAAGGTAGCCACTAGAAAAAGGAAAAGTATGGCATATTGTCTTAGTTACTTTTCTCTTGTTGCTGAGACAAAATAGCCCAATGCCCAAAATGAAGGAAGGCTAGTTTTATTTAGCTCACAGTTTGTGGAGTTTCAGTCTGTAATCAGTTCCAAGGCAGGGTGGCACATAGCAGAGGGCAGTGGTTCAAGGTGGTGAAAGTGCAAAGCAACAAGAGAGAGCAAGCTATCTTTCTCCTCATAGGTTTTTTTTTTTTTTTTTTTTTTCCGGTCTTTTTGAGACAAGGTCTCACCATGCAATTCAGGCTGACCTTAAACTCACTTTTGTAGCCCAGGCTGGTCTTGAACTCACAAGGATCCTCCTGCCTCTACCTTCTAAGTGCTGGGATTACTGGTGTGCACCACCACGCCCAGCTTTCCTTATGTTGTAAGCAGGCAAGTACCCCCTTGGGTGGACATGGCACTAACACCACCGCCATGCCCTCCTGCTGCACAGGATGAAAATGTGTACAGTATGAAGACCCTGACCCCTGCTGAGCTGCTTAGCTGAACTTCTAAACTTCTCAAGTTGACACAACGTATCAATCATTACCCATATGAAACTAGAATTATAAATAATCAAGTAGATTATTTATAATTATGCAACAAATATACCATAT
>NW_004524600.1:4053400-4061113 GCF_000260255.1 Octodon degus | reverse complement strand
CAGCCCCTGGTTATTAAGTTCTAATGTTAACATATTATGGTTAGAGAATATGTTCTACATGAAACAATTTTTTTGCTATTTATTGAGATTTCTTTTGTGGGAAATATTTGAATTACTAACTGCTCTTCAATTGTTGAATAAATTTCAATGTATGTTTATTGTTTTTCCTTCTTTAGAATCAGTATACATATTTGGAGTTTAGATTATTGTATACCATTGTAGAAAACAGTCGCTGATTTTCTTTTGTGAATATTGCCTGTCTCCTATTTCCTGCTCTTTTCCTATATGTCCCTGGGATGATTAGACATTTGTTGTACCTTGTCATTATATTTTTACTGCTGAACCACTCTTTCATCTTTTCAGTTTCTTTTTTTCTCTATCATCCTCACATATGATTTCTGAGTATATATCTTCCAGTTTGCTAATTTTCTCTTTGGATATGTATAATATACTACTTAACCTGTCTACCAAGATTTTAAGGACTATGTTTCCATTTCCATTTTAAATTTGCCTACTCCTTATATCTATAGTGTCCTACTGCATCATCATATTTTCAATTGTTTTTTAAAAAATCTTTTTATTCAAGTTAGGCATATTTCTTTTACAGTGTCTTTGATTTTGTTATGCTGTTTGCAATTGTTACGGTGATAAGTCTCTTTATTTTTGCCTCGATCTCTGCTTTTTATGACAGTTTTACTTCTTATGACAGTTTCACTTGTTTTTCAGAGGGAGGATTCTGTTACAGGATGTATGAATTGTAGCAGAATAAATTAATGTTAGGATAAACTTCATATATTGAAGCCTGTGCTGGCTGATTTGATTGTGCAAGTGATGAGAAAGGGGGCTACTGTAGTTTCTTGCCTTCGTTCTAACATTTGGGGTAGAGGCTGTTTCATTTCATCTGTCCTACCCATGCATTTAGGAAGGGAGTCTTTCTGTATTACATCCTATGCCATGTTCACTTTATAGCTATGTGAATTGAACAGAGAAATGTATTAAATGCTAGAAGTAAATTTGTCTTTGTAAAACAAATCTAAGACATTGCATGAGTTAGTAGCTGACAAATGCATTACAACTTTTTTTTAGAATAAATAGCCCTTGTTAATGTCATGAAATCACCAGGGATTTTATTTCCAAACTTAAGGACCTCAGTGTGATGTATGGACAGGCTCATGGTTTTGGAGGGAACATAATATATACATATATATAATATATAATATATATATGATATATAATATATAGAAAATATAAGCATTCTAATGATACATAGCTGTATGTTATATGACTAACATATACATAGATCAAGAGAGATATCATCAACCTTCATCCACCTTTAATACCACATACTGTCCATCTATAGCTGTAATTTGCTTTCCTGTTATCTGTTCAAGTAAGTCCATGTGCTTCAGTCTATTGCTATCCCCATGTACTTATCAGATAAGTAAAAATAAATGATAGTTTGAGATCACTCAAAATTTAGAGTATTTAGTATACATTCAAGTTTCTGAAACTCATTTTTCCCATTTACAGCTCTCTCAACTCATATGCACTCTTAATTATTCAAAGCAATTCAATAGTCTCCCTTCTATTCAGCTATCTAAGGTTTGATTAAGATTAATGTATTCAAGAGCCCAGAATACCAGACTTCACACTGAGGGGTGTCAGATGATCTTACTAGTATGCAGCTCCCAACAAATGGTCTGGGCCCAGACTGAACGGATGAGGTGTGCATGCTGAGTGATCCTTACAGTGTTCTCTTCACAGTATAGTCAGTGGGAGGACGAAGCAGGAGATGCACAACGCACTGAAGTCTGTTGATAGAAGAATACTGCCGCATTTTCTATAGCCATCTTATAATGTGACCATAAGGAAGAGAGGGATTGAAGGAGGCCACTTAATAAGCTGCCGGAGATGTCTTGCCTTTTTGTACCAGTCCATTTTAGCCTTAGCCTTACCAGTGATTCCTATTGTCCTTAAGGGAGTCCTTGAGGTTTTAATTTTTTGTTTTTCTGCTTTTATTTATAGAGAATATGGCTGTCTTCCCCCCACCACCCACAGTGGAAAACAGCTTTCACTGTGACCCCACCAGCCACAAAAGTGTTTCTGCTGTTACACGCCTTCTTCCTTGGCAATGCAGTCCTTCTTGAGTGGTCCTATGAATGCCTTCTCCTCCAGGGTGGCTGTGTTTTGTCATCCCGGTGCCATTCAATTTCCTAAATGGATGAGCCTATTTTGAGTGAACCTGGTGTTAGAGCAAGAAACTCCTGGATGTTCTCACTGTTTTAAGAGTTATGTTGTGCAGAACACAAAGGTGACACTTGGTTCTTCATGACATCAGAGAGCCTTCCCATCCTCAGTATGATTGTGGGTTTTTATTGATCCCAGACTTTCATAAAACAAGTTACAGTGTATTTGTGCAGAGATCTTTTAAAGAGTTGTTTGGAGCCTGGCTTCTCCAGGAGTGGTCCTGAGTCAGCTGCAGAGAATCTTCTGAGAGCTTTTCGAGTGCAGACTCTTAGGACCCAGCCCAGAGCTTTTGAGTCACTGACTGAAATTTGTTGAGATCCTGGGTATTCTCAGGTACATCTGTGACTGAGAAGCATTGGTGTAGAGTATTACCCACTCAACCCGATAGTTACCTCTTCTGACTCATTAATAATACTTAATAGCAAGAGGAAGGTTTTCCCATCAGCCCACCTAAAAAAGCTAATATTTTAGTCTACAAGTGAATCAGCAGAAGTGTTTCCTTTTGGTTTAATATGCATGTAATCTTGCTCACAACTGCTAAGTCAGAAGCAAGGAGCTGCCTCCTTTCAGGTTAATGGTTTCCCCCTCATCAAGCTGTCCTTTCATATAATCTATACTTGCCTCTCCTTATTTATTGTTTAAATAACTGGTCTTTTTGATGGGATTATTCATCTTTCCAATATTAACAGCAATTAACCTCACCACGTGGCATGGCATGCTGAGTCAATCTGTGATTGTCAGAGCAGGATGATCTTAGTCTTGTCTCAGTAACAAACTTTGACAACCAAAACAAAGTAGCAGGCAAAATACACAGCAAGAATTAATAATAAAGCATCACAGATGACAAGAACTTCTTGAGCACTATGGTCAGCCTTGCCTACGCAAGCCATATGGTAATAGTGGTATACATCCTGTCACAGCTATTGAAACTATGGCATTCTCTTAAATTATATTTTTCAGAGAAGTTTTAAAAGACTCCTTAAAAGCCTTCAAAATATTAGCATTCTCTTTCCAAACTTAATCTATTTAATTTTATTGGAAAACATTTACATAGCTCATCAGCAGCCTTCCTAGCAATGAGTAATATTTAGCATGCTGTAATCATGGTAAGGAGAGATTTAGATTAAATGCTGCTTTTTATTACTGTTCAATCATTATAAGTTGTTCCACTTTTTATCTTTTTAGTCAACACATTTCAAAGGTGGGAAAATATCTTCATTTGCAGGCATACCTGTATTTATCTCCTATTATATTTTCCATTAGTGTCTACATGAGATTTATTCCTGGTGATTTCCAACAAAGTAAATGTGAATCTCCTCACACCAGATGCTAATAATAAAGACAAATGGTTCCTATTTTTTTAGAGATGTTATTAGAATAAATTAGATAATATTTACAGGGGAATTTGACCACACTAGAGATAGTGTATAAATAAACTTTTTTTTTTTTAAAAAAAGAGCATTTAAAGAACAAAATATTCTATTCAATTGGAGCAAGATTGACTTGACTATACCAAATTACATTTTGAGTAAAGAAAACAGTCCTATAAATAGTGGTTCTGCTTGTTACGGATAATTACAAAATACTCACAATGAATTCCAGGTCTGTGCTGAAACCTCAGGCATCAGTTTAGATGTGCTAACTAAGCTATTGGTCTCTTTCTGTGTGTTTATATCTGCTAACTTCGGTACACCAGCAAAACCTTGTCCATGTTGGGGGTAATCATCAAAATTATTATTATTATTATTATTTTTATTATCACTATTTTTGGCAGAACTGGGGATTGAACTCAGGCCCTTGCGCTTGCCAGGCAAGTGCTTATTCCACTGAACCATCTTCCCAGCCCCTACATCAAAATTATTTTAAATCTCTTTCTACATTAGATAATGTCTGAGGATTACACCTTGTTGGCCCTGCCCCCAGGGCACTCTGAGATGGCAACTGAGACTGGGCATGGTGGTGCGTGCCTGTAATTCCAGAGCTTGGGAGGTTGAAAACAGGAGGATAAGTACAAGTCTGATCTGTGTAGTGAGACCTTGTAAACCCTGTACTAAATACATGAAAAAGTATTATAAATAGGGAAGAATGATTACACTAATGTTGTTGACATAAACAAAGATTTTGAAGGATATACATAAAACATGTACACCTAGATAAATTGTTTTACATTTGTATTGTGTAGTGACAAAATGGAGCTTTTAGCAGGACAGTGGGCCAAAACAGACTCATAATCATTGCATGCTGGAGGGCTGGTGAGATGGCTCAGTGGTCTAAAGCACCTACTTAGAACAAGCTAAAGTAAGCAAAGCACAGGGACCATGGTTCAATCCCCCAGCACCACATGCCAGCCAGCCCCGCCCCCTGGTGGGCTGAGCTGCCCCCCCCCACAATACATACATAAACAAATAAAAAAATAACCATTGCATGCTGGAGGTTAAGTTGTCTTCACAGGTGTGGGGTAGCTGTCAACTATATTAATAGTATTATGAGGCACTGGAATTGTCCCATATTTTCAGATGGGAATTTGAAAAGCATTGCATCTCTAGGCATCCTTCTGCACTGCTGCAAAGTCTACAACAGCAAACTCTTCTGAATCAAAGAAGAGGCTGCATAGTAACAAAAAGGGCAAGAAAAACGTTACAGGGCTGGGGAGATAGCTCAAGGGCATAGGTACCTGGCTGACAAGTGCAGGGTCCTGAGTTCAATCTTCAGGTCTGAAAAAAAAAAAAAAAAAAAAGACAAGGAAAACATTACAGGATGATGACATGCTCCAATGCAATAAACCAGCACTTATTGTAGACCTTCTATGTGCCATATACAGTTCTAAGAACTTTCTCAGAATTAATTCATTTAATTCTCATCTCAACTCTATGAAATAATTATTACGGATGTAACACTGAGCAAAAAAAAAATGCTTAAAAAGTCATTATAAATGTAGCTGAGGGTCACACAGCTCATAAGCAGCAAAGCTGGGCTGAGGCCATACTCTGTCCTGACAACTGTTTTCTTGTATGCTTCTATGCTAATGTAGGAGCTTGCATTGTACAGCACATACTATGAAAGAAAAAAACCTGAAACAAAGACTATACCATTAAAGTGGCCCTACCTTCCAATTTCAAACCATGCTGCTGTCATGACCAGCAAATATTCACAGTACAATTGCACAGTGTGTCAGTTGTTCATTAGGGAGGAACACAGATAACACAGTCTCTTGTGGTGACAACAGCAGATCTTTGTATGGAAATTAGAAATGCAACGAGGAACTAATTCTGAGTTTGAAATTTCAGAAGAGCTTGAATAATATACTGTGATTAACCAGCATCTCTAACATTATCCCTTGCTTTTGAAGTCTTGGCAACTGAAGATCTTAGGATGCAGAATAACTTCTCAAGATACATAGCATGTAAAAGGCCTTTAATTTTTCTTCTCTAATAGCAGAAATATGTGCTGCATATGATTTTTGTCTTGCTTTATCACAAAACATTGTTATATGGTTAACTACAAACCTTTCTGTAGCAACAGACATGGTATCTCAGACATGAACCCTATGGGTCTCCTTTGAAGGAAGGCTTAAAGTTATAACAGACAAATTCAAAATAAAGCCTATGCTCCCATTACCCCGAAGCCTGCTTCCCCAATGAGCTCAAGAAAGAATACATTGACAAATGACTCACTGTGGCTTCCTATTGCTCATCTCTTTGTCTTCCTTTTTATTTAAATGGAACTTAAGCTTTATGAGTTAACAAAAATTTCAAGAGAGAAGATTAGCACCACCAGAAGCAGAAGGACCAAAACTCCAACACAGTCATGCAGTGCAGAAGTTCATTTTAATGGCTAGCTCAGAAGGCTCCCAGATTTTCTACTTTGAGACTAAGAGGGGCCAGGGAGATGGCTCAGTGGAATAAGTGCTTCCCCCGGCAAGCACAAGGGCCTGAGTTCAATCCCCGGTTCCGCAAAAAAAAAAAAAAAAAAAAGAGAGAGACTAAGAGCCTGCCCCGCCCTCCACTTGTTTCCCCTTCACTGTTTGATTTCATGCATCTCCACTCTAGGAGCATTATTCCAACAGTAGCAATCTGGTTACCTATAATTCTGAAATAGATATTTCACAGGAAAAAGGCAGCTGCAGGGACAGTATCTTCAATGTTTTCTCAAGTACCTATCAAAAACATGATATTAGGCATATGGAAATAATGGCCGAAAGAGATGTAAAACTGTATTCATGTGTACAGTTGTCTATGAAGATCGCAGTTAGAATCCCTGAACCCTTCTCTGTGCAGTGTGGATGCCTTTCTTTGGCTTACTCCAATTAGGCAGGAGGCTCTGCCTAAGGCGGAAGAGGAATCTACTCACTATTGTCTAAGTGTTGGGAGGAGAAAGGAGCTGCGTTCTGTGCAGCTAACGCCATGCATTGCTTTCAACATGCAGAACCAGGCTTGTAGTTGCTATTGATTATGCTTAGGAGGGAGGGACTTAATGATATATTGTGAGTATATGCCTTGCATTTCATCCTGATTCAAGTTTTAAACAGCATCCTCTTCCAAATTGTGTACTCTAAAAGTTGCATGTTGAGAAGTGAAACAGATGGTCCAGTTTTCTATTTCTTTTCCTTTAGAATGTATTCTGCAGCTCTGGGACCCAGGTCTTCTGGGATTTTGAATTATATTTCAACCCATTATGTGTGTATCAGTTTTGATGCTAAGATGGTGTGGAAGAGTTATGCAAAATCCTCATGGCCACAGTCTTCACTGGTTCTTAGTGTGCCATGTGCTGTTCATTTTAATTGAAAATATTCTAAAAGCAAGACTGATGTGTTTTCTATTCCTCTAAAATAGAAACAGAAACAGGTTCTGGGCTCATAATTGAGCACTCATAAACCCCCTTTCCTTATTAACATGCCCTCTCTAATTTGTGCCTCTGTTTGCACAATATAAATGGCCTTTAACAGCCCTTCATTCATACAATGGTCTCAGTAACCCAAAGAAAATTAGTAGCAGGCAAAAGCCTATTTTAACTGACACAGAGACAAAAATGCTAATTACCCTAAAATATTCTCAAGTGTATATCTTTGGCATTCTTCCAGGTAAGGCTGAAAAGTTTTTTTTTTCCTTCTTTGTATTTACTAGTAATAGGGAAAGTTGCTTTTAGTTTACATTCAGGTTTACACATGAGCAAATTTATATTTATAATTTAAAATCTTTTATTTTGTTCTAAGTTACTGGTGGTAGCAGTGGTACTGGTTTGCTTTCTACTTACTCTTGGATATACTTGAGAGAGGTGCTTTATGTTGCTGTTATTTTTAAGGAAAATTTGCAGAAAAAAATTGGTCCTAAAATTTGAATTTATTTAAACACGTTAGTTACTATAAATTTTAGTGTTGCTTAGAAGTCCTTATAAGTTTCCTCTGATAATTAAATTTGTCAAAATTCACTCTGAAAGACTTTTTACTCTAGAAAATGGCTTTAAAAT
>NW_004524600.1:4043522-4051566 GCF_000260255.1 Octodon degus | reverse complement strand
AGTAGTGTTCAACTTAAAAATAAGGAACCTGACACAATTTAAATTAATAGGTAAAATTCTGAATAGACATTTCAGTAAAGAACATAAACTAGTTGTTAATTATCACATGCTTAACATCGTTAATCATGGGGAAATGCCAACTGAATCACAATGAGTTACCTGTTTATACGACCCTAGGATAACTGTAGTCTAAAAAGCCAGATCATATTCAGTGTTGGCGACAATGTGAAAACCTTAGAAATTCTGTACATTATTAGTAAGAATGAAAAATGATACAGCCATTTTGGATAACAGATTGGCAGTTTCTGAAAAGTTAAATGTTAATTTACTACAGAAACCTAACAGTTTAATCTTATGAATTTATGCAAGGGAAATGAAAACATACAGGCAAAAGTATGTGTGATTGCCCATGGCAGCATTATTCATAATAGCTCAAAACTGGAAACAACTCCAGTGTTCATTTACTGGGATTGGATACATAGCATGTGGTATACCCATACAATGGAATATTATTGAGCAATGAAAGGAACTAAAACTGATACCTGATTCTCAAAAGCATGCTAAATGAAAGAAGCCACATGCAGAATACTGTTTTCCTATGACTCTGTGTTTCATGTCCAGAAGAGACAAAGTTATACCTACAGAAAGCACATCAATGGTATGAACAAAACTTTTAGGGTCATGGAATTTTTTTTTTTAATTTAACATTTTTGTTTTCAGTACTGGGGATAGAACTTGAGGCCTTACGCTGCCCAGGCAGGCACTTATGCCACTGCATTATCTCCCCAGCCCATGGAAATGTTTTAGACTGGATTCTAGTGATGGCTGCATACCTGTATACATTTATTAAAAATTACAAGAGTTGTATACTTACAGTGAGAGGATTTCATAATATTTAAGATATACTTTAATAAAGCTACTAAAGTTTTTATTTTTTTTTGTTTTTCTTTTTGTTTTTTGGTGGAACCGGGGATTGAACTCAGACCCTTGTGCTTGCCAGGGAAGCGCTTATTCTACTGAGCCATTTCCCCGGCCCCGCTACTAAAGTTTTTGAACAAACAAACTCCCAACCCTCATGTTTAGCATTTTCATGGGAATGAGTCATTGTGGTCATCTTTTCATATTTGTCTGAATGCTAAAATGTAATTCAAAGATATATGTATTGATATGTGAGAATAGTTCGCAGTTTGTAATGTCTGTAGAACTTTCAAATTTATTTGCTTCTCACCCAAGTCATATGAGGTAGATGGAACAAGAATTATGCAATATATAATAAGCATTTTTTCTTTTCCCTTTTAGCTTGTGTTCTTAGAGATGTCAAATATGGTACATATTATATAATTTTAAAATCAAGTCCATCATGGATAATAGAACATGAATAAACCAGATAGAAAACATTATCATTGCCCCAAGTACCTCAGATGGCTTACAATGACATGTGTCTGCCATTTGCCAAATTATACAAAAGGAAATTTAAGTCCCCAGCAAGAGACACAGCACACTATGGTGCCCTCGACTGAGAGGGCGCGATTCCCTCCATGCACTAGCCTACTCCTCCATTTCCCTCATTTAAGATCATAGTGATTTCTCATTCCATGCATTTGCATTTGCAAATATTGAAGTGCATGTATAGTAATAGAATTTTATCCTTGATGAAGTGTACAGTGACTAACATTAAAGAGCTAATATTTTCCATCAGAAACAAAGCTAACAAAAACATAATATAAGAATTAGTATATTAATTTGGTTCATAGAAAATTCTTCTCTCAAGAAAAAAAAAAGAAAATTCTTCTCTAATATTTCTCCTGAGCTCAAAAGGCACTGAAAACAATTCTAACTTGGTCAAGTCAAATAATTCCTATGTTTAAATACATAGTATGACTTGTAAAATGTCCAATCACGCAATTTGCAAATGTATGTGGTGTGTAAATAAATACTGCTACATTAAGCCACAACACAACCTTTCTTATTTTGATCATACATAGACAAAGCAGACCAAAATCACGGTCCATTAAACTTAGCCCAACTTTTAATGTTCTGGAAGTATAAAAAAGGTCAGTTTCTGGGATTATCTCATTTTACCTCGTGCTCAAGGGTTTAAGTGAAAAAGTTGTTTTCCAAGGTGAAGAATAAAAGATTCCTATAAATGCAAGTTGGAAGCACCGGGGAGTTAGCTCAGTAGAATAAGTGCTTGCCTGGCAAGCACAAGGGCCTGAGTTCAATCCCCAATTCTACCAAAAAAAATAAAAGCAAGTTGGGTACTTATCCATCTCGGCCTCACATCTGCTAATGTGTCTACATGTGTACTCCTACAACATCTGCTTAACAAAGAAAGAGTGAATGTTTTGTGTATCTCAGTTGCCTGTGACTCTGTCTGTGACCTCCTCTATGTTTAACATTGAAATCCTTTGGCACGTGACATGTAAGGATGCTTATATCATCCTCGGTCTGATACACTTTGTGCTTCTTGCTTATGATTGAAACACATAACAGCCTGGCAAGTACAAGGGCCTGATTTCAATCCCCGGTTCCTCAAAAAAAAAAAAAAAGAAAAGAAAAGAAACACATAACAGACTGGATTATTTAGAACAAACAGAAATATTCAACAGGTTTCAGCCAATTTTGATCTTTTCAAATTACAAAATTCCCTATTAATTTATCTATTACAACACATAAAGTAGCCATGCAAAGCTTTTTTTTTGCGGAGCTGGGGATTGAACTCAGATCCTTGCATTTGCCAGTCAAGCGCTTATCCTACTGAGCCATCTCCCCAGCCCCAACCATCTCCCTGGCCCCAGCATTTCTTAAAGAGCAAGATAATTTGTTTTGGCCTAGAACCCATCAATGTGATCTTGTAACATCCTTCGACCTCCAGGTTCTCACTGATACCAAGTCTCCACCACCAAAAAGCAAAAGCAAAAGCAAGAGTTCTCTAGTCTCTAGAACTGCAATCATGATTTGACAGTCATTCACTAAAATGCCACTGTTATACAAAATGGGAATATTTACTAAATAATTTCATTTAGGTTAAATACATTTTGCCTAACATCTCCTTTGGCCTTTTTGGTACTGTTAGAATTTAAAAAAACTTTATATTTGAAACTCATACACATAGAACCCACTATATGTATATTATGCTAACACACAACACAGCAAATATTACAGTTTGAGCCTGTGAATGAAAAACAGCCAGATACTAATGGAATGATATTTCACAAATGTACAGAGACACATACATGCACATATACACAGCCATACAGTGCAAGGATTAGGTATGTCATCTCAAATACTACTTTTTATTTATTAATTTTTAATAAGCCTTACAATATTACCTGGGCTTTCAAATTTCCCAAAGAGCTAATGTTCCTCGAAGCTGTTCTTGTAGTCCTTTAGGGAGCTGAGCTGGTCAAAGACCATGCTCTCTTTTTTTGATTTTTTTTTTTCAGAACCGGGGATTGAATTCAGACCCTTGCACTTACTAGGCAAGTGCTTATTCTACTGAGCCATCTCTCCGGCCCCAACCATCTTTTTTGAAAATCTCTATTTTTTCTTAAAATCCTTATTTTTAAATTTATTTTTATTATCTATTTGACTTCTAATTAATACTTTTGTTTGGAAAAGAGTTCTTGGATAAATGTGCTCTGAAAAACCACTGTACTATGTAACATAAAAGGTTTTGCTTAAATGCTATGCTTTTTTATTTTAAAGAGAAAAATATTCAAAACAAGATAATAGGATAACAATGGCAAATACACTGTGTATTGTTATCTTTAAATTAGTTACAAGAATTAGATACACAATTAGAATACAAGATATTGGCATTTAATTGTCTAAACTATATCAGCACAAATTTTTCTTTTCAATGAACTAAAGAGAAATTAACGGTAAAGCTATCTTAACTAATATATATATATATATATATATATATGCTTTATCCTTTCTTATTTTCTCCATTATCCCATTCCAGTTTCTCTTTCCTTTTGAAATGTCTTCCTATTTACAATATCTATTGTATATTTTGGATCTTATTTACTCTTTTAAATCCTGTGCTTTTAAAAATCATTTTTTTTTACTATACTTTGCATTCAAAATACATCATCAAAGGATAGAGACATAATTTTTTATTTATATTCTTTTCTAATACTATAAATGACATGTTATATTTAATTTTACAGGGCCAAATCATCAAATATTTTAGCAACTATACTGATATTTGATACATAGTCTCTTCTCAATTACAGCGTAATCATAACTGGATTGATAGGGTGTTAAACGGGAAAATCCTGTTTAGACATTTGTAAAGAGAAGGGAAATATTTAGTAAAACAAGTTTGATAGTCTTGTCATCATAAAAGTGATAGCTATTTCACATAATCTAATCTTTGCCAAAAAAGAATTCTGAGAAGAGGAACAATCAGAATTTTGACTTAATTCCCTTTTAGTCCAATTCATCTATATGAATAGTCCTTTCCTCTATCAGTTATAACAAATGATATTTTTGCATCATTATTTCAGAATTGTCTTGTGATTTTTTTTTTTTTTTCGGAACATGGGATTGAACTCAGGGAAGCACTTATTCCACTGAGCCATCTCCCCCGCCCCTGTTTTGTGATTTTTTTTTTTTTTTTTTTTTTTTTTTTTTTTTTTTTTTGGAACTGGGGATTGAACTCAGACCCTTGTGCTTCCCAGGCAAGCGCATATTCTACTGAGCTATCTCCCCGGCCCTTGTGATTTTTTTTATAGGACATGACAATGCTGATTTATAAGGACACAGGTAAAGGCCACCCATTTGACTATTTCTGATTCTCTAAATCTATTCCAATAAAAGCATAAAAATAAATCACAATCTTTGGGTCACTTTTTTCCATGACTTTGAATCTATTTACCACCCAGATGGGTTCACTAAGTTGCTGAGAGACTTACTGAAATAAAGGGCAAGTTATTTCAGTCAAAAGATTTTCTCATCACAATTCTCTGAATTCTCTAAACTTTCCCCATAATCGTGGATGGATTAGATTCCTTATCAAATTGACTTGGGGACCACTGAGATAAAGCACTATAGGACCAGCCACTCTGGGGTTGGGGGAGAGGAATGGAATTGTCCCTGGATGCAGAACTCCAACTGGGAAACAACAGGGGAGAAGGAGCAGCTGCTGTGACCAGGAGCTCACACAGAAGTGTCTGGGACATCACGAAGGATGGGGGCATTTCATACCCTCTTGCAAATCTCATGGAACTGACAGTATGGCATCTAAATCAGTGTGGGGTCACATATCCTTGGATCTCTCTTGCAGTAACTTCAGATCCTTACAAAGCAGAGTGAGAGACTTCCTTCATTTCTGAAAAGTGGTTTCCTTTCTCTTTTTATTTTTTCCTTGGAAATAAGTCTTTGTTTAGTTTTTTTTTTTCTTTTCTTTTTTCCCACCCATAATTTTATTGAGAAACAAATAGCAATGAGACAGTTTCAAACCAAATTGGTAAGACAGTTTCAATAATTAACACATTGCATACATTCTTCCTCGTGGTTAATTGCTGTACAAGATGCAAACTGTTTAATTTTTTAATCACCCCTTCTCCCTAAGTTTCAGTCTATTCAAAAGAACGACATGGGGACTGGGAAGATAGCTCAGCAGCTTAAGTGCCTGCCTAGCAAGCGCTAGAGCCCAAGTTTGGTCATTTCATTGGGGGCTGCTTCTTCAAGTTTATACTTCCTCCCACTTTATTTGCTGTTGTTCTAGGTTTGTCTGTGTGTCCTTCGACCTTTAGAGTTTGATTCCACAGGACAGATCTTCCAGAATGGGATTTAGGGTGGTTGTGGGGCATCCTCGGGGTTTAGGACAAAGCCACTTTCAGAGATCTTCCATATTCCAAGTTCCTTCTCCTGTCCCTCCCATACGATGTTCTTAGGTCACCTCTTGTTAGGGAAACAGTCCGACCCAGCAAATGTCATCTCTGCAGCCACAATTCAGGCATATTAGTTGCTATACCACCCAGAGGTATGTTGTTAAATCAGGCTCAGGTGAAAAAAAATTTCCGAGTCTCCCTGATACTATAATTTTTAAATGAGTCTTTTTAAAGAATGAGTCTTAAAAACAACTATTTTGCTGCTGATATAAAAACTTTAGTGAGCCTAGACAAAACATGATGCCACATAAAGATAAGAGAAACTGAACATTAAGAATTAATTGCTTTCTTTAGGATCAACTTACTTTGTTCAGAACATTTGTTTTCACTAAATTATATTGCTTTTATCCTAAAGACAGTACTCAAGTTGGTGGCTGAGCCTGAGAGGACTGTTTCTTTTTTAACTTTAGCTAGCAGCTCTTTTGAAGATTCTATGGGTTGCACCGAAGATGGTGGGGAAAGTGACCAGGTCACCCAAGCCTGGGGCCCGGAATTCACACCGACCCTGCCCTCCTGCAAGTGCTAGCCAGGAATACTAGGCTGGGATGTTTTGTGAGTCGGTACTTGCATAACAAAGGCAGGTCTACACCAACTAGCTCTGGTAGCTAGCTAGCAGGTTCTCTCATGAGAGGCTCTGGCAAAGGCCGCAGAGGAGGAGAAAGGTCCATAAACAACCCCCTATCCCTCCAACCAGGTCTCATTACACCTGGTTTCTCAAGAGCAGATTGCTTAGCCAACCTCAATACTCCCAGAGGTACGCCGCGGCAGGAGGCTGGACTCCAACTACCTTTGCCCTAATTTATAGAGGGCTTTAAAAGTGGAAAATAAAACTTTGAACTTAGCTCATCTGAAGCTTTACGATTCAGGTGTGCTACTTGCCTTCAGGGGCACCAGAGATCACTGAAGTTACAGTGAACACCCCCAACCCGCCCCCAAAAAAACAGTCGTGCGAGCTGCCGCACAGAAAAGCGTGTCCAGACGAGACGCAGCTGGTTCTCATAGTACATTAACTCTGCGGCGGGACAAGCACGGAAGTCCCCAGCTCTGCCCCTTCTTTCCTAATAGATAGGATTTCCCCTGCTTGTCGGCCTTTAATCCTCCTCCACTCTAGACTTCCAGAATCTAGAAACAAGTAACCCTGTCAAAGAGAGGTGGAAAGACCAGAAAGAAAAAAGAAAGAAGAGGAGGAAATAAAAAGGGCTCGTGAATAATGGTGCACGATAAAGATTCATGTATCAGGGCTGAAGATGGCTCCGATTCTCCAATGTTCGGACGCTAGCCTGGCAATGAGCAGGCCTGCGTGACTTCTCAGGAACAGCACAACCTCCAGAAATCTTTCTCTGGAAATGTGAGCGGCTACCCCACTGGGTTCTGCGAGGATGCTGGGCGTTAGTTTTAGGGGATCAGCACGGGACTCTCTTATTTGCATGGAATTTAATTCTGAAGCTGAGATCCACTGTTCTAGTGATCTTCAGTGTTAGACGTATCTCTTACAAGTAACCGGGAAAGCCAGGCCAGAAAGCATGGAGAGATTTTCGGCCTAGTCCGAGGGGAGGGGCAAAGCTTGAAAGCCCTGCAGGATGGAAGCTTCCAGACGGTCTTAGGGGCAGAGCTTTCTCTTCTCCTTAGGGAGGGCCCAGAGCAGGGCTGCCCAAGGAGGATTTCTTCTCGCTGGGTTCAGCTTCTAAGCATTTCCCAGGGAAGAGTGCTATTTGAACCCATGGGATGTGTGTGTGTGTGTGTGTGTGTGTGTGTGTGTGTGTGTGTGTGTGTTGGGGCTGGAGATGAAGTTTCGGAAATCTCTGTTCCTCCGAGTCTCATTACTCAAGCAGAAGCATTCGGGGCACACGCATGTGACCCCAGGCAGAGCTGTCCCGTGCACACGCACGGTGGTCAGGTCTGTGCTCGGCAGATACTGGGTGTTTTCTCTGGGCCACGGCTTCCGGCTCGGCCCTCCTTGGCCAGAACGCCCGCAGCTGACACACGGACTAGCTCCACTCGTCCCCAGCGCCTCCTGCGGCTGAGCTGGGCGGGCCCGCAGAGGTGAGGTTGAGCAACAGCCCTTCCGGGCCAGGTCCCGCCCCCCGCGCCGCCCGGCCCCTGCGGAGGACGCGTCCGGAACGCGGGCGCTGCAGTGTGTC
>NW_004524600.1:4037100-4043422 GCF_000260255.1 Octodon degus | reverse complement strand
TCCGCATAGGCTGGACCCATGGGCGATCCCCACCCCCCCCCCCCCCCCCCCCTTCCCCCCCCCCCCCCCCGGGGCGTGCGGCTGTAAACAAAATTGTCGGTCGGCTGCCTCTCAGAGGCGCAGAGGGGGTTCGTGAGTTCCAGGAGCTCACGGTGGATTCTCCAGTGGGAGGCGAGCCCGCCTGCCCGATCCACTCCGGTCTTTATTATTTCGGGCTTGGTGACCTCGTAGCTCCAGCCTGACTTCATTCCCCTTTGAAGATCCTTTCCGCTCCTGTAATCCTAGTTCCCACGCGCCGGAACTGCTGAGATCTGTGGTCAGGAGACAGAATTTTCCAGTCTTTTAAGCTAGTTTTTAACCCAAAGATTGTGGTGAGTGGGCAACAGAAAGGACGAACAACGTCCCCCAAACTCTCTGGCCCAGACGACAGAGTGGGGCCGTAGAAGCTCTTGCCTGTGATGGTGGCTGGTGTGGGGTCCGTCCCGGGCATGTGGACCCTGGGCACTGGAAGCTTTCTCAACGTGGAAGAGACAGATATAGTTCACCCGGGAAGAAGTGATACATGTATACAATTTAAACGGTGTTTCCGAGGTCTGAGAGGTGCACAATGCAGCATGACTTGAAGGTGCGGCATACTCGAGGGAAAGCGTGGAGTGCATCGAATGTTTTCTTTTTCTTCCTTTAATCCAGTTTAAATCCATTTCACTGACGAAACAGTCGAACCGTGTACAAAATGTGCGACTCTGCCCTCTGATGCCATCAAGCCAGGCAGCTGTGCCAGGACTGCAAGTGCCTTCAGTCACCCAGGGGCTGCTCAGAGCTGTAGAATGTGCTGGAAGAAGAAAGGGGCTACCACGCTTACAGATTCAATATCTTTCTGTATCTTTCCTTTTGAAAATCATGTCCTTTTTTAAGGAGGGAGAAACATGCCGTAATTTTCCCTCCGGTGGATAGTTTGGATTTTAAACAAAATTGGTTAATAATTATAATCAAATATTCTTAATAACAATCATTTCTGTTTTGAAGAGCTTAAATTTTCTGGTTTGGAAATCCTGCTTTTGTCAAAAATAAAAATGTACAAATATTTTTAAAAATTATTCCAAAAGTCCATGATTCAGTTAAGTACATAGCTAGCAACACACTTAATTTTGAAATTTCATTTCATTATATATGAGTAGTACTTTTTCTTATGAACTATTTCAAGCATACAAAAAAATAAGCAGCTCCAGAGAATTATATAATAAACATCTGCGCTCCTGTACCGTACCAGTTCTACAGAAAACATCACAGGTGTAATTGGAGCTCCTGCTGCTTGGGACCCCTTGTTATCATCTCCATCCCTTCTTCTCGTTCCAGAGATGAGGACTAATTACCCTGCCTTTGATGTTCACCATTCCCATGAACTAAACGCTTTTTACTGCATATTGTGTACATACAAACAATATGTTGTATAGTATTGTTTTGCATGTTTCTAATTTCATATAAATGATCTATTGCAGCTACATTTCTGCAATTGGCAGATATATTTTTCTGTGTCATGTGTTGTGATATATCTACACTGATTAGAGTGTCTCTGCTTCCTTCCTTGTAACTGCTGCCTATGTCCCGTGCCCATAAGTTTTTGTGGAAGTGCAAACCTTCTTATTCGTGTTTCATTGTGCACGAATAAAGATTTTCACTGAGGAGTGGAAATGTTTCCAAATTTTAAGTGTAAAGTCTGCAATTTGTTCAGGGGCTGCAGAGTTCTCTGGAGTTACTCCTTTTACACTTTCACTATGGAAACAGGAGGTAATGCAGATTACAGAAGAGAAAGAGAAAAGGAGAGTGGAGTTGTTTCCCATTTCTCCATCAAGAGAGATCTACTTTTAATTTTTTAAATTTTTTTTCTACTTTTAATTAAAAAAACATTTGGTACATAACTTTGCAGTATTCTGTGATATTTATTATTTTGGTACAGTTACCATATCATTATATATATCACTATACATGCATGTATACACCCATATTATCTATACATCATATATGTGTGCATAAAAATAGGTACAGCTAAGGATCCACTTTTCTTTTTTTTTTGGTGAAGCTGGGGTTGAACTTGGGACCTGCCTCATATTAGGCCAGTGCCCTATCATTATTGTACATTCAGCCTTGGAACCTCTGTTTTTAAATTTAGCTTTATTTTGTGAACATTGCACCGCCTCATTAAACATGCACTTGCAAACACTATTTCAATGGCAAACTAGAAACACTATTTCTGGAGTCAAATTATTTCACTCTAGAAATATTACTTTGACTTACAGTTGCTTTTTCTTTGCTTTATTTACCTGTTGAACATCTGAACAGTAATTTCTTCCTCTTAGCAGTTATACTGTGGAGAAGTACAGTGGGATTTTAAACCAAGCATTTTTTGATTCATCTCTTTCATGGCTATTTCAGTGGCTGGATTAGTCTTTTTGTTGCTGGGACAGTGAAAACCTTTCAGGATAAAATAAAAGCCTTTAATTTAACTTAATTTAGAAACATTCTTTCTGGTAAGGCATCTTATAGGTGTGCAGTGGTCTGCCGTAGAGACACAGTTCAGTTGTCCTTCCTACAGCCGATAGGCCGTCTTTGGTTTCAGGTATCTCGCTGTTGCAAGCATTGCTTGCTTAGCTCTCTCTGCTGCTAAGTGAGCTTCCTGCAGCTCTCCTCCTTTTGCCAACCCCAACAGCCAGTTATGTGACCAAACAAGTTACCGAGTCTCAACTTACATCATTTGTAAAGTGGAGCTAACAGAAGAACTAACATTTATTAAAGTCTTAAAGCAGCAACAACTTTAAGTGCTTTAGTTGAATTATTTTATTTAATACTGCCATCTTTCAAGTGTCTATCATTGTTATTCCCATTATTTGGATGATTAAATGGAGGTAGAGAAAGCTTAAATAAATTCCCCAGGTTGCAGTTAATAATCGGCAGAACTGGGGGCCGGGGAGATGGCTCAGTGGAATAAGCACTTGCCTGGCAAGTGCAAGGGCCGGAGTTCAATCTCTGGTTCCACCAAAATAATAATAATAATAATAATAATAAATAATAATAATAATCAGCATAACTGATTCAAACTAGCATGCTCTGCCCCAAAGCCTGCTCTTCCCCTCTTTCTCTCTCTCTCCTTGTATTTTTGGCCAATCCATTTTAAAGTTGTAGATATTGTGATATTTCACTCCAAAATTATCAAACTTGGGGGCCTGACCATTAGCTCAGTTGTTTAAGTGCCTGCTTAAAAAAAGCAGTCAGCCTCAAGGTGCTGTCGTTTGATACCCACATAATATCACCTAACATACAGTATATTGTGTGTGTATTTGCACATCTCCTAGAAATGGAATACCTGGGATATAGGGTTTACACACCAACTGTGCTAGGTAATGCAAGTTGTTGTTCAACATGATTTATCATTTTAGACACCTTCTCCCTTGTCCCAACTCATGTGAGAGTTTCTGCAGTTTTATATCTTCATCAACACTTGGTATTGCCAGACTACAAATTTTTGCTAATCTAATGAGGTGTGAAATGATGTCTCATTTTAGTTTTAATTTGTATTTGCCTGGTTATTTATGAGGTTGAATTTATGAGCCCATTCTCTTTACCTCTTATGGGAAATACCTGTTCATTTTTGTTACCTGTTTTTTAAAAATGGTTTTTATCTTAAAGGCTCTTCTTTTCAAGATGGAAACTGGCATGATGAATTCTTACTGTAACCTCTGATTACTCAATGGCCCCACATCACAAACAAACGGTCCATGGAGAATGGAGCTGAAAATAGAGAAATGCTTTCCTAAAAGAGATTACTTGGAAATTTGGATTTCAGAGGTAGAAATGAAGCATGCAGCTTTATGCTGAATAGCAAGATATACACATGCTCATAAAATCTCACAAGATAAGTAACAGAAATAGCAGCGGTGCTATATTTAAGTAAGAGAGATGAGTTGAATTCCATGTCCTATTTCCCACCTGTCCTATTTCCAGGCGCTGCAATCTAAGTTATGAGAATGGTTGTAGGAACGAACGCCAAGTGCTTCCTTTGCCTTTGTACCTTGTCCTTTAGACAGTGAGTAGACTTCGGTCATTAGTGCTACAAGTCACTCCATTTTCGCTAGTACTGAACACAGAAAATCAATAGTAGGATCGTTTAATAATGCTCCAAAGACTTGAAAAGAGCCTGTTAAGAGAGGTTTAAACCAAAATAAAAGAACTTCAGAGTGAGGTGTTCCTGTATTTGTTGTTATTTTCTTTTGACTTAAGGAGAGCTCTTTGTAGCTATATACTCCTGTTGCTAGAATGGAATTCAGCCTAGGCTGTTAATCCAGATTTTTCTGATAGGACACAAGATAAACTGTATAGGTTTATTCATGTGGCCATATAAGAAAACTTAAAAAAAAAAAAAAAAAAGAAAACAAAGTATGATTAATCATTTGTTTCAGTGTGTAAATATTAAGATTTGTTCCCGAAAGTACATTTTATGGTGATTTATAGCATTTACTGGGTTCTTATCTAAGTGACTATAGAAAATAAAATAATTGTTACAAATGGGACAAATTGTGTTATTTATGACACTGTATCTTATTATCTTTGAGATTCAGATAATACAGTATTTATTTTTTTTTTTCTTTTCTTCTTTTTGGCAGCACAGGGGATTGAATTCAGACCCTTATGCTTGCCAGGGAAGCGCTTATTCCACTGAGCCATCTCCCCAGTCCCTATAATATTTCTAAGATTTCAAATACAAGATTTGGAAATAGATGTTACTGTGCTTCATTGCTGTTGGGTTCATCCAGATGATAAATTTTCTTGATTACGATGAATGTATAGTTTCATCAAAATTAATATAATTATGTAGAGTATGTATAGTTTATACTATGTAAATTATACTGCAATGAAAAAGAATATTTGAGGAAAATGGAATTTTAGAATTACGTTCTAGCTGACGTGGCAGAGATCATATATCTAGCAGAGGCCTTTCTGGAGCTTCTGAAGGATTCTATAGTACTGGTTCATGATGTGTCTGGTGACCTTCATGTCTGGGTCTTGATGTCTTTGTCATCACTTTGAGGAAAGACAAGAAACAGGGGCTGTATTTTTGCTGCCATAAAACCTAAAATAAAAACCAGGAGCAAAAATTTCCTCTGATCCTGTCTCATGGGCAGCTTCAATAGGAAAAAAAAAAAACCCAAACAATAACCAAAAAACCAAAACAGTTATATTCCACTATCTCTTCAGGTTGGCCAAGGTAAAAGAAACCCACTATCTGAAAAATGGGTGGAGAGGAACGTAGAAAGCTATTGTATTTACAGTTTATTCCATTTCTCTTTAGGATCCAGCCCTTGGTTTTAATGAGAAATAATAGAGAACCAGTAGGTAAAAGTAGGTGAATGGTTTACACAGTTCTACATTTGATCTTCTCCCTCCCTTTTTCCTTATCTTCCTCTTCAGAATAATGGCAAATAGGAATCTCCTTGGCCTGAGACTTCTAAAATTGGAAATGTCAGGAAGAGGCTTTCATTTCTTCAGCAGGGTTGGGAGTTGTTCAGCCAGATATTTGCAGACCAACAATTTTGAGAACCTTGATCTACTGTACCATGTTTGTCTTTAGAAAAGTGTTTCTATTAAATTAATTAAATGACTCTGATTTGTAAGTATAAAGATGATCTTCTAAAATATATACAGGGATGGGGAGATAGCTCAGTAGAGTAAGTGCTTGCCTGGCAAGGGTAAGGTACTGAGTTCAATCCCCAGTACCCCCCCCAAATATATATATATATATGCTAAACTTTACTGAGTGTTAAGAAAATCCTTAGAGTCTTATAATCCTTCCTTAACTCTAATGTCAATTTTTTGTGTGAATTAAAAACATTTTCTCAAGCAAAAAATTTGCAGTTCAAATGCTAATGCCAGTTCCAATAACTGAAGACAAAACCATTTGCAAATTACCCTTCATAGATGTTATTTCACGCTTACCTATGTTTTATCTGTTTCTTCATACTTTTTTTTTTTTTCAGAACCGGGTATTGAACTCAGGCCCTTGCGCTTGCCAGGAAAGCACTTATTCTACTGAGCTATCTCCCCAGTGCCAACTATCTCCCCAGCCCCCCCCTTTTTTTAGGAGAGTAACAATGGTTAGTACATTGTGTATTGTTACTGCCAAAGTAGTTTCTCATATTACAAGATATAGGCAAGAAATAATAAATAAACAACATAGGTACAAACTTTTTTTTTAAAGTAAACAGAAAAATGGAAATATACTTTTTAAAGTTTCTAATACTAGAAGAAGATATCATACAATGTCTTTTAA
>NW_004524600.1:4029112-4035570 GCF_000260255.1 Octodon degus | reverse complement strand
GTTGAACCCTTTGTGTCTCTCTGGGAAGATGTTCTGCTTCTGAATCAGCTGGGTAGGTCTTACCTCTAGCCTCTTTGCAGGGAGCTCTGCTGAAGGGTTCCCTGCTGGGCCTGCAGCCTGGGTCAAATGAGGATCCGCCAGCCCAGGTCTTCTCACTCACTGCCGGGCCTGCGCTCTGGGTCTATTCAGGATCCCGAGGCCTGGGTCGTCTCACTCACCGGGCCTGCGCTCTGGGTCTGTGCAGGATCCTGCCAGGCCCTGGGTCGTCTCACCCACTGCCGGGCCTGGGCTCTGGGTGTGTTCAGGATCCCGCGGCCTGGGTCATCTCACTAGCTCGCCGGGCCTGCGCTCTGGGTCTGTTCAGGATCCCGCCAGGCCCTGGGTCGTCTCCCTCAGCCCCTCTTCATACTTTAAATTTGTTTAGAAAGCAGGGTTTTTTGAGTAGTCTGTGTAGAATTATTGTTTTTGGACTGAAAACCCAATTTTTAAAAATTAATTTTACTGAGAAACAAATAGCAATGAGACAGTTTCAAAACCGATTAGTAAGACAGTTTCAATAATTAATACATTGCTTATTGTTGTCTTTGTAGTGATTATTCATAGTACAAGATGCAGACATGATATCTTGTCCAATGAAAACCTCATTGTTTATGTTTTTTTCTTCTTTCTGTTTTTGTTTCACATCATAGAAAAATAAGTGAAGGTGTTTTAAAGCCACTTTGTTTTAATTTTCAATTTAGTCTCCTCCATTCCCCATTAAAGATAGCCATATTATGACATTGCTGACTCATTTTCCCCTATATTTTTATATTTTCTTCATGTATTTCCCCAAATAATTATTTGTTCATGATCAGTGGTTTAAAAAATATATACATGTCACATAATACATGTATGTATCATTCAGTATTATGTTTTCAGTTATTTCGACTTAGAATTTATTTGGATTTTGTATTTCTGGCATTTGTTTTTCTGTTCTGTTTCCTGCTTTTTATTGGACTGTGAATATTCTCTCTCTTTTTTGTTTTTGTATTTTAAGGAAGAATTTACAGGGTGTTCAGGGTCTCACTACTAGATTGGACTCGTAGTGATCCACCTGTTTACAGCCTCCCAAGAGCTGGGATTACAGATGCGCGCCACCACTGCCCAGTCTCAATTGTTGTCTCAGTGTGCCCGGAGGGTGGGGACAGCATGGCAGGCCTGGGGATCAGAACCTCTGGCCCCTGCACCTCCTTGCAGGGGCTTTAATCCGCTAATGAGCTATTTGGCTGGCCCTTGAACTGTCAATATTCAAACTCTTTTTGTTTTCAGTGTTTATGATCAGATCCAGTGCTTAAGCATTCTTTTTGGCTTAACCGGGGAGTGAACTCACACCCTTGAGCTTGCCAAGGAAGTGCTTATTGTGCTGAACCATCTCCCCAGCCCTGTTTAAGCATTCTAGGCAAGTGCTCCGCCATGGATTCCCCCTGTTCTTTTATCTTTTAATTTCTTGCTGTCTTGCTTTGGAAAGTACTTATGATAATTCTATTTCTTTGGTATTTATTCTTACACATTCTTTCTTTCTTTCTTTCTTTATTTATTTATTTATTTATTTATTTTGTGGAACCAGGGATTGAACTCAGTACCTTGTGCTTGCCAGGCAAGCACTTATACTACTGAGCTATCTCCCCGGCCCCTACACATTCTTTAAAACTTTAAAACAATTCTGTGTATGTACATATGTATGTGCTGGGAATTGAATTTAGGGCCTTCACCCATGCTAAGCATTTGCTCTAACATTGAGCTATACCACTAGCCTCTAAAATTCTCCAAGAATGTAAAGTCAATATATCTATTTTCCTCAGGCCCTTATGACTCTTTAACTCACATTTCTTTGTATGTTGTTACTGTATCTTAGTGTTACATTATTTTTTAAAGTCTTACCATTATTAGTAGTATTATATAGTGTGTGTATGTTTGTTATGTGTGAGAATTAAACCCAGAGATTTTGCAGCGAGCTACATTCCCAGCCCTTTTATTTTATATTTTGAGACAGGGTCTTGCTAAGTCACAAATTTGTTCAGACTGGGCTAGAACCTGTGATTCCTCCACCTTGGCTTCCCAGAGAACTGGAGTTACAGCCATGCATTACTATGGCAAGAGTTCAGTATTTATTATTAGCCATAAATTATGTAGAGTTGGTGCGCTAGCTCTGCGGACTAAAGCACCTGCTTGGGCAAGCACAGGCAAGCGCAGGGACTACGGTGTGATCCTGAGCACTATATGCCACACCAGCCCCTCCCCCAGGGCAGGCTGAGCTGGCCAGAGTCCAGGCATGGTGGTGCATGCTTGTGATCCCAGCGCTGGGGAGGTTAAAAGCAGCAGGATCACTGTAAGTCTGAGCTACATAGTGAGACCCTGTTGCAACCAAATGCATTAATAAATAAAAAATAAATATTTAGACAATATATTTATACTTTTTTTGGTTTGTTTTGGATTTTGCCATGTACTTCTTCCTTCTGGATTCAATGGTTTTCCTTACTAAGAAGTCCTTTCATAGGACTTTTGGAAAGGGTTACTTAAAATATCAGTGAAAAGGTAATGAAGAGAGAAAAGAATGAAAGAAAGAGTCTTTAAACCAGAAGACAGATTTGAGGAAATGTCTCATGATTGTAGGCTTGAAATGTCTTCATTCACTTTTAGTCTAAAATGGAAATTTAGCTGGGTATAGAAACAGAATGATCTAGGATGAGAATTATGTTTGTTGGCGTCCTGAGAAAATGCCAATTGTTTCTTCAGACATCTGTTGTGACTAGGGACAAGTTTGATGATAATCTAATTGGATGTCATTTATTTTTTATTTTCAAGGGATGTGCTTTTGTTTTTTATTTGCTCCTGAGCCTTTTTCCAATTGACTTTCTGAAGTTTCACCATGGGGTGTCAAATTGTGAAATTTTAATTTTTGTACTATTAAGTCCCTTGTATGCTTCTCAACCTCAAGGCTTGTGTATATTTTCCTTTAATTATGGAAAATTCTCAGCTGTTATTTTCTTAAGTATTGCCTCTCTTCTCTGTTCTTAGTTCCGTCTGAAACATCTATTTGATGTGCATTATACCTTCTCAATCTGTTTCATAAGGCTCTTTGCCACTTTTATTTTTTGAGACAGAGTCTCATTATGTAGTTGAGGCTACTTTTGGACTCACTATATAGCCTGGTCTGGCCTTGAACTCCCAGTGATCAACCTGCCTCAGCGTCTCAAGTATTGGAATTGCAGGTATGAGCCACCTTGCCTGGCTCTATTTGCCACTCTTTCATAGTTTCTCTTTCTGTCCTGCATTTTAAGAAATCGCCTTGAATCTATTTTTTGCTTTATGAGTCTCTTCACTTTTGTCTTATCTACTCTTTATCTTGTTCACTGAGTTTTTAAAAAATTTTCAATGACTCTTTCTCTTATAAAAGAGTTAATTTGGTTCTTTTCTAAAGTTGTCCTGTTTTTATATTGTCTTCTCTTTTCATTATGGTTTGGTTATAGCCTCTGTTTATATCTCTTATTTTGTTCTAGGTATTCTATAAGCGTTTTTACATATGTAGCTCTCTGAGTGCTGATTCTTCCATTTGCTGTATTTGTTGATTCTGCCTCATGACTATTTCTCCTTGGACCTTGTAATTTCTGATTGGGAGCCTACTTTTATTTTTCTTCCCAGGAGATGTAAAAGAGTTTCTATGGAGTAAATGGGCAGTTTCACTGCAGGGCTCTAGAGGTTTCAAATGTTCTGGCTTAGTTTTAAATTTGTTATTTCTCAACATAGGATACCTAAATCAAGTAAATAGTATAAATTCAGCATGTATCTGTCTATCTGTCTATCTATCTATCTATCTATCTATCTATCTATCTATCTATCTATCGTCTATCTTTCTATCTTAGGCCTGGATTCTCCATTTCTTTAACATGTTTTACTCTTACCCAACATCCCAGATAAGCAATATGTCATTTAGGGATGCAACAAAACTTTATTACAGTGGCTGACTCAGTGAGGTATCAGTATTCTAACACTAAAGTTGACAGTAGGCACAACAGGACAGAAAACCCATTGTCCAAATCCTTTTATGAGTTCCTTAGGTCCTCTTGCTCCTCTGACCTCAAGGTATGGACTGTGTCCCTTTAGCTATTGTGTGGTAGAGAGTTGGCTGATTGGCATGTAGCCTCACAAGTATGGTCCTGATAGGAAAAGAGAAAAAGAAGCAACAAGGATGGTTTTCCTGTCATGTGTCACATGGTCACACCCAATGTCAAGGGGGAGGACTACCTAGTGGAGCTTCATCCCGTCTTTTTTTTTTTTTTTTTGCGGAATCGGGGATTGAATTATCCCGTCTTTTGATATTTCTCTTCATGTGTAGCAGGTGACTTCCTTCCCTTCCTCTCCACATTGACTGCCAAAAGAAATTTTTTGTTGGTTGTATTTCCCACAATGACTCTATATTTGCCTAGTCTGTTATCTTGCGTAAGGAGTCATTTATTTGTCCACACTATACTCTCCATTCAGTCATTCACTAAAAATATTGGGTATTTATTTTGCCCCATAACCTTAGCTAGCACCTGGGGATATGTTGGTATATAGAGTGTGCTTTAGAGTGCTGCCAAGGGGTAACCATTTCTTCCCCTGAGTTGATTTGGAAGTTCTAAGCACACTTTGTTCTATTGTTCTAGCCTCAAAGATCCTCCATGGAGAACATTACTGTTGGTTTAGAAAGCATTTCTGAAGCCTTTGACTGGGGATACAAGTCTCAAAATATGTAGAAAATATGTATGGAGCAGACTGGCTCAGTGGTTCCTAACCCTTTATTTAGTTACCTTGATTGCTTGCCCCCTATCCTTTGTAGCTACACACTCCATAGAGGTCTCTGAGAAGCATGGTTTCCCTTTGCTACAGCAACTCTCATAGTGCTTGTTTCAGTTGTGGTTTCATCTATCTTGTTCATCAACAGCATTCCATCTGCTTTCTATCCTTTCATAAATTTTTCAAGTTTTGTAATTGTCAATTGGCACCATTTCTTGTTTATGTACTGTTATAGATTATTAGTTTTTGTGTATCATCATCTCAGTGGGATTTGGGGAAATAGTCGAAGTACAGTAAATGTTTATGTGCAATTTGCATCATGGAAACAGATGCTCCAGATATGTGGTCATACATTCTGTTTGCTCAGCGCTGTCTTCAGAACTAAGAAAGATACAAGAGAATACTGTGTAAGATACAATCCTTAGTACCAGCGGTATGATAGAGAAGAATTGCACCAATAGGAAATATCAGAGCTGATTGTTAAAATTTCAGGAATTTTGAGTTGTTGCTTTCATTTTGATATCTTTAAATTGGCTCTGGGAGGGGTATTTATACCACTGAAGTCAGAAAACACTGAGAATAGGCTCCTTCTCTTCCCTGCGATCTGGGTGTAAAACATTTATCAGCACACTATTAGCCTTTACTCTTGAGTGACTTGTGCTATAGCTGTAGAGGTAAGACATTTTACTGAAGAAAAAGTAAAACAAGTAAGAAGCCATCAAGTGCAAAACAGAGCAGAGCAGACACTCAATCTGTTGAGAAATGTAGACAGCAGAAATCCATGTCAACTGTAATAGCAGAGGAAGTTTGGCAAGATGGCAGCCTGCTTTCTGCAAGGTAAGTGGGTGGGGAGCTCTGAAGACAGGGTTTGAATTCTAGCTCTTGGAATTTCTGCTGTGTGACCTGAGAAAATGACTCAATCTTTCTAATAAGCATAAAGACAGTCAACATTGATTGCATCCTTAATATGGGCAGGCAGTGTTACAGATGCTTTGCATAAATTAATGTAATCTCATCGTCTGCAAAATGTTGCTTACCTTAAAGGGTTATTCTGAGTAGGAAAAAGTTTATATGACAAGAATGCTTTGCAAAATCTACACCCACAAATTAGTTGTTTATTGGCAAATTTCTTACAGAAAGTTCGCAGTTTTTATATTTAGATTTCTTTTGCTGGGACCTTGAAGGATGGGTGGGATTTTGTTAGGGGAAGTTAAAGAGAAGGAAAGCACCAAACCCCAGAGGGATGGACAGATAGCAGCAGGAGATGCCAGAGGCAAGCAGAGGGTTTACTTTGGGAATCACTTAAATAAAATCATGGAATGAGCCAAGTGGGGACAGATGTATAAAGTGCTGTGTTGTAAGTAGGAGATTTTATACTTCATATTATGGGAAGTGGGGAGCCACTTATTTGGCTTATAAGCCATTGTGAGTTTTTCAAAAGGCAGAAGCAAGACTAAAACAAAGATTTTAGGAATAGGATTTTGGCTAATGATTATTTACAATGAATTGGGGAGGAGAAAAGGCTGAGGCATGAGGCGAAGACAGTGTTTCTGGTGGAAGGCTTGGGAAAGAGAGAAAAGGTTGGGAGTTTCAAGACAGTTCAGAAGGGGGATTCAGCTGACAATGAGTTTTATAAAGAGAGA
>NW_004524600.1:4020318-4028882 GCF_000260255.1 Octodon degus | reverse complement strand
GGGTTGGCTGGCATGTGGTGCTGGGGGATTGAACCGTGGTCCCTGTGCTTTGCTAAGCTTGTTCTAAGTAGGTGCTTTAGACCACTGAGCCATCTCACCAACCCCCTCAATTTATATTTTTATAATTGAATAATCTAGAAACATATAGCCACAATATTTGTATGAGCCCTCTGAACAAGAAATTATGAAAAATAAGTAGGGTGGATACTTTCTCCATTCAAAAATAGAAGTAATCTAACTTGAAACATATGTTTTTTTTTTTTTTTTTTTTGCGATACTGGGGATTGAACTCAGGACCCTGTGCTTACCGGGGGGGGGGCACTTATTCTGCTGAGCTATCTCCCCAGCCCGGAAACATGTCTTCTAATCAATGAAAAGTTTTTTTTTTTCTTTGTTTTACATTGTGTGTGCAATTTGGTACTCTTTTCACTAAATTAATATCAATAAACTTGTTGAGTTTGTTTCCTTTCGTAACTGATTATCAGAGTATCTGTATTTCATATTATTTTCATAGCTATGATATTAAATAATGGTTTTGCTATAATCTGGGATATACTCTTTCCAGAGAAGGTTCAGGCATAATACATTTCTGTGCATTCAAGACTCATGTCAATTGAGTGCCGTCAAAGGGTATGTGCATTAGGAGACTGGACCCCTGGTGCCATGCATAAAGCACACACACCTTTCTCTAACTTTGCCCTGGGTCACAGATACCAGGGACACTAGGAGGCTGTATGGCATCACACCAGAGCGCTTCTGCTTCATCATTTTGTCAACAACTCGCACGGACAAAGGCCACTGGTGACTTTCATGTTGCTAAGTCCAGTGGCGCTTTGGAGCTTCACATCTTTCTTGAGTTTGAAGCAAATTTAACGTGATTAATACCCTGCCCCTGCCTTCTTTTTGAAAACTAAATTTGTCTTCTAGGGCTTCTGGAACACCACAGTTTCTTAATTCTCTTTTCTTCTCTTCTGGGCCTCATTAATATGAGAGAATTTATTATCCAGATGCTAAATCATGAAACTTTTGCACATTAGTCACAAAAAGTTCTCTCTCTCTCTCTCTCTCTCTCTCTCTCTCTCTCTCTCTCTCTCTCTGTCTCTCTCTCTGTTTTACTTTGCTATCTGCCAAGTCGAGCTTGATGCCTGTAGCTACCATCTGTATTTTAGTAGTTCTTAACATTTTATATCTAATGTGACCTATCCTTTGAATCTTGCATCTGTAGCCAGTGGTCTTTGTAAACTTATTTGGCTGACTCAAAAGCATTTCTGACTTAACATGTTCTAAACTAACTTTATGGTCTTCACTTCAAGTATTGTCTTTCTTGAATTATTATTATTATTATTATTATTATTATCATTATTATTTTGGTCCTGGGGATCAAACCCTGGACCTTGCCTTTGCCAAGCAGGCACTTATGCCACTGAGGTATCTCCCCAGCCCCAAGCAAATGAGTAAAACTTTTCTTAGTTTGGCTAATTTCATCATAATTTATAAGTATCTACTTGAAATGTAACTGGAAATATAGGTATCACCCCAGATCTTTCCATTTCTCTATCTCTCATTCCTCCCCAAGAATCCAAATCAATCATCAAGCTTTAATAATCTTACCTCCTGGGGCTGGGGAGATGGCTCAGTGGCATAAGCGCTTCCCTGGCAAGCACAAGGGCCTGAGTTTAATATCCCTTGTTCTGCCCCCCCCCAAAAAAAATTACCTCTTGAATAGCTTCTGGATATAGCTACATCTTTGTAGCTTGGTTTCCTTTCAACCTACTTTTGTTTTGTTTTCATTTTTTTTTTTAAATTGTTTTTCTGCTTTCTGAATAGTAGTCACTCATCTTTTCAGAATATAAATTTAGCATTGATATAAACTACCATAGTTATTATATGTGTTCCCCAAAGGCCCACTGAGGTACTTAAAGGCTCATCCCATAAACTGTAGTGCTACTGGGAAGTGATAGAAGCTTCAGGTAGTGGAGCCTAGATGAAGGAAGTTAAGTCATTGCCCGTAGCCCCAGAAGGGGATTTGGGACCTTGGCCTCTCTTTTCCTTTTTCTTTTTTGCGTGTTAGCTGCCATGTGGTGAACAGCTTTGCCTCACCATGTGCTCCCAGCCATAATGGTCTGTCTTGCCACGGGCCCAAAATCATCAGGGACAACCAACCATGGCCAGAAATCTATGTAACTGGGAGCCAAAATAAATCTCTTTCTTGCCGGGGAGCTAGCTCAATAGAATAAGCTCTTGCCTGGCAAGTGCAATGGCCTGAGTTCAATCCCCGGTTCCAAAAAAAAAAAAAAAAAAACAAAAAACAAGCCAAAAAAAAAAAAAAAAAAAAATCTTTTTCTTAAAATGATTATCGAAGGTATTTGATTGTAATAATGGAAAACTAGTTAATAAATGAACTGAATTTTTGTGTCTTCCCACAATGTGTATGTTTACAGCCTAATCCCAATGTGATGGTATTTGGAAGTGGGAAATAATTAGCTCATGAGGATGGATCTTTGTGTACAGGCTTTAGTACCTTTATAAAAAGAAACTTCCTCCCTCTTCTCTCTGACAAAGAAGATAATCATCTGAAAACCAGGAACTGGACCCTTAGTATACACTAGATCTGCTATCACCTTGATCTTGATCTTTTCAGTCTCTAGAATTGTGATGAATAAATTTCTGTTATTCAAACCACCTAGTTCATGCTAATTTTGCTATAGCAGTCACAATGGACTAAGGGTGTCATGTTCCCTTAGGCCTCATAAAACCATCTGTATGTCAGAATAAGTTGAGTAATACTCTAGCAACAAATGAGCGAGGACATCTAATTATCTTTCATCAACATTTTATTGCTTGTTCACGGTGTGTCTATGGTTCTGCTCCACAGAAACTTTGCTTTGGAAGCCAAGGTGATGGAGTAGTCTTCTGTGGGATGTTGCTGGGTAGAGTGGGGAGAAAAGAAAAAAAGTAGCATGTGTTTTGGCTCATCAAGATTTTGCCTGGAAGCGACACATATATTTTACTGGCCAAAGCAAATCACAAAGTCTCTTCTGAGTTCAAAGGAAATGGATACACAGTCACCCAAGAGGGAGGGACACCAGAGGAACAGAAACTATACTATTTGGTGACCAGCAACACAGCTACCAACCCTTTCAGTGACCTTCTATGATTCTGAGCATAAAACCCCAAACTTTGAACAGATTTATAAGGTTTCTGATCGTGCTCTCTCTCCTAAGCTCTTGAGTTTGACCTCTCGCATTTTATTTATTTATTTATTTATTTATTTTTTGGTGGAACCGAGGACTGAACTCAGGCCCTTACGCTTGCCAGGCAAGCACTTATTCTATTGAGCTAACTCCCCGGCCCCATACCTCTCTCATTTTAATCCCCCCTTCACACTAACCTGAGCAAATAATTCTTTGAGCATCTTATGTGGCCTCTCTTTCAAGTTCCTGGACACGTGGCTGCCCCTTGTTCTCCTTTCCAACTTACTTCTGTTCATATACTGTCCTTTCTCCCATTAAAAAAACCAAGACAATGTTCTGATGCCCCAGAGGAAGAAACATTTGCAACTTCTAAAAATGTGATAGAACCAGAACCATGCAATCGGTATGTGCAATCGGTTGTGGAGATTGTGAAACAACAGTCATGGTTCTATTTGTTCTGTGACAGGAGGAAAACTGCAAATTTTTTATGAGACAAGAACTCTGGCCTAAAAGAGAGCCAAGCACCATTTCCCACAGTGTGCTACCAGGTCATTATTTTGCAATCTTTCTCCTCCTTTTTCCTTCCCCAGATGCATTTTGTAGTCAGTGTCTGGCCTTGGACATAGAGCACAGGTTTGGGAAGGCAGAGTGGTTTGGTGATATTTGGAACAAACACTCTGGTCATCTTGTTTGTCTTTACTTTTTTAATGGTGAGGCCATAGAAATGTAGGAGGAAAAGGGTGGGCAGAAATCGCAGAGTAGGAGGAATTAAGAGCAAAAAGTGTTTTCAATTTTTCCTTTCTCTAGATAATGAGTAAAATGCTTACGAACAAGGGAAAAGGTGCCCACAAAATACCTAAAATGTAAGTAATACTCATCTCCTCAGAGAAAAGTTTTCCTCAGAATAAGAAGAGGATATTATCGTTTTTAACTTTTTTTGAGTCCTGAGTCCAAATTTCATCATAATAGCTGAAAAAATGCTGTACTTTTTATAAAACATGAGTGTTTATGAGGCATTACATAAATGTTTGACAGTAAGGCAAGATTCATCATGTTAATTCCTTTTGTTGATTCTTAAATCTTTTCATTTTATTATTTTCACATAAGCAGAATCTTGCTTTGATGAGGAAAACACAGTATCTGATGGCTACATGCTGGAATCATAGGGCCAAGAGGTTGACAGGAGACGGACTCCTTCTGTCCCCATTACACTGCAAAATGTCCTGTGCTTAACTTTATCCATAAACGGGATTTTTCCTCTGACTAGCCGGTTGAATCTCCCTTAGCCCTCCCTTTTAGAATTTCCTAGATTCCTACAGTCATCCTAAATCTGCAGTGTTATCAGGACCTCTACATCAAATTAAAATAAAGATCTGCAGAAGATAACAGTAGCTTCTTTTCTCTCCTGTCACTGTAGTTCCTTTTAGCTGACTCAGCTGTCAACTAAGGCCCAGAGCAGCTAAGAACAGTCACAGCAGTCATTAGCATTTAGAAAGGGACTCCATCTCAGCCATTAACACATCCTTGCAAACATGCTGCTGAAAAAAATGTTTAAAACCCATCTTGTAGCTTTGGTTTGTGCCCATGGACCAACCTGTAGGAAACTAATAAACATAGCTAATACCTTAATAGATAAATATATATTAAAAGAAGGTATTTAGTTTTGTATTTGAATCTGTACCAAAAGAATTTGTCTTTACATTGGTGAGAGAGTCAGCTTCGCCATAGCAGAAGGAAAATGAGAAGCATTTGATGCTGTTGGTTCTGGCTTTGGAAGAGCGATTCAGCATCCCAAGTTTGGATGAATTGTTGAAGTCAGTGATTCTCTTGGAAACTTGTTGAATTTGACCATGAAATAAAATGATATTCATAAACTATATGGCAATGATACTAGTTACAACAATGGACAAAATAAATATAACTGAGGGCACTATTATAATAAATTCACATAGCAGAATTTGGCCCTAACTAAAGAATATTTATTGTCTCTATGTAGAAATATCAAAGACACCATTCTAGACAATACATTTTGATCCATTATTTTTTTTATAACTATTTGAAAAGACTGGTCAGAAGAATTATTGATTAGAAACATGACTGAGTTCCTGTATTGTGCCAGGTAATATTTAGGATGTTATTCAACCTCATTTTCTCTTTCTTTTTTTTTTTTTTTCTTCTCTTCTTTTCCTTCTTTCTCTGGTACCTCTTAAATTTCGCTACTCTTGATTTGTCTTGAGCTTTTTTTCCTTTACCTCATCATTTGGATGTGGATTTTTTCTTGCTTTATCCGCCTTGCAAGAGAAGAGACTTGAACTGGTAAAGTGGAAACTACCCATCCACTTAAAATGTAAAATAACTATGGAAACACATTGACTCAGTCCTCACAATATCATGAACTTGGACTTAGGATCACCAGTGGATTTGGAATTCTGCCCACTTTGAGAACTATCTACTTTGGATCCCTTACTCAGTGGACTAAGACAGAGCAACATAGCTAACAGTGAAATAATTTCAGCAACTGTGACAGTCTGCACAATTCTCTGTGTGTACACTGGTACTGATCTTAATGACATGCTGTTAGCAGAACACAGAACTATGCCTTTAAAAACATTTAAAGTTCAAGGGCTTCATTTGTAACCCATTATGTTCTAAGCCTATAAAGTACTTTCAATAACAATCTAAACTGGTGTGTAAGTTAAAGCTCACCTTAGACCGCTTAAATTTACACGATTAGTCTGGGACTTGTTCATCTTATAGCACTAAATACAACCTCATGATCAAATGCAATTCACATCTCACAATTCTAGGAATCGATATACATGGATACACTGTTATATTATTATTAAATCCAATTGCTTTGCAATTAACCCAATATGACACCTATACAAATGACTCAAATAAAGAGCCTCATGTTTCATAGAGGAGAATCAATACACTGAAGTCACAGCTCCTGACAGTGCCAGCATCTTTGGTTGTTACTATAGTACTACATTTTTCTCAGGTCAGTAGTGCTATTCCCTTTTATGAATTATAACTATCATAACTTTCAACTATTGACAATGCCCACGCCTCAAAAAGCATAATATCCAAACATACTTGACCACTTACAACCTATCTTAGCTGGGTAATGAAAAGTTAAACCCAGTTTGCAATGTGGTAAATTATGTTTGTTATCTTTTTTCTTTGCTTCCAAAAGGAAATTGGGTTATCATTTTTTTTCTGGTGAAAAACATAATAGCTGGATTTGTTGCTAGTTAAAATAAGTTTCTAGGAAAAAGTAATTCTGCCTTTCCTCTTGCACAAAGCTCTTGCAATTAGATGTCTGAAAGTAAAACCAAATCATGATACCATCTTCCTCAATTACTACTATTGCTACTATTCTGTAGTCTTATAATCACCATTTTAATTAAGTAAAAGCATTTTACAGCTATGAAAAGGTTGATAAAAACCAACCTTTTGGGAAAACATTGCAGCTGTCATTTTACATTATCCTCTTTCAACAGATTTTGCCGGTGTGTTTATCTGCCAGATGACTTGCTTAGAGGGTCTACTTCCTGAGGGTGGGTAGTTCCCAGATCCTGTAAGAATTGTGGGCAAACTATGAGAAAAAATTTGTTGATGTACTATTAGAATGATACTTTGTTAAGATCTCGTAACTCTTCATTTTAATTTAGACTAGATGACCTTAAGGAGCGTTTAGAATAGCCACTAGCCAAAAATGTACCCCTTTCTCTGTGTCTCTTTCTAGTCTCAAGAGACCAATCAAACAGGACATGTTGCCATCAGCCACTTCTATCTCCCTCTTCTATTGCCTCAAGTGGGGCAAACAGAACATTAAGTATATAAGACATCTCTCTTTTTAAACATATGATGTGCATGATTGAAAACAATGACTTACTTAATGGTCTGGGCAGACTCTGTTCTCTATGAATCATCCTGTATACATAATAATGGTGATGAAAATGTTTGGTTTGAAATTTCTCCCTGGACAGGGAGGAAACCATGGAGTGAATCATGGATTTAGTGATGACTGTCCTGGAAGCTAAATTGAGAAGCCACAGGTTAAAAAAGGAGCAGAGTGAGTCCTTCACAGGAATGCAGTTGTCAGAAGCTTGAGAAGGTAACAGATACCTCCTTATGCTGTGACACCTGGAGAGACTCTGCCAGAGAAGAGCTGTTGGCCCTTCATCCACGGGAGAGGAATCATCAAGGCAGAGCAAACCAAACACACCCTTTATTTACCCATGGACTGGAAAGAGAAACTGGACTTCTTGTTGGGAGAAGAGAGATAAATGCCTGCCTTACAGCGATTATTGTTTTTGTATTATTTTCCTATGAAGTTTTATTTTAGTTTTTCACAAAATAAAAAAGTAGAAAAGAAGGAAGCACAACTAATTGCACTTACTCAAGTGAAAAAAATTCATTTAACAGCAATTGGATTAGACATGAAGATCTGCACGAATGACTTTAAAGAAGAGGAGCATACAAGAGACAGAAAAGATGTTCATCAGTCATTTGCTACAAAACTGTACACCATGATGTTGACAAGGATACTATATCAAATGGAAACTGAGCCCCTAAGTTGTAATCCAACTATGGTAGTAATTATGCAAAATATACAGTACTGTGGACAAAGGCTTTGCATATACAAAGTGGACATAGTTATGCTATGAATGTTAATGTAGTGATTTTATTCATTTTCCACTGTCAAATCCTGTGGTGTGAACAAGGAAGTGGGGCGAGAGAGACTAAATATACCCAGTAGTAAGACCACTACATGAGGAATCAGGAACCTTTATCTAAGTTGTACGTGGCTGCACCAGCTGCGAACTTAACCTCTCAGAGCATCAGCATCCAGATTTAGAAAGTGAGAAGAATAATACAGCTGCCCTGCAGTACCAGGGTAGTGAAAGCACTCTAAAATTGAAAGTATTGAAAGGGATTATATGAGGAATTAAGGCCAGAGTGCTGAATTCAGTAGAATAGAGAGTTAAGAAGTTCAAAATTCTGTCTCATTCTCTCTCCTGAGGGTCACATTGTACTTTTTGAGTATGTATTTATAAATTGTTTCCTATGAAATCTTTTTGTGCCCCTTAAACAAAAAGAAATCCAGAAGTACAAAAGTTATCCTAAATTTCTTTTCTCAGCAGTTATAATGAAAACTAGCAATCTTGTGTTACCTCATTTCATTTCAGTAAACTAATTACAAATCCTTAATGAGCATCTACTAATTGTTTCACTAAGCAGGTTTTTCAATACCATGTACGCTCCATTGACTTGAAAAACTCTCTTGTCATGTACCCGACTTTATTTCTGAATAGTACCATTTCACTACTCATCATACTGTTTTATTTTTATTTATTTATTTAT
>NW_004524600.1:4008008-4020094 GCF_000260255.1 Octodon degus | reverse complement strand
CCCGAGTTCAATCCCCTGTTAAAAAAAAAAAAAAAAAAAAGAATCCAGGGCAGAGAGGGTTCTATTGAGGAAACAGCCAAGCTTGGGCCCAAAAGACCAAGAGCCCAAGGGCACTCTGAAGTCCAGCACATCTTTCCAGGATGCTTTAGAATTAGAGGGAGTTTGGTTCAAATTCTGACTGACTGCTCATCACCTGGGTGACACAAAGTATATTATTTACTCTCTTTAACCTGTTTGCTCAAGTATCTATTGAAGACAGTACCAGTAACTTTAAAGTGTCACCATGTGGATTCAATGGCTGGATTTCAGTCACTGCCTTCCTTCCCTTACTTTGAAAACCTTCTTATTGGTAAGGACATGACTTTCCTTTCTTAGGTCTTTCTTCTTTCTTTCTTTCTTTCTTTCTTTCTTTCTTTCTTTCTTTCTTTCTTTCTCCTGGGGACTGAACTCAGGCCCTTGCGCTTGCCAGGCAAGTGCTTATTCTACTGAGCTATCTCCCTGACCCCTCCTTTCTTAGGTTTTCTTACAGCTATAAAATGGAAGAGCAAAAAGTTATCACCATCTTCTTTCCAGCATGCCAAAGTGTTGTTCCCCTGGACAGAGATACCTGATAGCTGTACAGTGAAGAAACAGGGCATTGAAATTGTGTATATGTATTTGATTCTCCCTGAACATGGCAAAATAGGAATTCTGGATGCAGTAGGACTCATAAATGCACTTTTGTTTCACAGCCAAGATAAGGCATGTCAAATAGGTAGGAACTCCAGGCAGTTCATGCCTCTCAGACCTGGAGGGGGAACTACTGAACAGAGAAAGGGGAAATTGCTAAAGGCATTGAAAGTGAGTTAGAGAACAGGTGCAGAATAATGAGGCCTCTCTTTTCTGCTCTGACAAGTTTAGACTTTAAGTGATTTGGGGGCAGAGATCACATCGATTACCTTCCTTTTTGTAGTTTCTAAAAGATTATTGAGTAATGTTTAAAAATGTTTGATGATTAGAGTGAAAAAATGTCACATAGAGCCCCAGAGCCAGCCCTCTGTTTCTACCAGCAGCCGGGATGGCTTCAGAGTGCTGGCTCTGACGTCTTCTTTCTTTGAGAAGTGATAGATGGAGTCTGATCATAATTAATTTTAATAGAGACCTGATGTGCTGTGATAGAATCTTGGCCACTCAAATGAAACAGATCCAAACAGCGAATTTGGACAAAAATAGCCTCAGTTCTCTCTTGTCATTGACTTTAGAATGAGTACCTCTAGTTAAGAAGTACTTAGTGGTGATTTTGTGTCTAGAAAAGCATAGATAAGAAGGACAGTGACATTCACTGTCTGAGTTGGAGACATGAGAAATAATAAATTAATATTATATATCATTTGGTGAGGTGCTGACTTATGCTGTTCACTGAGTTGTGTGTTCAGTGTCCATTATCTCATTCACTAGTTCTTTCCATAAATGCTTCTGGATTGCCTGTGATGTGCCAAGCATTCTGGGAGTGTCACAGGGTATGACACAGAAAGAGTCCCCACCTTTGAGGAATTGACAGGACTTATAAGCAAATGAACACATACTATCATTTCAGGCAAGGAAACATACTGTAAAATACAACAGTGGGGAGCAAAGGGACAAAGGGGGAAAAGGGGAGAAAACCATGTCCTTTAGGAAGCCTTTCGCAGTAAGGGAAGGAGGGCAGTGGCTGGAATCTAGCCATGAGACTTCAATCCACATGGTGACACTTTGAGGGAACTGGTATTGTCCTCAATTTGTAGATGAGAAAAGAGGTTAGAGAGAATAAGTAATGCACCCTGCATCACCCAGATGGTGAGCAAGGGGCCAGGGAGATAGCTCAGTAGAATAAGCACTTGCCTGGCAAGTACAAGGACCTGAGTTCAATCCCTGGTTCTGCCAAAAATAAAACAAACAGATGGTGAGCGAGGTTGGGCCCCTGAGAAGGTGGCCTAGTGGCATGGAGTGAGCTTAGCAAAATCCAGGAGGACAAGTGTCCCTGGCAATGAGTAAGTAGCCAGTGCAGGGCACTGAGGGGAGATGAGCTTGAGTTTTTCAAGGCCAAGGTGGCTGGGATGCAGTGCATGGAGAAGAAAGGGGGAAGAGGAGGAAGAGAGGGAGGTGGGTGGCCAAGCACTGTGGGGACTGATACGCACTGCAGGTGTCCTTCTGAGGATAAGCAGCTCTCAGGCATTTCTGAGCATGGCAGGGTTACTTGGAAGCTGACTGAAGTGGAGACCATACGCAAGAGACTTAACTTTTCACCACCGCAGGACTGTATACCTCAGCAGAGCGCTCAGCCCCTTAAGCTGGAGCCTATGGGGTTGGGATGATCTGCACTTATCCCAAAATGAGCTGAGAGGGTTGGACCTTGCAAGCTGGCATCAACAGCCTGCTATCTCCTGAGAGATGATAAACTTGGGTGAGGCAGCTCCTTTGGGACCCATACTTGGAGAAGGACGCAGCTGTGGGCTGTGACAGTCAATACCCGCACCAGCTGAGGCCAGGATGTGTCCGTGCTAAAGAGGCAGTGAAAGCACCCACTGCAGATCTGTTTGTTTATGGTTTCATTCTTTACACACACACACACACACACACACACACACACACACACACACACACACATTATTTATTTAATTGGTATCAGGTCTCACTAAGCAGCTTGGACTCATAGTGATCCTCCTTTCTCAGCCTCACCAGCACTGGGATTATAGGCTTGCACCACTACACTTGAGTTCAGGGCTCGCTCAGGGAGCCCAGAGTTCTAGGGCCAGCAACGCATGGGGTACCGGCGATCATACTTGGGCCCTTGTACCTGCCAGGCAGGTGCTTAGACCGCCAAGCTATCTCCCTAGCCTCATGCTTATGGTTTCATTCTAAAAATCCTCCAAAGGAGGCATTTTTTATTCTCTTTTGATGGGAGGAATCGGAGCCCCAGGAAGCTTTAGCAACCAGTTCAAGGTCAACTAGCAGATGTTGAATTTGAACCTAGGTATCTCTGAAGCCAAAGACCATCTATTTTAAAAAATGATGTAAAATATACATAAATAAAGTTTACCACTTTAACTATACTTAAGAGCACAGTTCAGGGCATTAAGCAGATTCACACTGGTGCAGGCATCACTACCACTCATGTGTAGACCCTCTTTCATCCTGCAAAACTGAAACACTGTACCATTAAACAATAACTGCTCATTCTCCCCTCCCAGCTCTCTGGGAACCATGATTGTTTCTTCTGCCTTTGTGAATTTGTCTAGTCTAGGAACCTTAAATAACTGAAATGGGACAGCCCTGCCTTCCATAGCTGATTTCACTTAGCACAATGTCTTCAAAGATCTGTGTCATAGTATGTGCCACAATTTCCTTCTTCTTAAAGGTAGAGTAATATTCCATTACATGGATATACCACAATTTTAAAATTCTGTTGATGGACATATGTGTCATGTGTACTTTATGGCTACTGTGAACACAGGTGTACAAATATCTCTCTGAGACCTTGCATTCCCTTCTTTTGAATATATACCAATGAGAGGTATTGCTGGGTCACATGGTAGTGCTATGTTTAATTTTTGAAGAATAATTATACTGCTTTTCATAAAGCCTGCCCATTTTCAGTAGCACTGTGAAGGTATTCCAGTGCTTCAATTTCTCCTCATTCTTACCAGCACTGTTCTTCCCTTCATTCATTCCTCTGTTTCTCTCTGTGACTCTCTCCTTCCTGGTGGCCATCCAAATGAGTATGAAAGGTCACACTCATGGCTTTAGCACCGTGTGCTCTTCAGGTCACTGTCTCTCAGGAAGGAATCAAAGATTTCAAGAACACATCCAGGTTCCCCATTCTACCTTTTAGATGAAATGTTGGCATTATTTGGGTGAGAACACTTGTTCAGCTAACTCCTCGGAGGCCTGGGAACCGCAAAAGAGCACTCTGTGAATACCTGCTGTGACACACAGATTAAAAAGGAAAACAAAAGGTGGCACCATATGCTGAAGCAGTCTTGAAAATTTTTGTTCAAGGAACCTAAAACAGTTCAAAGAGCTATACTCTTCTCTCCACATTTTAGGATTTATATCTATTATTTTAACATAAATTTAAATATAGTTGCAAAGAATGTACTTTCTAGCATATTTTAAATACTGGAATTTAAGATAAAACCGTGACATCATTCTTTCAAATGTACCTAAATGAAATTTAAATCCCATCCCAGTTTGCTACCTTATCATACATTTAAGACATACAAAAGCAGCCCATCTTTAGCAAGCAAAATAGACATTGCGTTTTCTTTGAAACTTCATTTCCATTCTACTTCCCCTTCAAAAATTTATGATAATGTAATATAATTATGATATAAAGTTTTATATTGAACACGGCATTGTACTTGTATCTTGTAATGTGTATAAAATTTAAATTTATGTACTTTAAAGTTTATGTAACTTAAGGCTCTAAATGTTTGTTGGATTGAGTTACCCTTACAATTACTAGAATGACACAATTGACCAAAACAATGTAAACAGAGAACAAATTTTGATAAATGCCAACATAAGAATGTTTTATCAGAAATTTGAATTTTTAATAAGGAAAATGATGATGTCTTTTTTCAAATAGTATATAGTTGTGGCATCACTTCTATTTCTCTATTTCATATTTAAGGTTTGAGAAAGTCTTCCTATACAGAAGAAGATGAGATTGGAGGGTTTTGTTATAAAAACATCTTCGATTTTGGGGATGGCATCTTGACTTTCTTGCCCAAAATCACATGGTATTCTATTATCAAAGGCTATTTTTAAGATCAGTCAAGTAACTTTACTAGGTTGTTTTTTTTCAGAACTGGGAATTGAACTCAGGCCCTTGTGCTTATCAGGCAAGCACTTATTCTACTGAGCCATCTTCCTGGCCCCTTTACTAGGTTCTTGTCTCAGTTATTTTTCTTGTTGCTGAAACAAAATACCCAACACCTCGTCTGAGAAATGCAAATTGAAACAACATGGAAATTCCATCTTACCTCAGAAAGAATGGCTATCATCAAAAAAAATCAACTGTTGAATATAGTTCAATATTCTTTGCAACTATATTTAAATTTATGTTAAAATAATAGATATAAATCCTGAAATGTGGAGAGAAGAGTATAGCTCTTTGAACTGTTTTAGGTTCCTTGAAAAAAATTTTCAAAACTGCTTCAGCATATGGTGCCACCTTTTGTTTTCCTTTTTAATCCGTGTGTCACAGGATTAAAAATGTGACACACGGATTAAAAAGGAAATGCTAGTGGGACTATGAGGAAAAAGGAGCACTTCTCCATTGTTGGTGGGAGTGTAGAATGATACAACCTCTGGAAATCAGTGTGGAGATTCCTTAAAAAAAACTAGGATTAGTGGTTCCATTCCACAAACTATTGCCCTTGTGTGTATCTTCCCAGAAGAATTAAGAACATCACACCACAGCGATATATGTGCACCCATGTTTATAGCAGCACAATTTGTCATAGCTAAATTTTGGAAACAACCCAAATGCTCATTAACAGAGGAATGAATAAAAAGATGTGGTATTTTTATACAATGGAGTATTACTCAGCTATAAAGAAAGATAACTTGAGGTGTTTTTTTTTTTTTTTTTTTTTTTTTTGTGGAACTGGGGATTGAACTCAGACCCTTGCACTTGCCAGGCAAGCACTTATTCTACTGAGCCATCTCCCCAGTTTTTTTTTTAATTTGTGTGTGTGTGTGTGTGTGTGTGTGTGTGTGTGTGTCCAGCTCAGCCCACCAGGGGGCAGGGCTGACTGGCATGTAGTGCTGGGGGATTAAACCACGGTTCCTGTGCTTTGCTAAGCTTGTTCTAAGTAGGTGCTTTAGACCACTGAGCCATCTCGCCAGCCCCCATTTCCCCAGTTTTTAAAGGTTAATGGATGCAACTAGAGGCCGTACTCAGATGTGAAACAAATCAGACCCACATGTGTAAAAATCATATTTTCTCGTTAGTGTGAGAAACTGGAAGAGGAAATAAGACCCAAAAGTTACAAAAAATATTGTGAAAGGGAAACAAACTACTCAGAAGGAAAGAACAACTGGGATAGGGGAAAGGAGAAAAGAAGGAAGGAATATATATGATAATTGTATCCCTAACTTCTATTAGTTTATTGAAAGGAAGTGTTTACATTGTTTTACAGATCTTACACGCCTGTATCTGGTAATCTGAGCAACTATTTGAAGATAACAATATACAATATGATATTCATTGTTAATTTATTATCATCTTGTTTTGAAATTCTGTATTATTTTTATTTTTTATTTTTTTAAGAAAATCTTTGTTTCAAGGGCCTTAAAAAAAACACAGCAAAATATGTAGTACCCAAATTTATTTATTTATTTATTTATTTTTAATTTTTATTTTTTTCCAATACCCAAATTTAGAGGAGCAAAAATTGATACATCTCTCAGTCTGTAGAGGTTTCGGTCCAGACTCAACTGGCTTCATGGCAGGGTGGCTTCACAGAGGAGAGAGAACGAAAACGCTTCTTTCTGTCCCTTATACTGTATCTGCTCTACCAGGATCAGGGCTGTGCCAATCCAATCAGTGGACTGATCCAGCAATTACCCACCCTTAATCCCAGCATTGCACTATGAATCAATCGCACAGTCTGGATTCAGCCATCTCCAAAAATACCTTATGACCATTTGAGGCTTTGGGGGGACATCTAGACACAAAACATATCACTCTTTCTTCAGTTTTGTTGAGATTCAACACTGGAAACTGCCTTACTTGCAAAAGATTTGCTACCCAATCTGTAATGGGTAGAATTGCCTCTCTCCCCATATTCTTATAGGGAAGTCCTATTGCAAGTACCTCAAGCACGTCTTTATTTGCAAATAGAATCTTTGTAGATGTAATTAAGGGTAGGCTCTAGTCAACTATTACTGGTGGCCTCATAAAAAGAGGAAATTTGGCAGCAGAGATAGAAATGCATAGAGAAAGGGAAGGTGAAACAGAGATGAAAGAAGAAGATGGCCATCTGCCAACCAAGGAGAAAAGGTTGGGATAGATTCTCTCCTGTGGCCTTCAAAAGGAGCTTGCCATGTCTATTCCTCAATCTTGGACTTCTGGCATCCAGAACTGGGAGAAAATAACTTTCTATTGTGTTAGCCTCAATCTGCTGTTCTTTCATATCATGGTCCATAGCCCCAACAGCCACTTACCTGCACCATATTTCCCATTTGTCCTTTATTCTACATTTTTGTGAACTTTAAAGCAATTCATCCAGGGAGTCTAGGAATGAAAAAAAGTGACCCCCTTTCTTTTTTTTTTTTTTAAAGCCGTTGTGAAAGATGGGCCCGACACTTATGAAAATCAGATGGATTGAAAAGCTGTATGTTGCTTTCCTTCAAAACTTCCTTGTCAGTGAAGCCCTTTAGGAAGTGTCAAGCCCAGAGGAGTGGTAGTACCTTGTTGAAGATGACTGTACCCAACTGGACAATGCCTGCTGTGATTCAGGGATGTAGACGATGGCATTTTCACAAAGGATAGCATACCGGCTGGCCTGGGTGTAGATTTTGGCTTGTGGTAAAGGAAAGGAAGGCTATTCTAGCTGGATAGAAAGAATTTGGGAAGGGACTTCCAACAAGGTTACGAGTTCTAGGCTTAAGACCAACCCACAGGACCCACGTACTTAAGGATCTTATACATTGCCATTATAAATTTTTTCATGAGAAAATGGCTTGATAAAAGTGACAGGAAGATCATCCAGACTTCCAGATGGAGGATCGGTGGGCATGTGCTGAGCTGGGGGGAAGGAAGGCATCCAGGGGTGTGGTCATTAGTGCCTGGATCACTATGCCGGGACTGGAGCACAGACAGATGTTTGCTGGTTGTGATAGAAATAGAAATGCCCATATTACAGCTCAGTTGTGTCTCCTGCTTAATGATCTTTATTTCAGATGGGCTGTCAAATCCCAGAACTAACTCCTTGCCTTCCCTCTGCTCCCATACTGCTTCTGTATGGGGAGGCGGGTATTGAAAACCCACTTTTCAGTGAATCAAGCAGAGCTACAGTAGGGCATCCCATCTCTTTTACTTGATCCTTTCACTGTAAGGAGTTAACTGCACATGAAAATACTTGGCGGACTAGAAAAATCCCACAAATGCAAAGATTCAATTGTTTGTTTCTCCTACATATTGTGGATGCTTCTCGTTCTTAAAGGGAGTAGAAAGGTTTTCTGAGAGTCTCACTCACCATGAGCCTTGAGGAACTGATATCCGGGGAACAGGCTCCACTGTGCAACACATGAGAATTTCATGGGGCTTCGTCCTTTTCCAAATCAGGAAGGTGCTGCAGTGCACCCTGCTGAGCCCACCAGGAGAAGAGCTGCTCTTTCCTCCTCCTTCTGGATTCTCTGAGGTGTCTGGCCCTGTGCCCAGCTCCTACAGAGCACTGCTCATTTTCTGTCAGAATCGTGAGTCTTCTTGATTATGTAGCAACAGAAACAAAGCTTTCCTGTGCTCTGAAAGCCAGACGTTTTCGTGGCCACACGCTGCCCCAGCTCCCCAGTCTGAACAGGGGAGCACACAGAGCATTCGAACTACCCCGGCACATAATCTCTGCTTGCTCCTGCAGGACAGATCACTGTGTTTTTGAGACACTGGGAGGATAAGAACACTGCTTTTACACTAGAAGAAACTGGTGGTCGTTCTCCGTACTCCCATACCCTTAATCACATTCACTCTTTGTACAGCCCTGAGGACCCTAGAACCTTCTTGGTATTCTAAGCTTTCCAGAGAGATTTAGAATCACGATAGCAACATCTCTCCTGGATGAGGCTGCTGCTATTCCAAGGACCTGAACATTTGCCATTTCTTTCATCCTCATCAGTGTTCTTTTTTTATTTGTATAGTTTTTTGGTACCGGGGATCAGACTCAGGACTATACTTGCCAGGCAGGCGCTGTACCACCGAGCTATCTCCCTGGCCCTCATCAGGGTTCTTTCCTCAACTCACTCTGCTGTCTCTTAGTCATGCGGAAGTGTCTCTGATTATATATGGATGCAGTACAAGCAAGGGCAATGTCAGAAAAACAAGGGGTGGCATCAGCGGATCCCTCTGGCATTCACATCTCTGATTTCACAGATCTGGAGAGAAGCTGGTATAGTGAGATGACAATAGTCCTTGTCACTTTGCATGTAGCTTTCAGGTACCAGGCACAGTGCCAGCCACTTCAGACGTTCACTCATCTCCTTCTCCAGCCATATGGACAGAAGGCATTGGCAACTTGGAGGAGTCACTTTCCCAACACCTAAAACCTAGAGTGTCGCTATGCCTATCAGGATGAGTTAAACTGGGCTTTGGTAACAAAGGACCCTCAAATTTTAGTGACTTATACTAACAAAGATTGAATTCTCCCACAAGCTACACATCTAACAAGGGTCATTAGAAGCTCGGCTTCTTCCCCAGAAGATACCACCTGGCACTGCTGGCAGTCAAGGCAGATTGAAGAAGAGAGCCTGGTGTGATGTTCACCAGTTTCTGGTTACTCTTGTCCATGTTGGTGACTACAGCTTGTCATATAGCCACCCATGACTTCAAAGGGCAGGAAGGAGGAATATTTGTGGGCAGCATGAACAATGGCTATGACAGCAGAGGAAGGGTCTACAACCAAAGCTGTTTTCTAAAGCAGGCACTTTTTGTGTCCTATAAAAGCTTCTATTCTCTCAGCCCCAAACACCTCATGAGTGCCAAGCACTAGACGTTGCACAGATGTAATCATTAGTAGTATTAGTATCACTATCAGCAGTAGTAGTATTTGGGATTAAACTCAGGGTCTTTACAGTGAGGTACATTTCCTCCCCTCCCCTCCCCTCTTTATTTTGAGGCAAGGTTTCACTAAGTTGCTGAGTTGCCTAGGTGGGGTTTGAACTTATGATCTTTCTGCCTCAGCTTCCCAGGAAGCTGGGATTACAGGCATGGGTCACCATGCCTGGCTACAAATATAATTTCTGCTCCTCATACTATTATTACATTCATTTCACAGATGAAGTTATTGAGAATGGAAAGAGCTTGGAGTAGTTCGAGCCAGATGGCACAGGGAATAAAAAATGACGCTTGTGCAGCCCTTGGGTCAGTCTGACTCTGTAGACTGTGTTCTCTCTGTTTGCCAGGAGGATTTCCACTTCAGTTTTGCAACAAAGGAACCACATAGTTTTGCAAGATAAAAACTTAGCTTAATCTTGTATTTATTTATCTATTTTATGATTAAAATTGTAAAAATTGCTCTTTGTATAAATTCTAACAATACAGAGATCAGGGAGAAAGTGAAATCATTTGTAACAAAAATTTCTAGAGCCATGGCTAACATTTTAAATATGTCCTCACACACACACAGTCTTGTAACTTGCTTCTTCACATAACAATACACTGTGCACTGCACGTGCTGCACATCTTTCCAATAAATGCACTTCATTTCTAATGAGTGCATAATATTCTGTCGAGTGTCCATGACATGATCTACTTTAAATTCCTTGAGGATGGACATTGAGCTTGCTTTTCATGTATCACTGTTTGGTTATTTTTGAGTTCTTCAGTCTCTAAATCAATGAGAAACCTTGCAATGCTCAAGGATCTTTAACCAAAGCCTTAGCTACATCTGTGCCTCTTCTTTCTCCTTCCTCAACAGGAGGCCCGCCCCCATGCTTTTGAAATGCTTCATTTCTTGAGTCTCAGGCCAGGGGTTTTCCTTGGCATTCTTTTTTGTTCACACATTTTTTTTTTTCCTGAAATTTCCGTATACACTGTACTCTTCCTTATTTTTATTTTCTTTTGGCTTTTCTGTCTTCGCATTCATTTACTGTATATTTGCACGTTCATATTCCAGTACCACCCAGGAACACATTTTGTGCTTTTCCTGGTTGTTACATTGTGGCAAGGCACAGAACCTTTCAACTGCAGCCTCTCAGCTTCCTTTCCTACTGCCCCAACTAATAGCTGCTCAAGCCCACCGCCTCTCTACCCACTGCATATTCCCTCCTTCACTCATGGTATTTGCTCATGTTATTCTCTCGACCTGGAATGGCCTGTATTGGCATCCAGGGTTGGTCTCCAGGGGTTCAGCTCACAGGCCCAGCCTTTCACGAAGCCTTGTCTGCCCCCTTTCCTTAGTCAAAGCTAATTGCTCTTTCTTCTGTGCCTCACAGCACTTCATTAGGAAGCCATCTATTCAGGACCTATGGTGGGCTCTGAAGGGTGGGGGGGGGGAACAGAAAAACAGCAAGTCTCGCCACCCACGCTCTGTCTTTAGCTGCCGGGTGATGGATGCGAACACACAATCCCAACATGGGGTGGTAAAAGCTGAAATGGAGGTAAGCACCAAGTGTGAAGAGCATCACGTGGCCTAACCAGCACCGGTTGACTTTTATTTCATGTGTGCTTTTCCTTTATAAAAGTCAGGATCCGGAGAGATAAGTGAGGCGTTTTAAGTTCTCTTCCCCGCATCCCCAAGCCCCTAAGCCCGCACTTTGTTTACAGTGGCAGCGGTGACACAGCGTGCTAACAGGCATCTCAGAGGTGCAGGAGGGTCCTGAGGGTGGGGCGGGGCGCGCGGCCAGTCCCATGGCCCACATTTCCCGGAGTCCAGTCTACTTTTTCATATCTTTCTTTCTCCCCGAAATAGATGCACACTCGCCTCCAGATTTAGAATAGGAGTCATGACTATTTCACGAAAGCCTGGAAAATATGACTTTTCCAGAAATGGTCTGGGTCGGTCATAGATCTTCAGGCTCCTGGCAACTGAAGGACAAGGCTGCGCCCTAATTGGATCCATTTCCTCCTAGGCCTGATTGGGAATTTTGCACCAGCTCGGCGAGCCGTACACCTCGGCCCCCGGGGCCAGCGGAAGACGCTGGAGCGGGGCCTCTCCGCCCGGGCGAGCGCTCTCTGCCGCCGCAGGCCTCTCTAGCTCGCCACGCCGCCTCCCGATCCGCGCGCGGTTCCAGCCCGGGTTTTGCAGCCTGCCCACCGCCGCGCTAGTCAGGCCGGAGGCTGGCGCCGCCGAGGCCGCCGCGGCCGGGGTGTGGGGACTGTACTGCGCACGCGCGCCCGCGGGGTC
>NW_004524600.1:3993225-4007908 GCF_000260255.1 Octodon degus | reverse complement strand
CCGGAACCCTCGCGCCCCGCCCTGCCCGGAGCCGCCCGGAGCCGCCGGGGCCGGACCCGCTCTGCGCGCCGGGCGGGACTATTTTCTCGGCCTGTGTTCTCTCAGCGGCTGGGAAAGAACGTTCTTGGCTCTCCCCGCCTGGCTGCGCCTGTGCCCGCTCCTCCCCCGCCGCGTGTTTTCCGCCCCAGTAAAGATCGTGCCACACAAACAAGCTTCGAATGCCCTTTGCCGAGCGGGCGGGAGGGCAGCGAGTGCAGAGCCCGAGAGGGCCATTTTCAGGGAGCGTCTCCGGAGCCGCTAAAAGTCTTGCTTTCTCCCCAAGTGGAAGGTGTAGGGGGCGGGGGCGGCGCGGGGCCGCTTCCAACTGCTACACACGCTCGAATAGTTGTCAGTAAAATCAAACTGACGTCAGCCCGGGGGAAAAAGGTCTCTTTTGTTCTCTAGTTCTTCCCCCTCCCCTCTCTTGCGATCAAAGGCAAAAAAACATTTTTTGGAGGTGGGGGGAAAGACAAAAAGGGGGAAAAAAAATCGTAGTGCAAAGAGATAGCTTCCATTAGAGCTCCCGCCCGGGCGATGGGAATGTTTAATGAATGCACCAAGTCTTTTGATCACCCTCGCTCGGCTGGGTTCAGTAGTGCCGGAAGGTTAGTTGCATATCCTGTGGCTGATCTGAAATTCGATCAGCAGAGGGGGCAAAGAAAAGAAAAGCATTTTAATGGGAATCAATAGAGGATCATAGGTCCTGGAAGGAAATACGTGTTGATTAAAAATGCCACAAGATTAAAAAAAATGTTCATGACTGGCTTAAAAAAATGAGAAAAAGGAAAAAGCAGGGGAGGGAGAGAGGGAAGAGGAGCGAGAGGAGGAGGAGAGGGAGGAGGAGGAAAAAACCCTTAGCAATCTATTTTCTGTGTGTGTTGCTGCCAGAGAGGCAGTCAGCAGACCAACAGTTTGTGTAATGCTTCAAGCTACAGCGGGCAAATTTAAAGCTGTATGCTCAGAACAACATAATAAATACTTATTGAAAATGCATTTCTATTTCTAAGCGGGGTTCACTCATGCATTATACAAAGCACCTAGGGCTGCAGGAGTGAGACACAAGGGGACAAATATGGTGTGCTGTGACTCAGTTCTAAAAACTTGAGCTCTTAGCAGTTGACAGCAAGAACAGACACACTTTTAAAGTTCAAAAAACCCGACAAACTAGTAGCTTTGAAAGATACCTAGGACTTAAATTGTCTGAAACTTTAAAGTCATAATTTAAAAAAAAATAATCTGATTACTGAGGATGAGGAGAGAGTAGGAGGGGAGTTAACCATGGTAGATAGCATATTGATTGGGTTACAGAGTGGAAAATTACTGCCCTGTAGGTAGAGAAAGTGATCAACAATGTGATAAAATGGCTGGAGGCTTTATGAATATCCACCTACAGTAGGAAAGGGAAGAAGACTTAAAGCCCACGCTGACACAAAAACAACTGTATGTCCTGTTTCTGTGGCCTTTTGGGAAAGAATCAGTAGATTTACACTTTTACATAGCAAAAAAAAAAATTAAGTATTGTGAGGGAATTCAGAAGGCAAAGGTGGGTAAGCTTTTCTTTTGGTAATGGTTTAGGGGCTCCAAGGAATTCTGCATTCTAATCCTTACCCTTTACCTATATCTTACTACCTTTTTCTTTCAGTACTACTGAAGAACATTAAAAGGATCAGGGAGCTTTTTTTAGGGTACTTTCTCTTGGTATTTCTAATAAGGTATTGGTTCTAGGGTCTTTCAAGATGCCCAAGTCCTCACTTCAAGTCCCTGACATGGTTTGGGATTTGTGTATAACCTACAAAAACTATCGTTTTGTATGGTTTATAGGATTTTTTTTTTTAAAAATTATTGGATACAGCGTCTCACTATGCAGCTCAGACTTGTAGTGATCCTCCTGTCTCAGCTTCCCCATTTCTGGGTTTACAACCAGGTTTTAGAGCAGGTGATACAGCAGGTGATATTGGGGATCAAACTGGGTCCTTGTGCTTGCCAGGCAGGTGCTTAGACCTCTGAGCTATCTCCCCAGTGCCTGTCCTCTATGTTTTAAATCATCTCTAGATTACTTAGGATACACAAGCCAATAGTTGTTATACTGCATTGTTTAGGGAATAATAACCAAAACATATTCAGTGCAGATGCATTTAAAAATAGATTTTTCTCCATCCTTCACTGGTTGAACCCAATGGATGTAGAATCAATTATGGATGTAGAAGTCAGGGATAATAATGGAGGGTTAACTAGTATTTAATTTTAGCCGTTAGTACCTAGAAGACAATCTGTTGAAATTAAAGTTTGTGTGTGTGTGTGTGTGTGTGTGTTGTTGTTGTTCTACGACACTCAGTATTTGGTCTCCACTAGATCCATGAAGGCCAGGAATATATCTCCTTTCTCATTCATATTTTCAGCAATGCTTTTAGAACAAAAGCTTGCACAGAGAGCTGATGGAGTGCTCTGGATTAATATTGGCATGGAGCACACTGGTTGACTTTCAGAGACAAAATGAGTTTCTGGGTAACAACAGACAAGTGACTTAGCCTCTCTAAGCTTCAAGTCCTTCACTGGTGAGATGGGGATACTTATACACGCTTACCAGGCATCTCATTTGTGACTGAAATAATGTGCATAAAGGACACAGCATAATTTTTGACACCTTTCTGTATTGACATACATATGTATAATTTTATATTATTTATGTTATATAACTGTCTGTTCATCCATCTCTTTGTTCCTTCTTCAAAGATCACCCACCCAGGGCCATACCATGTTTAGTCACACTGGCCTGTGGATCTTTCTTCAGTCTGAGCTGAAGCTGAGGTGATGCTGAAGGACTTTCAAGACTAGACTCTAAGAGTCTTGCTGTTCCCTGGAATGCTATCTCTCAGGACATTTCCTCTCAGGATCCAGCTGTAATCTCCAAGAGTGGACAACTGTGGGTAGGTGAGTCTAACAAAGATGGGCAGGCTGATAACAATCGAGTTGCTTCCAACAGTATTCTCCCTGCCAAAAGACAACATCAATTGTGAGTCTTGTGAATTAGCCCTCTTGGATATCCAGCGCTCCCACATCGAATGTACTAGTGCCTTTGCATGAAGCAACGTCACCAACCCTTTTTAATTTTTTATTAGGAGACAAGGTCTTACCAAGGCTTAATTGCCTAGGTGGGGTTTGAACTTGCAGTTGGCTTGCCTCAGTCTCCCAGGGGGGTAAGATTATAGGTCATGTACCACTGCAAGCCGGTTGAACCTTCTGATGACTTTCACCCTAGCTCCTATGATCTGATCACAGTTGCACAAAAGAAATCAAGTAAGAACTGCCTGTTTGTATATAGCTGATCCTTTGAATCCAGAGAGATAAAAAACCCGGAAAACAACAGCAACAAATCAAACACACAAAATGAGCAAATGCTGGTGCTAATGTTTGACTGTGTTCTCCATATTTCATGTGCAAGAAAACATAATACCCAAAGTGAAATGTTAATGATACTTAAAGGGAGGAAGGACCTTTGGGAGGTGGGTTACGGACTCATGGGCTGTTGAGGGAAAGTCATTGTTGTAAAAGTGTGCTCCTTCTAACACATTTGCTCCATCTTGCTCTGTGATGCCCTTCACCACATTACGAGCAAGTAGGCCCTCAGCAGATGCTGAATAGACGTGACTGCCTGGTCTTGGACTTCTAGGCTCCAGATCTGTGAGAATATAAACCTAATTTTTTGTTTTTATTTTTATTTTTTATTATTATAATTATTATTATTATTTTTTTTTGGTGGAACTGGGGATTGAACTCAGGCCCTTGCGCTTGCCAGGGAAGCGCTTATTCCACTGAGCCATCTCCCCGCCTCCCCCCTTTTTTTTAACCTAATTTTTAAAAACAATTTAATTGGTATCAGGTATTTAGGTATAGCAACAAAAGATGGCCAACCCAGCTAGTATTCATGGATATCTTTATTCTGCAGTAGATATTAAGCCTGTTTGCTTAATAAACAAATCAGCTAGCTACTCAGCAGTTTCTTCCTTACCTTTTCCTGCTTTCCTCTGATATTCTTCAGCACCTACAGTAACATGTCAGCCCTGTTGCTGAAGCTATTGAGCTAGGTAGGTGTTGGCTGTACAAAGAGGGAATTTTGTATGACTCTTTCCAAGGGGGCTGGGTGTCCAAATGAAGAGAGAAGCTTTGCCCCTGGAAGGGAGACCTCCTGTACACTGCTAGATCCTGGCCTGGAGTGATACAAGTTTACCATTTGTCATTAAATTAAGATATTGTTTATTTTCTATAGCATGCTGATCGAAGGGTGAAGAAGCTCTCCAGGGTTTGATTGGGCCTTTTGCTAACAGGGACTGTTCTTTTTCTTTTCTTCTTTTCTACTCCCTCAGACTGGGGATTGAACCTAGAGCCATCACAATGAGAACAGCTCTTTTTTTTTTTTTTTTTTGAGGTAATGCCTTAATGGCTCAGTTGCCCAGGCTTGGGCTCAAACTTAGAATCCTTGTGTCTCATCCTGTCTGAGTGTTAGAGTAATAGGCCTTCACCATTTACACTAGTGCAATTCCTTAGAAGGATTTGTGTTTTGGGTACTAGGAATCGAACTCAGGACCTTGTGCTTGCCAGTCAAGTGCTGTGCCGCTGAACTATAGCCCCAGCCCTAGAAGGCTTTTATTTTTCAATTGTTTTGATGTATTTCTTACTCCTTTCCTGGATTTTCAAAGTGTTAGCATTCAAGAGGGCATATATTTTTTTTTTTTAAATCATTTTAGGAGCCACCAAAAAGAGCAGGTTTAGGGCTGGCAAAATACCTCAGCAGTCTAAAGTGCCTTCTTAGGCAAGCTTAGACAGGTGCAGGAGACTGAGGTTCAATTCCTGGCACCACATGCCATGCCAAGCCTCGCCCTCAGGGTGAGCTGAGCTGTCCCCCCACAAAAAGAAGAGGTTTATTTATTTATTTATTTATTTATTTATTTTTTGAGGAACCAGGGATTGAACTCAGGCCCTTGCACTTGCCAGGCAAGCGCTTATTCCACTGAGCCATCTCCCCAGCCCCAAAGGAAGAGGTTTAGTATCATATTTTACTTCATATTTATGGCAGTAAATAATCACTAGGAATATGCATAAATGCCTCAGTGTTCTAGCATTTTCTGTCAATAGCCAAATTGAAACATGCTGAATAAAAGGGCATACAGAGCATTTTCAGAAAACCTATGAATATCTACTATGCTGAGAAAAGTTCTGTACCCACTTAGTATGGATGTAATTAAAAATGATTTCCATCCATAGTTGGTTGAATCCACAGTTGCAGAACCCATGGCTAACGAGACCAACTGCACATCTCTTATTTGTAGTATGTAACAGGCATGCCCTTTGATCCTTGGTAGAGTGAAAACAATGATTTTCACATGGACTTGACAGGTCTTGAGCTATGCCCACCATACCATCTGTTGGGATTGAACCTGGGTCCTTGCACTTGCCAGGCAAGTGCTTAGACCACTGAGCTATCTCTCAGTCCCTGAGAGGTGTTTCTTCCACTACAGATGAATTTACCCAAGAGTGGTGTGAGGATGGAGACATGAGCACGAAGTCATTTGGGGTTCATAAGTAAAGTACAATTTAATATTTTTGTTTTTGAAGGAAAATCCCTAATTAGCATCTCATTTAAAAATTTAACAAAAGTGATAATGAAAAGAAAAGTCAATATATCTCAACAATTGTGGTTTAAAGGCAGAGATGGGCCTGGGGGAGAGAAAGGTGGGTGATGCTTGTGGGGAGAAGAGGAATAGGTGACATCATGGATCTCAGGATGAGGCCATGTTCCTTCAATATTTAATTGGATTACAGATGAACTATATTTAGTTGCATATTTTTGTGTGTGCTTTTTTTCTTATATTTACAATAAAATGTTTATATAGATAGAACTCAAAGACTTTAAAAAATTAGTTGCCTGGCAAGCACAAGGGCCTGAGTTCAACCCCTGGTTCTGCCAAAAAAAATTGGACTCACATTTATGAAAATACATTACATTATAATAAGCCCAGTGAAAAAGACTTTTCACAGGGTAAAGGGGCAGCTACTTTTCATAGTTCTTTATAGGCCCTTCCAAAATTTTATTCTGAATACAATAGTTCCAACAATCTTCCAGAATGGAACTTGCTTTTTCAAATGCACCAGCTGGAAAGTGTGATGTTTTCTCATGTGCTGCTGGCCTAAGTTGTACTCCAGCCACTTGCTACTGTGACTTAGTTTATATCGTCCTATGGTGGCTTAGAAGCTTCATTTCAGTCGAGTGATTGGGTCACTCAGCTCAGTCTTTGTGCTTGAGACTTTCTCTTGAAATTGCAATCTTTTTAATGAAGCTTCATCCGTGTGTTTTAATACTTTGCTTAATTAATTCAACAAAAAATGTGTGCTATCCGTCTTCTCTGGACAAACACTGCATCTACAAGCGGGTAGCGGGTAGGGATATATTGTTAAAGGCACAGTTGTATCTGTGTGTGTGTGTGTGTGTGTGCGTGTGTGAAAAAGTGTGCTGAAAAGATGCATAGGTGATCAAGTGAACACTGATAGGTAAACTAGATCCACACTGAACACTCCTCAGGAAACCAGAAAAGAAAGGAAGAGTGGAAAGTATCCTCAGGAATCCTGAGTTGAGACCAAGAAAACTGGCTGGGAAACAGCCAGGTGATGGCCAGGGCATGTGAAAACCTGAAAGGGAGACTGAAATTGTAACTATTGTACAGTATTTGAGATGTTGTGTGGACACTACTAATTTTGCCTCAGATTGTGTAAACAAACCTGGATGTAGATTTACTTGAGCTTGTCTTTTAAGATCTTGGAAATAGGTGATTGTTAGAAGATTCACTTATCTAGTAAGCAGTGAATGGTTTTGCAAGCTAAATTTGCCCCCGTATGGCTTTAGAGTTTGGTGAACCCTTTAAACTAGAGTTGAACCTGTAATACTGTTGGCAGATTTTGGAAAAGCCTTTTCTTGTGGTTATAATGTCATTGTTGATGCTGATTATGTTCTATAATACTAATTGCCCTCTTTCATATTTATAAACCTTTCAAGATGTTCTTTATCATTTTGTATTTGTGATACTTTAGTTATAGTACATTTTATTTTTATTATAGTGAAATGCAACATAAGATTTACTATTTTAATCATTTTTAAGAGTACAGTTTAGTGGTAGTAAGTACATTTATTGTTGTCCAAAGCACGACCATCATATATTGCCAATAATTCTCTATTTTTCTCTTTCCTATCCTCCTTCAAACTACCATTTTACTTTTTGTCTCTATTAATCTATCATAGGTACCTCATCTAATCATTTTACATTTTAATCTTGAGCAGAATGGCTTTCAGACTTGCAATGATGTTAGGGAAAGATTTTATAGGATAAATTATGAAATGTTTAGGACATGTAAATTTTACATATACAATTTGATTTTTCTGTGCATGTATAATTTATTCTGAAGCTGGCTGTGTTAATGCCTTTGGCAGGGAGGGGAGATGGCTCAGTAGAATAAGTGCTTCCCTGGCAAGCGCAAGGGCATGAGTTCAATCCCTGGTTTGACAAAAAAAAAAAAAAAAAAAAAAACCTCTCAAGATATCATCAAGAAGGGTCAAAACTATTGCCTAAAAAAGATGATTGAGCAATAAGGATGGCAAAATAATACTATGAATTATATCATGAGATTCTGTCTCCTTTAATTTGATTGGCTGTTTCTTCTATGTATAAAACTAAGTCCCCTCCAGTTGAAAGAATATTCCTCAGCACAACTTTATTAGTTACTTCCTTAACGTGAAAGATGGTAAATATTATGATGGTGTGTTTTTTCTGTATTTAGGACAGGGTCTACAGAGTTCAGGGTCTCACTACGTAGATCCGAATCAGTGATTCTCCTGTTTTCAGCCTCCCAAGTGCTGGGATTATAGGCACGCCACCACGTCCACTCTCCATTGCTGTCTCAGCATGCCCCGGGGGGAGGGGCTGGCACAGCACGCTGGGGATGGAATCCCAGCTGCTGCGCTCTGCCTAAGCGGGTGCTTTAGTCCACTGAACTATCAGGCCAGCCCTATGATGGCGTATTTTTTTTTTAAAATTTATTTATTTATTTATGTGTGTGTGTGTGTGTGTGTGTGGCCAGCTCAGCCCACCAAGGGGCGGGGCTGGCTGGCATGTGGTGCTGGGGGATCGAACCCATGGTCCCTGTGCTTTGTTAAGCTTGTTCTAAGTAGGTGCTATAGACCACTGAGCCATCTCACCAGCCCCCTATGGTGGTGTATTTTTATAACCATTTATTTTATACATTTCTTGAGATAGTAAAAATGACATTTTGTTTTAGTCACAAGTTTTTGAGAAACAACGCTTTATCACAATTTCATTTTCTAAATTTAAGTAGTAAAGTGTTCTGAAAAAATAAAGATAGGAAACTGTAGCTTATATCATCTCAAACCTTCGCAAAAAACCCTCAAAGTAAAATTATAGACATACACTTAGATTATAAATAATTGTATTGCCAAGCTATCTATGAGAAAATTTAATTAATATAAATTATACATTGCAATAAAAATGACCTCTGTAATGGCAAAATGTGGACTTTATAGCCTTCCGCTTCCAATATGATGTCATCTTTTCCAGAATGATTGGAAAAGGCCTTCACTCTTAGAACTAATTTCTTTGTAGGAATTGTAGCTCTTAGGTTGCGCTGAAAAGAGAAGAACCTCATTAATTCTCACTTTGCTAATCCATAAACTCTATAATTTCCACAGAATTCCTCAGCAATATCATTTTACTTCACAGGAAACAGTTTATAGCCAGAAGCTCTAGGCAAATCTCACATCACTAAGAATCCATTACTTTTCCCAAATATACTACAGGCCATTCTCTAGCTGACTATCATAAACTATAATGACTCAACTACATTTATCTAAATAAAGTAGGAAAGCAAATATCATGTAAAACTTCAGATGTAAAAAAAAATTATGTTGTGTGTATAGTCGTGTATTTCCATGTATTAAAGTATATAAAATATAGTAGATTGTTATGTATTAGCCTATAATGAATCAGATTTCTCTATATTCACATCTCTGTCATTCTTCAGCCAATAAAAGAAGCTCATTTTTCTTTTCTTAGATTATGTTCTGGTTTGTGGTTTGCTTTGACCAGTAGAGTATGGCCCAAGTGACATTGGGTTCCTTCTGAGGAAGGTCTTAGAAATGCTATTGAACCACTGATTTTGCTCCTCTTGAGTAATTATGCTCAGGATTAAAGCCTTTTGGAGAGAAAGGCCCAGGTGGTCCCTGACCTTGCCAGCTTGCCAGCAGAAAGAGAATTCTCCAGCAAACACACAGAATTATTGGAGCTCAAACTTTTTTTTTTTCCTGGAACCGGGGATTGAACTCAGGCCCTTGTGCTTGCCAGTGAAGCGCTTATTCCACTGAGCCATCTCCCCAGCCCCCTACACAGAATTATTGGAAATAATAAATAGTGGTTGTAGGGCTGGCCAGATAGCTCATTGGACTGAAACGCCTGCTTAGGTAAGTGCACAGGGACCAGGGTTCGATCCCTGGAACCACATGCTGTGCTGGCCCTGCCCCTGGGGCATGCTGAGAGGGCAGCTGAGACTGGGCGTGGTGGTGTGTGCCTGTAATCCCAGCCCTTGGGAGGCTGAAAGCAGGAGGATCACTATGAGTCTGATCTGTGTAGTGAGACCCTGTACTAAATTCATTTAAAATAAATAAATAAATAAATAAATAGTGATGATTTTATAGCACTGAGTTTTGGGTGCTTTATTGTATGATAATGGATAACTGATATAGAAATTGGTACTTGGAGGATATATATATATATATATATATATATCTTAATGTAACTTTGGCTTGGGGATTGTATGGCAGGTAGAGGAAGGAGTGTCTTAGGAGAGATCAGAAGAACAGTGAAGAAACTACTATTATAGGGTAGAAGAGCCAAGGCATATAATGAGGAAACATGATCAAAGAAAGTGGTGTGGCTTATATCTAGATGTCCCCTCAAAGCCTCATGCACTGATATATGGGGCTTTTTAGAGTGGCTGGATCTAGCATATGTGGTACTGGGGTTAAGGGTGTATGGTACTGTATTAGTCCGCTGATTGATTTAGCATAGTTCTGGGTGTGGATAATGGGAAGGCCCACCCTGGGTAGGGTGGCACCACCCAGAAGGTGTGTGGCCTGGATGGGATAAAAGGGAGAGGGAAGCTTGCTGCTTCTTGCTTCTTTGTTTGGCTGCTGCCTTCTGCCCCTCTGTCATGAACTGTTTCTCCTCTGTGATGCCCCTCTGCTATGCTGCTTTGCCTCAGTGCCACACGACTGTGGACTAGAACCAAAATAAACCTTTCCTGCTTTAATTTGTGTGGGTCCGGTATTTTGTCCCAGCAATAAGAAAATTAACTAAAAACAGGTAAATAACTTGCAAGATAAAAAAAAAAAGTGTACCTAGTGAGTTTATGATCTTGGTTAAGGATTTTACTATGTGAAAGATGCCTATAGAATTTGGTTTTGGCCTATGAAGAAAGAAATGGATCGAAGATTAAAATGTTTGTTTATAACTTATAATTTAAAGGCTCCCTAAGGGACATGGGATACTTTGAATTAGAAAGTAAACATATTTAAAATTTCCAATCTTTCCAATTGGCAGAAGATTTTCAAGATAAGAAATGGCTTCAAGATAAGCATCGAATCTAGGCTGTGGCCATTGAGACTTTAGAAGAATTTAAGGTGGTACCTAATGGACCCTATCAGCCAGAAAAAAAAAAAATGTAAGTGTCTTAAGGGTATTATTTCATAATTACTTAACAAGCCCGAAGTACAGATATATGAAATGAATTATAGAGGTACCTGTTGGGTATTGAGAGAAACAGTATGCAATTCATAGGAAACCTTCAAAAAATTTTGAGATCGTCGTATTTATGGGAACACCATCAACTTGGATTAAAAGGAAGAGGCAAAGAGAGTTTAAAATTTAAAAGCAGTTTCTGGGCTCCTGACATTCAAGAGGCAAAATGAAGACTATGAAAGTGTCTCTTTTGCAAATGTGGGTCATTTCTTCTGGTAAGCAAAAGGTGTTTCAGAAGGATGCTACGCAGATTTGGTCTAAAGCCAAAACCTGGAAAAGCAATGATTGCGGTAAAAACCTTTGTGATCGTAACTGGTTCTTCAGTAAAGGAGAACATTATCTAGTCCCTGAAAAGAAGGCCTGGAATGTGCTCAGCTGGATTACAGAATTGTTGCAGACCAGAGACAGTGCTTTGTATCATTTTTCTCAATTTTGAATGTGAGTGTATATTTCAATTTTAAAATCCCTGTCTTCTCATTGAATGCTATAGGGGAAGATACCCCATCTTTGTGGTTCATGGATTTCTAGGTTAAGAGTTCCTGGACCATTTTGCTGTATTTAAACAACCTCTTCTGGATTCTGAGCCTGGTGCTGGAGCTGATTGAGGCTCTGGGGATTTGCTCATGAAGGACTTGTGAATCACTGGGCCCAAAGAGATGATGATAGTACAATAATGTGTACAGCGGTGGTCTCCAATGAGTCATGCATCCCTTCTTAAGTCCTTACTCTTGGAAATGTGATGTTTCTATGTCTCTCATCAAGAAGTGGGAGCTAAGAGCTGGGGAGATAGCATGGCAGTCTTAGCACCTTCCTGGCAAGTGCAAGGACCCAGGTTCAATCCCCTGTTACAGGCTGTGCCAGTCCTGGAATCTCAGGCATGCCATACTGGCCACCAAGACCGGGCGTGGTGGTGCATGCCTGTAATCCCAGTGCTGGGGAAGCCGAGACAGGAGGATCACTATGTGTCTGAGCTGTGTAGTGAGATTCTGTACCAAATAAATAAATTAAAAACAATTTATAAAAAAGAGAAGTGGGATCCCCTTACACTTTCAATCTAGGCTGGCTTCATGGATGTGCTCTGACTAATGAAATATGTGAGAAGCAACACCATATAGCTTCTGAAGCTAGGGTTTATAGGGCTGCATGCCTCTGTTTTCTTACCTTGGTCTTCACATCATTGCGGTAAAGACCAACATAAAAGATCACAGGGAGAAGGGACCTAGCTCTTTTAGCCATCGTGGCTGAGTGCAGACCCTAGCTGGTCTGCCAGCTGAATATGGTTGTGTGAGTCAGCACCAGTAAGGCAGTAGCAGAAGCACTCGGCCAACCCACAGAAGCATAAGTAATGATAAATTGTTGTTGCTTTGAGTCACTGAGTTTTGGGGTAGTTTACTGTAGAGCAGGAGATAACTGGTACAAATTAGTATTTAGTAGAGGGTTGGTGTGAGTAAAAAATTTCCTTAATTTTTTCCTGCTCATAGTACAGCTCTTGATGTGTGGTTTGGTTGATGGTATAAGCCTCAAGGTTATTTGAAGTTTTAACTGGCAAACCTCAGGAAGAGATAGTGAAAGAAAAATAACGGTTACAGGGTCCAGTTCAGTTGCCTGGGACCTGCTTCTTTATTTTCAGAAGGCTGTTGGTATTATCAGTTGGGTAAAGGTTTTACAATTGTAGCTTCTGGACCTCAAATTCTAGCTCTGGCACTTATTAACTTTTTAAAGAATTAGTGAACTTTATTTATTTATTTGCCCCAGAAATCAAATTCAAGTCCTTGCATATGCCAGGCAGGCATTGTGCTGCTGAGCTATATCCCCAGCCCTAATCTCTCTCTCCCTCTCCCTCTCTCTCTCCCTCTCCCTCTCCCTCTCCCTCTCTCCCTCTCTCTCTCCTCCCTCTCCCCGAGGATTGAACTCAGGACCTTGTGCTTGCCAGGTGCCTGTACTATCTCCCCAGACCCTCTAAATTTTATTGCTTTCCAGCAGCCTTAGGTTGATAGATAGAAACACTGAGAAGAAAGTTTAAAAGTTTCCACATCTCCAGTTCCCACACATGAATCCCTGACCCACTATTGTCTTCTCACACCATAACATTGGTTACACTCCATTCACATACCAGTGTCACCCAAAGACCAAATTTTACATTAGACTTTGCTCTTGGTATTGTACATTTTATAGATCTGGACAGATATATAATGACATATATCTACCATTGTGGGATTGTATAGAGTAGTTTCATTGGCCCAAACTCTTCTGTGCTCTGCCTATTTATATCTTCCCCCTCCTCAAACCCTGGCAACCACTGAATGTTTTCCTGTCTGCATTTGTTTTGCCTTTTCCAGAATGTCATATGGTTGGAATCATACAATATTTTCCCTTCTCACATTGGCTTCTTTCACTTAGTGGTATACATTCAAGTTTCCTCCATGTCTCTTCATGGCAGTATGATTGCTCCTTTCTTTTTAGTGTTGAATAAAATTCCATTGTCTGTCTGTATACATCATGGGCATTAATTTATTTCTCTATGGAAGAATGTCTTGATTACTTCCAATTTTGGCAATTATAAATAACATTGCTGTACACATTCAAGTGCAGGTTTTGTGTGGAAGGAAATTTTCTCTTTTGTGCAAATACTACCAAGGGTTGCTAGATCATGTGAGAAGCACATGCTTAGAAACTGCCAAGCTGTCTCCCAAATTGGTTGTATCGTTTTGCATTTCTTGCTGTGATGAATGAAAGTTCTTGCTCCGTGTCCTTGCCAGTATGTGGTGTTGTAGCACCTTTGATTTTGCCTATTCTTTTGTATTTTATTCTTTTTTTTTTTTTTTTGTAGTACCAGGGATTGAATTCAGGACCCTGGGCTTGCCAGGCAAGCACATTCTATTGAGCTATCTCCTAGGCCCGCCTATTCTTTTAGGTACACAGTGGTGCCTCATTTTTGATTTAATCTGAAATTCTCTAATGACGTATGATGTTGAGTATATATATCATTTATATATCTCCACTGGTGAGGTCTCTCTTTTGTTCTTTTATCCATTTTAATCAGGTTGTTTTCTGATTTTTGAGTTTTAAGAGTTCCTTGTATACTTGAGGCAACAGCTTTTTTCTTTTTCAAATGTCTCATTTGTAATATTTTAATCCAGTGTATTGTTTATCTTCTCACTCTTGATAGTGTCTTTCCCAGAACAGATGTATTAAATTTTTTTTGATGCTGAGAATTTAACTTACGACCTTGCACTTTCCAGGCAGGGGCTGTGTCACTGAGCTATACCCCGAACACTGGATGTTTTAAATTTTAATAAGGGCAGTTTATAAATTATTTTATGGACTTTAGTTGTAGTTATTTATTTTATTATTATTATAAATAATAATATTTTGCTCTAGTAAAGAGAAGGAAACTTTATTTAGGCCCTAAGGCTGTGGGGGCTGCGCAGGTGTTGCCCTTCCAGACGAGGGGCTGGCTGAGCTTTACCTGACCTTCTTTTTAGGGCGCAGGTTGTTGGTGTGGCCACTCTTCTTGTGGCAGTTGACAGCATAGGGGTGCAGGCAGGTGTAGAGCTTGCGGCAGATCATCTTGTCACAGTTGTACTTCTGGGCAAGCTGGCGCAGGGACAGCTCAAAGATCACACCTCGCAGTATTTAGTGTAGGGTCTACAGGTTCTCATTACATAGATCGGATTCGTAGTGATTCTCCTGTTTTAGCCTCCCAAACTCTGGGATTACAGGCAAGCGCCACCATGCCTAGCCTCAGTCGCCATCTCAGTGTGTCCTGGGGGCAGGGCTGGCATAGC
>NW_004524600.1:3992512-3993050 GCF_000260255.1 Octodon degus | reverse complement strand
TTATAGGGCCTCATTATGCAGTTCAGACTTATACTGATCTTCCTGTCTCAGCCTCCTCAGTGCTGGGATTACAAGTGTGCACCACTACACTCAATTTTGGGGCCAGCACAGAGTGCCTGAGGTTACCATGGCATGCGGTTCCAGGGATTGAACCTGATTCCTTTTGCTTGCCAGGTGGGTGGTTAGACTGCTGAGCTATCTCCCCAGTCCCACTTGGTGGGATTTTCATTGGGATTGTAATAGTCTACTGATCAAATTCAATGCTGATATTTTAATGACATGGAGTCTATCCATGAATATGGAACATCTCTCCATATATTTAGTTATTTGTATACTCTTTCTTATTTTTATAGTATATTGTGTGTTAATTTCTTTTGTGTGTGTTAATTTTGAACTCCAGAATCTTGCTATGATTACTTAATAGCCCTTTATTTTCTTTCTCTTGGCTGATTCTTCTTCTTCTTCTTCTTCTTCTTCTTCTTCTTCTTCTTCTTCTTCTTCTTCTTCTTCTTCTTCTTCTTCTTCTTCTCCTTCTCCT
>NW_004524600.1:3989350-3992372 GCF_000260255.1 Octodon degus | reverse complement strand
TTCTTCTTTTTTGCAGATAATTATGTCATATAAATGAATGTTTGATCTCCAGGTATTTTGATTTTTTCAGTAATCTTTCTGTTAGTGATTTCTACTTACTTCATTGTGCTCTAAGAGCATATACTTTGAGTTTTCTTATTTTAAACTTACTAGGTTGTGCTTTAAGCCCAGAATGTGGATGGTCTTTGTGAATATTCTGTGTTGTCTTGACAAGGATGTGTAATTTGCTGTTGTTGCATAATTAATCATAGATGTCAATTATTTCTAGTTGGCTGATGTTACTGTTGAGTTCAACTATTAATGATACACCTGTTGGACATGTTCATTTCTGATAGAGAGTTAAATTCTCTAAATATAGTATTGCCTGCATCTATTCCTCCTGCAGTTTGACCAGTTTTTGTCAAATTCATTTCGATATTCCATTGTTAGGTACATATAAAATAAAGATTATTAAGATTACTATGTCCTTTTGTAGTGTTGGCCCCTTTATCATCATATGGTTCTCCTCTATTTTTTTTTTTTTCTTTTTTTTTGCAGAACCAGGGGTTGAACTCAGGCCCTTGTGGTTGCCAGGCAAGCACTTATTCAACTGAGCTATCTCTCTAGCCCCTGGTTCCCCTTTTTATCCCTGACAACTTTCCTTGCATTGAAGTCTACTCTGTATGTTGACTTTGACCATCTTTGTCTTTTAATTGGTATATGTAGATCATTGACAATGCGCATGATCATTGATATAGTTGGATTAATATCTACCATGGTTTTTTCTTGCTTCCTAGTTGCTGCTGTTATTCATTGCTCTTACTTTCATACTTTTCTACCTTTTATGGTTTTATTTGAGCATTTTATAGTACTCCATTTTCTTTCTTATCATATCAATTATTTCTTTTGCATGATCTTGTCTGAGAGATTGCAATGTACATTTAATAGCAACCCAAATATAATGATAATAAATAAGAAATGTACCTGCAAATAGCACTATACACTCAGTGGACTAAAGCGGCTGCTTAGGCAGATGCAGTGGCCAGGGTTCCATCCCCAGCATGCCATGCCAATCTTGCTCCTGGGGAGCACTGAGATGGCAACTGAGACTGAGCATGGTAGGGCGCGCCTGTAATTACAGCACTTGGGAGGCCGAAAACAGGAGAATCGCTAGGAGTCCAGTCTACATAGTAAGACCCTGTAGACCCTGTACCAAATACATAAGAAAAAAACCCCACTACATCATGGGTAATACAAATACTTGTAACATTAATTCCTTCTATTTATTGTTTCATTGTTGTCATTTCACTTACGTATGTGAACACCTGCATATATATGTGAAATATAAGCCTGTATATCCAAATGCCCATACACAAAAGCCTATATGTTGCCAATTAGTTGAGGGTTCTTTTGCTTGATGTAGATAGAAATCTTTAATTGACCGAGTGCAGTTCTGCTAGCAGCAGTGATGCCATGGGCTGGCACTAGTTCATATTGGATGCCATTGGTTGGTGCTGCTGGCTGCTGCCATGTGACATCACCTTTTGCTTGATGCTGTCTGTTGACTCTTTGAGTTGCTGCACTCTGTGGCTCATCTTCATCATCTGCTGGTCTCTGGTGTTCTTTTGGGTTAAGAGCTCCTGGTGTTAATTGTTCTTTCCTTTAAAGCCACTGTTCTGTCCACACTACTGAGGAGAAAATCCCAAGTGGATTTACAGGGCCTGCCAGGCCATACACCTGAGAAATAAGCCTAGAGCAGATTTTCAGGACCTCCAGAGTGAGGCTTGATTTGAAAAAGCCCTATGTGGGAGAGTAAGGAAGGCTAATACACTAGAGGGAGTCTTCCTAGACTAAGTGGAGAAGCGCATGGAGCAGCTGCAGCTCTGTGAGTCATACACGTGGGTGCAGGGCGCCCAAGGCAGCTGCAGCTGTCATGTTGGCGATTAAAGGCACTGCGGGGAGACACAAGCTGTTTGATTGACAGCTGTTGTGTTTCTGTGAAAAACGGCAGGCTGAAACTGGAGAATCTTCAGGAGGGTTAGCTGTGTCCATCGCAGCGTACTGGAGCTTGGGGAAGGGAGGGATGTTAATAATGGGCAACGCAGATCCCTCCTTCCCTCTGGCACATTCAGGGTGGTTTCCTGCCACTTCTTCTAAAAGGTAGCAGAGTCTGGAGCAGTGGGCATGGGGATGGGGCAGCTAAGCTGCATCTCCTGTTGCACCGACCTGGACAGCTGTTGCCAAAGAACCTGGGAGGACACTGAGGCAAGTTCTCCCAGGTTCTCCTTGGTGGGATGTAAGGACAAGAACCAAGGGAAGTGAGGGAGAGGGGTGTGACAGCCTCCTCCAGCCACCCTAAGAAAACAAAGAAGAGTCATGAGTTTCTTTTCTGTTTCAAAGATAATCGAGAACACTTATTTTGAAAGAAAAAAAGACACCTTATCTTTTGGGTTAATTAAAATGCTAACTGTAAGGTTTTTTTTTTTGTACAGGGTCTCCAGAGTCTCACTATACAGATGAGACTCATAATGATCCTGCTGTTTTCAGTCTCCCAAGTGCTGGGATTGCAGGTGTGTGCCACCACGCCCAGTCTCAGTCGCCATCTCAGCACGCTCCAGGGGTGGGGCTTGCACTGCACACCAGGGATTGAACCCTGGTCCTTGCATCTGCCTAAACAGGCACTTTAATCCACTGAATTATCTGGCTAGCCCTGAAAAATGTAAGATTTCGAATTTTACTTTCTCTTGTCATTTCTGTAATGGTTTTCCTTACACTCCATAGATTTCCTTATCTATATCATTTTATTTCTCTTCTAAAATTTTGTACAAAGCAAGTCTGCTAGTAACAGTTTCCCTCAGTTTCTGTTTGATAGTCTCTTTCACTTTTGAAAGGTAATTCATAGAGTAGAATTCTATGTGCTGTTTTTTTCCCCACAGTACTCTTTAAATACTTTATTTTCTCTCATTTGAATGGTTTATGAGAAGACATATCTATAGATATGTTGTTTTTCTCTCTCTAGTTTCTTTCTTTCTTTTTCTTTTTC
>NW_004524600.1:3958583-3988145 GCF_000260255.1 Octodon degus | reverse complement strand
AAATCATTCTATTCATTAAGAGAATGCAACTATATATCTATCCCAGCATCTCTCTAGTTTCTTACAAGGATTTTTCTTTAGTTCTGATTTTCTGATGTTTGAACGTGACATGTTGAGGGAGTTGTTATCCTCTCCTTCTCCTTTGCTTCTCCTTTTCTTTGTGCTGTCTAAACTTTCTGGATCTGTGGTTTACTGACATTAATTTTTGGAAATTTCGCAGCCATTATTGCTTCAGATATTTCTTCTGTTTTCGTTTTTTCCTCCTGTGTTCCTGTTATGGATATGTGAACCTTTTTATAGTTTTCACATTCAAGCATATTGATTGTGGTCTAAAAATTATTAATTTTGCAGTTGAAATCCTCTTGTCATATATAACTCTGAGTCTGGTTCAATTTTTTGGTTTTTTTGTTGCCTCTTAGAATGTCTTTAAGTTTTTTTTTTTTGTTGTTGTTGTTGTTGTTATTGTTATTAAAAGGTGGACTAGGTAAAAGGAGCACGTAGCGCACGGGGAAGGTATATGGGGAGGGGCTTGTTCTGTAATTCTACAGTGAGGACTTTTGTCTTCTGCTCAGCTTGCGTCTTTGGATGCTAAACTTTATCATTATTTCTCAGGTTTGTTTTGTTTTACTCTTTCCTGCCTTTTAAAGAGGAAAGGGAATTGGCCATTTCCCTTCTTCCAGATGTTCTGAAAAAGATCCAGCAGGTTGGACTCTCGTGAGGTAGTATCTCCTGAGGGCAGGCCTTCCTTACGAACAGAATGTGCCATATATTTCAAAATGGTTCTTTATCTTTTTCCTCTGTTGGAAGTCCAAGGAGAGTTTGCTTTGATATTCACTGGGAGGGCCTGGTTGAGTATGTAAACCAAAGTTTGTGTTTCTCCCCGAGACTGGCTCTTCCTGGAAGCCTCCATATCAAGCCTCCAGGAGTTTGTTGATTATAATTCAGAGTTTTCTGTCCTGGTGTTGATTTCTGTGAAAGTTTCTGCTCTGGTAAGATTGAGATCCTCTTTTTCTATCTACTTGTCTCCCTAATTTTGTTTTTTTTTCCCCTAATTTTATTGAGAGACAAATAGCAATGAGACAATTTAAAATCAAATTGGTATGACAGTTTCAATAATTAACACATTGCATATTCTCTTCCTAGTGGTTATTTGCTGTACAAGATGCAGACATGACATCCTATTTACAAACACTATTACAACAAATCCCTCTATTCATTAAGAGAATGTAACTATATATCTATCCTAACCATTTTGAATACACAGATATAAAATGGACATTCATCTGTATCTCCTTTTTTGTTTAGTTCTGTCGTTTGAATATTATAAGTGTGTTAACTCAACAAAATATTCTATTTTTTATTTTTATTTTTATTTTTTATTTTTTTTGCAGAACTGGGGATTGAACTCAGGCCCTTGTGCTTGCCAGGGAAGCGGTTATTCCACTGAGCCATCTCCCTGGCTCCCAAAATATTCTAAAAGAGTTCAGTAGCCCATAGTAGTATTGGATCTTCCTGTTGACTGGCAGTGTCAGAAATTGTTGACCTGAGTCCCCTACAGCTCAACATAACACTATGGCTTTACTTCTTATACTTTGCTTTTATACTTTTCTGCTGGATGGTTAAGACCAAGATAAAGCAAGACCTATGCAAAAAAATTTGTAGCTTTTGGATCTGACAAGGTCAGTGAAATTTGCTCAGGATTTATTCTGAGATCCTGTACCTCAGACTGTAGATCCTTTGTCAGTGTCAGCCATGTGGATGAGTCACGGCCATTGTTTGGCCAATGTACTCTCTGTGAAAGCCTGAGAGAATTTTTTTCTCCATGTGACTCTCCTTAGGCACACTCTACGTCATCGATCACTTTCCTCTTTGGCCCCATAATCTCCTTGATCAGAAAATTTGGGACACTACTGAGTTACATGACATTACAGTACAAGATCTCATATATCCTAGTCTCAATTGACCTTGGAGGGCTAGGAAAGCAAGAACTTGAGGGCTAGACAATGAAAAGAGAGCAAGGAGAAGAGCTAGGAAACACGACACGGGCAAGCCATACTGTTATATGTAAAGATGGGTAAGGCAATGATCCTGAGAATCTTCAGAAGATTTTTGAATGTTGCAGTTAATTGGAATGATTCTCACCCTGACTAACTATATATACAGACACCTGTGAACTAAGCAACTGCACTGCAGATGGCAATTTGCAACAGCAGTTTCATGCTTGCAGTGCCTGTCATTCTGGTCTTCTGAATATGGGTTGCTTGTCATGACATGCCAGTTGCTGCTGTGCTGTCTCTTGGGTAGATGATTGTTCAAAAAGAAGGGGGTGGTGAATGAAGGCAGGAGACAGGAAAAGGAAAGTTGAGGGACTGTCCTGCTACAAGGTTGTATATGATTAGATTTTTGGACTTATCTGTAAACATAAGAAGTATATAATTCTTTATGCCTATTTTTAAAATATATTCTAATTTTTAAATGTTTTTTCATCATATTCTGTAGGGACTTACAGTTCAACATATCAATACTTGATGAAAAATACCTGTTCCATGTTATGCCTAAAATGTTTGATATGCAGACAGATAGTGAGATTAAGCTTAATAGCCTAGGTTGTATGGTAATAACAATAAGCTTCTCTTCTGGATGGTTAACAACCTAAGTTTGCAGACCAAAATTAGAGAAAAAGGAGGGCTGCAAGGAAAGTCAACGTTTTGGCTCTAGCCTTCCAAGGTCAATTAAGACTCAGGACATATGAGAACTTGTACTGTAATGTCATGGCTCTCTAATTTTGAAGGCACAAGTTTTCTCTGTGATCTCACTTTACTGCACAATCTAAGGTTTTAGAGATGGGTGTTGTGATAATCCTAGCACCCTGGGAGGCTTGGGCAAGAGCCTCAGAAGTTTGATTCTAGAGTGGGCAACTTAAAAGACCCTGTCTCAAAAATAAAAAATGAAAAAGGGCTGTGGGTGTTGGTCAGTGCAAAGGCCATTCATTAATTCCCCACAAGCATGCTCTCTCTGTCTCTCTCACATACACACAGAGTTGTTGGTTTTCATTTTTTCTTTTTTAACTTTTTGGGGGAGGGTACCGGGGATTGAACCTGGGACCTTGTGCTTGCCACAGAGGTGTTTATGCTGCTGAGATAACTTCTCAGCCCCCTTTTTACTTTTTATTAGGAATGAACAGAAGCTTTCAGGCTTCTTACTTACTGGATCAGGAACCTGAAGTCCTGCTTGCCTTTTGACCTTTGACAAATTGATGATTGAGTCAGTTGTTCTGAACCCATTTTTTCTGATTCTCCCGTGGCCTGGTTGCTGTGAGAACAAAAGCTCCAAGGCATGCACATCTCCTGGTATAGGTGCTTGCTAAATGGCAGCTGGGCTAGGGGTGCCTCTCCTAAGAGCAGGGCCTTGGGGCTGGAGGCTTTCCCATGTTCTCTACTCAATGCCTGCATTGTTACGATGCTCAGGTATAACCTGGCACTCTTGCTATTTTCCAAGTTATTGAGGATAGGGTAAGTATGACACAACAATGGTCCCTGAAGTTACTCTTGGTTAACATTTGTCAGCTGGCCAAATAGCTCAGTGGATTAAAGTGCCTGCAAGCAGGTGCAGGGGCTGGGGGTTTCTATCCCCAGGCCTGCTATGCCAGCCCCACCCCTGGGGTGGGCACACTGAGAAGGCAATTGAGACTGGGTGTGGTGGCACACGTCTGTAATCCCAGCTCTTGGGGGGCTGTAAACAGGCAGGTCACTACAAATCTGATCTAGTAGTGGAGACCCTGAACACCCTGTAGACCCTTCCCTAAAATACAAAGAAAAACAAAAACAAAAAGAAAAAACATTTGTCAAGCCAGAGCTAGGAGCTAATCACCCTGTAGTGAGCAGGAAGGCGCAGCTCCCAAGGCCTGGACTAGAAGCTTCCCATATGAAGCTGTTCTGTGAACAGCCAATAGTGAAATAGTAGCAGCAGACCATGGAGCAATTTATGGATCATGGAAAGGACTTGAGTCTCCCATTGGCATTTAAACTGTGTTCTGAGGCTCCAAGAACATTCACTGTCAGGCACATTATCTTTGAATGCAAAGGGCAGCAAAGTATAATACTCTGAAATCCAATCCAACAATGTCATTGGTAACATGAAAAATTTCAATTTTTAATTTTTCTCACTACTTGATAATACTATAATTTCTTCCTACAGAGGATGAAACTACAGGCCCCTGTCTGTTCCCCTGATTGTTTATTATATCATTGGAGTTTCCATTGTAAACCTCTGGCAGACCACAGACATATAAACCTTTTATTTTTTAAGATGACACACATGGTACTTGGTTTCCATTCATCTTTCGTCCACTCTGGCCAGGGAGGTTGCTGAGGCCAGACTCTAAGGTCATGGTAATCTTGAGAATTAGGTGAGGCTTTGAAATTCATGATGGTGGAATCAAATCATGCAGACTTGGCAAAGCAGCTCCTGCTAAGCATTCCTATTATCTGAATTAAAAAACGTGGTGACTGATTCCAACTGTGTGCTTGTTCCAAAAACTCCTATGCTTCCTGGCGTCATTTAACTGTTAGGTCATCAGAGGTGAAAATACAGAGGTGAAAGGTTTGCTATTTCCATTTAAAGCCTAATAATACCCTGTGTAATTTTGGAAAAGCACTGTCGATATTATGATACTTTATATTTTGAAAATGAAAAAGTCTTGTTTTCTCCTAAACAAATTAGAAGCAAGTAGGCAAACAGATTAAATATTTATATTAATGTTACATGATTTTTAAGGTGAAGTATTTCTCAAGATACTAATGCATTTTAAATACTACTGTTTTGTGTTTAGCGATGGTTTATGATTTACTTCGCAATATTAATGACTTCTAAAGGAGGTGTGATTTTGCACTTATTATAGAGCATGTGGATGAACAAAGTTGAAAACATTAGTGTAGATTTCCATTTTCACATGAATTTTCCACTCACATAATGTGACTTTTTAACATTTACATTTTTTTTTCTAAAAGATAAGCCAAAGTACAAGGAGGTTTATTATAGAAAAACATAGCACACTGAAAAAATTCTTTGTTCTAGAAATGGATTTGGATAAGTTTTGGGGTTTGGAGGCACCTGGCAGGGGGCTGTGTGCTTAGAGAGCCCAGAGGACCCAGGGGCACTCCGTGCTCAGGACACTGGCAGAGCTGTCCCTCCAGGGCCCTGAAGCTCTGTGTTTGTTTGAAGCAGTTCCTCTGAGGGTAAGGGGTGGCCCAGCTGGTGCTGCAGCACATGGATCTCCTAAGTGGCCTTGACGGCTCATTCAGCTGCAGCGTGACCTTCGGAGGAGCGTCTGCCATTTACCCACTTGGGAGAACCCCCGACTTCTAATCCACAGACTCCTCGTCTATGGAATGAGGGTTTTTGGATTAGATGATTACAAGGTCTCTTTCTATTCTCAAATGCTATGGTTCTATGAAATTAAGCCCATTTGCTCTAAAATTGCAACTGAAAACCTTCTGGGTGTATGCATGATAGAGGAACAGATCATACTGCAGATAAGATAAAACATTCCTTTTAGCCATTTTGTCTTTTTTTTTTTTTTTTTTTGCCATCTCAAAGGTATGTTTTTCTTCCCTCAGTGCTGACCCTATTCTCGTGCTAAGTAGGTTCAGAAAAAGCCCAAGCTACATTGCTTCCCATAAGATGCCTCAAGTGTTGTGGAAGAAATGACTGACACATGGAATAATGACACTGTGCAGCAGCACATCCCTGCGTAGAACAGGGCCTAGAGTGGAGCTGAGGGAGGCAGTTCAGGCGTGCACTCAGACTTCTGGTCAGAGGATCGAGCCCTGCCCCTGCTTGTTCAGCTCTCCTCATCAGCACACTCAGCTCTCCTCTCTGCTGTCTGTTTTTGATCAGTAATCTGTCCTGTGTGCCCAGGTCAGTGTCTAACTAATGTGATTGATCTTGGTGAATGAGTGAATTGATGGATGAGGGGGTTGGGAAGAGCAGGTAAGGATAAATGGGTTTGGGTGGGCCTTGAAGGTAGCCTTGCTCAGGATGGTGTGAGACCACCTATAAAGAACAGGGTTCCTTGACACACCAGTAGGCCAGAAAGCCCTTCTTCCCGGTGCTGCTTGGTGAGGTGAAGGTCCAGAAAATGCCCACAAACTTCATTTTCTGCATGTACTGCACATCGCAAACCTTCACAGAGACAGTTTTGGTTGTGACTGAGGTTTTGCTTTGGATGATAAAACATCATCAGTGGGTCCATCAGCCATCCCACAGCCTCCTTTCTCTCTAAAGCCAGCCACCACCAGAGATGCCTCTCAGCGCTCAGCTTCTCAGATGGCACCAGCTGCTCCTGGGCCCATTGTGGGGCCTTGCAGAGTGGAGTGAGGTCAGCGCTGAGGGATCTGAGGATCATCCAATCTGGTGGTTCCCCAATGTTGGCTGCAATTAGGATCCCCTGGGGAGCTTTTAAAAAATACTAGGGCTTTTGCCTCCATTCTTCTCCCCCAGATTCTAACTTAATTGGTCTGGGAAGGAGGGGCCAAGGCAGCAGACTTGGTTTACAAGTTCCCCAGGTGACACTAATATGCAGCTAGGGTTAGAGCCACCAACTAATCTACTCAGGCCAGAGAAATCAAGCAGCATGTCTAAAAGTGACAGGGTGTTGTTCTCTTCCGATATACACCAGAGGAGCAGTGGAGAATTTCTCTGGATGGATGATTTTCAGTTGGCCTGATTCTGCAGTAAATTAAATCAAGCTGGGATAGATAAGTAAGTCGCAGATGCAAAGCAGATATTAGAGAACTGGAGGGCACATTTCTGGCTGATGGATGAAGGGGATGAAGGCTTCCAAGGTGTGAGTCACGGGGAGTCACCATGTCTCAGAGACCATCCAAGCACAGAGCCTTCTGTGGGCCACGGAAAAAGGGGTGGAAAATGACACTGCAGGTCATCCACGGGGAATTGTCCTGGCTTTGTTGTTTCCTGGAAAGTCTTTGTTGCAGCATTTGTTGTCTTTATGCAGTCTGCTCTGCGTGTCCCCATACTGCGGGGATGCAGGAGCTTCTCCCTTTCAAAGAGACGCCTTCCCCAGTGTGGTCTTGCAGAGCACCCAGGTCACTGGAGCAGAAATGCTGAGGCTGCGTTTTCTACTGAGTGCTCAAAGTCATGCTAGGAAAAAGGAATGAACTAAATAGCCTTTGCTACCATTTTTCTCTTTTCGGACAAATACACAGTGGAAGAACGAGCTGTCACTGCCACTTAGTACAACAGAAGGTCCAGACAGAGCCCTTGTATCCAGTCAGTGATGCTTAAAAAAATACCAACTCCAAGTGATATGGAGAATTAGTGGATAAAGGCTCTCGAGAATCTAGGAGGTTGGGGCCAGGACTGAGGTCTATCTCCAATGTTCTTGTCTTCTGGAGCTAATGAGACACTGAGGGGAGATGTTGTCTGAAAGCCAGAGGATGTGGGGCTGAACACTCTTGTCCTTTGATCATTGTCTGCTTTTGTAGCTTCTGTGGTAGCCTGTGGAAGGCAGCTGTCCTAAAAGCGAACTGTGGTCAGTGGTTAGCACTGTCAATATTTCAGGCCACCTGGAGGATATTGAGCTGTGGAAAAGAGATATAAGAGGTTGTGTCTGGGGTAGGGGGATTCACTCAGAAGACATTGATCAGGTTCTTATGTTAGAAACTTGGATAGAGGGCAGAGGTTGTTTTAGATGTGACCAGAAAAAAAAAATCAAAAGCAGTGAGCTTGACAGGAGATGATAACAATGCATTTATTTCCTTTTTCCTTTTTGCTTGTGGAAATAGTTATTGGGGCGAAGGAATCTTCATCTAAGAATTTGATCTGGCCCAGAGATCATGTACACTACAATTTCATAGTTGTGTATTTTTTGTGAAGAGAAAATGATTAAGGCAATGTGATTGCTGTGTCTAAAGGACAACTCTAGGATAAACCACCTCATTCTCACTAGAGTTTATAATACAATGAAGAAGATGTGTGACAGTGGAATGTACTTTGTATGTGTGTGCGCATGTGTGCGCACACACATACGCGCGCGCACACACACACACACACACACACACACACGAGTTCTGTGCAGGTACTGACATTTCCAGGAAGAATAAAGTAGGGTGAGGTAGGGTGGCTGGAGAAGCCCTCCCTGAGAATGTGACATTTGAGTGGCTGTTGAAGAAAGTGAGTGATTTGGCTATAAGTTTAGGGGTGAGCGTCTGGGCAGAGGCCATAGCATCATTATTGCTTTGCAGGAGGAAGGACTAAGATGCTGCACTGATTTATACGGTGAGCATCAGATGGTCTTCTCTGACTGGGAGCTCAAGGAGGAATCCACCAGGGTCATTGCCTCTTCACCAACCTTGAAGGTTTTGGCAGACCACATTCTAAACATCCCAGGAGAAGACTGATGTCCTGATATCCCCAAGGACTTAAGCAGGGGAGGTGCTTAAACCAGCTCAGGTTTTCAGGGCTCCAATCAGTGCTCTGATTGTAATATCAATAACCCTTCATGATTTTAAATTCAGTGAGCTTTGTGATGGTAGTAACCCTTAAGATTGGACTTACTGTTTGATTTTGGTAATCTTCTCTACAGGAAACCAGAAATTGTGGTCTTCCTAGACTTTGAACTGAGAACCAGGAGCCCAAATTCATCATTCTGTTTGGCTAAGTTCTCTAGAGCTCCTGAGAGTAACTGTCTCCATTATACTTTTTTTTTTTTTTTTTGCGGAACCAGGGATTGAACTCAGGCCCTTGCACTTGCCGGGAAAGCGCTTTCCATTATACTTTTTAATTTTATCAAATGTATTGTGGCAGCAATTATTTGGTCACCCAAAGCCTTCAAAAGGCCATCAAGACCTTTAAATCTAATCAGACACAACTCTTGATAAGCCATTTCTCACCCAAATAATCCATCTTTAAAGTTCTAGTGTCCCGAAAGCACTGCCAATATCAACATATGCCCGTAGGGTTTGATCAGAGAAGGCACACTAGCATGAGAGACATGCATCTGGAATTTCTTGTGGCAGTTGGACCACAAGCAATTGTGGAATTAAAGTCTAAGGGAGACTGTTGCCTTTATGGGTTGGGGGTTGGGTATCTTCTCAAGTCAGCAGGGCCAGAGGTTGGGAAGAAAAGCTAGAGGCAACATGGATGAAACTGAGGATGAACTAGAACTTATGAGGATTAACTATGTCCTCAAAGACAAACCATGGCTCCTGTCTGACCTCAATGATGTGAGTGATCTACAGAAGTGACCAGTGTCCTTTGCTATAATGTTGCACAATGCTTGGCCTACAACCAGACAAACTGGAGGAGGAAATGTAGCAAGAGAAGGAGCCCGGGCCCAAGTGTGACCTGAGGCCACCACCCAGAGTCAGCTGATCTGCAGCAACTCATTGGCATGAGCTCCAGGAGGCTGAGCCTCCTTGACCTTCATTGCCCGGCCCGCTGCTTCATTCCTGCCTTGAAGACTCCAAGCTAGTTCTCTTGTGGCCAGACTTGAAGTCAGAAACAGGCAGGCTGGGAAATTCTCAGACTGTAGCCCAACTTGGCTGTGCTGTTGGATTACTAAATGCCTACAAGAAAGATGCTTCTGTGGGTGCGTGAGAGCAGTGGTGGTGAGGAAGCAGGGGCCCTCAGTTTGTGGGAACAGAAGGAGCTGGGGGGGGGTTGCTTTGTAAACCTGTCCTGGCCGACCAGTTCTCTGTGTTTCTCAGATCCAGCATTGGTTTGTAAGGAAAGTGCATGGCAATCTATGTCACAGGGATCTCTGGTGACTTCTGTGACCTGGTAAGTTTAGCAAAAGTTGCTACATGGGTAAAGAGATTTTATTTATTTATTTTTTTTCCTTTTTGGTAGTGGAGATAATTCCACGACTCTCTACCACTGAGCTATATCACAGCTACTTTTAGTTTTTATTTTGACATAAAGCATCACTAAGTTTTCTTGGCAAGACTTAATTTATGATCTTCATGCCTCAGTCCCCCCAAATGCTGGGATTATAGGAACGGACCGTTGTTTCTGGTTTAATATATATATATATATATATATATATATATACATATATATATATATATATTTAAAATCTTAAAGTTCAGGGTTTTTTGGTTTTGGTATTGAGCACCAAACCCAGGGCTTCCAGCTTGCTAGGCAAGCACTCTACCACTGAACTAAATCCCCAGCCCCCCCCACCCTGTGTCCAGCTTAGATTTCACACCCAAGTTTTCTCAGTTATTTTAGTCATTAAGATGAGAAGGTACCACAGGTTTGCCAGCAGAGGGGGCATGGCAGAGAGCTCACAGACAGGAGGGAAGGCAGGAGAGTCCATTTTGGGAAAGGAAGGAGGCAGGCAGTTTTTTTTTTTTTTTTTTGGCTAAGAGAGAAGGAAAAACCAGAAGAAGAGGAAAGCAGTAGAGGAAATCCATGGAGGAGAGCTTTGCTTCTTTAAGATGTAGGATGGAAACAAGTCCCTGAGATGGGGGAGGTGGATGCAGACCAGAGGGATAAACTGCAATTATCAGCAAAAGAATGAAAGCTCCCAGGTGAGAGCTGGTGGAGCCACCATGAAATTGGTGTCCAAATCTTTAAAATGATGATGATGATGATGATGATGATGATGATGATGATGATAATAATAAAAGAACATTCAATGTTTTGGGTCTTAGTACAATTTTAGGAGATTGATTCCATAGTCATATGTATTTTCTAATAGGGATTTCACTAACTATTATAATTCTACATTACTTAAGCTTTGGCATCTGCTAGCTAAGGAGAGACAATAGGGGATATTTTCATTCTACCATTTTGGTAGGACGGATGGAGTTCAACCTAGTTGAATTTAGTATTTGGGTTTAGAAACTTAGTAAGGTTTTTTTTTATTTTTTATTTTTTTATTTAGTACAGGGTCTACAGGGTTTCACTATGTAGATCAGACTCGTAGTGATCCTTCTGTTTACAGCCTCCCAAGAGCTGGGATTATAGGCGTATGATACCATGCCCAGTCTGAAACTTGGTAAGTTTTTGTGGTTATTTCCAAAAGTATGGTACAAAGCTAGTGGTTAAGGCTGTGGATGCTAGCCTTTCAGACCAGCTGGCTGCAGAGCCCAGCTCTGATCTTTGCTGGCTAGGCTACGATGGGTAAATTCTTACTTGGTCTGAGTCACTAATAAGGAGTTTATTATGGTACAAATGCCAGAGAAGTACCAGGAAAATCCATGTGAACATAGCATGCATGGTGCTTTGCATTCAACAAGTTCCATAGGGATTATTAACCATGTTTGCCAGATTACTTGGAAAAGTATGTGAGAGCCAGATTATTTGGAAAAGTATGTGAGAGATCTGGGAAGTGCGTAATTGTGGCTCTGGTTTAAAACGCATTTATTTGGGGTCTAGTGAAGGAGTTTCCTGATTGATTTGGTTTCTTTAATATGACCCTCCTATACCCAGAACTCTCCATCACAGTATAGCATCTCCGTCTCCCACTTCCTTGATTAGTCTGGCTTCTGTCCTAATATCTCCCAATACGTGGGTCCGAAGCTGTCCTTGGGAGAGCCCCGCTCCTCCTCAGGCCTCTGTGAACCAGGTCCTGCCTCTTTGCACTACTTTCCCTTCTCTCTTGCCCCTGTCTGTTTAGGCTGGCTCCACATCAGACTTTCCAGAACATGGCAACAGGAAAGGAAGACAGGAACCCCAGCAGGCAGTGTTCACGGGTCTGCAAGTATGGAGGTCACAGCGGCCTGCGGCCAGGGCAGTGGCCTGAGCACCTAATGCTGCACAGCTGTGCTGCATGCTTGCTGCACAATCAGTCTCTGATGGGTGAACAGAAGAGGTAAGAGAGGAGGAAGCAGAGAAGGGTCAGGGGATGATTTGTCTTCATGGATTTGTTTCCCAAGGTCAGGGCCAACTCCTGGCTGCTCATGGGTGTAGAACCATATGGAAATTTCCACCCCAACTCACCTGGGCCATGAAAACAACATTTGATTCACCTGGAATTAATTTGGATTTAATGGCTTGTCCTAGTGATGAGTCTTTTTCTTCTTTCTTTTGCGGGAGACAGGCAGAATTTGAAGAATATTTTATGCACAGTAAGGCTGTCACCCTCTGTGTTGAACTAAAGAAGAAAAATGGAGAAACCCAGCCTTGTGAAAATCTCTTCTCCCAGAAGCTGGGAACATCCACGTGGGTAGTGCTTTTGATTAGATCTGCTGTTTCGCCCATGGCAGTCATCCATAAAAACAGTCCTTCACTACACACTCCTTCAAGCCTCTGTGCATGGTGCACTTGCTCTTTTTTTTTTTCCTCATCAAAGTCAAACAGAGTGGTGGTTTTCCTCAGTACAACCCCTCTTCTTTTTGGCTCCATGCCTCACTCTTCCCAAGGTGCTCGAAAAGAAAGGAAGAATTCAGAATTGTTTCCTTTTGTTCTTGACTGATTTGTGGGTGGAGGGAGGAAGGGGTGGTTTTCAGTCTGACACACACCATGATGATGTTCAGGCAGTGTTAACAAGCAGTGTCCGCTAGGTCTTATCCAGTGGCTTCACTGGTAGCAGGCCTGTCCCTCCCTCTTTTGTTTTTCTGTCCATCTCTAAAGGCTAGGCATGGAGCAGGTGTCTGCTAATAGTAGGTCACAGAATGTGAAGTGTACCTGATGCTGTGTTGTGTGGAAACACTGTCACATGGACTTGAGGCCTTATTAACATGTATATGTAAATTAAATACCTTCGTGGCTATACTATACTTATCTATGTCTAAAGCTTTATTGTGGTGTAAGTCAGTCTAAACTTTGCTCAATTCCAAACAAGAGTTATGTCACAGCAGGAAAATCAAAGCAGGGCTCTTTTAATTATAGCACTAGCTTGAAAGCAGTTATTGACCCATGGGATCTGATTATTTGTCTTTCTGTCTGTCCATATATCTGCATGTTTAGGATAGTCAGAGGTCGCCTAGGAATATAGCCAGAAACGCAGTGTCTTGAACATCACAGATAAGAACTGGCATTGGCATGAGTCTCTGTGACTGGGGTCCATTTCTAGGACTAGGCAAAACCAAGCCAGCAGTCCTGGGAGGAAGATTCCTTAGCATGGTGGTTTTGTTAACATCATCATGTGAAAGAAAGGATTTGCTTTTACAAGTGTATTTTTCAAAACCAAGAAAAGAAAAGGAAAAACAAAAGGCTCAGAAAAAAAGTCTTATATGGTTCTTAAAAGGAAAATTCATTCTATTTTCCCCACAAGCTCCAACTTGCTGCCTTAAAGGAAAAGCCCATTAAAAGAACATATTTGTGTGTGGAACAAGGTCATGCACTTATTGGTGTTCTGCTGCATGGCATAACTATACCAGACAAGGAGAATCAGTTTGCTTTTACTACAGCCTTGCACTGTGCGCATGAAGGCTCTAGCACATCCATATTTTCTAGTGCTGGCCATGCCAAAATACGGAGGAACCCAGAGCCAGGAGTTTTAAAATCAAGAAGAGCCAACTGTCTGTTGCAAGAAATAAATGCATTACTTGGATGCATATTCTTCTCTTTCCATCATGATGTTCCAAGCAATAGGTGTCTTTTGGAGGGGGTGGGACCAACCTGCCAAAGTCTCCACGAATTTACTTTGTAGGCAGGTAAGTGACTTCCCAAATGGTTTTCCAGTTCTTCCTTCTATTCAGCACCAGTGCGCCCAACCATTGCGGCTTCCTGATGTTAACCGGGCTGCTCCACTTCCCATTACTCTCATGGCAGCATTTCATTTATATGACATCGGCAGGTATGAACTGTTTTATATAGTCATGTTTTCTAACCAACTGAACTTCACCAAAATTTAGTTTGTTTTCTTCACTTGGAATAGTAATCTGCCTAGAATGTTTTATTTTTTATTTTATTTTGTTTATTTATTGCTACAAGAGGGTTTATTTTCATTTGGTCCAAGATTTGGGAAGGGGCTCCAGAAAGGTGAGAAAGCTGCCTAGTGGCTGGAGGGAGAGGGTTAGGCAAAGCCCTGATGCTGGGTGATGCAGGAGCTCCTCAGAGACTGCCAGGCTCTGACCTAGTCATGTTTAAGGGTGAGTCTTTCAAAGAGGTACTCGCCCAGCCCAGCCTGGGGGCTTGTGAGCCTGTGGAGGTTGGTGAGGTGGTCATCTATCTTCTTGATGAGCTTCACCTCCTCACCTAGGAAGTGGTTCTCCAGGAAATCACAGATATGGGGTTGGTCTTGGCAGAGCCCAAGGCATGAAGGTCCAGAAGAGCTTGCTTCAGGTTCTTCCCCAGGGCCAGGGCAGGTTCCATGGCGACCAAGGTTTTACCACACTCATCTTCAGATGGTTTTTGCATGTCTTGAAAGAGTACATGGCTGTTGCACTGGTTTTGCATCTTCAGGAGATGCTTGGCCAGCTCACGGAGGAAATGACCCATGCCCTCCAGGGCTACATTGTCTCAGTCAAAGTAGTAGTCCAGAGAGAGGTAGGTGTAGGGGGCCCACAGGTGTAGGTTCACCAAGCAGTTGACAGCAGCCTCCACCTTGGTGGAATAATTCTGATGAATCTGAGAGGTCATGGCTGATCAGCAATAAGGAGCTACCCACAAAAGAACGGTGTTGTCTGGTCCTGGAAGGAGGAGATAGGCAAGAAGATAGTCCTGAAAATTGTACCTGGAAGGTGGATGGGAAGATGAAAGCGGGAGTCCCTGGGTCTGTTCTGTCCAAACACTGTTGAAGCAAAAACAGATCCACGGGACCTCTGGATGTGTCGCTCTAGAATGCTTTAAATGCTTGTGTTCTTAAAGAGCTTTTCCAAGCGTGATGTGGGACTTATCTTAGTGACCTGGGACATTTTTATGTATACCAGTCAAGCTGTGCTGTAAGATGGGGTGCTTGGGAGCAATGGCATTAACTTAGGACTTCCTGGGTATCCTGCATGGCTCAGTGCTACTCACTCGGAGTCAGAGCAGGTGAGTTTACTTTTCTCAGCATCAACTTCTTTCTCCGTAGCATAGATGTGCCTAGCATCTACTTCATTGGGCTGAAGTATGAACTATGTGAAGTGCTTAGCATATGCATAGCACAGAGAAATGGTTCAATATGTGTTAGCTCTTTTACTTTTAAAAATAAACTGTGTTTCCAGGCTGGCCACAAACTCTGGATCCAAGTGATGCTCCTGCCTCAGTCTCCCTGGTACTTGGCACTACAGGTGTGCATCACAGTGCCTGGCTCCAAGCTAGCTGTCCTTCCTTTAAGTTAGGAAGGGCGTCAGTTGTAGCCACTGTGGAGATAATGCAGAGATGGTGAGGCATGCTTGCGGACTCGCTCAAACATTTCCTGCAGCTCAGTTGAATGATGTAGTTCACTCCTTACCTGGTGGTGCTCTTCAGGCTGATCTGGAAATCCCCAGAAGCATGGGAGTGGGGCAGCCTCTCTCTGCTCCTTTCTTACTTTAGAACCTTGCTCCAAACATTTATACATCCAGTGTCTTGTGACGTTCTAGTCAGTGCACCCCAGGACAGATTTCATCCTCTTATAGATTATGTGTGCAGGTCCAGGGATATAGCTTAGCAGCACAAGCACCTGCCTGGCAAGTGCAAGGTTCTAAGTTGGATGCTCAATACAAAAAACCAAACCAAAACAAAACAAAAACACCCCAGGTATATCCATAGTGAACTTGACCCACTTTTGTGTTCAGAGTCGACTCAGCTTTGTGAGTTCAGCACAATCTCTGCCAGCTTTTATTGGTGGACATGGGGCTTCATCGGGGTTCTTAGGTGTCAGTGGGAGCAGTGGACTTGTCAGGATATCTAAATTCCTAGCCATATCATGGATGTCCTTTTGGACACTTTGGTCTAGTGTGTATATAGGAAAGGAGAAATAATGACAGCTTTGTAGTTAGTCCAGATGAGAAGGTAAGGCAGATTCAGAGAATAAACGTACTGAACATGATGGCACTGGGGGACAGGTTGACTCCATCTATGTGCAGAGACTGTCCCAGAGATGAGGTGGTTGGCACAGAGAGTGAATTAGTGGATAGAGGTTTGGATGGGAGTGAATTAGTGGGCAGAGCCACACCTCCACTGGGTGGAGAGCACTTCCATCTCTGGGCTTCATGGAGCGCTACTCTTGCCGGCCCCACCTCCTTGACACTCTTGCAAGTTTCTCCTCTCATTCATCCCACCTCCTTTCCTGGCTGCTGAGCCATTTTCTTGACTGGCCTGCTTAGGGTGGCGTATAATTGGTGGTTAAAGCTGATTCAGGCTAGAAGTGAAGCACTGAGTTTTAGCGTCCTGATACTGTCTATGTCGTCATCCCCGGAGGCTCTTTCCATTCCATCTGCTCTGCTAGCAGTAGAGGTCCAGTTCTGTGTTCCCAGCACGTTCTCTGGGGACCTCCCATGGATTTCCTCTTTCTTTGCTGAGAGATATCACTGAGTCTTCTGCAGAGCAAAGGTGATGACACACAGGAGCCCAGAACATGTGTTCTTCTTAATCACTTCTGTCCGTGTCTCTCAGGGATGTGGCCTCTCTGGGTTGCAGAAGCTATTGCTTTGCCACAAGAAAATGACCATAAGAACAACAATTTCAACTCAACAGTGATAAGGATCTCTTCATGACATGGAAGCTTGCATAGTAATTAAATATCTTTCTATAATATATCATTGAAATGGTACAAATCAAGTCATATTTGAAGGGAGCCAGGACAGATGTTCACAGACTTGTTTAGGTGGCAGTGTATCAGGTAGTCTTGGTGTTTTTCAGTCCATGATATAAGGACTCATTTAGTTACTTCTTGTGAGTTGGAGACAATTTTATGAGCAGAATGTGTATGCCACATCAGTCATGCAACAGAAAGCCACAACCAAAAGAGACCTGTTGTCAAATGTGACATCATTGGCTGCTTTGGAGTGTTTTCGTTATTCATTGCTTAGTACTTGTTTATTTTCTTTGTTGTCAGTTCTCCTTCAAGAACAGAAAAGTAATAACATCACTAGATATTTAAGAAAAATACAAGGGGAGGGGGCTGGGGAGATAGCTCAACAGTCTAAGAGCCTGCCTGGCAAGTGCAAGGTCCCAAGTTCAATTGCTGGTGTGCATGCTGTGCCAGTCCCTGAACCCTGGGCACCAAAACCAGGTGTGGTGGTTCATGCTTGTAATCCCAGCTCTGGGGAGGCTGAGACAGGAGGATCACTAGGAGTCTGACCCTGTACCAAATAAATAAAAGATAAAAAAAGAAAGAAAAGTACTTGGGAGGCAAAATTAAACTGGTTAAAATTAAATTCTCTAGTCTGTTTTTCTATGTATTGGGAATTCTACTATTACTAATTTCATTTTGATAGGCAAGCATTTTTGTCCAGCTTTTAGGCAGTGTTGTTTAGCACCTTGTTCTGAAAGTTTCTTTTCTAAGAGGAGTCACTGCAAGGACAGAGGTAGCTCAGCGGTCTAAGTTCCTGCCTGGCAAGCACAGGGGCTGGGGTTCAGTCCCCTCCCCAGTACTGCATGCTGTGCCAGCCCTGCTCCAGGCATATCAAGCCGGCCACTGAGACCAGGTGGCACACACCTGTAATCCCAGCAGTGGGGAGGCTGAAACAGGAGGATCACTACAAGTGTGAGCTGCTTAGTGAAACCCTGTACCAAGTACATAAAATTAAAAAAAAAATCTTTCCAAACTGAAGAAGAATATTGTTGTGTAAATCACAGCTTATGGCTTTTCAGTTTTGTAAATTTGAACATTTGTATGTAGTGTGTAAGATTCTACTCCTTCACTCATTGTATCAGACAGGGTAGAGCCTTATGAAGCTTAGTTCATTTTCGTTATAGCAGATACCAATTTAAGGGCTCTTCTATAATGCAGTAAATGTGTTTCCCAGAAAACTACTAACTACACAAATTAGCATCAGCTGGTGTTGTTGCATGAAAAAAATCAGGGCATAGTGTGGACCTGCTGCATCATAACTTTTGGATGGGTCCTGGTAATATTTTGTGTGATATTTATATACACCCAAATATGAGAGTTGCTTGTGTAGCATTTCAGAGGGTAATCACTAAGGTCAATTCCTGCCTCTGCCTCTTGTTTGGCTTGTGACAAATAACTTAAGCCTTACTTTCCTCTTCTGTAAAATGGGAATAATAGGCAAACCTACTTTTTCAGGCTCCTGGGAGGATGCAATGATGTGATCTGTGAAAATCATGTTCGTAGTGTGTGGCTGAAATGCAGACTTCAGTATGTGGTAGATACCATTTAGTCTCTTACTTTGTTATCAGTTGCTCTGACTAAATACCATAGACTACAGTACTTATAAAGGAAAACAATTTAGTTTTCACAGTTCTGGAGGCTGGGAGGTCCAGCATAAAGATCTTGGCATCTGGTCTTCTCACCATGGCATGTTATATATATATATATTTTTTGGGGACCACAAAAAATATATATATTTTTGTATTAGGGAGTAGAAAAGAAAGTAGCCCCTATACTGGGCTCTATTCAGTGGCAGCTTTTTGTTCCATAAGGTTAAGAAGACTTTGAGGAAATAAAACTTGTTTGGAAAATTCCAGGTATAGTTGCTTTGTATGTTGTGATGGGCAGAAGGGATGAAGTGAAGTGTGAAGGCCCCTCACACCCTCCATCTGGCCTCAGACTATGTCCTGGAACCCTGGGGCAGAGAAAGTGCCACTTTCCTTCCTGTTTCTTGGGATTGTTGATGGCCACATAATGATAGAGAACGACAAGCAAGAAGAGCGACACGCCCAGCATGTTGGCGAATATGGCAAGCTGCACGTTGGTGATCATCCTGACCAGCTCCACCGAGCTAAGCTGCGGACTCCACACGGCTTGTGCAGAAGCACCAATTCCATACATGTGTTTTTAACACATGAACTTTTGCGGGAGCCATTCAAATTACAGCAGTAGCCTAGGCTGCAAGTCTCTATAATAGTAATTAACTAAGACATACTTCAATTTTGAAAACATGTTGGTGGTAGCATTCAACTTACACTGCTTCCCACACAACGTAGCCTTTAACATAGGTAATACTAGCTATGTGTGTGCATCTCCGCGAGGTAAATGACCCATGGAGGTACACTTAAATTGGGACTCCTTCTCTAGACCACTGTGGCTACTGAAGTACAAGGGGCTCCTGAATGTGGGACTCTTGGAGTGTTTAGGGTGACTGTACCAGGTGTTTGGTTGAAATTCCCTGGTGGAGGACCATGCAAGCAAAGGAATGCAGTGTGGTTGTGCTTGTGATCGCTGATCCTACAAACTGATCCTTTTATTGAAAGGGAACAGCAAAGGAGAAAAGAGTAGAGTGTTTTTCTCTAAGTGTCTTACTCCTCATGATTGTAGATGTCTGGAATTTACTTCCTTTGCCTCTTCCCTTTTCCTTTCATCTTCCTTCACACTAACTCTATGTCCTCTCTTTTTAAAAAATAAGACACTATTCTCACAGGGGAGGGTAAATGTTTATCTCCTAATCTCCAAATAATTCTCTTAGGTATTTGTTCCTTTAGTCTTGTAAAAAGGTCACACATTTACTGGCTTTTTCAGAGGGAAATTTGTCCTTGATTCTAAATATTTTGTTTATTTTGATAGGCTAAATGCTTGCCACAGCTACAACCTCTTCGTTCTTGAAGTGATTTTTACATTTACTTCCCCTCCAAAACCACGCCATTTTCTGCCACTTCCCATCCTGCAGTCAAGCTGGCCGCTGTATTCTGATACTACTTACCAGCCACCAGATAGAGTCCCTGACAAATGATTACTAGAAATAGAAACGGTGAACAAACACTGTTTTTCACCCTCAGGCTCTTCACACCAGTTATCTTCAGACTTATTATGATTCTGTGCCTCTGTCTACTAAAAAGAATACTGTGAACATACAATGTACATGTATGCGTGTTTTATATATGATGTAATTGGACTAATATATAATTTTATTATGCATAAAATAAAACAAACATAAGATATAGATTCAATGAGAAAAATGAACAAGAAATAATATTGCAGTTTATTTTGTCTTTTATCAGTGTTCGTGATGGTTCATTTTATGTGTCACCTTGACTGGGGCATAGGTCACCTAGATAGCTGGTAAGACATTACTCTGTGTGTGTCTATGAGGAGTCTCTGGGCAAGAATACAGTGGAGTCAGTAGACTGAATAAAGCAGACTTCAATGTCCAGTATGAGTGGGCATCACTTAGTCTCTTACAGGCCTGACTAGAACAAAAGTGGGTAGGAAGGATTTATTCTTTCTGCCTCACTGTTTGAGCTGGGGACTTGGTCTCCTGTTCTTGAACCGGAACTCACACCATTGGTGCTTCCAGCTTTCAGGCCTGGGCAAATGGACTGAATGACACCACCATGTCCCCTCATCTCCATCTGACAAACACCAGCTTGTGGGGCTTCTTATCTTTCAAATGTGAGTCAGTTTCTTAAAGTCTGTCTCTTTCCTCTCATTACTATACTGAATAATATAATAGTATAAATCATTTTTTTCTCATTAAAATATCTTAAAATCCTAAATTCCAAACCTTTGAAATAAAATTCATTGGACTTTGAGGATCCTCATTACTCCTGGATGTTCTATAAATTATGAGATTCTAGACTTTGAGTTAAAGTTCTGTATTACTCAGGTTTCTCATCTTTGGGACACGAGAACTAACATCCGCAATTTAAAGGAGGAGTGGTTTAGTTTAACTAATTGTTTCAGGGACTTCCTTCAGGGATTCATTCATGGTTTGTTGGCTAAAGGCCTGAAATGTCATGGCAAAAGGTGTGGTCGAATAAAGTTGCTTGACTCATGGCAGCTGGAAAGCAGAGCAGTAGAACAGACAGTACCAGAGAGGAAGGGTCCCAGAACAGACATGTTACCAAAGTCATGATTGCGTGACCAACCCAGACACAGCCAGAAGTGTCCTTCACCAATCCCCTGGAAGGCTTCCAAGCCAATCAGGTTGGTCTAACCAAGCTTAACAAGCTCTAATGAGAAGTGAGTTTGGAGGGATTGTGTATATTTTGCCCTCTTGTAGAAGGAAGTGAACTGCTGAGGAGTAGATGGTAGACTATGGTAGCCAACATACAAGGTGGCCCCCAAGATGTGGTAGGAGTGATAGTATGTGACCTCTGAAACTACTTTTGCCTTGCTTTTTTGTATCACTCGGTCTTGGGGAAAGCCAACTGCTGTGTTATGTGGAGACTCAAGCAGTTAACAGGAGGGCTGGGTGGCTAGGACGTGAAAGCGTGTCTCACAGTGTCAGCTTGCCAACCATTGGAGTGGGCCTCCTTGGAAGTGGCCCTGTCATCCAGCAGATGTCTGTAGCTCTGGCCAACATTTTGCCTCTGACTTCATATGAGACTCTGGGTCAGAATAACCCAGAGCAACTGTGACCAATTGACTGGTTTAGCAACTGTGTGTGATTATAAATATTTGCTATCTTTTAAAGTCATTAAATCTTGGGGCAACTTATACAATAACAGATAAATAATCCAGACTTGAATACATCTGTGAGTTGCTTTTCCGCTATAATTAACTTTTCACTTTTTGTCTTTCATGTACTCATGGTAAGACTGAGAGAAGTGTTGAGTAACCTATTACTGTTTGTGTTTGTCTTCCATCTGAGTTGTCAATGAGGAAGTCATTTGAGCTACTTGTTCGTATTGCAAGTGTTATAGCCAGTTGTATCACAATGAACTGAAAGTAAAAGTGAAAAACTGAGGACCCAGTCTTCTTCCATAGTGCCTTCCAAACTGTATGATCTTATCTTCTGATTGAATGAAGGTCACCAGTGTTAATTGCATATTATATACCAGTAGGTCATATACCAATGACTTTTTTTTCTGGGATAAAAATACAAACAAAAACTCAGTACTTTTTATACATTTCACCCTGAGCTTCAGTTTGGATATACTAGGCTTTGGAGACCGCTGTTTTAGAACAGGGTTTGGCAGTAGGCTGCCTGTTAGAACAATACTCTTTCCATCTTGTCCTTGGTTGCTTTTGCATTACAAGGGCAGAGTTGAGCACTTGCAACAGAGGTTGTGTGACTTTCAAAGCCCGAACTGCAGTAGCCCCCTTTCTGTCATGCTTTCTATTGTTTTGGTTATCCAAGGTTAACTGTAGTTTCCAAACACATTAAATGGAAAAATCTCAGAAATAAACAGTTCATAAGTTTTGAACTGCATGCGATTGTGAATAGTATGATGAAGCCCTGTCATAGCCAGCTGTATCTATCCAGCCTGTCTACACTGTGTGGGATGTGACTCATCCCCTTGTCCAGCCTATCCACACTGTGCAGGCTGCCTGCTGCAGGCCAGTCACTCAGGTAGCAGGGTAGCCAGTCAGGTGAGCTTGCACAGGTTCAAGGTGCTTGTATTTAAATAATCTTTGTTTTATTTAGTGAGGACTCTAAAGCATAAGAATTGTGATTCTGAAATTTGGATATGTCAAAGAGAAGCTATAAAGTGCTTCCCTTAAGTGAAATGTGATCTATGATGAGAAAGAATTATCTGTCTTGAAATTGTGAAGAAGGAAAAAGAAAGCCTTAACCATTTTTTTGTTGCATCTCAGATTACAACAGTTACAGCCACTGTAAGTGCTTAGTTAGGTTGGAAAAGGAAAGACATGAAGAGAAAATATATCCCAATCAATGGCATCATGTTAAACCAAAAAGTCCTGGAGTTATATGAAGACCTCAGCAAGAAATCTCCTGAAACGGGTGACACCAGCCATGTACTGAAAGGAAAGGATAGATGCACAGATTCAGGGATATGTATATAGTAACAAATAGAAAAATGCTAGAGAGGCTGCTTGCGCCAGTGAAGAAGTTGCTACCATATTTCTTCAAGAATTTAAAAAATTGAGTAAGAAGAAAGCTACCATCCAGTTTTTAGTTGTAATGAACCTGGAACAAGAGACACAAAAGAACCTCTATTCAGAAAAGAGCAAAAGAGGTACCAGGACATAAGACTATGTGGACAGATTAGCTCTGGTACTAGATGGTAGCTCTTCAGGGCATATGACAAAGCCAGGCATAGTGTAAAGAGAGATTAACCAGCATGTTCTTTTTTTTTTTTTTTGCAGAACTGGGGATTGAACTCAGACCCTTGTGCTTGCCAGGGAAGTGCTTATTCAACTGAGCCATCTCCCCAGCCCCAACCAGCGTGTTCTAAAAAAAAAAAAAAAACCACAAAAAACCCCCCAAAACTTATGTATTCATGTTCTGACAACATAGATAAGTGCGGGTCACAGCATGTGACCACATACTTCACCCCAGAAGTGAAAAAAAATATTTGCAAGCACAGGGGCTGGAATTTAAAGTCTTAATAATAGGTAATGTACCTGGTCATCTTGAGTCTGTTTGCTATGTAAATGTTGATGCTATATTTCTACCTCTGGCATCATTATTTCAGCCCCTTGATCATAGGAGTGATCAGTTTGTCAAGGCCACATATAGCCACTGGGTATTTGATCCTATTTAATCAGCGATGGTATGGGCTGTCATCCGGACACAGTGGAGTGCTGAAATATCATTCACTACTGCTGACCCACTACTATTTATCAAAGCTGCAATAGGTAAATTAAAATTACAAACTATGAATGCCTGCTGAACATAAAGTTATAAAATAAAGTCATAAGTGATTTTGAAAAATTCCTGGGAATTGATTGAATAATGAAGGAATCAGTCAAGCAGTAAGACAAGTTGGTTTAGAAAGACTTGCCAGTGTGTTTGACAAGGAAGTGGAAGAACGTAACAAAGGTCATTGAGAATTGTTAACAAAGAGGGAATTGGAACTTACTGAGTCATTTGCAGAGGAAGTTGAAGATGAGAAATCTGAGTAAGAACTGGTGATAATGAACATGACCAAAATTTGCCAAAGTATTTTGAATTGCACAAGCAACAAAGGACAAGCTCATAGGACAGGATCCTTAGATAACTTGCAGCATGAAAGTCAATGATTAGTGACAGGTTACAACCTCCAAAGCCACTTAAAGAGACAGCTACTCATGGCACACTTCTTCAAAAGCTTTCTTCAGCAAACAACAGCAACAACAAAACTCTTGCAACTATAGGAGATCTGCATCCATTGCCGTCATTTGCTTTTGACATTCAGCCACCAGCATTTCCATTCTGCCACGTCACCCATGGCAGATGGTCCTTCTGACATATCATCAGGACAGTGGTAGCCTAAGGCTATGTGTCACAGAGCCTGAGTTGTTTCTCTCACTATCTCATCCTGTAGGCATCCTATTACCTAATGTCGTCATAACAAGAAGAAAGGTGAGTACAGTACTGTGAGATTTTGAGAGAGAGCAAGGGAATAAAGTCATATAACTTTTATTACAATATATTGTTTTAATCTATTTTATTATTAGTTATTATTTTTTTTATTTTTTTTTTTTTTTTATTTATTTGTGTGTGTGTGTGTGTGTGTGTGTGTGTGTGTGTTTGTGTGGCCAGCTCAGCCCACCAGGGGGCGGGGCTGGCTGGCTTGTGGTGCTGGGGGATTGAACCGCGGTCCCTGTGCTTTGCTGAGTTTGTTCTAAGTAGGTGCTTTAGACCACTGAGCCATCTCACCAGCCCCTATTATTAGTTATTGATGTTAACCTCTTAGTGTGCCTACTTTGTAAGTTAAACCCCATCATGTGTATGTCTGGGAAAAGAAAAATACATACAGTATTAGGCACTGTCTGCAGTTTGAGAGGGTTTTGGAATATATCCCCTGTTAATAGGATGGGAATGAAGTATTTACTATTTGGTCCTTTATAGAAAATAGTTCCTATCTGTGCTTTAGAAAATGGACAGAGCTTAAGGCATCCTAAGTGCTTAGCATCAATTCATTTTTTTTTTTTTTTACTCATACAGAGGCAGGTAATTTGAAGTGTAAAATTCACCCATGACTTCTGAGAGAATGTATTTTTCTATTTGCCCATGGCTGTGTAATTCTGGCTGAGGTTCAGGACCTGGGGCTTTGATTCTTTTAAGCAGACTGAATCCTAGGGCCCAGGTACAACTTCAACTTCAAGGGAACCAGTAGTGAGTAGAGAAAAAAACCTCTTCTTATTCTATTATACTCTTACAGTAAAATCTGCACAATATTTCTGACACTGGATGTGTGTAGATTCCCCATCCTCTTCCAAGCAAGTGATCAGTTCTCAAACAGATCCCAGCTGGGTATCATGTAATTAAGTTTAATTCTGACATTGTGTATCTCAGGACAGTGTCAAATGTGACAAGATTGTCCTCACTTCAGTTGGAAATCTCAAGTAATAGGTTGCCAATATTCTGATCAAAGAACTATGCACTGAGGTTTTTATGAGCCCCTCCTTAGTTTAGTTAATTTGCTATGGTGGCTCACTAAACTCAGGGAAACACTTATACTGCTTTTTTAAAAGAAGATTGCAAAGGATATAGGTGAGTAGCCAGATGGCAGAAACACAGAGTGGGCGTATGTGGGGGGCTTCCACCCCCTTCCTGATATATACCTTCCAGCAGCCTTCATGCATTGAGCTGTGTGGAAGCTGTCTGAACCCTATTCTTTTGGATTTTTATAGGAGCTTCATTATGCAACAGCATGATTAAACTGGTGCCCCACTTAACCTTCAGCCCTTCTCCCTCCACTCCCTTCCCCAGAGGTTGGGGAATGGGGCCTAAACGTCACACTTCCTTACATGGTTGGTCTTTTGTGTGACTGCCTGCATCCCCCAGCTATCTGGGGCTGCCAGCCACCAGTCATCTCATTAGAATACAGAAAGACGCATCATTGTGGAGATGCCAAGGTGCTCAGGAGCTTTATGCCAGGAAACGAAAGAAGGCCAATGTAAAGAACTGTATACATCTCTTGTACGTCATCTTATGCTCCATGACTGAAGGGGCACATCGATAGGCTTCCCACTCTTATGTCGTTGTATAGGAGAATGAAACGAGGGCCTGGGTGCCTCTCTCTGTCTCTGTCTGTCTGTCTGTCTGTCTGTCTGTCTGTCTGTCTGTCTGTTTCCCTCTCTCCCTCTCTCCTTCTCTCGCTCTCTCCCTCTCTCCCTCTCTCCCTCCCTCCCTCCCTCTCAAATTTTGAGATAAGATCTCCCTAAGTTGGAAAGTTTCCCAGGGTTTTCTGTACATGAACGTGATCCTCCTGCCTTGGCCTGCTGGAGTGCTGTGATGACAGGTATGTGCCACCATGCTCAGCTTCATTGGCCTCTCTTTTTGCTTGCATCTGTCCCAAATGATAACCCAAAGTCTTTTGCTTCTTATTTTCTCAAAACTATTATATTCAATGTTTTCCCTTTGTTTTGCTCTTCTCCAAGACCTGTGCCTGTGTATCACCTTCTCCTCCAGGTTCAGCCTAAAGGAAGACTTCTCTCAGCATTTAGTCCACCTCCCATACTTTCTCATTGTTTTGTTAGTTTTCCTTATACTTGTCAATATATGCAATTATTTTATTTGTGTCTGTTTTCTTCTCTTGATAGCAAGTTACTGGAATGCAAGAACCAGAAGAGGAAGGACTTTGTTGTCCTATTTGTAACTGTGACTTAAGTCTTAAAAAGAGGTCCTCATCCAGAATTCCGAAGTGAGAATAAGCAGGAGGGAAGCCTGATGTTGTTTTGTGTTTTGTTGTGGATTGGGTATTGTGTTATGGTTCGTAAATCATGCAATTGGCTATGAAAATGTTTGGCTTTTTTCCTTGTTCCAGATTCACTAGGAGTGTCCATTAGACTACAGTTTAACCCATGTAGTGATTTTTTTCCATGTAGTAATTTAAAAAAATAAAATGCAGTATATCTTATGTCCAGAATCTTATTTAGTTGTTTTAACACTATATTTCCCTTCATCTTTTGGTACCTGACACTTTTCAGGCAGGTGCTTGTGCCCCTGAGCTGTATCCCCAGCCTTCCCTTTGTCTTTCAAACCCTTTTGAAAGGGTTTCCTTTTCTGTTCTTTAATTTCTGTTCTTTAATTCCTTTTCTGTTCTTTAATTATGATTCAGAGACAATCTTTTATTTCTAAATTAATTATTTTTATTTTAAAGAGGAAAAAAACCCAAAATTTCAAAATGATACAATAAGAGGGTAACAATGGTTAATACATTCTGTGTGTATTATTATATTTACTTTTTTATCTATTTAGGACAGGGTCTCCAGGGTCTCACTACACAGATAGGACTCATAGTGATCCTCCTGTTTTCAGCCTCCCAAGTGCTGGGATTACAGGTGATGTCTCGGTGCATCCTGGAGGCGGGGCTGGCAGGGCACACTGGGGATTGAACCCTGGTCGCTGCGCTTGCCTAATAAGCAGGCACTTTAGTCTCCTAAGTATCTGACTGGCCCTGTATTGTTATATTTAAATTAGCTACTAAGGATACAAGATATTGGCATTTAATTGTCCAAACAATATATATATTTTTTAATACAAATATTTATTTTTTTGGTGGAACCAGGGATTGAACCCAGGCCCTTGTGCTTACCAGGCAAGTTCTTATTCTACTGAGCTATCTCCCTGACCCTGTCCAAGCAATATTAGCACAAACCTTTCTTTTCAATGAACTAAGAGAAATTAGTATAACTATCTTAACTATTTTATATGTATATAAATCTTTTCTTTTTTCTTTTCTCTTCTTTACTCCATTCCCCCATCATAGCTTCTCTTTCCTTTTGAACGTTCTTCCCATTTTATAGTATTGATTGTGCATTTTGGATCTTACTTGCTTTTTCAGCTTCTCATACTAGGGAGACAATACAGTGTTTACCTGTGTGTGTCTGACTTATTTCAGAGACCATCTGAGTATGGTGTCCACTTACTGATGGAAGTCTCCAGTGCCTTCTTCTTTATGGCTGAGTAATACAATATGGAGAGAATATTTTATATTTTTACATTCTTTCCAATTGATCTATTGTCTTTATCTCTTGGAAAGAAAGATTTCTCTTTTGCTGTCTCTTAGAACTTCCCCATGCTGACTAATTTCCCCAGTGTCTGGCATCTCTGAGTGTGAGCTCACCTTTGGCAGGGATGGTTTCTTTGATATAAGTTCCTGACTATTCTTTGCTAGACAATTTTGTTTTTCATTTGACTTCTTGAGACCTAATACACTTCAGTGATTTTGTGCTGCATTTTTATTTTTAAAATTTCTTTCTTTCTTTCTTTCTTTCTTTCTTTCTTTCTTTCTTTCTTTCTTTCTTTCGTGTTTTAGGGAAGGGTCTACAGGTTGTTCAGGGTCTTACTACTAGATCAGAATCCTAGTGATCCTCCTGCGTACAGGCTCCCAAGAGCTGGGATTACAGGTGCACACCACCCACCACCATGCCCAGTCTCAATTGCCCATCTCATCATGCCCCCTGGAGGTGGAGATGGCAGGGCAGGCCTGGGGATCAAACCCCCAGCCCCTGCGCCTGCCTGCAGGTGCTTTAATCCGCCAAACTATTTGGCTGGCCCTTATTTTTGAAATTTAAATTGAGTTTAAATATATATCATACAGATTTATCTTTTAAACAAATTTTTTATTTTATTTTATTTTATTTTTATTTATTCATTTATTTCGTGGTACCAGGGATTGAATTCAGGACCCTGCACTTGCCAGGGAAGCGCTTATTCTACTGAGCCATCTCCTGGGCCCCCAGATTTATCATTTTAATAATTTTTTTCATCATAATAATTTTTAAATGTATATTCAGTAGTGTTGAGCACATTTACGTTGTTATAAAGAACTTTTTCATTTTGCAAAACTAAACTTTATATATCCTTTCTAGCGTGCCTCCTTTTCCCCTTCTCTGCAGTCCCTGACAACCACATTTCTACTTTCCATTTCTGTGAGTGGCTACTTTAGGTATCTAAAAATAAATGGAATCATAAAATATTTGTCTTTTTCTGACTGACCTATTTCATTTAGCACAATGTCCTTAAGGTTCATTTACATCATAATGTGTGTCAGGATTTTCTTCTTTTCTAGGGTTGAATAGTATTCGTGTATATATAGACCACATTTTATTTATTCATCCATTTGAGCTCATTTTTTACTTTTGTCAATTATAAATACTTCTATGAACACAGATGTGCAAGTATCTTTTGAGACCCTGCCTTCAGTTGTTTTATATACATAGTCATAAGGGGGGTTGCTGCATATGTTTGTATGAATTTCTTGATTGACGTTCTCTCACCTTATAGGTAATACAGATGTGAAAGCTACAGCATGTGTGTAGAGCAGGCATGTGGCTCCAACCATCTATGGGTGTCTTTTTCTATCCACTGATCCGAGTTGCTGACAAGCTTCCTTGCTGATACCCTAAGCCAATGTGCCAAGCTTCTAAATTCAGTGTCACAGTCCAGACAAAGCTTTTGGCTCCAAGTTTTGAATAGCAGCTTAATTTCAGCTCCCTGCTTTGTGTGGGGCCCAGGTCCCTGGCTGCCTTGTCCTGTGCAAGCATTAAAACTTGTGTCTCAAGGCTATTAGGCTGCATCTGTTGCAACACCTCTGTCATCTGTTTGGCTTCAGTTGCTACTCATCTATTTTTCTTTCTTTCTGACATCTGGGGATTTCCTTTTATTGTTTTTGAGGATATATTAAGAAAGAGCATTCAACATTTTCAGATGATTGGAATAT
>NW_004524600.1:3956932-3957893 GCF_000260255.1 Octodon degus | reverse complement strand
AAATAAATATTCTTTATTTTTTTGTGGTACCAGGGATTGAACTCAGGACCTTGTGCTTGGCAGGCAAGTGTTATTCTACTCAGCTATCTCCCTGGCCCCTTTCCTAAATATTTTTGATCTATTGTTGTTTGAACCCACAGTCAAACCTATGAATACAGAGGAATGACAGTCATAACAGGCAGACAGTTTTGCCTTATGCATTGCAGGCTAGCTTAGGCTGCTTAGAGATTTCATTGATAATAAATACTTAAATGTACATGTAGCAAATATATGAACAATAGGTCAGGAGATTTTTTTTTTTAAAAAAACAGGAATAATGACAATGAGATAAGGAAGTGTCTATTCTTGTACAGTTCAGTATGGGAAGGGAACTACAGTGGACATACAGAAGAGGATTAGCAGAACTTGAAAAATGAGAAAAAAAATAGACCAGAAAACATCTTTTGTTGTTGTTTTTATCACTATTTATGTTCAGTTAAAAATTTTCAATATCCCTTAGTGTGATTAGTAATACATTCTAGAATTATATAGCATTTCTTGTTTGTTGTTATTGCCTAAATTAATTATAGAGTAAAATATATGTGAGCCTATTTGTGATCCCAGCTACTTGGGAGGCCTGGGCAGCAGAACTGAAAGTTAAAGGCCAGCCTGGAAACCTTAAAGCACTCTGCCTCTAAATAAAAATATAAGAAAAGATGGGATTTAGCTTATTGGTAGCGTCCTTCACTAGCATGTATGAGGTCCTGGGTTCATATTAATTTTATTGAGAAAGAAGTAGCAATGAGACAGTTTCAAAACCAGTTAGTAGGACAGTTACAATAATTAATACATTGCATATTGTTGTCTTTGTAGTACTTATTCATAGTACAAAATACAGACACGATATCTTGTCTAAACACTATTAATTCAAATTTTCTTCTCATTGAACTAAGAGAAAGTTGATATATATCTATGCTATTTT
>NW_004524600.1:3941232-3955923 GCF_000260255.1 Octodon degus | reverse complement strand
TCTCCTTAGGCACACTCTACGTCATCGATCATTTTCCTCTTTGGCCCCATAATCTTCTTGATCAGAAAATTTGGGACACTACCGAGGTACATGACATATGTACAAGTTCTCATATGTCCTGAGTCTTAATTGACCTTAGAAGGTTAGGGCCAAAATGTTGGCATGGCTTTACTTTTTATACCTCATTTTTATACTTTTCTTCTGGATGGCTAAGACCAAGATAAAGCAAGACCTATATAACAAGAAATATGACTTTTGTATCTGACAAGGTCAATCTCCCCTCAGGATTTACCCTGAGACCCTGCACAGCAGTTTGTAGATCCTTTGTCAGTGTCAGCCATGTGAATGAGTCATGGCCATTGCTTGACCAATTTGCTCTCTGTGAAAGCCTGAGAGAAGGTTTTCTCTTCATGTGACTCTCCTTAGGCACACTCTACATCAGTGATCACTTTCCTCTGTGGCCCCATGTGTTAGTTGATACATTGTGTCAACTTGGCTGAATCAGCTCCAGCAGCATGGGGGCCTCACCCTGCAGGTGGGCAGGGCCCAGGAATTGAGAAAGGCTTCCTGTCGCCCTGCCAGACTTCCTGCCTTCTGCCGCCCTGCCCTGCTTCTGTGGCTGTCTCAGTCTTCGGAGGAGCTTGGTCTTCCCCTGTCGTGCCACTTTGGAGGAGCTCCGAACTTCACTGTGGAGTGCTGATCTTCGCAGTCCATGCAGAAGGAAGAGAGAGGCTTGATGGACACCACTGAAGCTGCTCCTCCTCCTCTGTTCTTCATTGTTTTCTGCTGCATGAACTGCTGTTGTTTGCTTTGGAGCCAGCGGAATATGGACTGAACCCTCCAGTAACTGAGCTAAATAAACCTTTCCTTCCTTCATTTTGTGTGTTGAGTATTTGTCCCAGCAACGAATAAAAAGTAACTAAGACACCCCATAATCTCCTTGATCAGAAAATTTGGGACACTGCCAAGGTACATGACATTACAGTACAAGTTCTCATATGTCCTGAGTCTTAATTGACCTTGGAAGGCTAGGGCTAAAATGTTGGCTAACCTTGTAGCCCTTCTTTTTCTCTAATTTTTTTGGTCTGCAAATTTAAGTTGTTAACCCTCCAGAAGAGAAGCTTAATGATATTATTACCCTAAAACATAAGGTGTTAAGCTTAACATCAGTATCTGTCTGAATATCAAATGACTTAGACATAACATGGAATAGGTATTTTTCCATTCATCTTTGATATGCTAAACTTTATATCCATCCAGAATGTGAAAAAAAAGTAAAAAAAGAGAAATAAACAATTACAAATTTTTACACTGAAATTTAGAAATCTAACCATATACAACATTGTAGCAGGACAGTCCTATGACATTTTTTTCTTGTCTCTTGTTTTCAGTTATTACTTTTTTTTTAATTTTTTTTTTTTTTTTTGCGGAACCGGGGATTGAACTCAGACCCTTGCGCTTGCCAGGGAAGCATTTATTCCACTGAGCCATCTCCCCAGCCCCCTACTTTTTTTTAAACAACCATTTACAGGAGAGAGAGGAGAGTCTGGGTTTCATACCAAGTAGTCCCACCCCTGCCCAAAAGCATGTGTATGTACTCATATTATTTTTACTTTATTAATCCACAACTTATGTTTTGTGCTTCTTATAAAATTCTGAATTAAGAAAACTGCCAAGTACTGTTGTAGTTAGATTCTTGAACTAAGAGGGCCTTATCTGACTTTGTAGGCAAAGTACTATTGCATGCTTATAGTGTATAAAACTGGAAAAGAAGCTGTTTTATTTTATTTCATTTACTTATTTTTTTGTATTTGGTATAGGGTCTCACTACACAGCTTGGACTCCTAGTGATCCTCCTGTTTTCAGCCTCCCCAGTGCTGCAATTACAGGTGTGTGCCACCATACCTGGTCTTGGTAGCCAGCTCAGAGCAACCAGGGGGGCGGGGTTAGAGTGGCATATGGTGCTGGGGATTGAACCCTGGTCTGTGTGCTTGCCTAAGCAGGCGCTTAGTCGGCTGAGCTATTTCATTGACCCTAGAAGCTGTTTTATCAAGCATCACTCAATATCCCACTTTTGTTTAATCATTACTCATTAGTTATGTTATGATAATTTACCCAGCATCTCACTGAGCTAGGTATCGTCTTTGTCCCTTTGGTTTCCGATGGGGAAACTAAATGATTTGCCCAATATCACCCAGTCAGCAAATGGATAGAGGAAATTATTTAAAGAATTCTGAGCAGGGTTTTTTTTTAACCTAAGAATATTTTTAAAATCATGAATGGGTGTGGATTTTTTCAAGTGATTTTTCTGCATTGATTAATATGATTGTATGACCTTTTTCTTTAGCTTGTTGATGTGGTGGATTGCATTGATAATTTTTGAATATTGAACTGGATTTGCATCTGTAGCGTAAATTCCACTTGATCATGGCTATGAATTTTTAATGTAGTGTTGAATTTAATTTGCTAGTATTTTGGGAAGAATTTTTGCATTTACATTCACAGGGGATATTGATTTGTAATTTTCTTTTTACAGTGTCTTTGCTGATTTTAGTAACTGGGTAGCACTTGCTTCACAAAATAAGATGTTCTCTCTTTTGCTTTCTGGAAGATATTACATGAGATTGGTGCTAATTCTCACTTCTATGTTGAATGTAATTTCCTAGTGAAACTGTGGGCCTAGGAATTTTTGTTACTGAAAATTTAAAAATTATGAATTCAGTTCTCTGAATAGTTCCTTAGCTATTCACTGGAAATAAATGAGTTGTGATAATTTTTTTTTATGTAAAATGTCCATTTTACATAAACTGCCAGACTTACATGTGGAAAGTTACAGTCTCTAGTTATCTTTACTGAAGCTTTCTGCTTTTTTATTTGTTTTAAGCATTTTTTTTTTTTTTTTGAGGGGGGAACTGGGGAATGAACTCAGGCCCTTGTGCTTGCCAGGGAAGTGCTTATTCTACTGAGCTATCTCCCCGGACCCAAGCATTTTATATTTTGCTATTGGAATGAATGAATGTCTTAACTCCTTATGGAGTCTTCTGTGTCGAGGCTCTGATGGTGTGTTGGGGACCTTCATAGCCTCACATGTCTAGGCTTTCCACCCCACTTCTGTGGCATGGTTGGTGCCAGGAGCTTTTCTGTGAAGTCTGGCTGGAGACTCTTGGTTTTTGTCTAAAAGTCTTCTGCCTGGTCCAACTGTCCCTTTCTTGGGCTTTTGGTTAAGGAGAATAGGCATCTGTGGGACTATTTTTATTTGTACACAGTGGAGTTTCAGAGTTGCCGGCTTCTCAGCTCTAGGTCTTGTGTATATTAGGCAAACAAAACAAAGCAAAACATAAACAAAAAACAAAAGCAGAGAACTCAACACTATTACTCCTCAAGTCCCAAGGTCTCTATTCAGCCTGCCTTTTGCTCCACCAGTCAGTCTTCTAATGTTTGCTGTATAAACACAGGTAGTTAATGTCCAGCATTTCTTGTAATTGTTGGGAGAAATAAGAAAACACTTCTACTCTATCTTCTTGGGAAATGACCTTTTAAAGAAGAATAAATGTGTTGTGTTACTTTACCCTCATTATGAGAATACTATACGCATATTAAGATTTTTGGTAGTACAAAAAGGATGAAATTAAAAGTAACAGTGGGCTGGGTGAGATTGCGAAGTGTGGAGAAGGAAGAAAGCAATGTGGGCAGGGGTGGGGGCTAGCAAAGATTTTCATTTCACAACTTCAGATACTTACTGTCCACATTTTTATCTGTACCTCAATTTTTGGATTTTAGAGAAAGATGAATACAAATGGATTCTTGTTTAAGAAAACCTGATATATGCAGATTGCACTTACAAATGGGGTAGATCAGGATGCCATTCTGAATTTTACTCTAAATTACATAAAACTTCTCCAGAACTCATGTGTTGTACAAAGTCAGCTTGGAATAATTTTGCTTAATAACCTCTTTGGGATTCTTGGCATAACTATAATTCACATACATATGTACAATAAACCTTCGTTTAGAAAGTGCTTTGCTGTCACGGATATATTACGTTTGATTGTTGGTCAAATTCACTCTCACATTGAGTCCCTGATATATGACTTGAATAAAAAAATCTCTGAGGTAAATATTCTGCTTTCTGACACCAGCATCATAATAGTGTTCTATTGAATTATTAGTAAAAAACATTTTCAATGAGATTTCTTGTACTTGATGTGAACCGTATCCAGGCATTGATGTTTTTCACATTCGTATCATTATGCTGAGTGTTACTGCAGTGTTGTCGTGTCACACGACATTGGGGTCTAAATGGGTTTTTCCAGAAAGAGGCCCACTTCCCAAGGAAGCCAGAGCCATCTCACATCATTTCTTTCATGCTTCTGTTTTAGCAGATGTTTCTCTATTTTATTTCATCTTCCTGCAAGAAATATAAATAAATACAATTCACAACATGAATTACCATTTTAACTATATTGTCAATTGGTTATTTAAGAACTATAGTCTATGTGTTTGATAGCGAAACTTCAATTGGGGGAAGGGCAGAAAGCCCAGTCCTCAAAGGAAAAAAAAATCTATACTAATCTTAAAAAGCAAAACACAGCATAGAATTTCTGGACTCTTTTTCTACAAAAGAAAGTCATTGTATTTCCATTCCTGACCATGTCAGCTGTGATGGGCTCCCTGCACCCCCACTGTTTTTTTTCCAAGCATTGATTGTTGACTTCCCCTGACACCCCATCACAACCCATTAGTACTGAAAACTGACAAGACCAGCTGCAACAGCAAAATGGCAACTTTGAAAGGAAATATCGAAAGCACAGGCAACGCTGAGCGATTAGGACTCACACAAGACCCAAACGCAGCAACCACTCCCCACCCCCTCCATGCATCACCAAGGTCGGCAAAGTCAGCAGATTTTCTTTACCCCCGACTCCAAGGTCTTGAGGAAATTATAAGGAGTTGTGCTTTATTTTTACTTTCATTTTCAAAGGAATTGGGCTGAGGAATATGAAAAGAGTTGGCTAAAGTGCTTTTGCTGAGAATGCTAATATGCATTATGTCTCTTTTTTAGAGCAAAGCATTTCAGAAGTGCGTAGCTCACAGTGCTGGGCTCCTAAAGGCCATCCTGGAAATTTGGTAGCTTTTTAAGTTATGAGTCTTTTCTTCAGCAGAGTTATATGGTGTCTGTGTTCCCAGAGTCACAGTAATGACAATAGCCAGCGTTCCTTGTGATTGTACAGTTGATTGCCCAGGGGGAAAAGTGACAACTCTAGATTTCCAATAGACTTTGTATTTGCAGAGATAGAAGTTCAAGCAGGGGCAGGCAACTTGTCAAAATCTTGAGTCAAGGCACAAGTTGAATCTAACCAGTTAAAGGGCTGGATATAAGCTTTGTACAGTGAAAGCTGTAATGATACAAATAGTGCTGGTCATCTATTTGAGTGAAAAAAATCTAACTGCAAATGGTCTTCGAGTCAAGAACAGATAAAAATAAAGGGCCTTGCTGGGCATGATGTTCAAGGTTAGCCTGAACTACATAGCAACAACAACAATAACACCACCACTACCACCACCACCACCAACAACCACACCCCACAAAACAGAACAAAGCAAAACAGAATAAAGGGCCACATAAAATTGCAGCATGGAGGAATTCTCATATCCTCATCCACTGTGGTAGAGAGGACCCAAAGAACAAATGTTGTCTAGAAACATTTGGACCACCTCGGGATGCCCATATGTAGCATCATTCTTGCCAGGTAAGACAGTTTTAGGCTGAAAAATAAGCACAGCTCCATTAATGAGTTTTGTCACCAACTTGACCATCAAGCCTATGGATACCTTTGGGTTGTCCTCATGCCTCTTCACCTTTAATTATGTTTTGTGTCTTCCTAAAATGCTAGTGTGTCCAGATTCCCTAGGAGAGGCTTGAGTTGGAGTGTCAGCCACACCTTCAGTCTGGAATTTCAAACAGTACTGCTTACCTTTTGTCTAGATAGCTGGTAAACCTTAGTTTCCTGCCAGCCTCTCATATTCATAATTCTAAGCAGAGGACGGACCCACAGAGAAAGCCTAGTTCTTCTAATATTTGGGGTTTCCACTTCGGACCTTGGAGCATCTGCCAGGGTCCAGATTGGGCCTCATGTGAAGCCAGTGCCTCAGTGAGAGACCTGTAGAAATAAGCTTGACTTAGATGTGGGGTCACATTATAAATGACCTACCCGGTTCCTGTTGTAACATCCAACCCACTAACATAGGAGATGTCACTACAGCTCTGTTGCCTACATGGAGCCAATTCTTTTCTTTCTCTTCTGGGACCTCTGAGGCTACCTAGTCTCCTCTATTTTTGGTATTCAAATGATGGTCTTGAGTGTGATTTACAGAGTCAGTCTGTGTCCCAGAACAGGTTCTTTTCCTATTCCCAGCAACTGCAGAACTCAGCCTCCTTGATCTATTTCTGGGCCATTTCCTTGGCCTACCTGTTCTTTCCCACTAAAGATCACTTTGGGTTTGGGTTGGGACTGGTTCTTTGAAGACAGCATCATGATTTTGGTTCATCTTTGTACTCATGGCTCTGTGTGTTAACTCTTTAACTATCTCAGGGCTTAGTTTTACATTTTGGCTCCAGTCCTATGCCCAGTCTGCTCATGACCTGTTTAGATCTTGCTTATTCTAGACCATCTAAGATGCCTCTGAAATCTGTCTTTGTAGAACTTGTCCTAATGTATGCGGTGGTTGAACCACAGCTGGCAGTGTGCTGAAGTGTTTGAGTATCTGGTCCACTTCTCCCCTGTACAAGAAAAAGTATGAGAGCAGGGTTTATCTGGTATGCAGGACAAGGGAACTCAGGGCAAATGCCAGAATCATGAGCAAGGAAGAAGTTGGAGACTAAACTAGAGAGGGGTATGTAAACTGGACCGCAAAAGCAAGGAGACCTTGCAGATCAGTGTACATCAAACAGAGGGCTTAGAGAGCCATGGAGATAAAGCCAGAGATGGAGAGGGCATGTGAGAGGACCAGGAAGAAACTGGTGCCTGGAAGGAAGTCTGGACAAAATTCAGAGAGGAATGTCAGAATGTGTAACTGTTATTTTCTGGGGTTTAGTCCTTTCTTTGTGTGAGTGAGTGAGACAGGTCTACTAAAAGCTTGTCTGTGTGACAGATAATGGATCATCACCAGTAAAGGTTTATTAAGGACCTCTGGCTGCAAGCCTAAGTTATGAGATGAGAGAGCTGAGATTGGGCACAGAGTCCTGGAGTAGATACTGGAAGTACGGTAGTGGCTACACAGGTAGGCAAAGCCCTTTGATGAAAAATCCTTTATTATGTCAAAGTAGTAGATCAAAGTAATGAGAAGACAGGGAGGAGACAAAATAATTGCATGTCTACTGCACGTTAGGCAGTGAGTCTCTCTGTCTTTCTCTGTCTCTATATATCTATATCTTACCCTGACAAAATGATATGAAACAATAATCTAATGTCATGTTATAGGTGAGGCAACTAATTACATTTCATTTCTAGTCCCTTCATATTTCCTTCCTATTTAAGGAGCATCTAAAGCTGGAGCTAAAAGTTAGTGGTAAAATGCCTAGTATGCACAAGGCCCTGAATTCCATCCTCAATACTCTACTAAGGAAAAAACAAAAGACTTGTGGTAGATTAATGAATGGCCAACTTGTAAACACCCTGCTGAACTGCAACAGTGTAGTTTTGGGTGTGGATGGCCCAGCTGAGGATTGTTGCCAATAGCATAAAAGGAGAACTGGGAGCAGGGAGATGGTGATTCTCCTGGAGAAGCCTGTCATGCTGGTTTTCCTGATATGAACTCAGCTGTTCTCATCATTACAGGAGCTAGAGGCCCCACTGTTGCTGAGGATGGCTGAAGTTCTATTTGGGGGAGCCCAGAGTCTGGTTCTTACCTTGAGTTTTGGCTTTCTGGTTCCAGTGCAGATCCCTCTGGCTAGCTACCACTACTGAACTTTGGGTCTTCCCAGTGTAGATCCTTGATAAAGATGTGCATGAGACATTATTGTGGGCTCTATGCCTCCAGCTGGAATTGTGGAAGACACTGTCATGGACTCTAGGTTTTCAGCTGAGCTTGTGCAGGGCATTCTCATGGGACCCAGACCCTCACCTGGATTCTTTGAGTCTCTAGTTTGTGGACAGATCTTCCATACTTTTTTGCATTTAACTCTTTGGGTGAATTATTATAAAATAATCCTATAAATTCTGTGTCCTATATTAAATCTTTTCCCTTGTTATCTCTGACAAGAGATACCCCCAAAACATCTAAATTTCAATTAATAAAAGTTCAAACTATAAGTGATTAAAATTGGCTTGAGAAACCCAAAATATAGATAATTTAAAGAGAAAAATAAAAGATAGATGATAGTAGGTAGGCTTTGTAGAGTTGGAAAGGAGATTCTTGGATGGGGGAAGAATTGGCAGGGGAAAGGGAAATAAAAAGGAGCAACATGTGGTACCTGTGTGTAACAGTCCTCCATGATGAATATAATTATTATGTATCACAAAGGTACACTATAAACCATTTGGCTTATTAGTACACTAGTAACAACTTGGCTTGAGAGAGACAAACACCCTATTCTTTCACGTAACTAGGCTTGAGTTACACAAGACTGTCTTGAGGGACAGTTTGTGGCTTGCTCTGAAGACATGAAAAATTTTTATTTAGGCTTTTTAATGATATCAACTTTGTTAGATGTGAGGGTTAAGCTTAGTTGTCAACCTGATTGGATTAAGGGACTCCTGCAGAGGTGATTACCTACCATGGATTCTATACTCATGGGATTAACTCACTGAAGTTCATAGCTAAATATGTTGTTAGGTGGGACCCGGTTAGAAACAGGATACCAGGGGCATGCATGCCTTTGGAGAGACGTATCTTCATGGTGCCTTCCCCTGTGATCTTCTTCCTAGTCCCATAGAGTGAGCAATTTTGCTCCATTGCATAATTGCATTATGATGTTGCTGCCTAGGAACCAAAGGATTATGGCCTGAAGCATCTGAAAAAATAAGCAGAAATAAACCTCTCTTCTTTTAAGTTGCAGATGTGAGGTACTTTGTCCCAGCAATGGACACTTGGCCAGTTCAGAATTCCTTGAATTGATTTCTTTGATCATGATGAAGACCTGCATTTAGAAAGTGGCTGAAATACCAGATCAAATTTTCATCTTTGCTCTTTGGTGCAATTTTTCCAGGCTTTCACTGAAGGGAAGAGGTTGTTATGAAATTGACCTAGGCATATAAATGCCTATGTAGTATGGTGTTTGTAAAAGCAAAAAGAAGAAGATAAAGGAGGAAAAAAGGGAATTTAAAATTAATTCAAACAATAACTTAACAAGTTGTACTTAAACATTTTTCTGAGTTAATATGAGTGTAATCACAACACATTTATAACACTAAAATCACATTATCATTATATTCCTCTTCAACACCCACCCCTTTGCTTCAAACACACCTATCCCATTGTTCTTCCCACTTTCTGAAGCAGTTTTCTAAGTTTTCTTTTGTGAGTATCCTTAGTTGTGCTGTCATGGGGGCTTCCCTGTTGGAATATTAAAAATATTTACCTTTCATGGTCATTTTGGGGACAAGTCAGAAGATGCATGATGCTAGACCTGGTGAATTCAGTGGATGAGGACACACTATAAAGATTTTATGAGTTCATTTTTCCAACTGATGGCATTCAGCAGCAGTACTGAATATAGATTTTCTGTTGTGCCTTGTAAATAAAGACCCTCACAAAAGAGGACCTTACCATGTGGTCCTGGCTGGTTTCATATTCGCTGTCTTCCTGCCTTGTTCTCTTTAAGTGCTGGGCTGACAGGAATATGCCACAATGTCCAGGCTCTGTCTAACTCTTTACTCTAGGCCAAGTGGTTTGTCCCCAGGGTGTCTGTTTTTCTCCACACTCTGTTTTCAGCCCAGTGTGGGGAGTCTCAGGTTTTCTCTCATCATGTCATACCTTCCCAACCTTTCAGGGACTCAGCTGCCTGCAGGGAGTCTCTAATGCTTTGCAGTTGCAAGCCTTGGCCTTGTATTAGTCACTGTTTACTAGAGTCAGACATAGAAGGGTACAAGATGGATATCTGTGTGCTGGAGACGTGAAGGATCCAGTCATTGCAATGTCCTGTGCAAGTCAGAACCAGGAATCTGAAGGATGCTTGTTGGAAGACCAAAGATCTGTGCTGGAGAGGGCCAAGGGCTCGTGTTGAAAGCTGAAGTGTCTGTGCAAAAAAAAAAAAAAGCTGAAGTATCTTAGCCAGAAGGGTGAGGGATCTGCATTGCAACCCTGGAGACAATGTCCAAGATGAAAATGAGGATTGAAGCTCTCCCAAAGAAAGAAAGCAGCCAAAGTTACTTCAACAAAAACCACTGAAATTCTTTTGAAGAAAAGCAGCTGCAACGGAGTTCTTCCAAGGAAGATCAGCTGAAATCCTCCCTCCTTTCTTCTTTTGTACAATGATGACTCAAATCGACAGAGTGTTCCCACTCAAGTTGACAATTAGTCAGTTGACTACCACAGCCCTGGACCCATTTGCCCTCCCGTGGGCCTGGATCTTGTGCTTCTGCTTCACATAGTCCCCACCTTTCCTTATACTATTTCACCATGTCCTCCTGGATGTCATGCTTTGCCATTGATAGTAATAAGAGTCACAGCTGCTGAGCACCTCCCACATGCTGCATGGTCACTGAGTACCTTTATGCATATTATTAAATCCTAAAGGTAGGACTGAGGTGGTCACCATTATTATTATTATTATTATAGTTCATTGTCTGCTGTAAAGCTCAGCACCATGTACAAGGGACCTGTCTCCCGGGTCCCTTGCAGATTTCTATTTATTCCACTCTCTTCTCCAAAGGAAAATCTTTCTTGTACCTTCTGCAAAGGGATGCCTCATCTCCTCACAGCTCCAAGTAAAATGTACCTTAAACCTGACTCATTTTCCTTGTAATCATCTCTTTGAATACTTCAGTATTGTAGTTTTCCATAAATATGATTTTCTGACTAATTACAGCTTTATCATTGAGAATATGAAGCAGCAGGGTTAGACAAATGGCTCAGCGGATTACAGTGCTTGCAAGCAGGCTCAGGGGCTGGGGTTTCAATCCCCAGGCCTTCCATACTGGCTGCACCCCTGGGGTGCACTGAGATGGTGATTGAGATGGAGTGGTGGCATGCACCTTTAATCCCAGTTCTTGGGAGGCTGTAAACAGGCAGATCACTACAAGTCTGATGTAGTACTGATTTTTCGGTATTTCCTTAAAAAATACAGGAAAAAAAGAATATGAAGAAACAACTCTTAAACATATAGTCCATCCCTGACATCATAGGGTGGACAACACACATGGAAGCCTCCTTTCATGGAAGCCTGGTCTACACTCCCCCCCCCCCCCATGTGAAGCACCTAGAACCTGGCAACTGGCCCAGACATAGGAACTCAGGGTACACCAACTCTAACAAGGGGAAACACTTTGCATTCAAACTCCCAATTGATGATTTGTTCTGTTATGTAGTTACAGACTTTGCTCCTATGATCTAAAGCAGAAAACCAACAGTTATAGAAGGCTGGCAATTTCTAAATTTTGCTTGATGTTATCATTATTGCTAATTGTACTACTGTAGCTATGATGTCATATCTGTTTTAACCACTTGTTCTACCTTGGGTAACCATATTGAGAATCACTGGGGTAATAACCTCACTAAAGCCCTACAATTAAAGTTGGACAATAATGCCAAATGAAAACCAGCATCCCATTCTCAATTAATTTGGAAGGCAGGATCTCTGGACAGAAGCAAACCAGGAATCTCTGACATATAGAAGATATCCATGAAGAACAGACCAATGACCAACATCATCCTAAATGGACAAAAACTGAAAGCTTTCACTCTAAAATCAGGAACACGATAAGGATGTCCAGTATTGCCACTCCTATTCAATATGGTTCTGGAAATATTCACCAGAGCAATTAGACAAGAGAAAAAAAATAAAAGGAATAAGAATTGGAAAGGAAGAAATTAAATTATCATTATTCGTGGATCACATGATACTCTATATGGGAGATTCAAAAACTCCACTATGAGACTCCTTAGAATCAAAAATAAATTCAGTAGTGTAGCAGGATACATAATCAGCACCTAAAAATTATTAATATTCCTGTACACAAAAGACAATCTCACTGAGGGAGAAATTAGGGAAACAACACCTTTCACAATAGCATCAAAAAATAAAAAATAAAATTCTTAGGAATGAATCTTAAGGGGGGGTTTGCTAGTTAGCTCAGTTGTTTAAGCACCTGTCTGGGCAAACCTAGTCAGGCTTGTGGGACCACGGTTTGATCCCCCGCTCCACATGCCACACCGCACCTGCACTTAAGGCAGCCTGAGCCAGTAAGAAAATAAAAAAGGAAGTAAAACATCTGTACAATGAAAATTACAATACTCTGATAAAAGAGATGGAAGAAGATTTCATAAAATAGAAAGACATTCCTTGATGACATATAGAAAGAACCAACATTGTGAAAATAGCCATACTCCCAAAACTGTTGTACAGATTTAATGCAATCCTGATTAAAGTATTGTTCACGTATCTCACAGATCTACAGAAAACACTCCTAAAATTCATTTGGAACCCTAAAAAATGTAGAAGAGCAAAGGCAATTCTGGATAACAAAGACAAGGTAGGAGGCATCACAATCTTTCACTTGAAATTATACTCCAAAGCTACTGTGATAAAATCAGCATGATACTGGCAAAAAATAGACCTAAAGATCAGTGGAAGATATTGGAAGATACAGACACAACTACAAACACACTCAGCCACTTTATTTATTTATTTATTTATTTATTTATTTATTTATTTTTTTTGCAGAACTGGGGATTGAACTCAGATCTTTGTGTTTGCCAGTCAAGTGCTTATCCTACTGAGCCATCTCCCCGGCCCTGCCACTTTATCTTTGACAAAGAGGCCAAACACATTTATTGGAAGAAAGATAGCTTCTTTAACTAATGGTCCTTGAAAAACTGACTTTTCTCATTCTGAAAAGTAAAATTGGATCCAGGTCTATCACCAGGCACTAAACTAAAGTCAAAATGGATTAAAAATCTAAACATTAAAATAGAAACACTAAATCTACTGGAAGAGAAAGTAGATAGATTTCTTGAAGACATAGGGGTAGCAGAGAATTCATGAGCAGAACCCAAACTGCATGGGAAATGAAACAACTGGGATCTCATCATACTGAAAAGTCTTTGCACATCAAAATGAACAGAGTGAAAAGAAAACTCACAAATCATGAAAAAAATCTTAACTAATAGTCACTCAGATAAAGGATGTCTATCTAGAATGTATGAAGAATTAAAAAAATCAAAATTCAAAGACCCAATCCAAAAGTGGGCCTCTGAGATGAATATACACTTCTCAGATGAAGAAATATAAGTGGGGGGGGGTGCGGGGAGATGGCTCAGTGGAATAAGCGCTTCCCTGGCAAGCACAAGGGCCTGAGTTCAATCCCCGGTTCCACAAAAAAACCCCCAAAAATCAAAAAACAAACAAACAACCAAAAAAAAAAAAAAAAAAAAACCAACTTAAAAAAAAAGAAATATAAGTGGCAAATAAATATATGAAAAGATGTTCAATAACACTGCTCATTTGAGAAATGCTAATTAACAACAGTGAGATTTCATCTTATTCCAGAAAGAATGGCTATCATGAAGGAATCAACTAATAACAAATGCTGGACAGGATGCAAGGAAAAAGGAACCCTTATCCACTGTTGGTGGGAGTGTAGACTGGTGCAACCTCTGTGGAAATCAGTGTGGAGAGTCTTCACAAAACTAGGGTTAGAAGTCTCATTTAATCCAGATATTCCCTTCTTGAGTATTTTTCCAGAAGAATTAAAAATATCATACCACAGCAATATATCTGCACCCATGTTTATAGCAGTAGAGTTTGTCATGGCCAAATCTTTGAAACAATCAAATGCTCGTCAACTGAGTTATGTATAAAAAGTTGTGATATTTTTATACAATGGAATATTACTCAACTATAAAGAAGGATAAACTTGAGGCTTTTATAGATAAATAGATGCAACTGAAGGCTATATTCATAAGTGAAATGAATCAGACCTACATGTGTAAACATCATATTGTGTCCCTAACATAAGAACCTGAAAGAGTAAATAAAATCTGAAAGATATGACAGCTATAGTAAAAGGGAAAGAAACATCTCAAATGGAATGAACTACTGGGATGAGGGGAAGAAGAAAAGAAAAAGGAAAGGGAAAGAAGCATGTATGTATATATACAGATTAGCTGGGATGATTGTACTACTAATTTATATTGGTGTTTGAAGGAGCAATTAATGCTTAAATTTTTTTGACCAATTTTACGTGCTTATATCTGGTAATCTGAGCAACAGCATTGAAGACGACAATGTACAATATGACAACTGATGTTTCATTCCTATCATTTGAAGTTTTTTAAAATTGTGTATCATTTCTAATATGTATTACTTTAATTCTCTTTAAAAATTAAATCAATCATATAGCAGTTGTCTTTCATCTATCATGTTACATCATCTTAATTTAATTTGAAGTTTATGGGGAAAAATGGTAAATTCCAAATGAGTATCTCAGTTACAGTTTTTAATGGACTTAAAAGACAAGTTTGTACATGACC
>NW_004524600.1:3939345-3941132 GCF_000260255.1 Octodon degus | reverse complement strand
ACATTGGTGTTTACAGATTAAAAATCTGTAAAAATATACAATTGCATATATTCATACACGCATACATAATTTTGTCACCTGCGTTTATATATGTCTGTTCTGTACTCCCATATCTTTGTAAATTGCCCAAATGCTGATTAGAAAAGACAATTGGAAGTTGGACCTGGAGCGAAAATGACCATTTTAGCTTTCAAAGGAGAGATATCCATTATGCAACTGATATCTATATGAACTCTTCCGAGGTGGCTTTATACGATGACTGTGCATGAAAGATTTTGATTTGATTTGTGAAATGACTATCTCTGTAAAGTTGTAAGTAAATACAATCTTATTTAAAATGTACTGGGAGGAAAGACAAATGGCTAATTAGCATATGAAAAATGTTCAAACTTAGAGTATCAAAGAAATGTAAATTAAAAGAACACTGAGACTTTTTTGCCTATCAAATTGGCAAGTTTAAAGATTATTATACTCAGAGCTTCTGAGAATGAACATTTGTTGGGAAAGTGCTTTGGCAATATGTAGATATATGTGTATATATATGTGTTTAAATGTTTATATCTTTTGTCTAAGTAATCCTGCTTTTAGGACTTTTTCCTAAGGAAACTTTGAAATATTTATCATCCAACATTATGTATAGTAGCTACAAATTAAAATCTCTATAATAGAGGAACAGAGAAATTGTGGTAGATTCGTGATATGTCTACATATCATCTATATGAAAACATTATTGCAGTAATATCTTAAGTAAAAAGGCAGGATATAATCCTGTCTTTTATATTAATACTACAATTTTATGGCACAGCTTGTAGAAATCAATAGAAAATAGACTAGAAAGAAATATATCAAACTGCTAACAGTGAGTGAGTTTCTATTTTTTTTGTTTTGTTTTGTTTTCATTTTATGTAAATGATATAGGGTCTTACTATGCAGCTTAGACTCATAATGAGCATCCTATTTTCAGCCTCTCCAGTGCTGGGATTACAAGCATGCGCCACCACGCCTGGACTCCATTGCTGGCTCAGTGCACCTCAAAGGTGGAGCCAGCACGGCATGCAGGACCAGGGATCAAAATGTATGGCTTTTATGTTTACATATCTTGTGTTTCCAACTTTTTATAAGAGTAAGTGTATTTGAAAGGAGCCCAAAGACATCAATCCTGTACTATCATTTAGCAATGTACTGGTGTGGGAAGAGGTTGAAGTAGATAGCTCAGACACTTCCCTTCTGTTCCCTGTGTGCAGGAATTAGGACAAGTTGGAAACACAAGTTACAACAGCATGGCTGTCCTACAGGAAAGAGGCAAAGTGAGCACCAGAGTGGAGCCAATCCCACAGCAGAACACTGGCTCATGCTGGAGGCCTGTGGAGCTGGGTGAAGAGGAGGAGTCTGGGCCTTGAGATTTTAATCTGGGAGTGGACCCAAGGAGTGAGTGGTGAGTCACACTTTAGGCTCCTGTCCTGAAGCAAGGGCTGGGCATTTGGTCTCTTCCTGGAAGCAGGGAAGCTGGGAAGCTTCCAGCCAACCCACTTTAGGTGTCAGCAAGTGACAGGCTGCTGACTAGAGGCAGAGGGTGGAAGCAGAGGCACCTGCTTGACTGGGAAGTGAACCACATCTGTCAAGTCTTAGGGCTGAGTACAGGGAAGACACGTTGACACTGCACTTCGGAGCTACAGGCCTCTGAGAAGCCAGGCAGAGGCATCTCAGGCTAGGGAAGAGACAACCCCTTGTGTCATTTGGAATTTTAGCGTCTAGAAGTCATGACACAGATCCTTCAGTTGCTTATT
>NW_004524600.1:3920001-3939054 GCF_000260255.1 Octodon degus | reverse complement strand
AAAAAAAAAAAAGACAGAAAAGGAAAACAAAACAAAAAAATTCTAGAGCTGGTGCTCAAACACCACTATCGATGATCTGGGCTCTCTCCAACATTCTCTTTTTGCTGAGTTTGCTGTCCATGCCTTAGGGTCATAAGGTGGCTGCTGCAGCTCCAAGTGTCACAACTCCTTCCTTCCCAGAAACTGCCAACCAGAATCTCCATTAGATCTTCTGAGGCTGGACTGAGTCTTCTTGTCTTCATGGGAGGCAGGGAAATTGAAAGTCTGGCAAAGGGAAGCTAATGGTCACAACTGTCTACTGGGAGGACACATTCATTGCCACCTGCTGTAAATCTGAACTCTATTACAGAAGTAGGAGTGGCTGCTAGGTGGGCAGTGCCCAGGCAATCAGAACTCACAATCAAAACTGGAAGAATTTTCCCTGGCGACTATAAATCACAGAGGACTCTGAGAATTACTTTGAAATAAATGCATTTATAATTTTCAATAATAAATGATAAACAATGATGAAACATGAATTAAGTAGAAAACTGCATTAAGAATAGATGGATATAAATAAAAAATCAGAAATGTTGGAAATGAGAAATACGCTTATCGAGTGAAAAAAGCAAACTTTATAAAGGACGTGATGTACTGGAGGGACTTGGGATTGAGGAGGCAGCCAGAACATTGCCTGTCTCCTGGAAAGATGCACGGAGAAGGCTGGAACGGGAAAAGAAAGAAAATTTACGGCAGGAAAGTTCAGAAAAGATAAGTTATTAGGATAGATATTTCTAAAAGACAACAAGAACAGGAGAGAAGCAATGTTTGAAAAATGTCAGCTAATGTTTTTCTAAAATTAAAGGTAAACATGAATCCTGGCAGAAAGAGGCATTTCGTTAAACAAGAGAAGAAAGAAAAACAAAAACAAACCGTGGCTTTTATATATGCTTTTGTGACACTGCAGAATGGCAGATATAAAGAGATAAAATTATCAGAGACAAAGCGCCTTACCAAGGGACAGCCATCACATTGGTAGATATTTTTCATCAGCAACATGATACGGCGGATGATGGAATGAAATCTTAAAATGTGGAAGGAAGACAACTGTGAAGCTAGATTTCTACAGCGGTTTAGTCATTTTTTCATTGTAGGTATAAAGCACAAAAAAGAAAAAAAATCCCAAAGAAAACACAGCAAAAACATCTGGCAAAAGGAAACAAGTGGTCGCAGCTGCCTGCTGACAGTCGTGTGCTACTGGCAGGACATATTGCCACCTGGGATGAAACTGGATTGTCTACTGGAACAGCAAACCTAAAACCACAAAGACAAAAGAAAAAAAAAACTTTCGTGAACTTAAGAAAGACAAAATTTCTCTGGACACAAACATGCACTGTGAAAGAAAGAAATCTTTAAGTTGGATTTTTTCAAAATTCAAAACTTTGCCATGTTAAAAAAAAAAAGGAAAAGAAAAAGCTGCAGAATGAAAAGGAAATATTTGTTACGTATACGTCTGATAAAGGTCTTGCATACAGAACATTATAAAGAATTCTTATCTAATAATGAAAAACAACTCAAAATACACAAAATATTTGAATAAAAAACTTTTGAAAGAGAGAATAAAGTGACCAATACATATAGAAAAAGATGACTAATGTGATTATCCATTTCATGGAAAGATAAGCATAAAACCACAAAGAATGACCATTGTTTACCTACAAGACCGAAAAGGACCGAAGTTATAAAAGACTGAATATACCAAGTGTTGAGAAGGTTGTAGGACAAGAACAGCCCTCAGAAAGCATTATGATGAGTATGAGATGTAAACCACTATGGAAATCTGCTAGTTTCTTTACAAGTGGCACCATACCTGCCATCTGATCCAGGAGGTTCACTGTTAGTTATTTACCACCAATTCATGAAAGAATGTGTCCACACTAATATTTACACAAACCTTTTCATAGTGGCATCAATCACAATTATAATGCCTGGAAATAATCCAAAATAAGCAACATGTAGAAAAATACTCAGCGTATAAAAGAAACAGCTACTGAAACACATAGCAACTTTAATGAATCTCTCTCTCTCTCTCTCTCTCTCTCTCTCTCTCTCTCTCTCTCTCTCAGGTCCTCGTGCTTGCCAGAGAAGCACTTATTCCACTGAGCCATCTCCATGGCCCCCAATAAATCTTTAAATCATTAATGATACAGAAAAATTCCAGATAATGTCATGTACAAAAGAGTGCATATTTGAGTGTATTTAATTTACGTGAATTGTGAGATGATCTATAGGGATACTCACTGAGATGTGTTCGCCTACAGCTGTGGAGGGAGAGATGGACTGACAATGGTCACAAAAACTCTTATGTATGACGGAAATAATGTGGTGCAAGTTTTCTGAGTGTTTATATCTAATGGAACTCTATATAGGTGTTCTTTATTATATATCAGTTATTACCAAATGATAAGGAAAAAGGAGATAGTATAAAATGTATTTTCAGATGTGCAGAGGTAATACAGTTTTAAGTTTTATTAAGACTTGATCAAAGAATTTGAAAAATATTCTGGAGGAAAGAAAGCAACTCAGTCCAAGATGGATTGTCATTAGGGACATGTTGTAAGAAATTTAATGGTTTAGTGAAAAATGCTTTGAGGGTTTCTTAGCTCCTTTCATGTTGGTATCACATGACACAACAGACTATGTAATTATAAAGCAAGGATTAGTTTCTTATGGTCCTGGAGTCTGAGATCTGAGATGTCCAAAATGGAGGAGCTGAATTTAATAAGGGTCTTAGTACCGTGTCGTATGGCAGAAGGCATTGCAGGATAAGAGAGTACGAGAGAGGAAGAGAGGGAGAGAATGAGGGAGAGACAAAGAGACAGAGAAACAGTATGACAGAGAGATAGACAGGGTGGGGGAGATGGATAGAGGAGATAAAGTCACACTGTGAGCACACTTCTGCAATTCCTAACCCATTCCCAAATTAATCCATTAATGAAAGCAGAGCTCTCATGTCTTAACTAGTTCATAAGGTCCCGCTCTAGCACTGTTGCATTGGGGATTAAATTTCCAACACATACGCTTTGGGGACACATTCAAAACATAGCAGAGAAGGGCTGGGGAGATGGCTCAGTAGAATAAGTGCTTGTCTGGCAAGCGCAAGGGCCTGAGTTCAATCCCTGGTTCAGAAAACAAACAAACAAAAACAAAACAAACAAAACATAGTAAAGAGTATCACAGACCTGGGTGAATTGTAACGTAATTTATCTAACTAGTAATTGCTAATTTAACATCTTTAATCATATAATTATCAAATCCACAGAAATAAAAATTCTGGTAAGAAAAACTTCCATGGCTGAGTATAGTGGAAGTTTCTATGATCTTCCCAGCACTTGAGAAGCTGAGGCAGGAGGATCACCATGAGTTTGAGGCCAGCCTGGGCTACATAGTGAGTTAAGGCCAGCCTTACATATGTTTATTCCCATAAATAGCAAGACCTCATTTCAAACAGAACAAAACAAAACATAGCGAGACCTTGTCTCAAAAAACAGAACAAACTTTTATATATTAAAGTATTCATATATCATAGACCAAACTTTTTGAATTAGGAAATACTATACAGTCTGTTTTAATTATTATATAACATTCTCAGTTTTACAAGCTTATTTTTTTATATTCTCTCAAAATGTGTCAGACAAAATATTATATTATATATTATGATATTTAAGAAATAGAAAAGATAGTTGGAACATGAAGATGCAAAATGGTATTTACTAAAAGGCTTAGATCATGTTACAAATATCTGGTAATTGCTAATGACTTTCCTATTGAAAATAAAATTTTCTTGAATAATGATTTTATTTTTCAAATATAGATAACATAGTTAATCTATTATGTAGCTTGATTGAAATTCTTTATTTATTGAGCAACTATTCATCAGACACTGAACTCAATAGACTTCAAGCATTTGAAAATTAACTGAGACTTCACCTTAACCCTAGAGGAACTTACATTTCTCCAAGAACTCTGTTCTCTTACTCCAGAGTTTGCAGAATTTAGCTATTCTGGTAGGGCACAGGGGTGAGTGTTTTTCTTCTTTGTATCTTTGCCTTGAGGATGCTAATACTCTTGTGCACTAGCTTGGGTAACTTTTCTTTTCTCAGGTTGGGACCCTAAACCTTGACTTCGTTACATATCCTTTTGTTTCAAGAGCATTAGAGGAGGGGAAAGTAAACAGTATTTTATCATTCCTGGCACACACCTTGTCTCATTTGTGAAAATTTAGGAGTAAATGTACACCACCTTGTGGGTGAGCCATGGTTGTCCTTTCAGCAGCTTAAGAAATAATGTCATAAATCACAAGGGATTGGCCAGCACCCAGAATAAAATACCCTTGGCTTCAGACTCTGGGTGACACGTGTGTAAAGGTATGTCCTGTTTATTCCCATCCCAAATGTTAGGACTTTAAAGAAATCAAGAGACAATAAAAGTTTTATCACCGCTAGTCTGCCATCTTTTCTATAAATTGGTAATAAAAACACCTAAGTTCCTTCATTGCAATGTGATAGATTGTAATAGCAACTCTGAAGGTCCGTTATATAAATCATTTAAATAGAGATTCAGAGCATTTGGAAAATTCTCATTAATTACCACACAGTCAAGAACAACAACACTGGTGAGATTCTGTTTACCCGCTGCTTGTGACTACAGACACTTAAAGCTGCAGATTATGGCCCAATGGAGCGGAGTAGCTCATTAGTTCTATAAAATCTTTTCATTTTTAAATTGTGATGGGCTAAATATTGTTGATCTGATAGACGATAACCGCAGCTGTAAAAAGGCTGTTGATCTTTAGTACGACGCACGGCCTGAGTCACACTGAGGCTTTTTATAGTCTGCCCAGATTTTCAGGTACACCTTGAGTTGTGTGCTGAGCGTTGTGGAGTAGAATTGTTAGCCTCTTGCCTGGAAGGTGAGAGGAGATGTCCTCATGCCCGGTTTTCCTGCTTATGGAATATGTATCTTAGACAGGCACCAGCAGCGGTGCATAGCACAGACGCGCCACTGGCGAGGGATTTGCAGGTGCTCTCTTGACAGCAGCCACTCTGTCTTCCGCTCCCAAGGAACAGCACGTCCCTGTCATCTTTGGTGCCAAGGATCCTGGGTGTTTCTCACAGCAGACTGATTACTTCTATGTTGGTTCTCCACCCTCTTCTCAGCTCTGGCTTATTTTCTTCAATTACTGAGAATGATACCTCGGTTTCCCACTAGCATCTGAGTACACGCAGATGATCAGAGTATGAAACTTCATTGTGAGTATCTAAGACTCTTGGATTATGTACAGAAATGCATACATTATGCTTGATTGAGCGAAGTGCTCTAAATGGCCCTGATTTCATAATTATCACACACACACACTCGCACGCACGCATGCATGCACGCATGCACGCACGCGCACAGACTCATATCGCACCCACGCACACCCATACATACACAGGATAATAAAGGCAGGATAGTGGAACTCAGGGAACTAGATAGGATCTACCATCCAGCCTAGCTTTGTATACCTTGCTGTCCTGCTTCAAGGCCAGCCTAGAGCACTGATAAACACCTGGAGCCCAAGGCTGGACTTCTTTTCTCCACCACCTCCCATCCATCTCCTTTTCTCTGCTTCCTAGTATCCTTCCTCCACAGCAGTCCCCTGGACCAGACAGGCTCCCCGACTTGCCTGGTTTTTTTTTTTTTTTGCCAGCCAAACCTTTATTCATATTCTTCCCAATCTGAGCTTGTTGAATTCCACTTTGCATAAAAACCCATTTTAAATGTCATTTGAAATATTTACTAAGATGAACTCTCCTAAGTGTGTGATTTCTCCTTCTTTTAACTCTTGAAGCCTTGGAGGCAGCTGGTGGCCCATTCATCTGACCCTCCTTCTCCCTAGTAGAGGGCTATCTGCTGACTATGCCAGGCACTTGTAGTCACTAGGTCAGAACATGGGGTCCCACAGGCCCCTGCTCGCCAACATTACTCTTCTCATTATTCTTGGAGGTTCTACCCGAATTCAGTTCCTGGGTGTTTCAGTTCCCTGGTTTCCTTGCCTCGTGGGATCTGAAATTTCATAGTGGTTTTGGTGGGGTCCATTCGTAGAGTGTGCCGGATGTTTGGTGGATTCTTTCAATATGAAAATTTATCTCCTTCAATTTAGAACATAAATTAGGGAAATTTTCTAGGAAATACACTCCCACCCTATTTTCTTCTGTTCTCTTTTTCAGGGATTCCTGTTATTTGGGTATTGGGATGGTTAATTTTACGTGTTATATTGACTGGGCTAAGAAGTGCCTATATATCTGTTAACCATAATTTCTAGGTGTGTGTGAGAATATTGCCAGAGGAATTTGTTGGTTTTTTTGATCAATAAATAGAATAAATAGAGTCCACATACATCAGTGTGGATAGGAATCATTAGTGGAATTCAACCTAAAGGTGAAGAGAGGTTGAATTCTCTTCTTTTTAAAAAAATTAAAAATTAATTAATTAATTTATTTGGTATAGGGCCTCACTATGCAGTTTGGACTCACTCATAGTGATCCTCCGGTCTCAGCCTCCCCAGTCCAGGGATTATAGGTGTGTACCACCAACCCCAGTTTTGGTGGCCTGCACAGAACCCCTGGGGTTCCAGGGCAGGTTGACATGGCATGCTTGAGCTGGACATCCAACTTCTATCTTGGGTCACTGAAGCTCCTGGTTCTTGGCCCTTCTGACTTGAAGACTCAGACCATTGGCCCCTTGGGTTCTCAGGCTCTGGATGCACACTGAGTTACGTTGAGGGCTGAGCTTCATGGATCTTCAGTACTTTGTGGGATTTCCAGGCTTTTGCTGTTTTCTAAGACAATTCTCTAAGTAAGTTTCCACTCATGAATATAACCCATTGTTTTTGTTGTTATGGAGAAACCTATTACAGGGCTAATGTTCTTGTTTTTCTTATTTTATTCTTGTTCATTATCCACCTGTCTGTTGTTTTGCCTTTTTTTCTTGGATATTTCCTTGATTGTATCTGTCAATTCTCTACTGATTGTTTCATTTTTATTGTCATAGTTTTACTTACTGATTTATTTTTATTGTCATAAATTATACATAATACAGAATTTATCAATTCTGCCATTTCTGTGTATACGACTCAGTGATGGCTAAAACATGACAGTGTTGTGCTGTTATCACATTATTTTCATAGATTTCATTACATCACATGGAAACTCTGTACCTGATAAACAATAACTCCCTGCAGCACCAACTACCTTTACTTTGGTTTTTACTTCTATAAGTTTGCCTATCCTGGGTACTTCATATCAGAAAACTGTCTGGCTTATTTAACATAGCAAACTATTTTCAAATTTATTTACATCATAGCATGTATCATAATTTATTTTTAATTGACTAAGTAATATTCCATGGTATATACACATCACATTTTGTTTATTCATTCATCTCTTGATGGACATTTGAGTTGTTTTCACTTTTTTAGTGATCATGGTATCTCCCCTGCCAGGTAAGTATTTTCACTTTTTTAGCTATAAAGAACAATGCTGCTATAAACACTGGCAAAGTATCTGGGTCTCTGCTTTCAATTCTTCCAAGGCTGTAAGAGTAGAATTGTTATGCAGTACTTTGTGATTAGCTTTTGGGAAGCACCAAAATATTTCTCACAGTATCTGCATTATTTTAAATTCCTGTCAGCAAAGCATGTGTGTTCTGATTTGTCTACATCTTCAACAATTAGTCTTTTTCATCTTTTTATAGTAGCTACCATGTGAGTGTAAACCGTTATTACATGATTTCGGCTTACACTTCCCTAGTGACTAATGATGCAGTGTGCTCATAACTGGTCATTAGCCTTCTTTTGAGAAATGTCTATCCAAGTCTTTGTCCATTTTTAAAAATTAATTTTATTGAGAAACAAATAGCATTGAGACAGTTTCAAAACCGATTAGTAGGACAGTTTCAATAATTAATATATTGCATATTGCTGTCTTTGTAGTGGTTATTCATAGTACAAGATGCAGACATAATATCCTGTCCAAACACTATTAGAACAAATCTTTCTTTTCATTGGATTAAGAGAAAGTAGCTATATATCTATCCTATTTTGTATATACAGATACAAAGTAGTCCTTCATTTGTATTCCCTTTTTATGTTTAGTTTTGTTAGAGATGAATATTCCATTGTCATTTAAATATTGTAGGTGCATGAATTCAGCAAAATATCCCAATCTAGTCCAGTAATCCCTAATAGTAGTAGATTATCCATCGGACTGGCAATGTCAGACGTTGTTCACTTGAACCTTTTACAGCTCAGAATTAATATGGATTTACTTTTTATACCTCATTTTTATACTTTTCTGCTGGATGGTTAAAACCAAGATAAAACAAGACCTATATAACAAGAAATGTAACTTTTGTATCTACCAAGGTCAGTCATATCCTCTTATGATTTACCCTGAAACCCTGTACTGCAGTTTGAAATCTTTTGTCAGTGTCAGCCATATGGATGAGTCATGGCAATTGCTTGACCAATTTGCTCTCTGTGAAAGCCTGAGAGAATGTTTTCTCTCCATGTGACTCTCCTTAGGCACATTCTACATCGTCGATCACTTTCATCTGTGGCCCCATAACTTTGTCTATTTTTGATGTTAGTTTTGGTTGCTAAGTTATAGTAATTTTAAAATATATTCTGAATATTCATCACTTAATAGATATGATTTTTCCTTTTTGCAGGTTACCATTTCTCTGTTAATTGTGGCTTTCACTGCACAAAATTTTAATTTTTTAATTTGATGAAGTCTAACTTACCTGTTTTCTTTTTTTGCTTTGCATTTGGTTTCATGTCATAAATCACTGCCAGATCAAATGTCATTAAGACTTTCTCCTTTGTTTTCTTCTAAGAGTTTAATAGTTTTTAAAAAAGCTTTAAAGCATAGGCCTTTGATTTGTTTGAATACATTCTTCGTATTATGTCAGGTAAAGTCCAAATGCGTTCTTGTGAATTTGAATATACAGCTTTCCAAGTGCCGCTGCTTCTCCAGTGAACATTCTTGACACCTTTGTGAAAAATCAATGGACCATATATGAGAACGTTTAGCTTTGGACATTTTTCTTTTACTTCGTTGTTCTAATGCCAGTATTACCGAGTTTCAACTGTTTTAGCTTTTAGTAAGGTCCCTGAAAGTGTACTTTCTCCAAATTTAATTTTTTTTTTTTGTCTGTTTGAGACAGGTTCTCTTTATGAAGCTAGGGTTGAGCTCACTTTGTATACCAGGCTAATCTCAAACTTGCAGTGATCCTCCTGCCTCAGCCCCCCAAGTGCTAGGATTATAGGCATGTGCCACCATATCTAGTCCTTAAATGATTTTTTAACTATTTTGCCTGTCTTAAAATTTTAGGACAGGTTTGTACATTTCAGAAACAGCAAAAGCAAACACTGTTGACACTTAGGTTACACTGAACCTGCACATTGCTTTGTGTAGTTATTGTCATTTTAAGAATATTTTATCTTCCAGTCCCTGAACATAGGATGTCTTTCCACTTGTTTATACTTTTAAAAATTCCTTTTGATAATATTTCATAGATTGCAGTGTGCAAATATCTTTCATCTGAGTACTCTATAATGAATAAAATAAAATCCAGAAGCTATTGTCAACTGTCATAATTTTAATTTCCAAGAGATGTTTTACTTGTATGAATGCCCCTCTTGCTTCAAAAAGTAGAAATCTATTCTTAGGCCTTGGATACTGTATCTGTTTTTACTTCTTTGAGCACGTAAAGCATAGTTATATTTTTAAAAGTTTTTTCTTCCTCTATTTTTTTTTTCTGCCCCAAGCTGCTGTTCCCTGTTTATTTTGGTCTCTGATTTCTGTGTTAGAAAGTTTCCTTTGATGTCTCATGATCTCAGCCTGTGTGCTTGCGATTAAAAGTGAGAGCCCAGAATTGCTCGGGTGGAGCTTGTCAGCTTGATGTTGCATTTTAGGATGATCGAGGTGGGCTTCTTAGGAGGCAGCTCTGGCAGCAGAGCCTCTTGGCCTTGTCTAACTCTCAGAGAGAATGGTGCTGGTCTTTTGCCCATGGATTAGAGGTTTGGCTACAAGGCCTTCTGGGACTGTTATAGTATCAGCAGAATAAATCTGTGGTTCTCAGCTTTGAAAAGATTTTTTTTTTCTGATCTGCTAGGGCAGTTCTTGTTCATTTCTCTGCTTTCCAGTAATGTCCCAGTCTTTTCTCTCCCGTGTATTTGTCCTAAACACAAACAAACAATCCTCATCCTTTAGACGTTAAGATTTTGCCAAATGGGGAATGAAGATGAACTTATGTTTCTTTTCCCAAAAGCTAACTCTACAGAAACTGTTGAAACTGAAGGAAATGATTCTAGGAACTAAATAAAACCGTGACAAAAGTACAAGATAAAACGGAACGAAACCTTGTGTGTGTGTGTGTGTGTGTGTGTGTGTGTGTGTGTGTATCTTAGGCTGTTGTGGGATATGGCTGGGGACATCAGTGAGAAGATAGGGTGAAGGACTCCTCTTCTCCATGTAGCGATTGTCAGTTCCTTAGCTGGTAGCACATCTTACCCTGTTAGGGTGAGAAATTGATAGATCCTTTTAGGACTGGCCCTGGGCGCCAGCTGTTAGGCCCTTGTCTCTGCACATCTCCAGATTAGAGCATGACTGGCTGTTGAGATTTCTTATAACCTGGGACGCACTTTGGCATCACCAGGGCAGCTTTACTAGTCTATCCCAGGAGACTCCCAGAACACTTCAGTAGGAGGAATTTCTTGGTGTGTACCAGCATTTTAGCATGTTTTAAAAGCTCCCTTAAGGCATTGCACTGTGTGGCCAGGTGAGAGATCCTGGTGCTGGCAAAGGAAGGGCTCACCTGAGGTTTCCACAGAGGGGGTTTAGGTGCTTCTTTGGTGCTTTGGTGCTCCCTCTTGGGGCCACTGGTACGGCTACCCAGATTGTGACCTGCCTCTGTCACTCCCTGCCCTCCCTCCCCATAAATTACCACCCTGCTACATCAAGGTAGCTAAAACCTGATGATTATAGTGGCTCAAAAGCAGAAACAACTGGGTAACATATAACCTCTTGAAGGAGAAATTTTGGAAAGATGAACCAAAAGTTTAAAATAAGAATATATATCTACATATCTGTATCTATATCTATCTCTATATCTGTCTATAATTCAGCAAAACTTCCACTTCCGGAAAAGAAAAAAAATGTGTATAAATATTTTGATACTAAATTTATTCAGACATTGTGAGATTAATGCACATTACTTTGGCCTCTACAATTGCAAGACGCGCTCGAAGTGGTGGCCAGGAGCTTGCAGAGAGTTATCAGTGTGGTGAACTGCTGATGTGTGCATACATATTTTGGCAGTCTTTTGCTATCATACTTTGTTTCTCTCCATATATATAAAGAAAAATCATTTTCTTTTAGCTTTTATGTACCTTACGGTTTTTAAGTATGTCATTTTTGACTTTTTTTTTTTTTTTTGGTGGAACCGGGGATTGAACTCAGACCCTTGTGCTTACCAGGAAGGGCTTATTCTACTGAGCCATCTCCCCGGCCCGACTTTTTTTAAATGGCAACAGAAACTGAACTCAGGACCTTGTACTTGCTAGGCAGGTGCTGTGCCATTGAGTTATATCCCTGGCTGGATTTTTGATATTTGTTAAGACTTCATTTATTAGCTTAAAATCATTTAGATTTAATGTAATTATTATAAGATTTATTTCTGTTATACAATATTTTCCGTTATTTTTCATTGGGTGGATTGAATTTCTACTATTATCTTAATGACTTTGTATTGTGTTTTTGTTCTTCTGGTTTTAGATTTCACCAGAAGGTCATACAACAATTTATCACTATTTGGTTTCTAAAACTAATGAATTTCTATATTCCTGGTATTTTTATTATTTTTTAAATGTATTTTTAATACAGGGTCTATAGGGTCTCTCTACGTAGATTGTACTCCTAGCGATCCTCCTGTTTGCAGCCTTCCAAACACTGGGAGTAAAGGTGTGTGCCACCACGCCCATTCTCAGTCTCAGTCGCTTCTAATTAAAATATTGTCTAGTTTATTTGTGGTGTGGTTATTGAGCTTTACTTTCAATGTTTTAGAAAATTAAAAAAAAAGAAAATTTAAGATGATAATGATACTTCATTCTTTCCTTTTCATGTTTGTATTTTTTAAAAATGCGTTTGGTATGGGTCTGTTTGTGGCAAGCCGTGAGGTATCTGTTGCAATTTGTATTAACAGCGTTTTCCAAAAGGTTCACATGTGGAGAGACAGAGCTTTTGAAAGTGGGTGTATGTGGGGCACTGATCTCCTCAGTGGAGTACACTGCTGAGGTCACAGCTAAGTGTGCTTTTAGGAAGTGGGGTCTGATCAGAGCAAGCAGGTCCTGAGGGCCGTGCCACTCATGGGCACACGTTTTCTTTGGCTCTCTTTCCTGTTCACTCTGCTTCCTTGCTTGCATAAGGCGAGCAGCTTGCCCTTGCCATTCCATTATGGCGCCGGCAAACCCTGCACTGAGACCTCTGAAATCATGAGCCAGAGCAAACCTCTTCTCTATTAAGCTGCATTTGTCTGGTATTTTGTCCCAGCTATAGGAAGGTGTCTAATGCAGTGTCTAAGAATATTTTTATTTTACCTTGTGTGGTAGTTGATACATTTTGTCAAGTTGGCTGAATCAGCTCGGGCAGTTCTGGATGTGGGGGCCTCGCCCTGCAGGCAGGCAGAGCCCGACCTGGGGCACGATTAGTTCCTCCCTGGGGTGCTATTGGGCCCACCCTGGGGTGTGATTGGTTCCACCCTAGGGCCATGGGCCGCCCCAGAGTGACTCAGATCAAAAAGTGTATATAAAGGAGGTGAGGAAGGCTTCTTGGAGCCCTGCCCCACTTCCTTGGAGAAGTCCCAGTCTTTGGAGGAGCTTGATCTTTACAGCCGCACTATGCAGTGCAGTGCCAATTGCAGTCAGCCTAGAAGGAAGAGAGAGGCTTGATGGATGCCACAGCTGCTGCTCCTGCTCTGCTTTTCATTGTTTTCTGTCACCATGAACTGCTGTCGCTTGCCTTGGAGCCAGTGGAGTATGAACTGAAACCTCCACAAACTGAGCTAAATAAACCTTTCCTTCTTTCATTTTGGGTGTTGGATATTTTGTGCCGGCAATCAGTAAAAAGTAACTAAGACACCCTGTTATGGTTGTGGGGAGAATGAACCCCCAAACTCCCCTGTACTCCAAGGTGACCTGGAAAAGGTTATCTCTCTCCCTGGCTGCACATTGGCTTTCCACTTCCTGACCACCACGATGGGAATAGTTTTCCTGTGCAGCAGGCCCTTCTCCTGTGCAGTTTCTGTCTTTGACCCCACCAACCAGGACTGGAACTTCTGAGCCTGGGAGCCAAAATAAGCCTTTCCTTTCAACTGTGGGTATCAGGTATTGTGTCTCTGTGATAAAGCAAGGGACTAAAAATACCTTTATGTCTGAAGGCTTTTCAGATAAATATACTAGATTCAAAGTTCTTTTCTTTCTGTCCTTTAAAAGTACTATTCCATTGTCTTTCTGAATTGAGTTGTTGAGAAGTCTGATGTCAGTTTGATTCTAGTTTGTTTGCATCATCTTTTCATTCTGTGCCTTTAAAATAGAGCGGAATTGATTTGTATCAATCAGTTTATCTTTCATCTTGGCATGTAACTTTTCAGTGTTATTCTCCTCCTTGCAATGAGACATTATCCTTGGAATTGATTCCTTTGTGTTATTTCTCTTAGGGATCTAAGAGAAGTTTATCATAGGGATCTGCTCTTAGTGAAGGATCTGATAGGTATGTTTATATACCAAGCTTTGAATGTTGGACAAGACTTGCACAATTTAGGCAATAAATAAATGCTAAGTGGTGGTGATGAACTGTAATGATAGGACTCCAACAACTGGCTGGGTGAATCCTCTGTGATTTCTTAGACAATGGTCTCTTTAACAGCCTTCTGTAGAAAGAACTTATTGCATGTGCTGCTCCTCCTACATCTTTATATACATTAGGTTGTTTAATCCTCACAAGGTTATGGCTAAGATAACATCCTCTATTCCCCAGATACAAAAACTGAAGACTAGGATAGCTAAGTGTCCTGTTCCAAAGAAACTTATGATTCAACTGCAGCCTGACTCCAACGTCTTGTTCCTGACCATTGCTGCCCACTGATTCTCTCTTAGCTCTTCATTCTTCTGTCTTTCCTGGCTGTCTCCATTTTCTGCTTGTGATAGTTGATTATTTGGGTCAACTTGAGAAGTTTGGAACCTAAACTATATTGGCTCAGCAGTTCTACACCTTAGGGTGTAGGGAACCCACCTTAGGGCAGCTCAATGCCTGGGCCGTTAAAGGGGAAATGAGGAAGGATGGACTGGCTTCTATTCTTTGGAGGAGCTCTAGTCTTCACTTTCAGCTTGGACATCATCTCCTGGCTTCTAGCACAGACTCTTGGGGTTCTGCCTCAGATCCTTTAGCCTTCTAGCATAGATTCTTCAGCCTTCTGGCATTGACGCTTCAGCTTTCCATCGCAGAGCCATTGGCCTCCTGATACGGACTTACATGGGACTCTGCAGTGATCTCCAGACCTTGGACTGAACCTTTTGGTTTCCAGTGTGTGGGCACCCTATGCACACTTCCTCATCTAACTCTGTTTCTGACCATGGACAGTCATTTCTTTTTTTCTTCCCTTGGTACTGGAAATCAAACTCATGATCTCACACTTGCCAGACAAGTGCTGTGTTACTGAGCTATATCTCCAGCCCCAATCCTGTAATTTCTTATACATTTGTGTATCTTGTATCATATGTGTTTCACTTAAAACAGTGACTGATACACTGCTTGTTATGGTTTGTGTGTAGGCGTCACCTCAAAGCCTCATGCAGTCACGGGATTGTTCCTGGAGTTTGTATATGATTCTTGATCCAGTGCTGAGATTATGGGTGTGAGTGCCCAGGGGCAGGTAATTTGTATTACAGTGTAATGAGGGGAGAGCACTAGCTAGCCACCTGAGCTGCTGCCACTCCCTTTGTTGTCTTGTTCTTTGCCGTTGCTGTGAAGGGTTGCTCTCTGCCATGTGCCACTCTGCCTTGGAGCCAGCTGAGTATTGACTGAAACCTTGAGTAACTGTGAGTAAATAAACCTTTCCTTCCTTCATTTTGGGGCTCAGGTATTTGTCCCAGCAAGGAGAGAAGAGTAATTGAGACACTGCTGTAGCAATTTACCACAAAATCAATGCTTTATCAACACAAATTTTTATCTTACAGTTGTCAGAAATCCGACAGGGTCTCACTGGACTTAAATCAATGTGAGGGCAGGGCTGTGCTCCCTTCTGTAGCCTCTGAAGGAGAAGCTGTTCCTTGCCCTCTCCAGTTTCTAGATGCCACCTGCATTCCTTGACTCCTGGCCCCTTCCTCCATCTTCAAGTCAGAATACTTGACTAAGGCCTTCCCATGGTGACAAATCTTTCTGATGCTTCTTTTACCTTCCTATTTCTGACCACAGTGAGGAAAGCCAGGTTTCCTCTTTTAAAGCCTCTTGTGACTAGATTGGTCTACCCAGACAACTGACAAGGATCTCTACATTTCTAAGGAGCCTCTCACATTGCATGGTAACCTCAAGGTATTGTGATTTGGGGGTGCATTATTCTGCCTCTGACTATAACTCTGGCATTTTTAGGACAATGGAACAACTATTCTGTAGAACTTATCTTGCTATGAATTTGTCTTCTGTTTCTATGTGATTACATTTTGGCAAGGGTATTCTGCTACTGTGTCCCTTTCAATACTATTAATCAGGAAGAACATGATACAGATCTTTCCATTACAAAGGATATTATAGTAGTCCTCTCTTATCCAAGACCCTGGTGGATGCCTGAAACCTTGGATGATATTGAGCCATACACATGCTATTTTTTTTCCTGTACATATATACTTATGATAAAGTTTAATCTATAAATTAGGGACAATAAGAGAGATTAACAACAACAGATAAAAACAATAGAACAATTATAGCAACGTACTATAATCAAAATTATTTAAAACTTATAAGTCCTTTAGTTTTGGAATTTTCCATTTACTGTTATTAGATCATAGCTGAGTATAACTAAAACTGTAGAAAAAGAAAACAAAATTGAGGGGAGAATCTTGAATTAACTTTGATGCATTGACTAGGGTGGTGTTTCTTTATTTTCTTCTTTGTAAAGTTAATATTTTTCACTTTATAATTAGACAGTGTCTCCCATGGGAATTCTTTGAAACTATGAAAAGATCGTGCTTTTCATTCTATCTTCACCCAGAAGTTTTGGCATAGTGAGGATTCTTTGCTTGAAACAGTTATTTTGGCAGTGGGCACCAATCGGTTGCCTTGTCTTATTAAAGGAGACGGGTAGTTTTAGGGCCCTTAAAGTTATGTGTGGGAGAAGGGGAACATAGATTAGATCACTGGATGCTGAACAGCTCACAGGTGTACGGCGTACACAAGAGGCACAAATCTCAAGGTATTTTTGTTGGTCATTGTGGGTAGAGGGTGGTTAGTGAGACCTACCTTAGCTCTTCCTAGAAAAAACATATTTTAAACTCAGTGGACTTAATGTGATGTAATCTGGCATGAAATTCGATCCACTTTTTTGGTGAAGAGAAATATCCTGATGACAAACTCTAGGAAGAGGACAGTAGAAGCAAAGTCGTGGTCACGATGGCTGACTCTAAGGAGGGTCTTTCTTACAGAAAGGCAGGTGGGGCTTTTATGGGGTGACTCAGGGTCACTCCATGGCTGACCTCGGAGTCCACAGGCAGGACTAGCTGACGAGGGAACCATGCTAGAAAGCAGCAGAAAGATTGCTTTGCTAAGGAGCTGCCTGGAAGGGCTCCAGGGCAGCTGGAGGAGATCAGGTTTCCCACCATGGCAGACTCATTCGGCACTGTCCCTGTGGGTTTGTGTGGAGCCCCCAGCTCTCTTACCCACTGCGCTCCCTTAACCCCATTCACTCAACCAGGAGGAATAGCATGCAAATAAGTGGCTCAGAGAATTTTTATAACCAATGAGCCCAGGCCCACAGAGCTTGGCTCTGTACAGGAGTGCCTGCGTCTGCAGCAAGACTGCTTATCCACTGGGAAGGGGACAAGAGAAACTGAGACTGTCACTGCAGAGGTTCTTTCCAGGACTAGCCACGCACAACCTTCAGATCTTTTTGAGAAATGGACATCTTCCTTTTGCTTTCTCCTGGTTTTGTTCTCCCAACTCTGACCTAATACGTAACTCATCACCACAATCGTAGAAGCAGGTGATTCTGGAGTGGTGCCCCGCGAGTTCCCGTGCTCGCGGGGTGGGATTTCTGTTTCTCACGTGAGATTTGGAATTAGAAGATCAGGATTCTCTCCTCACTAATTCTATGCAGTGAATTAAATGCTCTTACTGTACTTCAGCTTTTCCACCAGGAAATAGTACTTTATTTTCTTGTAGAAATGTAGTGGTGAATTGGGACTAATATATCTGTAATATTCTCTGAGAAGCCTGGAGCAAGGGGCTACTGTACATCCTAGCAGCACTGTGTCTGCAGAACAGATGGCCACAGTAGTAAAAGTGATGTGCTGCAGAGACCCTGATTTGGCTACCCCTGCTTGTGTGTGCTAGTAAATTCTAGGTTTTGATACCGCACACCTTAAGAGACAATTGATGGGATGATTCATGAACTTGGTCAAAACAAACACACGCAAACATAAAGGTGTATAATTTATTTCAAGCTGCTTTTCGGCTTAGTTCCTGGCATATGACAAGTACTCATAAATGCCTGTTGAATGAGTATTAAATGGTCATGAGCTCCCCACTAACTTTTTTCACTTGTGAATTTTGATGTCTCTGTAGCTACATCTTTATTTTCTTGTTGGGACTGGGTGAAGTGTTAATGTATCTGGTAGGTCTTTTAAGGCATCTCTGCTCATAGGCTTTCCAGCATCTACCACTTGACCTAGCCTTGATGAAAAGGCAGGGTGGAATCCTGGCTTTCCTCTGGCAGGGGGTTTAGGTTTTCTGTGGTCTCACTCTTTTGCAGCACTTGAAAATCGTGAAGACGTTACTGCCTGTGTGTGGCTCATAGCCTTAGTGCCTGGAGAGGCTGTCTTGGGGCCTGGCAGGCTGGAGGTGGGCAGAGCAGCTAGCATGAGGGAGGAGGAGGGAGCAGGTGTGCAGAGGTGAACGGAGCAAAGGCCAGTGGCCTCTGGGAGGCAGAGAGAGGGGCTCAGCTCCTATGGATGTCACACACCCACGAGCGTGGTGTTTTGGACTCTATGTCCGTGTTCTGAATCCTGCTGTTCTCTTTGTACCTACTTCAGTGGAGAGCTCTCTTCAGGAGACTCTTCCTGTGGTCTTGTTCTAAAGTGTAAACAAAATCGCATCTTAGCCCCTTTTGAAAACCTATATGAACTAGATCTGGGCAAGTGGATTGAATTGAAGGGGCCCCTTTCTAAGACTTCCGAGTGCCCTTTCTTCCCTTACTTAGCCTCTTCAGCATTCCTGTTTCTTGCCTCTGATTAAGCATCCTGACACAACACGGAGCTTCCAATAAAAGCGACAAAAGCCATTTAGAGTAAGAAGAATCCTTCTATCCCTCAGTGCATTTATCACTCAGTTTTTACTCACTGCCATAAGTATTTACAAAATGGCTTCAATGTATTTGAAAAGAATGTTATTTTTTTCTAATTTGAGAATTCAAGGTATATGAATATACATTTGATCTTGGTAGTAGTGTTCTTGGTGTTTTTGATGTGTTTTCTAATTTTTAATTCTACTTAATCTACCAAACATTCAGCTATACCCCCCTGCACAATGTTTTTGAATGCTTAATTGTTTTAATAATTATAGCAGTTTCATTTATTTTGAGGCTATACTGTTAAATAAGTACGAGTTCAAAATGACAGTGTCGGGGCCAGGGAGATAGCTCAGTAGAATAAGCACTTGCCTGGCAAGTGCAAGCTCCTGAGTTCAATCCTCAGTACCGCCC
>NW_004524600.1:3912938-3919901 GCF_000260255.1 Octodon degus | reverse complement strand
GTGTAGATGTGATTAAGTTAAAGAGCAAAAAAAAAAAAAAAAAAAAAAAAAAAAAAAAAAAAAGACAGTGTCTCCCTGATGAACTTGCTACCATGCAGTGAACATCTTTTTCTCCTTAAACACTGTGCTCTATAGTTTTTTTTGTCTCATGTTGTGTAGCAATGCCACGCTTTGACTCGTACTTCTCTAGTGTGTCTTTTCTCTATTCCTTTAGTTATACTCCTTTCACAGTGTATTTCAACTTGACATTTCAAAAAATTAATTTTATTGAGAAACAAATAGAATGAGACAGTTTCAAAACCGATTAGTAGGACAGTTTCAATAATTACTGCAGGGGCTGGGGAGATGGTTCAGTGGAATAAGCACTTGCCTGGAAAGCACAGGGGCCTGAGTTCAATCCCTGGTTGTGCCAAAAAAATAAAAAATAAAAAAATTAATCCATTGCATATTGTTGTCTTCTTAGTGGTTATTCATAGTACAAGATGTAGACATGATTTTCTGTCCAAACACTGTTAGTACAAATCTTTCTTCTCATTGAACTAAGAAAAAGTCGCTGTATATCTATCCTATTTTGTATATACAGATACAAAATGGTCCTTTGTTTGTATCCCCCTTTTTTGTTTAGTTTGTCAGAGATGAGTATTCCATTGCCATTTAAATATTGTAGGTGCATGAATTCAGCAAATAATCCAATCTAGTCCATTAGTTCATAATAGTGGGTTATCCGTAGGACTGGCAGTCTCAGAAGTTGTTGACTTGAGCCTTTTACAGCTCAGCCTATTAATATGGATTTACTTTTCATACCTTGTTATTATACTTTTCTGCTAGATGGTTAAGACCAAGATAAAGCAAGACCTATATAACAAGAAATGTAACTTTTGTATCTGCCAAGGTCAGTCAGATCCCCTCAGGATTTACTCTGAAACCCTGTACTGTGGTTTGTAGATCCTTTGTCAATGTTAGCCATGTGGATGAGTCACAGCCATTGCTTGACCAATTTGCTCTCTCATAGTGTATTTTAAGCATATTTAGTATAAAAATATATAGCATGGCTTTGGTTTTATAAAGAACTTTGAGAATCTTTTATCTGATAATAGACATATATTATGATTACAGATTTACTTCCCCCTTCCCCCCCACCTTTCACTTATGGTGGCAGTTCAGGGGGGGTTCAACAGACCTGGCTTTGGAGTTGGTCTGAAGGACGGGTGGAGCATACACCCAAGTGTGTCGTGGAGGCCTGGCCTTGCAGAATCTGTCTGTTTTCTTGACTCTTCCTTCCTTGCACTATTCTTCTGCTCTGCTTCCTGGCTGAAATGAAGTGAGCGTCTTTGTTCTTTCACACACATGCACCATGATGTTTTTGCTTGGAGCCCAGTGACCATGGACTGACTTCCCTGAATTCATGCGGCAAATTAAATCTCTTTCCTTTAGTTGTGTGTGTCAGGTATTATGTTCAGCAATGAGAAAGCTGACATACTTACTCTGTCTTTGCTTTAACTGTCTTGTCTTTTGATTTATTGGTTGACTTTGTTTTCTTTATTTCTGCTCTCCATATACCTGGTTTTATTGAAAACTATGCAGCCTACTATTTTATTGCTTACCCTAAAATATGGTATTTTTGTTATTTTTTAAATGTTAATTTAATTTAATTTTTAAAATTTGGTACAAGGTCTTGCTATGCAGCTCAGACTTGTAGCAATCTTCTTGTATCAGCCTCCCCAGCACTAGGATTATAGGCGTATGCCACCAAACACGGTTTCTAGGCTGGAACGGCAAGCCCAAGGCTCTGGGGCCTGCACGGCATGTGGTACTGGGCATGGAACTCAGGTCCTTGCATTTGCCAGGCAGGCGCTTATAAAATAGGTGTATTTTATGTTAATGTTAAACATTCTATACACACTTCCTGACTAGTACATTGGCATCTAATACCTTAGAATATTTGAACTTTGATTGTCCTCCCATCTTCCATGATATTTGTGTCCAGTATTATTTATTTTTACTTTTTATGCCGTTATTATCCTTCTTTACATTTTAGCCAAACCTTCTCTATAGTCATGTATGTAACAGTTTCTTTGCTCATGTTTTGAATCCCAATCATTTCTTTTCCAAATTCTATTTTTTTGTTAGATAAAAAATACTTCCTATTTAAAATGACATGCATTTCAGGGCCGTCTTAATGCAATGACAGGCCATACCCTTTCAGAATTTTCTTATATGCTGAAATAATGCTTTAGTTGTATTTTTTCAAGTAGAGTTTTATTATTTCCTAAAATCTGTCTCCGCTGATCTGAAAATTTTCTCATTTCTTCTCAGTCTTTGATAGGTTAGCTGAATTTTAGAGTTTTGTGATGGTATTTTTTTTCCTATAAATACTTTGAAAATATTTTCCATTATTTTCTGTGTTCTATTATTACAGTTGAAAAATCTGTTGTTAATCTGATTATTGTTCTTCTTGAGAAGACTGATTTTTTGTCCTTTACATAAGAATGATCTTTAGTGTTGTCTTTTGTAGCTTTTTTTTTTTTTTTACAATGTGTCAAGTGTGGGCCCGTTTTTGTTTATTATATTTGTTATTAAAGTGATTCCTCAGTTAGTTAGAGGAGTCTTGCCTTTCTTCAGTTTTGGAAATATGGTCTCTTCTTTGTGTTTTTTATCTGGATCTTTTTGAAGTTTTTAATTCTTCTCATTTTATCCTTAGTTTTTCTAAAATTAAAACATTTTCCTGCTTAGTTATATAGCTTGGTCATAGACAACTTGCTTAGAATGCGTAAGGCCCTGGAGTGACCCTTGATGTTAGAAATAAAGTAAAAAAAATTTCCATTGCTTTTTATTTCTGTCATTCACTCTTGGTAATTCAAAGAAATACCTTCAGACCACCTTTGTTTTTTCTTCAGCTGCTTGATATGTTGTCTGTTCTACCCACTGAGTTTTAAACATATTCAATTTTTTTCTTTTTTAAATAAATTTATTGAGAAACAAATAGCAATGAGACAGTTTCAAAACCTATTAGTAGGACACTTTCAATAATTAATACATTGCATATTGTTGTCTTCTTAGTGGTTATTCATAATACAAGATGCAGACATGATATCTTGTCCTTACACTATTAGAACAAACCTTTCTATTCATTGAATGAAGAGAAAGTAGCTGTATATCTATCCTAACTATTTTGTATACACAGATACAAAATGGTCCTTCATATGTTCTAGAAGCTGTATTTGACAGTTTTAAAAGTATGTTTCTTCTCAAGGTCTCATGTTGTTATATCTTTATTTCCCTCATAATATTATGATTTTATTCTTTTATTTATTTATTTTTTGATATAAAATATCACTATGTAGCCCAGGCTGGCCTGAACCTCATGAGTATCCTCCTGCCTCTGCCCCCTCCAAGTGTGCTGGGATTACAGGTGTACATTACCATGTGTAGCCAGTGATTGATGATTTTTAAATGTACACATTTAGAGTCTCTATGTAATTATTCTATTGTCTAAAGTTCTTGGTGGAGCTTTGGGCTGTTTAGAGTCTTACCCCTCTTCCAGCGTGGATCATTTCTTCTTGTAACTTTAAATTCTGTGTGGTACTAATGTCTTTGGTGGGCTCATCTTTGTGAATTTTTCTGTGGCTTGACTCTGTGAAGCAAGTTCTCCTTCTCCTGAGTAGTTGTGAATTTGCTTCTGCTTTGAAGACATTAGCATTTTGGAAACATTTTCATCTGAATTTCTTGACCTAAGGTTTCTGGATCATGTGAGCTGATAAATTAAATCAACAACTGGAGTAAGAACAGACCATTGTTGCACAATCTAAAGATAGTTTATTTCCAGCATGATACTGGCAGAACAAAGACATAAGGATTGGTGGAATAAAATAGATGATGCAGAAACAACTCTACACACATTTATTTGCATTTGATTTTTCGTTTCTTTTTCTTTCTTTATGTATTTAATATAGGGTCTCACTACACAGATCAGACTCATAGTGATCCTCTTGTTTTCAGCCTCCCAAACGCTGGGATTACAGGTGAGTGCGACCACACCCAGTCTCAATCACTGTCTCAGAGCACCCTGGGGGCGGGGCCGGCATGACACACCAGGGATCAAACCCTAGTCCCTGCATCTCTCTAAGCAGACAATTGAACCTGCTGAACTATCCGGCCAGCCCAACTATTTGATTTTTGATAAAGGGGCCAAAAACATGCACTGGAGGAAATACAGCCTCTTTAATAACTAGTGTGGCAGAAAACCAGCCATCCACATGCAGAGGATTGAGCCCAGACCCACAGATGTATATCCACCATGTACTAAACTAAAATTAAACTGTATCAAAGAACTAAATGTTAAAACAGAAATGCTTAAACTGTTGGAAGATAGTAAAAGGTAAAAGTTGATGTCATAGTCATAAGAAAGGACTTCCTGAACAAAATCCTGGTTGTACATTGTGATAGTATCACGAATCAACAAATGAGACCATATCAAGTTAGAAAGCTTTTGCATAGTAAGAGGAACAAACAACACAACCTACAGAATGGGAAATACAGTTTTCCAGCTCTCCTCAGAGGACTAATCACAAGCATATTTAAAGAGCTCAAAAAATTAGATTCCCCCACAGTAAAAGACCTATCCCAAATGGGCAAGTGAAATGAATTAGTACTTCTCAGAAGAAGTACACATGACCAATAAATAGGTGAAAGAAGTATTTAGCATCAGTGGCCATTAAAGAGATGCTAATTAAAACAACATTGAGATACCATCTTACTCCAGAAAAAATGGTGATCATCAAGAAGTCAAACAATAACAAATGCTGGTGAGGATGTGGGAAAAAAGGAAATCTTCTACACTGTTTGTGGGAAATATTATTTTTACTGAAAAGGTCTCCATCATGAAATACATTTAGAAAAATCAGCTTCTCATACCTCTTCTTGGTGAGTTCTCAGTATACTAGAGTAGAAAAACCATGAATTTCTGAGGTAAAGGGATCAATTTAGATTTTGCTTAACCCAGTATGTCTCAAAGAATATTCTTCATTTTTCATGTGACACTGATTAGTAAATATTTTGTAATTTAAAGTGCAAATTGGGAAATGCTATTGTATTTGCCATAAGTTTTTGTCAAGGTAATGTTTGCATTCTTAATATTCAAAATAAGAAACATTCCACATACTCATGTCTTATTTATTTAAAATAAAATAAATGCATAAAAACAGGTAAGACATTCCTCAAAGAAAATGCTATCATTTTGTTATTTATAAATGTACTTAACGTTTATAATATATGATTCCAAAATAAATATCTATAAGAACTAACATAATGATAAAGAGTGAATTTACATTTCATATATTTCTTCCTTTAGTATGTGTGCTGCTGAAGCAAGCATATTTCATGTATTTCTAATAATCTATTCTTTAATTAAAATATTTAAGTTTAGTAAAAACATTAGTGACATTTTCATATTGAATATACTATATTACTTAATGGAGTAAGAAGATTGGCACAAAGGGTTTTATTTTGTATTTCTATTAATAAAATCAAAGCTATAGAATATTATAATAATAGCAAGACCCACATTATCGTAGTCATTGATGTTTTGGATAGCCCATTAGCTAGAGCACTCAATGACAGAGAAGTTCCAATATATTTCAATAATTTTGTCTATCTGTTCATCTACTTACCCATCTCCCTATTTCTATTCATCATCCATCTCCCTAATCTATTTGGTCTATCTAATGTGACATAGGACAACTTGTTAAACACAGTGCTTCCTGTTCCTATCTCTGGGTTTCTGTAGATCTATAGGCTAAGAAAAAATATTATTTCTCAGGTGCAGAGGCATCCTAAAGTGAAGTGCCAGGTCAAGTATGGGACTTGCAAAATGTATTGTGACAGCACAGTTTCTGCTAGCATTAGCCTATTGCCTACCTGTGTCAAGCTCTGTTAAGAGGAATAGGAAATTCATTAGGAGGTGCCTTGGCCAGAGAAGTGCTTGAGGGACCCATTCCAAGATAGGCTTGCTGCAACTATGGGGGCCTGGGTGGGGGTGAGGGTGAGGCAGCTCACAGTGCATTGCCTCTGCATCTGCTCTTTGGCTCCACTTTGCAGAGACTTAGCAAGGCTGGCCATGGGAAGGAACACTGGATGTAACCAATAGTACAGAGAAAATAACCCATGAGAAGAGTTGGCTTTGATGAAGACAATGGAGAATCTTCAAGAACAAATCAGAAGCTGCCCCTGCCTCTCACGTACTGTGTAACTCAGTGCTGTGAGGGAGCATGGGTGCCCCTTGCCTCAGAACTGAACACTCACTTATACAGGACCATGGAGTAGAGAAAATCAGATGGAAACCAGAGATGTGAGGTGTGTGGGTAGCATCTCATAGCAACATGGAAAGACAGCCTGCATGATTCCAGGACAGCAGCGTGCTGAGGCTTCATGCCTACCTTCTATGTTGAGTGGAAAATGTCTCTGTGGTTAACCTAAGCTTGGAACTATATGAAAAAGGAAATTCTGAGAACCATAGTCCAAAATCTCTACAGAGGCCAAAGCTTGATAGTGAAGGTATCTTTTAGGGGAATATCGTGGGCTGTGAACTCCCATGGGGAACTTCCTCAGGTGATGTTCCCAAGTGCTTCTGAGAGGGCTGGACATGTATACCCAGAAGCTGGGGGACACGAGAACTGAGCATCTGCCAGGAGAAGCATTAAGGGTGAGATGTCATGGTTTCTGTTGGGATGTGACTGAGACAGGCTGCTTGGAAAGTCTGGCACAGCCAGTGTCTGTTAGTGTCAGGATGGATGTGTTTCCTGTAAGCCCCTTGTCTGCATTACTTTTTTGTTGCTGGGACACAATACTGGAAAACAACAACTTGGAGGAGGAGAGTTTTACCTGGGATCATCATTTCTAGAGGTTTCAGCTGGCTCTGGGCAGAAAGAGCACTGTTGAAGGGTCTGGTGGAAGAAAGGTCTTCAT
>NW_004524600.1:3889558-3909468 GCF_000260255.1 Octodon degus | reverse complement strand
GTCTGTTCAGGATCCCACGGCCTGGGTCGTCTCACTCACTCGCTGGGCCTGCGCTCTGGGTCTGTGGGGACCATTCTTGACTTAAGCCATGATACCTCTGTAGGAGAATGCTGGCACTGAGTGATAGTCTGTAAATAATTATTGAATAAATGAAAATGTTTAGCTTAAGGTCTTCCCAATAGTCAGTCTTCTCCTCTTCCTTAGTAAGAGCAGCCTGATTTCACTCAGAGTGATAACATTCTTCATGAAGGTTCTATATGGCCTTGGTATTAAGATATGGCTGTATGACTAGGTCTGGGGTAATCATGTGGGAGAGAAGAGTTGTGTGGAACTTCCCAAAGGCTGCTTAGGAGAGTGGACTCAGGTGGGAGGGTCCCATTTAGCCTTTCCAAGTGGGTGTGACAGATGCCACTGAGTTGCCATTTTGGAGCAGAAGGTAATATTCAAGAGGAAAGTTATAAGGTACAATGGAAAGTCTGGAATCCAGTTTATTAGCTCTTCCACAGCACTGGGTTAAGCAATATGAATAATGTCGCCCTAGATCTTTTGTTCACAACGGTACTTAACCAATACTGTATTTTGGGAGTAGAAAAACTGTTACGAGACTACCAGTACTGAAAGCTAGGTATGCTAAGGGTCTTCATAAAAGCAAGTAGAGGGTAGGGACCAGATAAAAAGCTGTATCTGTGGGCCTTAAGCAGATGAGGAGCAAATTAGAAGACTAAGAATATAGGTTGTGAACTAAACTGCTTGTCCAGAAAGCTAAAGAATAATTTGAAGAAAACACTGGAAAGAGACTGTAAGCTTTCACATCTAGTCTAGATCTCAGATGGTTGCTTCTCTCAGATAATTAACAACCTGTGTGTAGACAGGGACAGGGCGTTCTTAGTCCCATTTTAGCCAGAACATGTAGTAAGTATCAGGAAATGATATCATGAATTGTGCTTACATTCACAAAAAATCCAACTGCTCTTGCATAAAAAAACAAAACAAAAGAAAACAATAACAGTCTGTCTCAATCTGTAAAGGGCAAGATAGTTCACATTGAAAAACTTCTGTCTCTGTAGTTCTGGCAAAGGTATGGGGACTGAGGAGAGAAAGAAGAGAGGGGGAGGGAGCAACAAATAGGGGAAGAGAGGGGAGAGGAGAGGAGCTGTAGGCGTCAGCCAGTTGGTTTTCCTTTTCTCACCCTTCCTGACCCTTTTCTTCTCATTGTTTCTCCCTTTTTTTTTTTTTTTTGTGGAACCGGGGATTGAACTCAGGCCCTTGAGCTTGCCAGGCAAGTGCTTCTTCTACTGAGCCATCTCCCCGGCCCCTGTTTCTTCCATTTGATTTGGTCCCTGGTTCCAGTCCCATGAAAGAATTAAAGCACGCTGTATTTTCTGTAGTGACATCTGTGATTCTTTTTCCCTGTGCATGACATGTAGGAGAATAGCCCTTACCAGGGCAAATGTCCCTCACTTGATAATCTAAGCCTATGGAGTAGGGACATTGTTGAGAAGCAAACTGTGTGTCCATGCTTTGCCCTGGCTAGGGAGGCTATAATTTTTTTTTTTTTTTAATTCAGGACAGGGTCTACAGAGTCTACAGGGTCTCACTATGCAGATTGGACTCAGCCTCCCAAGAGCTGGGATTATAGGCCTTTACCACCCTGCCCAGTCTCAAATCACCCTCTCAGTGTGCCTCCAGGGACAGGGCCAGCACTGCACACCAGGGATCGAACCCCAGCTGCTGTGTCTGCCTCAGCAGGTGATTTAATCCACTGAGCTAGTTGGCCAGCCCACTGGCTAGGTAGACTTTATTTATTTATTGGCGGAACCAGGGATTGAACTGAGGCCCTTGTGCTTGCCAGGCAAGCTCTTATTTTACTGAGCCATCTCCCCGGCCCCTAGGTAGACTTTAGCGGGACCAATTTCAATGGGTTCATCCAATCTGGTTAATGGCACTACTAAAATCGACCATGGCAGTCTCATCTTTATTTGAAAATGGTTTGAATGGAGCATTTCATCTGCATTCTTCAAGTTCTCACAAGAGTCTGCCAGCAGTCGGTCTTCTGTCAGATTGAATCTTCTGCCACTGTCTGCCCTTGCTGGGCTGCTTTTCCTCAGTCAGCTCTGACAGATCTGAGGACGTGAAGTCAGCGTAAGTGTGGCTCTCAGGGCCTTGCTGAATTCCCAATCAAGCATTTCCACAGGCAGCAGCATCTTTGCAGGGCTCAGCACTGCTGGGACAGGAGGAGGGGAGGAGGGAGCAGGGTGCATAATTCCGGAGCCCTGCGCTGCCAGCCCGGCTGCAATAAAGCTGTCTGTTAGGAAGTTATCTTTCATATACAATTGCTTCCCCTAAGCTCTTAAGCACATTAACTGCACCTGTAATTATACACACCTCAGAAAATGCATAAAAGCTGACTTCTTAGCCAGACTAAATAAAACTGCAGTCTCCTCCATATCCTCCGCTGCCTGCTCTTCCTTAACATGAGGGAGAAAAAAGGAAAAAGGAATGAAATCAACTAGAAGAGGTAATTGCCCATTAGAGTGTTGCTCATAAGTGAACTTTGTCTCTCGCTTACAGCATTAATTTTTGCTCCGTGTGAACCACACTTGACATGGTTCGAGGACTGAAAGCAGGCAGTTGGCTGCCGATTTACATTTCAGAGTGTATAGGTGAAAAAACAACCACCACACATTGGTTTTCCCTCGGACTCTCAGTAATGGCTTTGCGCCAGGGTGAAGAGCACACATGATTGTGCATGGTGTTTCGCCTTCCTCTGGCTGACCTACTTCTTGCATTTGACTATTTTGTACCATTTGGTGCTAATGAGCCTAAAACCCCTGCTAAGTTTCTTCTTTATACCATACTGATCTCCTCCTCCTCTTTCTCCCCTGGCTCTTTCTCAGGTATTTTAGGGGCTAGAGGGAAAAGACAAATTCTATGACTCTAGCTTCAAGGGAAAATCCCTCCTAGCTGGGGCTGATCCACTGACAACATGGCAGCATCCTGGACACACACATCTGGACCAGTGGCCAGATAGTTCTCAAATCAGGGGAAGGGAGGTGATGGGCAGTGACTTAGCATTGCCCCCTTTGGAACCCGCTTTAATATGAACCATTCCTTGTACAGTGTCAGTAGAATTAATTGGCTGATAATCCACAGGAGCTGTTCAGATTGCCTACAGTTTATTTTATGAGTCCTCCAGGATCAATTTCATGTTTGAATGACTATTCCTATCATATATTTACATACACAGTTGTCCTTTGTGTTCAGAGATGACTTGGTTGCCTTTTTACTCCCCAGGCATATTCTTTCTGGAGAAGAAAGGTGGAAGTGTTACCCAAAGCTCTTTTGGAAATTACCCATAATTTGCCTGCATCTGATTTGCAACTATATCTGTACTAGCTGGGGAAGGAACCAAAGGACATGAAGGGGTGGGGCTCCTGCCTCAGAAGATCTTATAATCTCCTTGGAGGAAGAATGACATAATGAAATGGGCCAGGAGTAATCACAGAGGACACATGCATAAGAGCAGGGTGAGGCCGTGGGCATTAAAAGGGCTTCCTAGTCCTGCAAGGGCCAGCTCTTGACAGGAGGGAGAGTCTCAGCCTCCACCAAAGCCGGGGACACACTGCTTACTTCTGAGGACTCACAGTGCTGCACCTCTATTGCCTTGGGGCAGGCTTTTCTTTTAAAATACCCTGGTCCTCCTAGCTGACCTGAGACAGGCTGTGGGGACTCTGGTCTGCTGCAGTCAGCTATGTGAAGGGTGTGAATGTAACACTGTAACTTAAGAGGGTGTGAAGGTATGCTACTTGAAGAGTGGAAAGATCAGAAGGCAGAGGAAAGGGGAGGAGTGAAGGGCAGGCCCGGCTCTCAGGAGGCCAGGGTGGGGGAGCGAGGGAGAGGTGCTGGGTAGGAGGTGCGCCATGTAAAGACTCCTGGAGGAAGAATAGGGAAATGGGATTTGGGAATGTTTTGCTCCTTGTATATCAATGTGAGGGTCCCTTTGGGGGCTCTTTTAGCATCATCAGTAAAAATGTGGCTTTGCAAGGATTTTCAGGGTTGGGTTTATGCTTCTGGTTGGTGCCTGTGGCCATGAGCCAGGGAGCCCTGGAGGGAGGGAGGCTGCTTCAGGCCCTGCTCCTTTTCAGGGCAGGAGCCATTTGACTTTCCCTGTTCAGATGTAATGTTGGAGCAGAGGAAGAAGGGGGGCAGGGAAACAAACTCCTTGAAGTGCTGAAGGCATGACAGATAGCCTGTTATACTTGGTGCTTTCCTGTGTTAGGGATGTGAGTGGGTTTGGAGGTTCACCACTCAGCCAATCTTCAGTCATTCCTTCTTTCAATAGCAAAGCAGACAAAATTCCTGACAAAATCCTCAAAAAACTCCCATCTCAGTAAAGAACCCTTCACTGTTGGAGTTGGATGGCATTGTCCTTCAGTTTTGACCCAGCTGGAGAGCATTCCAATATGGCTGAAACCTCCTTCCCTTTGTTGATAAAGTTACACTGATCAGTGTTGGGACCCAGACAATCTGTGAGTAGCTCCCAGGTGCAAGTCCAAAAGGGGTGTGGGTCTCTGGATCTCAGTCTCTTGAATTTCTTATTAACAATGCAGAATCCTCGTCCCTCAACTAGTACAGTAGGATTCTCAAGATCAAGGGTAGAATCAGAGAGCATGCATTTTAAAAATAAGTTAAACTAAATATTCCCAATGATAGCTTTTGTTCATTAGGCTTTGACTGAACAGATACGTCAGAAATCTAAAGCTGCCCCCTCAGCCTGTTCTCAGTTCTCACCCCTTCCTCCTGAGTTTGGTCTATGGTATCCAGACTCATTTCCAGGAATCTATATATGTAGACTTGTAGTAACACACAACACATAGAGAGTTAGGGTCTTTGGAGCCAATGTGTTTGCTTCCTCTTGTGTGGGGCAGCATCATGGTGACATTTCGGTGGGGGTGATTTCACTCTGGCCTGGTGTGCTTGCTCAGGGCCCCGTAGTGCTCCCTGCCTGGCTCAACTCCCTTGACTTCTGTCTTGGTCATTTTCTCTGTGGTGAGACACAGTACTACACACCCACAAATTAAAGAATGAAAAGTTTATTTTAGCTCAGAATTTCAAAGGTCTTAGTCTGTGTATAGGGTCAGTCAGCTCTAAGGAAAGACAGCATGGTAGGAGTGCCTGCTGAGTAGGAAAGCTGCCCATGGGAAGGCAGCTAGGAAGCAGAGAGAAGGTGGAGCTAGGCAGGAAGACACACCCCATCCGAGTTGCTGACAATGATCTGCCTTTAACAGCCCCCATCTGCTGACAGCAAGGCAGCTTTGCCACCCTCCTAACTCGGTCGCACTCCACAGCTTTGCCTCTGCATGCAGGAGGTTTTGGGGGACTTGCCACATCCAAGCCACGATAACCTCTCAGTCCTAGCCATGTCCTCCTCCTAGCCTGCTCGTGCTTGTGACTGTCTCTGAGCTTTCCCTGGGGAACACCTTCTACCATTGTGGGCTCCGTGATAGGACCTTCTTTTGTCCCAGAGCCTCTCTGTGGACTGGTTTACCAAACTGCCTTTTGCTGCATAACAGGAGAATTTTGTTTATATAGACACCTTCACCTTAGGAGAGTGGTGTGTTCCCTAAGGTTATTGTCTTACTGAAAAGTCCCATTGTGTGTGTTTGTGTGTGTGTGTGTGTGTGTGTGTGTGTGTGTGTGTGTACATCCTAGCCTTCCTCTAGACAAACAAATGCAATTGTCGAGGGTATGTACTTATAAAGACAGAAATGAGAGAGCATGACTAATTTTCAAAATGTTGGCCCTGTGCATCTCAAAAACGTGTTGCTAAGGGCTGGCAAGATAGCTCAGCAGACTAAGTGCCTGCTTTGGCAAGTGCAGGGACCAGGGTTTGATTCCCAGTCCTGCCTCTGAGGTGCGCTGAGCCTGGTGAACAAGTCCACACATGGTGTCACATACCTGTAATCCCACGATGGGGGGAGGCTGAAAATGGGAGAATCACTGTGAGTCTGAGCTGCATAGTAGATAGACCCTTTACCAAATACATAAAAATGAAGAACAACCTCCCCCAAAATCTCCCCAAAACATGTTGCTATTCATTGTGTATGAGTAGTGTGACTGCCAGCCAAAAGCCAGGAAAGTGTCTTGTATCTTGCCCCTTGTTTCTCCAATACATGTGGTTGAGGGCAGTTCTTGACCAAACAGCGGAACAGACTTTCTTCTTCTAACTCTACCCTAAATTAATTGATTTGTTCCTTTTCATATTTTAATAAGGAAAATGATTCAGTAACTCTCTTTTCTACTTAAGAAAATATGGGGCTGGAGAGATAGCTTGGTGGTCTAAGCGTCAGCCTGTCAGGCACAAGGACCTGGATTAGATCTCTGGCACCACATGCTGTGCCAGCCCCAGAACCCTGGGCGCATGGTGCTGGCCCAGGAACCAGGCATGGTGGCACATGCCTGTCATTCCAGCACTGAGGAGGCTGAGACAGGAGGATCACTATGAGGCTGAGCTGTGTAGCAAGACCCTATATATAAAAAAAAAATGTGGTGTGCACCTTGGAGTGCCTGTCATTCTAAATACATACTGCTTGTCATGACATACCAATTATTGCCATACTGTCTCTCAAGTAAATGTTTGTTTAAAAAAAGAGGGTAATAAATGAAAAAAAGAGACTAGAAAAGAAAAATAGCACAGGACTGTCCTGCTACAATGCTGTATATGGTTAGATTTCTAAATTTCTGTGTAAAAATAAGTAACTGTTATTCATATTTTTAAAATAATTATTATTTTTTAATTTTTTTCTCATATTCTGTAGAGACTTAAAGTTTAACATATCAATACTAGATGGAAAATACTTGCTCCACATTATGCCTAAGATGTTTGATATCCACATAGATAGTGAGGTTAAACCCAACTGCATATGTTGTAGGGTAAAAATAAGCTTCTCTTCTGGAGGATTAACAACCTAAGTTTGAAGACCAAAAATTAGAGAAATAGAAGGGCTGCAAGGACAGCCAACATTTTGGTCCTAGCCTTCCAAGGTCAGTGAAGACTCAGGGCATAGGAGAACTTATACTGTAACCTCATGTAACTCAGTTGTGCCCCAAATTTTCTGATCAAGGAGATTATGGGGCCACAGAGCAATGTGATCAATGATGTAAAGTGTGCCTAAGGAGAGTCACATGGAGAGAAAACATTCTCTCAGGTTTTCACAGAGAACAAATTGGTCAAGCAATGGCTGTGACTAATCCACGTGGCTGACACTGACAAACGATCTACAAACTGCTGTACAGGGTCTCAGGGTAAATCCTGAGGGGATTTGACTGACCTTGTCAGATAAAAAAGTTACATTTCTTGTTATATAGGTCTTGCTTTATCTTGTTCTTAAACATCCAGCAGAAAAGTATAAAAATGAAGTATAAAAAATACAGTCATATTAATAGACTGAGCTGTAAAAGGCTCAAGTCAATAACTTCTGACATTGCTAGTCCTATGTAAAACCCACTACTTTTATGTACTACTGGACTAGATTGGAATATTTTGCTGAATTCATGATCCTACAATATTTAAGTGGCAATGGAATTACCCATCTCTAACAAAATTAAACAAAAAAAGGGGATACAAAGGAAGCACCATTTTGTATCTGTATATACAAAATAATTAGGATAGATATACAGCGACTTTCTCTTAATTCAATGAGAAGAAAGATTTGTGCTAATAGTATTTGGACAGGGTATCATGTCTGCATCTTATACTATGAATAGCCACTAAGAAGATAACAATATGCAATGTATTAATTATTGAAACTGTCCTATTAATCGGTTTTGAAACTGTATCATTGCTATCTGTTTCTCAATAAAATTAATAAAAAATAGAAAAAAAATGTGGTGTGCATGTTGTGGAAACTCTATAAGTTAACCCCAACTGAATCACAGCGTTGCATAATTGCCTCTTTTGAGTGTCTTGGGATTTGTGATTTGCTTCTGGCCAGTAGGCTATGGCAAAGGAGATAGGGTGCCAGCTCATGATGATGTTATAGTGTATGACAAGAGGAATGAATTTATGATGAAGGTCTCTATTCTGTTAATTGTGAGTTAATAGAAAAGATTTTCTCAGATAGGTCTAAGTTAATGAGGAGAAAGCCATAAAAGGGGACTGGGTCCTTTCCCAATTTCAGAGACACTGTCTTCTTCTGGCCTTGAAGAAACCAGTGGTTGGGAGTCCTACAGCTGCAAGAAAATCAGCCCTCCCAGTGCCTGAGGGGACACGGACGCCAGTCTTTCCCTTGTAGGGCTCACAAAGAGAAGCAGCCCAGCTGACACCTAACTGCAACCTTGGGAGCCCTAGTGGAGAGTGGCCGAGCCTTGGCATACTAGTGACACTCAGAAACCATAAGAAAACAGATATGTGGCATTTGAAGCCTCTGAGCTGATGGTCATTCACTAGTCAGCCACAGAGAACAAATGCAGTCACAATCAGTTTCTCTGCCCTTTGTTAATCAGCTTTCTCCTCCCTCTCTTTCTTCTGTCTATTCTTTCCCCTCTTTTTAAGTGTGAACATTGATGGTTTCCTTCCCTAAGACAGGAAGAAAGGAGACCAAACTTGGTCAGATTCTCTGGATGGATCATTGTCACTGTTTAACTGAGGTAAGATGCAAGGTACAATGAAAGTTTATAAAATGACTGCAAGGCTGATCAGATATTCAGTGATATTAAGGATATTTACCTCCCTCCTTCATTCTTTCCCTCCCTACCTTCCTCTGTCCCTCTTTCCTTCCTTCTTTCCTGTTCAGCTTCATTAAAAATAATTTTTTAAAAAAATGTATTTAGCACAGGGGCTACAGAGTTTCACTACACAGATTGGACTCACAATGATTCTCTTGTTTTCAGCCTCCCAAGTGCTAGGATTGCAGCCACGTGCCACCATGCCCAGTCTCAGTCGCCATCTCAGGGCGCCCCAGGGGCTGGCATGGCATGCAGGGGGATCAAACCCCTGGCCTCTGTGTCTGTCTAACCAGGCGCTTTAATCCACTGAGCTATCTGGCTAGCTCCTTCAGCTCCATTTTTAAGGAAGTTTCAAATTCACTGAAAAAGTGAGCAGAAAGTGCATGGAGTATCCATGTACCCCTGACCCCTACACATTCAGTATCCCCCACTACCTACATCCTGCACTAGAGTGGGACATGCCAACGCATCATTAGTACCCTAAGTGTAAACTAGGGTAGTATTGTGAAGGGAGGCTTCACGGCTCTGGAAACCTGTGCTCCGCCCACTAGTCTTGTTTCTCCCCTAACCCCTAGTGACTACTGATCTTTTTACTGTCTCCATCATTTTGAAGTTTTAGAATATGTAGCCTTTTCAGATTGGCTTCTTCCCTTAGTAATATGTGTTGAACTTTCCCTTTGTATTTTCAAGGCTTTATAGATTGATTCTTTTCAGAATGGAATAATAATGTTATCAGGGTGTTACAGAATTTCTTTATTCACCACTGAAGGAGATCCTGGTTGCTTCCAAGTATTTGGTGATTATGAACAAAGCTGCCATGAATATCTTTTGTAAGTTTTCGTGTGGAGGTCAGAGTTCAGTTCATTTGTACCAGTGCCAAGGAGCATGGTTGCTGGATCCTATGTTGAGAGGAGGTTTAGCTTTGTAAGAAGCTGCCAAGCCACCTTCCGTGGCAGTACCACTCTGCATTGTCACCAGTGAACAAGAGTTCTTGGTACTGCACATCTCCATCAGCATTTTGTGTTGTCAGTGTTCTGGATTTTGGCCATTCTAATAGCACTAGTATGGTTTTAATTTGCAATTTCCTGATGATACATGTTCACTACTCTCTTATATCTGAAGATGACTGCCAGTGAAATCCATTTGGAAGCTTCTATTCTCAATATAGGGCTCTAACAGGTAGAATTTCTCTATTTTTGCAGTGAAAATATTGCAAAGCAAACAGGAAGCACAAGACCTTAGGACAGGAATGTATGATGTGACAAGTTCACAAGCGATTTTCTCCTTTGATTTTAATTTTTATTGTAATTTATATTTTTTTCTTTGAGAATTAAAATCATGTGGACATTATAATTCTAAATGGAGGAAGGAATATCACACAGGACATGAATGGAGATGGTCGGGATATTTTCAGAGCAAGACTGTCTAAGGGTCCCCTGTTATGGAGGTGAGCAGTGGATGTGACATCTTGTAAAATTGCTTTTTTATAGCTTTTCTTTTCTAGTGGAATGGGGTGAAAAGCCAGAAAATTAGGCTTTGTGGTTATTGTCTGTTCAAGTCTCTTCTTGCCCGCTGTCTACTGCCCATGGCAGGGAGCAAGGCCAGGTGAAGCAATTGTACATTCAGTTAATATCAGGAATCAGCCACATTCTCCTGTCTGGACTACAGAAATGCAAGGTAGACTACTGGATAGGTTGACTTGATTTTGGTGTGAGTGGATGAGGGCAAGGAATTGCATTTGTTCTCTTTACAAGTGAAATATTGTTCTTTCTATTGCACAGTTTCAACATGTAGAAGTTACAAAGTATTCAGAGCTCTGGCAACGGTACAATTTAGTAGGCTGCACCATTTCTTAGTCTTGCCTTAAAATAACAGTGGCTAAGCTTTGCGAAAAATAATGCAGTTCATACTACAAATGATGGCCTTGTTAACTGGGGCTGTGAGCCACTGAGGGCGGCTGGGACTGACTTTTCTCATTTTCTCTCTCCAAGCTTGGAAAGAAAGCATAAAATTGCAGGTGGTTGTATTTGTAGAAATGTTTGCAATAAGGACACACAGCTCACCTACCCACATAGAGACTGTGGGCCCTAATGTTTTGTATGTTCCAAGCAGACATTGTATAAAACTTTTAGCTCACATAATGATGTAGGTACACATTTTTCTTGTACATCACAAGTTTTCTGGTGCTGTTCATGAAGAGTCAGTTAAGCATAGTGAGCTGAGCAAGCATATGTGTAGGCTTCCTCTGAAAGTTGCATCAAAATAATAATAATAATAATAATAATAATAATGGCAAAGACTTACAAGGACAAAGAGGACAGGAAAGCATGTTTGCTATAAGCTACCACAGTGGAGATTCTACATTAGATAGATGTAACAGATATTGCACAAGAGAAAAAGCTAAACGTAAGCTTGCCAAGGAAGAAACCTAGACACAGACTGCATGGAGCCATGCACCCTAGAAAACCTCATGAACCAGAGTTACCGGGAACATCCTGGAGGTCTCTGTGGAAAGTAAATAGGAGAACTGGCTGAGAGTTTGTCTGAAGAAGTCACAGCCCTTCTTTACCCAGCTCTTCCTCTGTTTCTCCCACAGTGAAGCTAGTATTCCTCTCACGCCAGTGCAAAAGATGAACACTCTATGGTCTGAAGAGACTGAAGCAGAGAGACTTTGGACTTGAGGACACCTGGCCCAGCTGAAGGCAGACAGCATAGTGAAAGCAAGGAATGCGAAAGAGTCCATAGACTGAACATTTTCTCTGGTCTCTTTTTCCTTTTCCATCTAAGAACATCAATGCAGAGACTACACTGTCCTGTGCATATCGGCCTGATAATGGTGGGCCTGGGCTTTGGGCACCATGGAGTGAACTCCTGTCTTAGGTATGCTGCTCTCTAGCTGGATGACTTTGAACAGCTACTTAATCTTTATAACCCTCCTCTGAAATCGTAGGTAAGAAGAGCTTTCATCTTTCGGGGTTGTGGGAGAACTAAGTGAAGTGATGGGTATAAAAACTCCAAGAAAATATTCCACTATTTCTGAAATAGTTTTTGAGTGACTGTAGAGAAGTGTTTTCAGTGCTCCTGCCAAGAATCTATTCTTTTTATCTGACTCTTTAGAATTCAGTCCAACAGATAACATAATAAATAATTAAAAGGACTTTTCTAGTCCTGCCCTTGCAGCTGTGGTGACCATATTTAAGATGTTAGCCACAGTACAAACCTGGTTAGATGATTCCTTTTAAACTAGTTTCAAATCAGTTTAATAGCCCTTCTCTTTTAAGTCCTGTCTTTTATCTCAAGAGTGCATCAGTTTCACATCCTGCATATTTTTTCAAAGGCCTAACTTTGATTTGAAAACATCAGTGGTGATTTAGGACACATTTTACGTACGACTTGACTGTAGGCTCTTCCTAGACATCAGTCTTTTGTAGACTTTGTGACATCGCACAATTATTGAATGAACATCATTTATGTCTCTATCTTGAGAAGTGTCAGTCTAAGTTAAAATGTGCCAAGTTTATTAGCAGCACCAACAGATTTCCTAATTAACCTATGAAAACTGTCAATCTGTTAATATAGTTCTCTTGTTCTTTTAGAAACAAGTTATATAACACGTATTTATTTACAAATTTCAGAACTAAAATGTTCCTTAGGATATCCCAAACTTCTTCTCAAAAATAAAGAAAATATAAAAGCAACATGAACTAATTCGTCTAATTGGCTGATGACTTTTTGGCATCTGGGATTTTTTTTCAAGCCTGTGACTTGAACTTCATGTATGTCCTTTCTGCATTGTCTCATTGTCTATGTGATTCTGTCCTTACAGAGTTCTTGTGGTGGGGTAGATTCCTGATGTCTGGTTTAAGAAGTTTCCTGGGAAGAGCTTTTAGGATCTTCAGTATAGATTTCATGACAAGGTTGCTATGGTGCTCTTCTTACTCCCCTTCTACCCCCTTGACATTTGTGCACAAAATTAAATTAAACGTAGCCCTTGTTTCATGACACAGTCTCCATATTAATCCATAAATGGCTCTTCTTACTATTTAATGTAATGGATACTTGAAAATCCACCACTGAACTCAATAAATAGAAATGCTATAAACTTACATCTTGAACCTATAATCTGGAAATGTTAAAGGACCAGTTTCCAGGATGGTGGTATTGGGAGATGATGGATGTTTTAGGAAGTAGGGGCCTTTTAAAAGTCTTTGGACCACGGGGCACATGCTCTTGACGGAGGGCGTGACCTGCTGCTCTTCCTTCTCTCTTGCTTTTTGGCCGTGAAGTAAGCAGTTTGCTCTGCCACGTGCTCTCTGCCATTTCCTTTCAGCATCCCTGGAAGCCCAGATCAATAGGTCCCCCCAGTCTTGGGCTGGAAATTCTAAAGCCATGAGCCCAAATCACCCTTGTCTAAGTTAACTACCCAAGATATTTTATTATAGTGACAGAGAGCTGATTAATACCAGAACATTGATAATAACATACCTATCTGTATACTTTTTTTTAGTCCTCCCTCTCCATTCCTCCTTGGGTCTTTTGGAACTAGGTTTCTTTCTTCCTTTTTAATTTGTTTTTTTAAATCATTTATTATGTTCTTAGATTAATCCATGTTGCATCAAGTAGCTGTGGTTGGTTTTTAACTGCTGAATATTTGACTCTGTAGATATAGTATAGCTCACATATTTGCTTTTCTACAAAATGTAGATACAATCTCCATCTTTACCATGGCCAAGTCTTGGCAAAACTGTAGGGTAGAAAGGCAGGACAACGTTTGTTTCTGATGCCTTTAGTATGTTTTTTCACTGTGTTCTTAGTGGATCATCTGAATATCCAGCCTGGCATACACCACAGACTACAGTAAATGTTTATTGATCCAGTATTATAAGTGACAGATAAAATTTAGGCCAACTGCAGTCAATTGTGGCTGCCCAAAGCACAGAGTTGAAGAAGACTGTGCAACTTCTTCCTGGTTCAGTGGGAAGAGTATCATAGTCAGTGATCAGTGACAACTTCCTCATGGATGGGACTTGGGAAAGGGAGGCTTGGCGGCTACTTAGTACCACCCAGATTTCACATGTTCCCTTCCTCATGGACTTTTAAGAACCAACTAGAGTTATGAGCGTGGGTAAGGAACAAAGAAATAGAACTCCTGTTGTACAGTTTTCGATTTTAGCCAGTCTGCTATCAGGCTGATTTTGGGGGTAGTAGACAAAGCACAGGAAGGAGATGATTGGTAAATTCCTGTGCTCTGTCTACCCATATGCTTTACAGTTGATCCTGGTCTTTATAATAGGACCAATGCACTGGGGATGGGATGGAAGCCCAGAAATCAGTGTTTTGAAAACTCCCAGGTGATTCTCATGCACATTAGAAACACCGACCTGTTCTAAATCTCACACTATGCTGGAGGAAACCGAAACACGAGAGGTTAGGGACTTACAAAGGCTGACAGCTAACAAGTTCATATTTGGGCAATCACATAGGTGAGTTTATCATGAAAAATCAACAAACTTATTTTTCAGTTTGTATGGTGGGATTTAAAATGGCTGTTTTTTTTTTTTTTTTTTTTTTTTTTTTTTTTGCGGAACCAGGGATTGAACTCAGGCCCTTGCGCTTGCCAGGGAAGCGCTTATTCTACTGAGCTATCTCCCCGGTCTTAAAATGGCTTATTCTTTTTAATGTATTTGGTACAAGGTCTCACTATGCAGCTCAGACTCATAGTGATCCTTCTGTTTTCAATCTCCCTAGCACAGGGATTACAGGAATGCACCACCACACCTCGTCTCAGCAGCCAGTTCAGCGCCCCCAGGGGTAGGGCTGGTATGGCATGTTGTTCTAGGGATCAAACGCTAGTCCCTGTGCTTGCCTAAGCAGGTGCTTAATCCTCTGAACTGTCTCACTGGCCCCAAAATGACTTATTCTTAATTTCCAAGTCCCTAGGGTATAAATGTGCCTAAAACTCCCATTATCACAAGTTAATCCTTTTCTGCTACTGTGAATCTTTTTTAAAAATAAATTATTTGATAATATTGGAAGATCCTTAAAAATTCTCAAGATCCTTTGCTATTTCTATGCCAAACCATTTTTCCCCCAGAATTCTTTGGAAACAAGGAAATAAATAGTGACTGTTCTTATTCAAAGTACCCCAAGACCTATAAATAGTTTTCCTAAAAATATACTATAGTACTCAGGTCTTACACCATGGGAGAACACTAACATCTGCACAGTTACTTCTTCAAAGTTCCTTTTTGTTAGGAGAAGACAGCATTTGTTGCTTTATGATTCAATTGAAGGATAGAATATCATCTTCTCACCAGGCTCTCAAATGATGGAACACCCCTAAACTTTTATCTCTCCCTCTAAGAAAATAAAAGGATCTAGAACTCTTTACCTTCCCTCACCTGGACACTGGCCAGGCCAAGTCCATGGGAAGCTCCTCTACCTCTGCCTGCCAGGACCAAACAGGCCATGTGAACAGGAGGGATTAGGATTATATAGACCTTCAGAAAAGAAAATACGTCTTTAAGGAGTGTGTGGTGGCTTTTGCTGGGAATTGTACTAACTACAGAGAAAGGGAAGTAAAGTCTTTGGTTGAGATCTCCTAATGCCTCTATACTTTACTGTCACTGTTGTTAACTATAGAGACAGAGAACTGGAAGTCCATCTTAATTGGGCAGTTTCCTTCATTGGTATCATAAATATATGGTAGCATGCATTAATTTTACTAGTGTAATTTGTTAAGCACTAGTCTGGCCTCCTTAAAATAACCATACCAGTATTTGGACTATCATAGTTTTTAAGAAAACAATACTATTAATATCAGTCATAAAATAAACATGGGCTGACCCATGTTTAAATTTTAGCTGTGTCAATGGTGATTACTTGTTTCTATCAGGTTCTAAAATTTTTTTGGGGGGGTTTCAACATTTAGGAACAAATTTTAAAGTATTCATAGAGTGTTTGAATCCCAAAAGATTTCAAATCCAAAATGGTTTATACAATTTTAAAATAATTTTTCCCCTGAAATTTTGAAAGTGGCTTCTTTTCACTGTGTTGTATGTATCAGTTATTTGCTCCTTCTCACCCCTGAGTAGAATTCTACTCCATGTACAATTTATCTTATCAGGGGTTGCTGGACATCTGAGTTGTATGCAGTCTTAGCTATAGTGAACACAGCAGTTATAAATACTTAAGTAGAGGTGTTGGTGTGGCCACATATTTTCATTACTGTTAGGTAAAAATGTAGGAAAATTGCTGAATCATATGGTAAATGCACATCTAACTTATATATAAACTGCAAAGCAGTTTTGTGAATTGCTTATACTAGTTTTTCTTTCTACCAACAGTGTGTGAGAATCTTACTTGCTGTTTGAAATGATTCGTGATGGAAGAATAAGGAGGAAGGGAGATGATTTTTTTATAGGAAAAAGTGTGTTCAACTCAGGTTGCATTACTGTTGCTGTTGAGGGTGGTCATTGCTGGTACTGGAATCCTTTCTTAAAAATTTGACACTATCAGATTTTTACATCCACTGCTGGGCTGAGAGCATTGCTGTGGACAGCTGCTTGAGGATTCCGGCTAGGGCTTAGGGCGACTTTGTTGTCTCAACCTCCAACAATGCCCATTGTTTGAATTGAAAAGCAAATGTCTCTAGTGGTGTTAGGGAAAGGACATTTACCATGAGTGTTGCATATTCCTTTACTTCTCATTTTTGGTGGTGAAGAAAGCACCAAGGTCATGGATTTTAATCTAAGGATGCAGTGCATGTGGGGGGAAAGAATAGTAATAAATTTAAGAACATAAAATCCAAGCATGTTATGATTATGAAATAGAGAAGTATGAAAAGTTTGAAAGTATGAAAAAGTATGAAAGTATTAAGTATGAAAGGTTTTAAGAAGTAAGAAATATACAGTACCGTAAGTGCCTCATCCTCTATGTGCCTTGCCCTGAATGTGGACCTGGGTAGGTTGGGTGAGGAGGGGGAAGGCAGATACTGAGGCTGTGTGGATGTTCCTTGGTTTCTACTGTGGCTGAGTAACAGGAAGCCCTGCAGATGCATTATTCGTGATCTTGTTTCTACGTCATTCTCTACCCTTCTCTTTTGCATATTGTGATTTAGACAGTGGAAGTAAAAGATTTAGTTGAAGAATGTGTATGTGCATACTTGTGTGTGTGTGTGCTTCATTCTTAAAGTCATTAAACAACTGGACTCACCTATAGATGTGTCCATTGGGCAGGGGAAGCTTGCCTCGCCCTGAGAGTAAATTCAGGACCTCTTGAGTTTGAACCACCTTAGGCTAATTGGTACTAACACAAGTATTCATGCTGTGTGGACATTTCTGAGTGCTAAAGGAACCTGTATGTGCCCAGGAGTGGTTGCTTCTCTTCAGGTGGGTTGTGAGTTGCTCTGTGAAATGCATTGCCAGGTGCCACTGCTGCCCCAGAAGCAGCCATACTCAGCTGTCAGTTCAGAGAGGCTCAGGTGTGGACATTGGCTTACAGTCAGTTTAAATGCAAGTAAATCCTACAGGACAAGGTGTGCATAAATGACCATAATGTGCAAATATAGAAACAAAGTACTTTCCATCAAATGGAAGCTGTTCCAGAAAGACGTGAATGTCTTGGAGGCAAAGGGGTGCCTTCGTCAGAGAGGCCAGGTGAGTGTGGGGGAGGGCACCCAAAGGAGACACCGGGATTGGGGTGTGATGTGGCTCCATTTCCACAGGCCAGGGTTCCTAACTGCGTTCTGCTCTGTGACTGTAGGTAGCTTATTTAAAATTCCCAAGTCATAGGTTTTTTGAATGGTGTGCTTCAAACTTTAATAAATCACCTTACAATTTGTTTTCTATTTGTCCAAGTTGTTCTGTGTTTCTTATTGTCTTCTTTCTTGCTCTTCTTATTTGGATTAGGTATTTAAAATTTATTCCATGTCTTCTTTCTATGAGCTGTTAAACTATACATTCCTTCACTGGTTACCAAGGACCTAGAGATTACAACATTACTACCTTATTCAATTCAAATGTAATGTCAGAATACATTACTTCCTGGACAATGCACAGGCCATAAAAATGTTTAACTTCCAATCTTTCCCTTTGTGCATTCTTTTCGTGTAATTTAATCTTTTCTATGTATTTAAAATCACACATAGTGTCGTGGTCATTGCCCTTTTAACCATATTCTCTTATATTTGCCTGTATAGAGATTCTTTTTTTTTTTTTTTTTTCTTGTTCTTCATTTATTTTTGCATGTAGTAGGTAGGATAAAGTCCCTGTAAGGTGTCACATCCTAGACTCTGGACACTGTGAATGATGAGGTTACATGGCAAAGGAGAATGGAGGTTCCAGAAAGAATTAAGACCGCGAGGCAGTTACTATAGATAAAGCTGGGCAGTTCGTGGGTGGGCTCTGGTTAGAAGAGGGAGGCAGAAAGAGAGAACTGGAAAAGCAGCGTGAGAAAGACTCAGCCTAACAGGGCAGGCGTTAAGCTAGGGTAGGGCAGGATCCGGCAGGAGACCTTCTCCACCCGGAAGACGCAGGAATGGAGCCTTCTCTCCAGTCTCTATAAGCTACGCAGCTCTGCTGCTGCCTACATTTTATCCCATTAGGGACTCTAATATCCAGAATTACAAGAAAACGCATTTGTGTTATTCTAAGTCACCAAAGGTTGTGCTAATTTGTCGTAGTAGTATTAAGAAACTAGCGCACACTGTATTTCTGTGGTTTCCTGTGGGATCATTTTGCTGCAATCCGAAGGATTTGTTTTAATAATTTCCTTTCGGGTGGGACTAGAGATGACAGATTTTGTCAGATCCTGTTTGTCTGAAAATGTCTTAATTATACCTTCAGTTTTCAGTTTGCAATTTCATAGGTTTCTGCTCTTGATTATTTCCCTTCTTTTGCTTATGCTGGGTTTAATTTGATCTTCATGTCTATTTTGTAAGGTATAAATTTAGATTTCTGATTTGAAACCTTTCTCCTTTCCTAATATAAACATTTAATGCTACTGATTTCTCAATGAACATTGCATTAGTTGCATCCAACATATTTTAATATGTTGTACTTTCATTCTTACCCGGTTTTAAATATTTTCTAACTTATCTGAAGATTTCTTTGACTTAGGGGCTATTTAGAAGAACATTGTTTATTTCCAATTTTTTTCACTTTCCAGAAATCTTTCTGTTATTAATCTGTAGTTTAATTTCCTTCTTGTCTGAGAGGATGCTTTGTAGGGTCTCTATTCTTTAGATTTCTTAAAGTTTTTTTTTATGTTTTAAATATGGTCTGTCTTGAATATTCCATGTATACTTGGAAACAGTGTATGTTCTCTTGGGCAGTGTCCTGTGTCAATTAAACCAATTTGATCCATAGTGTTGGTCAGGTCTATAATCTAACCAATTTTTTTCTTTACTTGTTTTGTTTAATTCTGAGAGAACAATTTTGAAGACCCCAATGGTAATTGTGGATTTATCTATTCCTGCAGTTCCAACGGTTTTTGCTTCATGTAATTTAAAGTCCTATTGCAAGATGCATACCTCTAGATGATTTTATCTTTATAGAAAATTAGTTCCTTGATCATTGTACAGTGTCCATCTTTATTCTTAATAACATCATTTGTTCTTAAGTCTACTTTGCCCCGTATTGACACAGCTACACTGATCTTCTCTTGGTTCGTGTTTGCATGATATACTTTTTCCATCCTTTCATACTTATATTCACCTTTATTATTTAAAGGAAGTTTCTTATAAATAGTATAGAGTTAGGTCTTTATAATTTATCAATTTTTATCTTTTAACTAGGATGGCTATACTGATCAGTTCATGTTTAATATGTCCTGCGGTAGAGCTGGATTGAAATTTACCATGTTGTTAGTCATTTTCTTTTTGTTTCATCTGTTTTGTTTTAAAGCTCTGTTTTCTTTCTTTTTTATTTTATTTTATTTTATTTTTTATTTATTTATTTTTATTTTTTAATTTTTCAACAAATAATACACTGCATATATTCTTCTTAGTGGTTAATTGCTGTACAAGATGCGGACTTGTTATCCTATTTACAAACACCATTAGAACAAATCATTCTATTCTTTAACAGAATGTAACTATATATCTATCCCAGCCACTTTGAATACACAGATACAAAATGGACATTCATCTGTATACCCCATTTTTTCTAAGTTCCGTTGTTGAA
>NW_004524600.1:3851533-3882988 GCF_000260255.1 Octodon degus | reverse complement strand
TTACAGCCTCCTAAGACCGGGGATTGTAGGCGTGCGCTGCCACACTCAGTCTCAATTGTTGTCTCAGTGTGCCCCAGGGGTGGGGTCAGCATGGCAGGCATTAGTGCCAATCTTAAGCCCACATAATCTTACCCTTTTTGGATTTTTTTTATAGTTCTTTTCTCTTTACTCATCCATAAGAAAAACATTGTATTTATTTTTACTAATACATGTTTACAGTACATAATGTTTACGTTTCTTGTGTGGAGTTGCTACATGGGCACAACACATTTACTCCTCCCTCCATCTCTTGATTTCTTTTGTGTCTGAGAAAGATCTTTCTCCATATTTCATGTCTTTTATTTTGCTCTTTATTTATATTTTGGGTTTTTCAATATGCTTGTGTGTCTGATTTATTTCATTTAAAACATATCAGTCAAAGATGTTTGATATTCAGACAGATAGTGAGGTTAAGCTTAACAACCTAAGTTGTATGGTAATAACAATAAGCTTGTCTTCTGGATGGTTAACAACCTAAGTTTGCAGACCAAATTAGAGAAAAAGGAGGGCCGCAAGGAAAGCCAACATTTTGGCCCTAGCCTTCTAAGGTCAATGAAACTCAGGACATATGAAAACTTGTACTGTTACATCATGTAACTCGGTAGTGTCCCAAATTTTCTGATCAAGGAGATTATGGGGCCAAAGAGGAAAGTGATCGATGATGTAGAGTGTGCCTAAGGAGAGTCACATAGAGAGAAAACATTCTCTCAGGTTTTCACAGAGAGCACATTGGCCAAGCAATGGCCGTGACTCATCCACATGGCTGACACTGACAAACGTTTTACAATCTGAGGTACAGGATCTCAGGATAAATTCTGAGGGGATTTCACTGACCTTATCAGGCCCAAAAGCTACAACTCTTGTTGCATAGGTCCTGCTTTACCTTGATCTTAAGCACCCAGCAGAAAAGTATAAAAACAAAATATAAGAAGTAAAGCCATTATGTTATGTTGAGCTGTAGGGGACTCAGGTCAACAATTTCTGACATTGCCAGTCAAGCAGAAGACCCAATACTATTATGGGCTACTGGACTCTTTTAGAATATTTTGCTGAGTTTACACACCTATAATATTCAAATAACAGAACTTAACAAAAAAAGGGGACACAGATGAATGTCTATTTTGTATCTGTGTGTTCAAAGTGGTTAGGATAGATATATAGTTACATTCTCTTAATGAATAGAGGGATTTGTTCGGTGTTTGTAAATAGAATATCATGTCCATATCTTGTACAGCAATTAATCACTAGGAAGAATGTATGCAATGTGTTAATTATTGAAACTGTCTTACCAATTTGATTTGAAACTCTCTCATTGCTATTTGTTTCTCAATAAAATTATGAAAAAAAAAAGAAAAAAAACCATATCAGTCAGTTATGGTATCAAGGTGTACCTGTCAGTGCTTATTAGAGGAAGAGATTTTACGCAAGATATGCAAATATTGAAGAATTTACAACAGTGGCTTATAGTGGGTGCTCATAGGGTCAGATGTGAAAGAGTGCAGAGGTCTGCCTGAGTGCTGGTGGTCCACGAAGCCAACCGAAAGCCTGGAGCTCTATATGCTGGCCCCATGAGTCTGTATCAGGAATCTGTAACAAAGTCAGTGATGGAGGCTGAAGAGGGTTGCAGGAGGCTGACGGGTCTATGCTGGAAGTCTTGAGACAACTTCTAAGGTGGACATGAAGACTGAAGCTGCTCGAGGAACCAAAAATAAGCCTTCCTTCTACATTTCCCTTTTATAGCATCCTGGAGACAATCCTTCCTCGGGAGGGTTTCCCACAGCCAGAACTGTTCTGAGACTGAGTGTCACTTACTCATTTTGACATAATCAACTAACTGTCATACAAGGTGCCTCTACTTTCCTACAAATGATTCAAGTTTATCTTTCTTTATTACAAAGCAGTACTGAATTGTACCATAGTTTTCTTTATCTTGCTGTCTGGTGATGGGCATATGCACTGTTTCCAAGAGTTAGCTATTGTGGATTGTGATGGTATAAACCCAAGTGTGTGGATATCACTATAAAATGAGACCTTTAAGTATTTTAGGAAGATACCTGGAAGGGGCATAACTGGGCTGAGTGGAATTTTTCGCTTTAGTTTTTTTTTTAAATTAATTTTATTGAGAAACAAATAGCAATGAGACAGATTAGTAGGACTAATCAAAACCGATTAATAGGACAGTTTCAATAATTAATTCATTGCATATTGTTGTCTTCATAGTGGTTATTCATAGTACAAGATGCAGACATGATATCCTGTCCAAAAACTATTAGTACAAATCTTTCTTCTTACTGGATTAAGAGAAAGTAGCTGTATATCTATCTTAATTATTTTGTATATGCAGATACAAAATGGTCCTTCATTTGTATCCCCCTTTTTTTGTTTAGTTTTGTCAGAGATGGGTATTCCATTGGCATTTAAATATTGTAGGTGCATGAATTCAGCAAATAATCCAATATAGTTCCCTAGTCCATAATAGTAGTGCGTTATCCGTAGGAATGGCAATGTCAGAAGTTGTTGACGTGAGCCTTTTACAGCTCAGCATATTAATATGGATTTACTTTTTATACCTAGTTTTTATACTTTTCTGCTGGATTCTTAAGACCAAGATAAAGCAAGACCTATATAACAAGAAATGTAGCTTTTGTATCTACCAAGTTCAGTCAAATCCCCTGAGGATTTACCCTGAAACCCTGTACCGCAGTTTGTAGATCTTTTGTCAGTGTCAGCCATGTGGATGAGTCACAGCCATTGCTTGACCAATTTGCTCTCTGTGAATAGCTTTAGTTTTTTGAGGGCTCTCCATACTGATCTCTGTGGTGGCTATACTGGTTTACTTCCCCTCTGAAAGATACACTTTAGATTCCTTTTCTAGGTTCGCTGGATATACTTTGGGCTGAGAATCTGCTGATGTTTTGGCTTCTTGGGTTCCCTCTCTCTGCACTGAATAAGCTCCTGGGTATTTCTTCATATTTAACTTGCTGGATCATCTTGAGTAAACTCATACTCAATAGAGAGACCAGCATACACTCAAATATATGAAGGACTTCTTGGGAATGACTCTTACTAATCCTAGCTAGTCTGCCTTCAGGTTCTTTTTTTTTTTTTTAAATTGAATTCTAGTTTAGTTATCTCTTCTCTTTGTTGTCCTTTCCTCATTGTCTAATTGTCCTTGTCAGCCATGAGCCTAATTATATTTCTCCTCTCCCAGCTCTGCCTGCTGTACTCTCATGTGGTAACTTGGAAATGACCTCAGTAGAACTATTTACATCATGAATTGGGAAATACTATAAATCAAAACTTTTATTACCCAAAGAGGAAGTTCTCAAATTCTCACCGACACACCTACACTGTCATCCCTTCATGTAGTGGAGTACCATCAGCTCATAGGTAGATGTCAGTCTGCAAAGCGGAGCTGGGTCACTGTTGACTGTCACCAATAGCTTAGAAATAGAACAGTCGCTCTTCTTGTTTATAAAACTTCTTTTTCTTTTCCTGCCTCCATGGATCACTCGCTCAAATTTTCTTCTATTTTGTTTTTAATATGATGCTTCGAGCCCACATCTCTGGTCCCAATAGTGCCATGCTTGCCGCATCTGCCGTAGTGTGTCATGCCAGTTCAATTGGGGTACAGATCCTACTAAGGGTCACAAAGTCAGGATTGCACTGGAGGACCATGAGGGCCTCAGTGTCCCCAGATAAACATTAGAAGAGCTGATGAGAGGACTCTTGGCTGTTCCTGCTGCTGCAGGAGTGGAGGTTCTCCCAGGGAGCCTTCCAGAGTGTCAGGAGAAGGCCCCAGCTGGGGCCAGAGTGTAGCAAATGCTCAGACTGCAAGTTCATTTTTCACGTTGATTTGCTATGCATAAGTGAATGGAACTTCTGTTATTTTGTTTTTCTACCTGTAAAAAGAGTACCATGTTAGTTGACTTTTCTATCTTTTTAATAACCACAACAGGACTCATTACTTTATTTCATGGTTGTAAGATCGCTTTATGTAAATAACAATAAGACTGTTTCAGCAGCTGCCATTGATTGATCATTTCCTATCTGCCATCACTGTCATGGGTACTTTATACAAATTACCCTGTTTAATGCTCCTAAAACCCTGAAGGATAAGTGGGATTGTCATTCAGTTTCCAAAGAAAACGAAATACATCACTATATACTGCAACTGTGCACTAACAAAAAAGAAAAAAAAACACAATTAAATCTGCTGAATTTTTAAAATTATTTGTCTCAGATTTATAGAAAATGGTAATTAGGATCTGAATCTAATACTCTAAAACATAAAAAAAAAAAAAAAAAAACCTTTTGGTGGTGCTGGGGACTGAACCCAGGTCTGGTGTGTGCCAGGCAGGGGCTTGACCACAGAGATACCCCACCTTCCCCTATTTTTAACTACAGCTGCGTCTCGGAAAAAGAAGAGAAAATGGGAAAGAATATATGATACTGTTTTGTTTTTTTTTTTTTTTTAACCTTTAGGAGAGTACAGGTGCCCACTTGGCCTCCTGAATTTGGACCTCAAGGCTATGCTGTGTGACTGTGGGAGTGGGGGTGGCCCCAGGCCCCTGGGGGGGCAGCTAGACTGGCCGCCTGCCTGCTCTGCACCCCGCTTCTCGTGGTCCTCATCGTCGTCGTGGTTGTCGACCTCTTCCTCCTCCTCCTCCTCCTCCTCCTCCTCCTCCTCCTCCTCCTCCTCCTCCTCCTCCTCCTCCTGTTTCTCGCAGATGAGGCTGCTGCTCCCTGGGGAGTGAGTGCTCCTGCCAGCTCCAGTCTTCAGTCGCAGCACTCTGAGGGGATTAGCACCGTGGAATCGGTGTACAGAATAGACTGCAGTGTCACAAAGCAAATATTTCACATTTCATGTTAAATCATATCCTAAAACAAGTGTGAAGAATTGGGATTAAGTGAGAAACGTCCATTTCAGGGATTAGAATGGGTTTTGATCAGGGTGAAACCAACCACTGCCTTGGCCAGACCCCTCCCTCTTCTTGGGGAGCCTGGCTGCCCTGTTCCAAGCTGTAAGCGTCCCGGAATGCACCGAACAGCAAGGTGCTGGGTGAGGCGGGGCTGCCGGGGCGATGGAATATGCCAGTCATGTGGACTTTCAGACTTGGGACAAAAGCAGTGGGGCTTGGGGTTCAAGAAGAGATATTTTGCAGGGAGCAGGGGGCTAGTACATAAACACTGAGAGTGCGAGGAGACCGGGCAGGGAACAGAAACAGCTGGGAGAGGGAGCATCTCCAGACCAATTCAGCATACTTGCAGAGTGACTAATCGTTGGGCAGCCCCGGGCGGGCGGCTTTTCTTAGATTCTCTTCACAAAGCAGCCAGCAGGCTGGTTGGTGGCATAATCTTCACAAATGATAGCACGGAGATCTATGAGGTAGCCATGCTGCTTGCTTTTTTTCTAGGGTTTGGTGGTTTGGTTTTTAAGAGTGGAGTTACGCGGCATTTGTGCCCGCATTATCTCGCTGCGTGGTGTCCCTGCGCAAGGGTGTCCTGGGAGGGCCTCGCACTGTGCCCTTTTTTTGCACATTCTTGGCCGTGAGCTTGAGCTATGGGGGTTGGGGGAAGGCAGGGCTCCTGCTGCCCGGGAGAGCCAGGGCAGTGGCCCCTAGTCAGGGTTGGACTGGGAAGACACACGACACTAGTCAGGGAGCCAGGCAGAGAGCCCCAGCTCAGGAGGGAAACAGGTGACAGCTGAGGCGACCTTGCAAGAGGATCCTAGTGACTTTGCCTGTGCTAACAGGAGGCAGCTTATTTTTAGTCCTTCTCTCCTTCGATTGCTTAAGCATTGTCTTGTTTAACTAAGAGATTGTTGCATTTAAAAACTAAAACATATTTTATGTTGTAATTCTCTAGCAAACACTGTTAGAATAATTTTGTGAGAAAGAATTGCTTCCGATCAACATCGCTGTTTGAGGTTTCCTGTGTATTGTTATGTGCTTGACCTATAAATGCTCAATTGCTGTAGCATCCTGTTGGATGCCTGATGCACTACTGACTGCACCAATAGTATCAGGGCTCCCCTCCCTTCCACTCACTGGCAGTCTTCAGGGCTGGGTGTGGGTCTGTGTCTCCTCTTGCTGGGAGGCTCAGCAGACCTTGGACGTCTCTGTCCCCATCCAGGAGGATGTTGCAGAAAACACGGCTCCCATCCACCTCTCCTGTTGAAAGCTCCATGGAGATCCCCACATGCTTGCTGGGCCAGGTCCTTTAGCAGGCAGGCAGGCCGGTCAGGCTGCCCCCCTGCCTCGCCCTTGGCCTCTGGCCCTGGGATGGATCCTTTCACATCTGCAGAACTGCAGCGCTAGTGGCGGTCATCTTCCTGGGGTAGAGAATAAGGCTCCGGAGATGGGAGGACTTACCTACTGGACACTCCTCATGGGTCACTTTTGTTTGTTTGTTTGAGACTATATTTGTAATATGTGATAATTGCATTCACTTTTAGGAGCTGGTGCCTGTGTGTGGCATGGCTGGATCAGTTTTCATCCTTTAAGTCCCTTTCCACCCCTCCCCCATTCACTTTCCCATCTCCTAAAAGTCTTTTGCTTTCTTGCCACTTCCTATTTATATTTACTCTTTTTTTTTTTTTTTTTTTTTGGTAGTGGGAATCAAACTCAGGACCTCGCCCTGCCAGGCAAGCACTGAGCTGCTAAGCTATCTCCCCTGAGCTAACTCTACTGTAGTTTTACTTTTTTATTTACTTATGTTTTAGGTGTTTTATATAAGAGAATATGTAGTAGTTAACTTTTTGTGTCTGTATTATTTCATTTAAGATTATGATCTCAAGTTCTAGCCATTGTCCTGTGAACAACGTGACTTGATTCTTCTCTGTGGCTGAATACTAGTCCAATATATGTCACAGTTTCTGTAGCATTCATGTGTTGGTGAGCATCTAGGCTGAGTGGCTGAGAGTGGCACTGCTGTAGCATATCTATGTGTCAGTGTAGCGTCTTGAAATAGTTAAGGACACGTGGAAGTCCAAGACTGAGCTGTTAGCAGAGCTTGGTTTTCCTGAGGTCATAGACCTTAGTTTGTGAATGCCAACCCTTCCCTCTCCTCCATTTTTGTAGATCAGACTCGTAGTGATCCTCCTTTTTTCAGCCTCCCCAGTGCAGGGATTACAAGTATGTGCCACCACATCTGGTCTCAGTGGCTGGCTCAGTGTGCCCGGTTGTGGGGCCATGTGGTTCCAGGGATCGAATCCCGGTCTCTGTGCTTTCCTAAGCAGGTGCTTAGTCTGCTGAGCTACTTCACTGTCCCTCTCCTTCCTTCTTTGTCCTTGTATGGTCTTCCCTTTGTGTGGACAGCGGTCCTATTGAATGAGAGCACCTCAGGCCACATATTTTAACTAATTTCTTCTTTGAAGACCTTATTTCTGAGTACAGTCCCATTCCGAGGCACTGGGAGTTAGAACTTCAACATGTGCACTTGGCAGCAATGGATGGTGGAGGACACAACAGTAACAAAGCACATGGTCCAGGTGCCAGGGAAGGACAGGTAGATAGCCTGAGGGGACCTGAGGGAACAAGAAGCCAGCTCCTCCCTTCAAGATACCCCGTCCTTTGTGACACTGGTCATGTGCCAGCCCTGTGGTACCACTCCCCACCGCACCTCTTGTTGTCAGACTGAGTTCTTGTTTCCCTGCCTGGCCTGGAGTGCTTTCCCCTTTGCTGCCTTTGCCTCCCTGACCTCTTAGACACAGTCTACTTGAGACTCCCAGGGAAGGGGTCTTGGTAACCCTGACATTCCAGTTCAAATTGTAATCTTTTAGCTTATGGTGTGGACCCCTAGATTGTATACAACAGCATGCAGCATGCTGTGTGAGCGTGAATCCGAGCTGTTTTTGTTAGGGGCTGGAGTATGGGTGGAAAGGGGCCTGAGAGGGTAGAGCTCAGTGTGTACAGCCCCCGCCCCAGGCCCAGCCCTTTGCTGGCTGGTGGTGAACTTAATCTCTTGTGAAACACAGGTGAATTTAACCTTGACTCAGTTGAAAGTCAGTGTCCCAATTTTCCCTCTGCTTGCCCAGTTTTGCTGAGCAAGCCTGACATTTTATTTTTAAAAAACAAACATTGCATATGATTTATGGAGTGACTGGCTTCATAAGGAGGACGTAGCATGCTTGAGATGGACACGTCAGAGAAGATTCTGCCTTCTGAAGAGGCAGCAGCTGGGATGGGGACTGTGGCTCATGCGTGGGTATGGACTGAAAAGATGCACATCCCAGGATCTGGTCATTGCAGGGGTCAACGTGATAACCCATTTGAAGTTCCTCTTTGCAAATAACAAGACATGACTCCCACAAGTGGCCTTCAGATTAGTGGTCACAGAATCCCCTGAAACTGTCTAGAATCCCACCTTCTCTAGTGAATCAAAAACTCTAGCTGGAACCCAGAAACCTGTGTTTCTACTGAGCCCTCCAGGTATTCTCTTGTGTACTTGGGTTTGACACTCACACTGCAAGGCCATGTGACCCAGTGGAAGACACTGGTTATTTATTTATTTATTTATTTATTTATTTATTTATTTATTTTGTGGAACCGGGGATTGAACTCAGGACCTTGCGCTTGCCAGAGAAGCACTTATTCCACTGAGCCATCTCCCTGGCCCCTAAGACACTGGTTATTGATCTGCTCTTTGGAGGCAAGAATGGATTGGTACTGGAGAAGACAGATATCCAAGTTATGACAATCTGGGTACTGGTGTTAAATATAAATATTTAATCATGTCACTCAACCCAGTTGAGTAATAAGTGCTTACTAATAATTGTTATATTTAGATTTTATATTATACTTTCCAGTGGTAGTATTTGGCCCTTTATGAATCATTTATTCATTCACAAAATAAAGATAGCTCAGTGGACTAAGCACCTGCTTAGGCAAACACAAGGACAGGGGTTTGATCCACATGTTGCCTCCCCCCCCCTCCCCGCATGGTTGGCACACACCTGTAATCCCAGCGCTGGGGAGGTTGAAAACAGGATGATCACTATGAGTCTGAGCTGTGTAGTGAAACCCTGTACCAAATACATAAAAAGAAAAGAAAAAGAAAAAGAAAATTGTAATGAACACCTTAAGGCAAGGTAGAGGTAGCAATTGAACATCCAATAAAATAATTATAAAATTACAAATCTGATACATTTTGTAAGGACAGGCACACAGTGGATTCACTAGGTCAGGGAACCTTTTCTTTCTTTCTTTTCTTTTTTTTTTTTTTTTTTTTTTTTTGGCGGAACCAGGGATGGAACTCAGGGCCTGCACTTGCCAGGCAAGCACTTATGCTACTGAGCTGTCTCCCTGGCCCCAGGGAACCTTTTCTTAAAAGAAGCCACTGTGAAGCTAAAATTGCTTCACACACCATAGGCAGGTGTTCTACCATGGAGCTACACTCTTATTACTCTAAAGTATTTTTTTAACATGTTGAGACAGGGTCTCGCCATATTGCCCAGGCTGGCCTCAACCTTGTCACCCTCCTGGCTCAGCCTCCACAGAGCTGGGGTTATAGGCATGTGCCAGCACACTGGGCTTGTGTAACATTTTGACTCAGGTGAGCTGTCACTCTGCTCCAGGGGTCTTCCTCATTGTGGCCGCAGATTGAAGAAGCAGCTCCAATCTGGAGCATTCCTTTCTTGTGGAAGACGCAAAAGAGCCATGACAAGCCTTGGGGTCTTCTGTAGGTGTGTGCCATCTTTGATCACGTTTCATTGGTCAAAGCAAGTCACTGGCCCACATCGCAATGTGGAGAGAGTGAGTGGGAGATTAAAGCTGGGCAGAAGGAGGAGGGAAACACTAATCAGGTTCTGGTCCCCTTCCTATGGGCCCTTGAAAAGATTGAGGTGTGTATGGGGCTGGTAGTAACATGTTAAAATCTGCTTTGAAAAACTCAATATTGGGTTGAAGCCAGCTCAGGAGTAGGCAGTGTGCTATTTCACAGGGAGGTGCAGGTGGAGAAAGAAGGTCTGAGAAGTTTTTCAAAGGTAAAGCGCCCTTAGTGACCAATGTGGGTTTTGCTTGAATGTGGAGATACTTAGGTATCAAGTGGAGATACTTGAGAGCCATTTGTGTGACTTTAATATATTAAGTGTAGTTGGCCACAACATTACTGTAGTATTTGTAAGAGAATAAATTCACAATTTCCTTTGGAATATGACTTAAACTTACCCCGAGAGTAAGTTTCCTAGTAGAAATAGCCTCTGTGCTTTCATCTTACTCTTAAACTACCTAGATATTAAAAGAAAATGTTCACAGGTTTTCCTGTTTTTGCCTCTGCTTATTCATAGAAGAGAAAATGCTCCTCTTTATATTTCTCATTTATTGCTACAAGTGTTCCTGCCTCACCACAAACTGGAGAACACGCCTCCTTTTCTCAGTGACACATTGGGTGGGAGCCAAGGGAATCGGGTGTAAAGATCAGATGGCACCTCTCCCCAGCCTGTGTCTGTGGCCCTCCCAGACCTTGAGCCCCCTGAATGCCTCAGGTGTTTTCCTCCCCATGAGAAAACTGGCAAATATTGTCAGGGACAAGGAGCAGCAGAAACTGCAAAGGATTCTTAGACTGTTAAGAGAAATTTTCTTCCTTTTAAAATCAGCCAATCTTTGAACGTTGCTTCACTTTCTGTTTATTAGTCCAGTTGAAGAGTATCCAAAGGGCTGGTGAGATAGCTCAGCAGACTAAGCACTTGCTTAGGTAAGCACAGGGACCCTGGTACTGCATCCCATGCCTGCCCCACTTCTGGGTGTGCTGAGCTGGCCACTAAGAATGGGTGTGGTGGTGCACATGTGTAAGCCCAGTGCTGCGGAGGCTGAAAACAGGAGGATCACTAGGAATCTGAGCTGCATAGTGAGATTCTGTACAAAATACATTAAAAAAAATCCTAAAGTATTTAGAATATGCATTGGGATGGATCTGGGCTCCTTCTGGTCTTTCTGCATATTCCTGGAGTAAATGTGGTCCCAGAAAGCACCATGTGACTTAGAACACCTTTAGGTTTGACATCTGGACACTGGCCTTCTGTCCCCAATCCAGAGACCAAGTCTTATGGGATGTCAGATGTCACTGCAGTTATAAGTGAAGTTTAAAAATGCTTGGACAGAGTTGTTAACAAAAAATCAAGGTACTATGTTTTCCCACCTAAATGTATCCAATAGCATTTATTAGTTTCTTTCAAAATTCACTATATTAAAAATTGTTTGGGCCAGCCAGGTAGCTCAGCTGACTAAAGTGCCTGCTTAGGCAGAGTGTAGGGGCTGGGGTTTGATCCTAGGCACCACAAGCCATGCTGGCCCCACTCCCGGGGCACTCTGAGACTATGACTGGAGACTGGGCCTGGTGGCATGCGCCTGTAATCCTAGTCCTTGGGAGGTTGAAAGCAGGAGGATCACTCACTCCAAGTCCAATCTGTGTAGTGAGACCCTGTAGACCCTGTACTAAATACATTAAAAAAATTGCTTCATACATAAGCCCAACCAGCCTGACAGAACCGAGCAAGAACTTCTTAGGTGTCAGCTCTAGCAGGGCTGAATTGTCTCTGTCTTGGTGACTCTCAGAGCACCTGTCAGGGTGGCACAAAGAAGGTACCCAGATAAGGCTCATAGAATTGAATCAGTGGCTGCCATCCTGTTTTAGGGACAGAATGTTTTCCCCTCCAAGGTCAGCCTCAAGCTCCTGGCTGATTTAGCTCAGCAGTGGCAAGTTTGGACGGGCACTGAGGTCATCATACCCGAGCTGGAGTCCCGGCTAGTGTTTAGCAGCTCTGTGACCCTGAGCTAGTTACATAATATTGAAATCCTCTAGTGTGTATGTAAATTAAGTGATGTCTGTGCAAAAAGCATAGAAAGGACTGGGGATGCAGCTCAGTGCGAAGGCCCGGGCATCAATCCTTAGTACTAGAAAAAGTAAAAGCACACAGATAACTAATAACAGCGACCATAATAATGGGGAGATGATCAAAACCTATAGTGAGTTTTGATAGATCTGAGAAATGGTTCACTTGTAAAATAAATCCCTAGTTGTCTGAGGATGTAGCTCTTGTTAGTTATTGGGCTAGAAAGCCTCACCTGTGTCTTTAATTTGTCTTGAGCCTCAGTCAGACCTTCCTGCCTAAGGGCCTGGGCGTCTCCAGGGCTGGTTGCACGCACTTCTGACAGGATGAGTGGGCACAGTCAGGATTTTATTAAATTTGTTAACCCAGAGTGCAGAAGAGCTTTGCGCACTCTAGGCAAGTCATGCTAAGTACATTGCTTCTTCCTAGTTTGGCCTCCATCTCCTGGTCTGGTTCACCCCGAGCATGCTCAGGAAGTAGGCTGCAGGCTCTTCCCGCACAGGAGCAGTCTCTCCACGTCAGGGTGCAGAGGAGGCCCAGGGAAGGCCCAGGACAGAGCAAGGCAGGGACTGGGGATGGCAGCCGGAAGGTCGGTGCCGGAGCCTAAAATCTACCCTGATGTTGTGTAGACACGGGCAAAGAACCCGAGGCTCAGCCTCTAGCTGAGACAGAGAACAGTCTCCCCTCTCCACTCCGCCTTTCAGCTTTCTCTGGGACATCAGTTCGAGGGGTGAAAGCGCCAGAGTCATGTTCAGCCACAAGAGGAGCAACGTCAGGCCACCACCTGCAATGGGGCTGCCCTGGGACGACGGCTGGGGAGCGAAGGGTGAATACTGTACGATTCTTCTTACAGGCACCTAGCAACTAGAGAGTACAACAGGGGGCTCCTGTGCCCAGCAGGATGGAAGGGGATACAGTTTGCTGGGCCCAGGGCTTTAGTTGGGGATGCTGAACAATTCTGGAGATGGAGGTGATGACCACACCACAACAACGTGCATATATTTATTGCCACCCAAAGCTTAAAATGGTTAATTTTATCTTGTGCAAACTTTACTACAATAAAAATATGCCAAAACAGAAGGAAGATGAAAACGTAGGAGAATATGGTGCACACAGGTTGTCCTATGAGATGTCAGTTGACCTGTTTCTTTCTACTTACTTTTTGTTTTTTTTTTGGCACAGTGAGAGGGACTGGAAGACAGATGAGGAGGAAATGGGGCTCTTCGGCTTGGACTGGGTAAGAGGACAAAGCGCAGAACGAGAGCGTGGAGACACTGGCCCGGGTCTGGGCCGGCTCCTCATTCCTGGGGGCGACATTGTGAGCTCTCTGGTTCTCCTTCCTTCACCTGTGAAATGAGGAGTTCGTCACAGCTCCTCCCTTCCGCCATAGCCCTGCAGATCCCACACTTTACTTTTGCTCCATTTCCATACCTTTAAATAATGACATCTTTGCGTAATCTTATAAAGACACAGGAGCAAGTCATATTTGCTTACTAACTTAATCAAAAACCAAAACAAAACAAAAACAAACGTCGGTGCCTACCGGTTCTGAAAAACACCCTTGCAGTCACTGAGCACCCCAGGGCGGGGCTTGTGGCGCCCAGGCGGCTGAGTAGCTGGCCCTGGAGGGGGCGGGCAGAACTGCTCTGCGGCGCCCTCTGGTGGCCTCTCTCCGGCATGGTCATCAGGCCGGGAGAGTTCTCCCTGGGCCTGGTGAGGGAGGACACATCAGAGGAAGAGAATTCTTGTAAAAAGCATGTGTCGGGTGCTTTGGGTGGAGACATGGAAAACGACATCTTTCTATTCTGAAAGTCTCTCCATTAGTGGCCAGTGATGAAGATGCCGGAAAAAAGTGGCCCATTCATTATATTTATGTTGTATGATATTGTACCTCAGAGGGTGAAGTCAATGAGAAGGATAAGTAATTGAAACAAGCATTTCCCTTCCCTTGGCAGAAATTCAGTCATTAGCAATATACCTATTTTACAAGGAGAGATTAGATAAATTAGAGATTAAAGAAAGTGGAACAGATGTTTTTCCTCTGATAAGCATCATTCTATAAAAAACTCCAGAGAGAATCTGGCCAGGAAACATGAATGCGTGCTTCTTTTGGGATGCTTTTAAATTTTGAGAAGGCAAAGAAATAGTAGGTGGGAGAGAAAGCTGACCAGTACAGTATCTTTCCTGGACAGCACAGTGACACACCCACAGTGACATGACAGTCCCTTCCGCCGTGTTGGGGGCGTGCTTGGTACCTGTGTTCTGCTGCAGGTGCTTCCCAGACTACATCTTTAATCTCTTCCATAGCTGCATGGAGGCAGCCATTGTCTCCTTTCAGATGAGAGACGAAGTGGAACTCCAGGGCTGATGATTTAAGGTCCAGGCCTTGTTCCCATACAGCGCATAATTGTCACCAGGCAGCTGGTGAGAAATACAGCTTCTGGGCTCTGCCCCAGACCTCCTGGGTCAGGCACAGCAAGGTGAGGCTCCATGAGCCTGGGTGAGACTGACGCTGCTAGAGATGAAGGATCATGGATTGCCCTGGAATCCACCAGAAAGCCCAAATGACGAAGCCACAGATGTCTGGACCGCAGCCTTGGAGCCTGGGTGAAACTGATTCTGGTGGGTGGAGGTGGTTCTGTTGCGCAGCCCTGTACAGGTGTCGGAGCCACTGGGATAGAAAGACTAGGGGGACAGGAACCCAGGTCTGTCGTGTTTCATCCTCAGACCTCTGTTGGGGACCACCACCTGGCTGCTTTGCTAGGTCACAGCCTGCTGTGGTGGGGAAGAGGAGGAAGACAGGCCCCTGACTCCATCCAGACTGCAGATGGGGCCAGTGCCTCCTCAGGGATCTGTCACTGTGTCCTCTCCCAAGCCCAGGTTGGCTCCACAATGGTTCTGTCACCCAGTCTGGCCTCATGACTTACCAGGAGTTGACTGCTCATCTTATGTTTTCCTCTAAGAGCCCCAGGGAAACGATGCATACTAACTGTACCTGGGGCAGCTCAATGCGCAGGTGAAGGAGTGGGAGGTGGGAGGCGCTATGACATTGCCAGGTGCCTGCCACGTGCAGAAGGCCCCACTGACTGAGGTACTTCAGAGTCCAGGGCTCTGTGGCATTCAGCTTTCTGTGTCTGACAAAAGACCTGAGAATTAACCACTTAGAGAAGGAAAGGGTTGTTTTGGTTCGCAGTTTCAGAGGTTTCAGTCCTCTTACAAAATTGCCTGTATCTGGGCGTGATGTCTGAGCTCTGCAGTCGCTGGGTCAGTGTTCAGTCACCCGAGTGAGGCAGGGAAGTGAGATGGAAGAGCACATCTTGATGGTATGGCTGAGGACATTGAGGCCACTCTGCTGGTCACCTTCCTTCTCTGTGTTGGAAACCCAACCAAACAGCCAGACATGTAAGAGAATGAGCCGAAGTCCCACCTCCTCTGGAGGCTGAACTTCCGGTTCTGTTAGTGTCTCTGAGCACCAGGACTCTGGTCCTGCTGTCATGTCACCCATCAACTTGGCTGCTCTGCCAGCCTACTACTTCTGGGCTTGTTTGGCTCTGTGGTTATCTGTGGATGTTAGGCCTCGAAGAGGCTTTCAAGAGACAAGCGAGGAAACAGTGATCCCAGAAGGAGTGAGTCCTAAGGTTGGACAGGTACAGGGAAGGTGAAGGTTGGATTTCCTTGGACTCAGAATTCCCAGAACCTAGATTGGGCCCCTAACCCTCCCCTTCTTGACCGGGGTCTGAATTTTCTGGGAACTGTAATGTTGGCTGATTCCGTGTGTCTCCAACTTTTGATGTGCTGAGGCAGTTTACCCACTTGTGCCTTTTCATTTTTATAGGCGCCTCCTCAGGGCTTCCCTCCCAGCGAGGAGGGTGCATCCATTTCTCTCTGGGGCCTGTGTAGATGGCAAACTGTCAGTGGAGAGAACTGTTAATAATAACGGCAACAATACTGTTTATTCGGTTGTTTGTTCAGCCATTTATAATTCCACAAAGGTTTATTGCATGTCTGCTCTGTGTCAGACACCCAGTCCAGTGAGTTAGTGGGGAATTAAAGTGTGATTTACAGCACTGTCTGAAAAATAGGTCGTCATAAAATCATTGAGAAAAGCTCCCAATCCAGGAATGGGGACACTGGGACCGTGCTGGGCAGGCATAATGAGGACAGCGTTTCTGATGATGGGGAGGGAGAGGAGCACAGGAGCAGGACAGAGAGCTATGAGCTATGACAGCATGGCCCATGGAGTACCTCAGAGGCCAGGATCTTTGCAGCAGGAAGTATGTGGGCAGGAGGCCGGCAGAGGGGCCACATCATGCTCCCATGACTGAGCTTCCAGCACGTAGGAGCAACCCAGAGAGTTAGAAGAGAAGAGGGAGCCGTGTGAACAGACTCTTCAAAGCAGAGTGAGGGAGAAATGGAGTCTGTGTGTCCATCACCCAATGTTGATACTAATTCACAGCCCACTTAACTCTTCTCTTTTTCCTCCTTCTTTCACTGAAATCAGATTCTCCTTATGGCAGGGTAGAGTTTCAGTTGATGGGTTTTGGGGTCCCCTCCAAGGGGATGGCAGAGCTCACATTAGTCCCGAGGCTCGGCCTCAGGGTCTGTTGCTGGCCCCTGCCCCTTCTGCTCTGGCTCTGTTCGCTGGCTCTGCATCACGTGCCCACATACTAAGCTGTTTTGCTGTGTCCTGTCCTTCCACTGTGGTCTTCCTGCCTTGGGGCCAGCTGACCACCGACTGGATTCTCCCAAACCAGAAGCTGAGGTAAGACTTTTCTCCTTTAAATCGTGAGTGCTGGGTATTGTGTTCAGCAAGGAGAAAGCTTAATGTATGAAGGGGTTACTTCCTGATGAAGCTATTGTAAATGGAAAATATCATGACTCAAAAAGTGTACTCAGTACATCTCACCTAGCAAACATAAGTGACTGAAACTGTCTTGTATGTGTTCAGAATACTTGTGTGACCTATACTGGGGCAAAACCCAATACCAAAAAGCTTCTTTATAGTGAAGTGTTGAGTAGCTCATGGAATTTATTGAAGACCGATCTGAAGATGAAAAATAATTGTATGGGTTTGCTGTTGCACTGTTGCAAAGTTGAACAATTATAAATTTAATGATCATAAGTGGGATATCTATGTTTTGAAGCAAGTCTCTGATATTGTCTCCTTTTTTTTTTTTTTTTTTTTAGTGGAACCAGGGATTGAACTCAGTCCCTTGCGCATGCCAGGGAAGCATTTATTCCACTGAGCCATCTCCCTGGCCCCTGATATTGTCTCTTCTGTAAACATTTTAATATTTGTTTCTTAAGGCGAAGACCTTGGTGAACAAAACAGAACCACATCATATTCCAGAATTCACAATCCTAAACAACAAACATCTACTGAGTTATTCAATTTCTTCTAATGTTTTTTTCAACTCGGTTGAATCAGGATCTGATGAACTCCATAGTGGCTGATATGTTTCTTAAGTCATCTCTATTTACTTCTCTGTTATATGTTTGTTAGACAGGGTTTCTTTGTTTTGTATTGCTCGTCAAAGTTTAGATGTGCCATGGGATGTTACTCAGTTCCCTGTAATTAATGGAAATGGCAGCAGGAAAGATAGAGATAAGATTTAGGGTTGGATTTTCTAGATATGTATACCTCATAGGCAATATCTTACCTCATAGGTAATAATGCTGTGTAGCATCCTAGAGTCAGTAATCTTTTTTCTTGGCGTCCTTAGGGTAAAAGAATAGCCAACTTGATTAAGTAGTCATATTCAAATGGCCTAATAGATACTTAAATTCAAACAACTATGTGGACTTTTGAAAACTAATGTATCTACATTAAATGAAAAATGGTTTTTATGTCATTGCTAAATAATCACAATTGTGTGTGTGTTTTTTTTAATATTTTAGGGAAGGGTCTACAGGGTGTTCAAGGTCTCACTACTAGATTGGACTCGTGATCTGCCTGTTTATAGCCTCCCAAGAGCTGGAATTACAGGCGCGCGCCACCATGCCCAGTCTCAATTGCCCTCTCAGTGTGCTCCGGAGGCAGGGCTGGCACAGCAGGCCTGGGGTTGAACCCCCAACTCCTGCACCTGCTTGCAGGTGCTTTACTCCACTGTGCTATTTGACCAGTCCCACAATTGCTCATTGTGCACTGATTTGCTTGTCAAATTTTGGAAGCATATGGAACACCATTGTCATGATTTCCTCTTTTGTATTGATCTAAGTGAGTTATTTACTTTTATTTCTTCCAACCATGGCAAAGCACAACAGGAAATTTACCGTATTCTCAAGTGTGTAATTCAGTGGCCTGAAGCGTGCTTGTGTTGTGCTGTAGTCACCAGGACTTTTCAGCAGTCCAAGAAAAAATTGCGCGCATTAAGCCACACCTCCCCATTTCTCTCTCTCTCTCTCTCTCTCTCTCTCTCTCTCTCTCTCTCTCACTCTCTGCCTGAGGTAATCACTATCTTCTTTCTGTGTCTAAGAATGTGACTGGTACAAATACGTAGCATAAGCAGAATGGCATGTTCGTTTCTTTGTCCATGGCTTTTTTTCACTGAGGGTGATGTTTTCAAAGTTGTCATGTTGCAGTATGTATTAGCACTTTATCCCTTTTTTTTTTTAGCATTCTTTTTTTTAATTTTTTTTCTACTACACTTTATCCCTTTTGATGGCAGAATAATATTCCAATGTATGAACATACCACATTGTATTCATGCATTCATCTGGGAAACCCAGCTTCACAGACACATGCTGCAATAGGGATGTCTGGATGGGCCTGGGCTTGCAGTTCAGACATTGTGGAAGATGTGTTTTCCTTCAGCGACTTAAAATCCCCTGCATGTTTGGGTGGCTCAGCTACAATTCAGTCTGGGAATCTCAGGGTTATATTTAAAAAGACTGACTTCACAGATATGTGAATGATCAATAAAGTTTGCAATGTAACCTGAGGGGGGCGGGGAAAGTATTAGACAAAAAAAAAAAAAAAAAGACTGACTTAGGGAGGGGTGGGGAGCTGGTGGCCCAGCAGGGGCCAGCTCAGGAGGACATGGAGGTGACAGGGGCTGAGGCAGTGACAGGGAGAGAGGAGCTGAGGTACAGAAGAGCACTAGTAGGACTAATGTTTCACCAACAGGGAGACCTGTCCAGAGGTGCCCAGGCCTGGCGCTGTCAGGAAAGCGGGGCGTGCCACTAACGGTGTCTGTGCAGCCAGAGGTTGATCTGAGGCCAGCACCTCGGGGTCACTCTGTCACTAACTCTGCTCACTTCTTGACTGCAGCTTGAGTTCTTCACAGACAGGTGAGGTGATCCTACCTGTGATCCTGGAACTGTGGGAGGATGAGGCAGGAGAGTCACAAGTTCATCCCCAGCCTGGGAAACACCATGATTTAGCAAGGCCCTGTCTTAAAATAAAACATAAGAAGATGCATATAACGTAGATTGAAGGTCGGGGATTCAATACCCTGTAACACACACACACACACACACACACACACACACACTACACACCACACACACATGCTCTTTTTGTGCTTTCAAGAGACTTGTCGGAGGCACAAGCATGGCAAATGAGCCCAATTCTGTTTTTGCTTTGCGTTCATTTGGTTCTTCAGCCTGGAAAATGTCATGCTTCGTTAGTACCACAAAGGTGACTTCAATCTGGGGCTGCAATCCTGACATTTTTATAATACTCTTGCTTACCAGATTGGTAGAATAATTTTTTTTTATTGTTACAGATTTGGTGAAAAAGAATCATGTGTTTTGTCTCATTTTCAGTAGATAACCGAAACTTGCCTTTATCTTGGTTAGACAGGAAGCACTTAACCCAATGTTCCTCTTTTATTTTGAGGGTTGTGTAAAACTGTCACTTGCTTCGGGTGACACTGCTAACATTGATCACACAACTGCAGAAGTGCTGTGATTGAACCCAGGTGTCAGGCCTGCACTATGGGACCAGTTGCCTGCTGGGGTCATGTGTCGCTTTATCCCAGTCACTGTTCCCAAGCAGCCCTGGCTTGTGTTGTGTAAAGGGCCCTCCCCACATGAGCAGCGGGCACTCTGCCCCGTTCCTGTCTGTGGAGGAGGCATGGTGACGCCCACACGTTCTCCTTCACTGGGCTTTGGGGCCTCAGGAAGATCATTTATATGTGGGTGGGAGTTTGCAGAGCATCGAGAGTGTTAGGCAGTCTTCTGGGTCAGGAATTCAAGGGTGGGCTCTGAGCTAACTATAGGAAATCAGAGAGTTGGGACTCGGTTGACCAGTGTCTTCCTGGGCAGTGGTCTGCGACACGGTGTCCCCAGCAGCCCTGAGCTCCCTGAGCCCCTCAGCCTTCTGGTGTGAGGAGAGTTAGAGTCGGTGCTAATAGTGTTTATTTTAGAGTCAACACATCCCTGTACTTCATCATGCCACAAAGAGAGGCATTTAGGTTGGACCATTCCACAAATATTTATAGAGCACCTCCTAGGAGCAAGGCATTGTTCCACTTTCTGCCAACACCAGGAGAACAAATAGATATTGTTCCTGCTCAGATGGGGCCTCTAGTGAGGGAGAGAAGGACATAAAAAAGCAACAGCAACAGCAAATAACCCCCACGCTAATAAATATGTGACTCAGGGCTGTGACAAATGTTGTGAGGGAGAACTGGGGAGTGTGAAGTGAGTGTCTAACAGAGGGGCTGGGAAGAGGGGCTGCCTCTTGCTTCTTGGGCTGAGGCCTAGCAGGGAGGGAGAGGCAGAGGTTTCTAGCAAAAAATGCAGCTCTGAAGCCTGGATGGATGGCCAGGGTAGGTGGTGACGAGCCAGCGGGGTTGGTCTGAGTGGGGTGCCGAGGACACACCACAGTGGCCAAGGTGGACATGGGAGCCAGTTAGGTGGCTCTGGCTGTGCCCAGGAAGGAGGTGACTGTAAGTGGAATGAAGGTTTGGGAAACCTGGGGCGGCTCAATGTGCAGGTGAAGGAGTGGGAGGTGGGAGGCGCTATGACATTACCAGGTGCCTGCCATGTGCAGAAGGCCACACTGACTGAGGTACTCGAAAGTCAGGGCTCTGTGGTGTTTGGCTTCCTGACAAGGCCTTTTGTGTCTCACAAAAGGCCTGAGAATTAACCACTTAGAGAAGGAAAGGGTTGTTTTGGTTCGCAGTATCAGAGGTTTCAGTCCCAGTAGCGCCATTGGCAGGGGACCAAGTGCTCCGCACAAAAATTTGCGGGTAATATTTAAGATCTAAACCATAACAGTGACTGTGTGAGCTTCCCAGGGCCATTCTAGTTTGGAATCTAGAAATCTGAAACCAGGGTGTAGCATCAGCCCTCTGTCTTCACGGGGCTTTCGGTGTCTCCCGTGGTCCTACTGGGTTAGAGTACCGGTCCTTTGGTTCAGGAGCCCATTGTCCTCCACTGTGATTCATCTTAATCAGTTTTATCTGCAGCAACCCTAGTACCAAATAAAGTCACACAGCGGTATGGTGGGGAGTAGGACTTCAACATAGATTTTTGGGGGACCCAGTTCAAACCACACCAGGCACATCGCAACCTTCCACATGCACCTTGGCCTCTAGGTCAAGATTGGCAGCTGAAGTTCAGAAAGGAGGTCTGTGCCTAAATTAAGATTGACATTGGAGGAGATTTCTAGGGATAGAATCGAGGGGCAAAGGAGAGAAGGCTCAGAAGGTAGGGCCGAGGACCTGCAAAGACCAAGGCACCTGCCCAAGTGATGCGAAGTCTGGGGAATGTCAGATGTTTCAACTCGGTTTCTTCTACAAAGTAGTTTCCTGTCTACGACTTGTCAAGTTTTAAGAATTCTGGATTTCAGAGTTTGGATATATATTAATACTGTTAGTCATAATGAATGCTTGATATAATTCAGGCTCTTACTATTTTAAAAACTTTCATTAATCTTTTTATAAGGCAAGTATTCCTTTTCTGCAGAGAAGAATCGAAGAATCAGCCTCTCAGTGTGTTTCCTGAGATCATGATTTTATCTCTCTGTGGTACCCACTGCTGTCTTTCTCACTGGGGTGGTGACCGGAGGATACTGAAGGGTACTGTCATTGTAGAGGAACTGGTGACTGAGGTGCCAAGGGAAATGAAACCAGTCATACCCAGGCCAGACTCAGTGAGTGACCTTCCATGGTGTCTGCCCTTGGAAGAACTACTTGTGCAGAAAGATGTGATTGTTCAGGATCTTGGCTGAGGCTCAGTGGGGCACCAAGGCAAAGGGTGTGGGAATAGACGTAGTTTGTGAGTTCAGTCTCTCGCCTCTGCCATTCCTGGGGCAGGTAAGAGGAAGAGCCTACTGCTATGAATGAGGATTTGGATGCAGAGATTAAGGGATTTATCCAAGTTGTACAACAGAGCTGAAATGGTTTTCTTGCCTTTAGTATGGTTTATTTAACTGCTGTAGGACACCCACCACTCACATTTATGAGGCACAGGCTGATCTGACTGTAGAACACAGCCAGAGTTCTTCCTTAGCCCAGGGCAGGAGAATGGGTTGGGTGTCTGGGTTTGTATATTATCGGGGGGACTTTGAGATCTTTATCAGAAAACACCACTAATGTGCCAGGCATACCATTAAGCTTGCTGAATGAAGGTCCCCTGGATAGGAATGTGTTGGGGAGTTACAGGTGCAGCCAAAACACTGAAGACAAATTCCAGAAATAATTTATAGACTGGAGGTGTAGCTCAGTAGTAGAATGTTGAAGTCCTGGGTTCCATCCCCAGCAATAAACAAACAAACAAGCAAACCAGCACCCCTTCCCAATTTGTATGTTTTAGATCGTTCCATGTTCTGTGATGTGTGATGAATTCTTGCATCATTCTTCTGTCATAGTTAAGAGCTGGCTATCATAGGATCACAGTGCTTGTGTTCCCTCCTCTCCCTCCGAAGTTCTGTTCCTTGGGAAATCCTTCAGTCCCAGCTGAATTGGGACCATGGGTCACTACAAGCTTTGCACCAATTGGAAGCTCACTATGGTTGTTTTCCCTCCAATCATATTGCACGGGCACCCTTGCCCAGAAGGGCAGCTTTCTCAGAACGCAGAGCGATGGTGACTTTCATCTCCTTTCTGTGGGACAATGACACTCTTGAGTCACCATTGAAACCAAGCTTGGCAAATTCCATCTCTGACCTAGCTGGGCTTTCCCTGAACACCCTGGTGAAATGTGTCCTGTATTTGCAAAATTTGTCCTTACTTGCAGGACACAAGTGGCGAGCACGGAATGCTGGCAGCCTCCTCATCGGTCGGGCCAGCCAGGGGCTTCCTCTTGGACAGAGTGAGGCTTGAACATCTAGCATCCAGATCTTCATTGCAACAGGAGCTGAGGCTGGTTAATGACGCCCCTAGTAGAGATTCCCTGCTCCATGCAAAGAAATACTGAGCTACTCATGAGCAATCTATGTACGGACTTAGGCTCCTGCAATTGTGCTAAATTATTTGATTTAAATACTGGTCTATCTAGGGATGAAGACCCAGACAATGTAGATTCCCATTAATAATGAATGATTTGCCATATTCTAATCCTGTTAAGCATACAGCTCCTCTGCAAATGTATTAGTGGGGATGTGTGTTTGTGAATTAAGCCCTTGGTGTAGCAGGTTTATGAGCCTAATTGTCTATTCAAAAGGCTATCACTTTATCACCTCATGAAAATTAACAAGGTCCCTTTTGTTGGAGTGTTTTGTTAATCCTCGAAATGATATTTTCTCTTTCCTTCCCATTTTCTTTTTATTGAGCTTTATTATGGATTAAATGCAGCTGAAGCAAATCTTGCCCTTCCATTGAAATTGATTATTAGAGTAACACTGATAATTATACATAGGTACTAGAAAGTAACACATACGGTGCACTCACATGAAGATTGAACATCCCCCTCCCATCACACTGGAAAGGTACAGGGGACTAAAAATAGGAGACCAGTAAAATATATCTCTGAAATGGGTTAAAGATTTATTGACTGCTCTACTTCAAGGAAGTTTGAGTGATTTCTACTAAAATTATTATCTGGATCCAAAAACGACATCTAATGAGAAAGTATGAACAGTTCATCTGGAGATATCTTAATATCAGGCTCTTAAATGGTTGAAGGACCTTCTTATTTAGCTCCTTTATTCATTTTCTTCCAACTATATCTTTCTGTTCTTTAAAAGAAAAAAAAATCTTTCGGATGAAAAAAATTTTGGTGCCTGCTCTCTGTGGCGAAGTAGCACTCAGGGGGAAAGTTTTAGCTAAATTCTGCTTGGCTATATTTGAACACCAAAAGAATTTCTCTCTCTCTTTTTTGGAAGTTAAAAAATAACCTTTTCTTTTTGGCATGTGTTTAGAAAACTCAAAGGTATCTTTGTTTTTAAACTTCAACTGACTAAGGACTTGCAACTTTTGTTTGAAGTAATTTGCTTTTGAAGAAGCCAAGTTTAAAGAGGTGAGAAAGTGCATGCTCAGCACTCTGCCAAGCACCCTGTGAGTCTCCCCTTTGCTTGTAGGGGTGTGCAGTCTATGTCTGAACCTTGGTGGCAGTGGGCAGAAGGTCAGGCGACCACTTAGACACTGAGCAGAGAGGTGGCATTTGAAGCACCTTAAAAAGAGACAGAGCTGGTTTTTCACCTAGGAGCATGTTTTTCCTTTAGAAATAATGCCAGAGGGCTGGAGAGATAGCTCAGAGAATTAAGTGCCTGCTTAGGCAAGCACAGGGACCAGGGTTCCATCCCTGGCACCACAGGCTATGCGGGTTCTACCCCAGGGCGTGCTGAGCTGGCCACCGAGACCAGGTGTGGTGATGCCCACCTATAATCCCTGTGCTGAGGAGGCTGAAAACAGGAGGATCACCATGAGTCTGAGATGCATAGTGAGACCCTGTACCACATACACTGAAAAAGAAAGAAAGAACTAATGGAGTGATGATTGTGTTGGGAGACTAAACCTGTCTCCTGGTTAGTCTCCAATGAGAATTAGAATCAAAGATACTGCAGATGGAGGAGACCTCCTTCAGGCATAATCTGTGCACATCTTTTGGTATAATAATAGTTTTTTTTCCCTTGGAAAAGTGATTAGGCATATAAGAATGGTCCAACACCAGTCGGAGTCAATGCTGGTCAATAAAGTGACTCATAGATGAGAACTGTTGGGGTCACCACTTAATATCTGTTCCCCTTCTTCTGGTGTGGCGCCCTGACTTTTCTCTGGGAAAGCACCCTCCTGAGAACCTCAGCCTTCAGGGAGCAGTCAGGACACTCCTCCTTCGTGCCCTGGGTGTGTGCCCCCAGCCTGGCCCAGCAGCAAAGTCTGTTGGTATCTCCATACTGCTTGCTCAGAAGGAGTGAATGTGACCCAAATGGACCAGTGAGATTTGGGCTGGAGTTGTCACTTCGGGGGTGAAAAGAAAACCAGAACCTGGGCTGCTGCTGTCATTCTGCCACATGAGGGGAGGGGCGATTGGAGAGTAGACCAAGCACAGAGGAGAGCAAAGGTACGTGCCCTGCCTATGCTTCACTGGTCTATCTTTTAATATCTTTGCATTTGTTTGTTTTTGCTCAAGCCCCTCTTAGTGGGGGTTTCTGCCATTTATACATGAAAGGATTCTAATACTGTCTTCAAAGTGGAATAAAAAAAAACATTTGAAGTGAAATAATAGAATGATGTTCCTGCTTAATGTATGCAGCCTCTTATGGCCATTACCATAAAAGGAGGTCACTATCACCTGGCATGTCCATCTTGCTACTGGAAGAACAATGTAGTTATGTAGAGGAAAGCAGAGTGCGGGTTCTAGACTTACAGAGACATTATTTTATGGTGTGGTAGAAAAAAGGGACTCTAAATGTATAGAATAGGTGCTAAATCATATTAAGTGTTTATCTAAAGCTCTTATGTGCTACACAGAAGTTTCTAGATTCCCAGTCGTGAATTATTGCTTGGGTATTGAGATGATATGCTCAGGAACCACAGTCTTGCAGGGCATGTGTTTGTTGCAGATTTCTGTGGTACAAGTAATTACAACCTCAGTGGCATCAAACAACCTATGTTTAGTGTATCACAATTTCCACAGATCAGTATGGGATTACCAGGCTACAGCTGAGGTATGGATGGGACACTCTGAATTCCTCCCTGAGGTTGAGATCCTCTTCGCAGCTCATGTGGTAGAACTGAGTTCCTTGTGCTTGTGGGACTAAGGTTTCATTTGCTGGGTAGCTATCTGTGGGGCAGTTTTCAGCACCTCACCGAATGGCCCTTCTACAATGTGATGGTTTATTTCTTAAAGGCCAATATGTTAGTCTTATTGCTGCTGTGACAAATTATCAGAGATGCAGTGGCTTAACACACCACCAGTGTGTTATTTCATACCACGGTATGGCAGGGCTGGGTTATTTTCTGAAAGTACTGGGAAGAAGCTGTTTCCAACTCACTGTAGGATTCAGGTCCTTGCAGTTGTTAGCCTGGAGTCCACACACCCTTCTTGGCTGCCTTCTAGGAGCTTCTTTTGGCTCATGGAGACCTTATGCTGTTCCTGCATATGGACCGCTTGCCTCAAAACCAGAATTCTAAGTCCTTCTCGCCTTGAAATCACTCTGACTTTTTGTGTCTCACCTGCCTTTCTTCCAGAGGCTATATCCAGAGACTCCAGCCAGAGAATGTGCACCGTTGTAAGGCTTTATGAAACTAGGTTGGGTCCTCCTGGATAATTTAAAATAATCCTTCTATTGGAGGGGGTGTGTAACCTCAGTGACATCCATAGAATTTTTTTTTTTTTTTTTTTTTTTGCCATGTAGTGTAACAACACAAGTTTCTGGAATTAGGCTGCAGACATTTTTCTGGACTGGGGAGTGTTACTGTGTCACCCACAGTCCACAAGGGACTCTTGTTCCAGTCTGCTAGAATGGGATCCTATTTAGTGACACAGTCACAAGAAGGAGTATCCAGAGAGAGAGAGAGAGAGAGAGAGAGAGAGAGAGAGAGAGAGAGAGAGAAAGAGAGAGAAGAAAATAATCCTCTGCTATAATGTTAAAAAAAAAATAGAAGGACTATCCAGTCACTTCTACCATTTTCTATGACCTAGACTCAAGTTATGGTTTCTGTCTGCATTAAGGGAGGCAGTTCCAGAAGGGGGTCACTCACAGGGTGTTAGCCAGTAGCTGCTCAGTACTGGTTTATTGATTGTCTGACAGTTTTCAGGCCAGGTGACCATTAAGACTTGCATTACAGTGAGAAATGAAGGAAGTGAAGGGAGGAAGGATTTCATCCAGTCTTTCCAGAGTATTCTTTCCCTGATGCAGGTTGATCCCAGGCAGCTTTCTTTTGCCTGACTCTCCTACCTCTCCTTACTGTCCTCCTCCTACCTAGCCTGTGTATGGGATCTGCTGGAAATATTGAGATTTTTCCTGGGAGTTGTCTGGTCAGGCCTTCCTTTTACAATGTAGACCTGCAAAGTCTGTTATTTCAGGCTGAGAAAACTGACCTGAGGCTTGTGTGTGGGGCAGGTTGATGCCTGAGGTTGTAATGGAGGACTTACAGGGTCTGAGCACAGGATGAACTCTTGGCCCCCTGTCTAGGACAGGCAAGGAGGTGACAGGTGCTGAGAGCATGTGGAGAAGCCACATGGTGCTTCCTAGAGGGGAACGCCATAGTGGGACAATATTCTGATTGTCCTGGCCTCATTCTTCCTGGCTGTCCTTTTCAGCTCTCTTCTTGCCATTTCTTCAAGAACTATTGGCAAATTGAGACATTTCTTGTGGACATCCCAAACAGTCACCAGGCCCAGACGCAGATCTCTTCTCTGCATGCGGAATGAGCCTGGCTTCGTTACTGGAAGCTATGCCTCTACGTTAGGTGTAGGTTTATCATCACTACAGCAAGAGGGAACACAAAATGCCATTAACACAAGAGCACAAATGTGTTTCCTGGATTTATATTCACCAACCAAACATAATTATGTTTCTCCCCAAAATAGTGATACTTATTTTGTATCTTTTCTGAAATAGACTACTTTGCATTTTGTCTTATCTAGAAAACAACCAGTTTTGTGCAGTAGTTCTCAGCAAAAAGTATTCCATCTCCCTTGCCATTTTCTTAGTCTAAATAGTCTACTCTATTTCAGCTTGCTGGGAGTTTTGAATTGTGCTTGTGCTGTATATGTGTGTATGTTTATAGGTGGCAATCTCTGTGATAGGTAGGAGTCCAGAAATTGACCCTAAATGAATTTTATAACATATTAAAATGTTGCCCCATCCATTGTCACTTTTGTATAGAAAAGAGATATTCCACAGTAGTAGCTCTCATTTTGTGTTTCAATTTAAAATTCAATTCAGTTCACATAGTTGCAATTTAATAGTTCTGGAAACATTTTCCCATCTCAAATAAGACAGAAATCCACACTTTTCCCATATGTGGAAAGAGAACACACACACACACACACACACACACACACACACACACACGCACACACAAATGCTGTCAGTTCTGGGTGTAAGTTCTGCTAGCACCATGAACTTGCTGGAGATCAATCTCACAGGTCTAATTTAAGCTGCAGTGTGAAGACAGAAACTGCAAAATGTAATGTGACTTTCCTGGTTTAATAGTTTTTTGGGGGGCAGATTAATTCTAAGATTTTTTTTTGAACAAGATTGAAGCATCAGAGATTTTGATAGGTAAGAATAAGAACAGTAAAAGGGCTCTTTAATAAATGAAGACTTATTTTGGTGTTTTATTTTGGATTTCTGACAAAGTCTTTTCATCAAAATGTCTAATATTTTACCCTCATTACTGTATGGCTCTTTAGGAAGACTGTCTTGTGTCATTTTAGAAGTCCTGAGCATTAAGATTCTACATGGTTCCTGTAGCTGCTCTTTTGTGCGTCTGTCTCTGTAAAGATTGAGATGTGGAAGAGAAGCTCACCTGGGCTCATGGTGACGTCTGCCCAAGATCCTAAGGTTCCTGCACACATACAATACAGAGAGGTATTTGCTGTTCATTGTTTACTGAGATACTTTTGCTGATTTGTCAGTAAATATCCAGTTACCCTCATAGCAGGGTGTCACAAATCTGGGGGAGGAGGCTCCCCAGGGCCCCAGCTGCCCCACTTGTGGTGCCTAATGTCCTAGGCTCTGCAGAACTTTCAAAAATTAACTTGCTCACCAAATATGTTTTTCTTGCTCATTAACTTGGTAAAGCTCACTGGTTTTTTAGAATCACAGTAGCAATTTGTAAATGATGTATGAAATGAAAAATCTTTTCGCACCCAGTGAGCAGGAAGAGAGCGCTGACGGTGCGTCGTCACTGCTGATGCTGCTGTTTGGAGTGACATCTAGCCACGGCGTGGGCCCAGGATCAGTGACAACCTAAGGTGGGGTCAGGGATGAGCAGGCAGCAGGTTCACAGGCAGACCCTGGAAGGCTCAGGATATCCTCTCCTTGCATCCATGGCTCAGGGGAGCAGTGACTGAAAGAATGTGCAGGGAGCTGGTGGCCTGCTCTCCAGCGACAGTGTGGCCTGCTTGCTGTTTGGAAGGCAGAATTTTCCTCTTTGGTCTACTGATGTTTGAAGCTTTACCTACACATTTGGCTTTGTTTGTGTCACAAGCTTCATAAACTAGCAAATATTTGCATGCTCATGTGCCTAAAACCAGGCCAACAATGTCAGGTGAAAATAAACACAGGCATAGATATGTAAAATATAGAATATCAGTAAGCGATATTATAATTGGAAGATTGTGGGTGAGTATGAACTTTATTTTTATTTTATATTTTTTATTGATACAGGGTCTCACTACACAGCTTGGACTCAAAGTGATCCTCCTGTGTCAGCCTCCCCAGCACTGGGATTATAGGCATGTACCACCACACCCAGTTTTGGGGCCTGCATGATGTGCCTGGGTTCTGGGGCCAGCATAGTATGCAGTATCAGGGATTGAACTTGGATCCTAGCGCTTGTCAGGATGGCGCTTAGACCACCAAGCTATCTCCCCAGCCTGAACATGAGCTTTTAACAGGGAGTCTGGTGAAAGAATTAAATTTCTGCTGGGTTCAGGCTCGGGAACTGACCTGAGGGGTCTTTTCACAAAGATGAGATGCTCCTGGGACTGAGTGCTGCGTCCTGTGTTGGGGCACAAGCTGAACTGATCTCAGTCAGGATGACACTCTCTTCACTCCATATCTCCATGATTACTAGAGTCTTTCAGAGTGACATAGGTTTTTTTTTTTTTTTTTAATTATTTAATGTAATCAGATGACAGTCATGTCGTTCAGGTCTTTGGGTCTTTCTCCAGATTTGAATGGCTTAGCATGTCTTTGATCTGCAATTGTCAATTTTATAACAACTGCAGGAGGCCATGTTGTCTCCAAGCTTGTGTTTCGGTTTTGTCCCTGGTACCCCTTGCTGCCTAGTAGTGGTTCCTGGCTACCCATGTGCTGTGCTAGAGCAGACAAGTTGACAGCATCACTTTGGAAATCTCAGCAGTCACCAGCAGCAGGGTACTCATGACTTAATGAACAGTAACCAAGGATTTTTTGGCTTTGGTATGGGTTAGGGTGAATTTCTAGGATACTATCTCTATCATTTATTTCAGCCATCTTAACAACAGCCGTCTAATGGCTTGGTGCTGTTTGATTAAAAATAAGTTGTAGTTTTGTGGCAGGAGTCGCTGCACCTGTCTCTAGGGCAGAAGTGACTGGAGTTGTGACTTGGCTAATCCAAGCCTTCATCTGGTTTCACAGTCAGTGTGTATTGCTGTGTTATTAGGCATTCCTCGTGGTTCTTTCTTATGTCGCGTGGAATGGAAAGGAAGCTAAAACAAAATTCCAACTGACTTCCAAGGTTGATTTTGGTGGATCTATCTATCTATCTATCTATCTATCTATCTATCTATCTATCTATTATCTGTCTGTTTATCTATCTTTTTCTCTCATTTATGTATCTCTATCTATCTATCTATCTATCTATCTATCTATCTATCTATCTATCATCTATCATCTGTCTGTCATCTATCTTCTATCTTTTGTCTTCTGTACTCTATTGTCTGTCTTCTGAGTCCACTTAATATAACTGTCAATAAATAAAAAGTCTCCTTTAGCTTTCATCAATATAATCAATGCAAACTAAAAAGATGTTATAATCTCTGCTAAACTTCCTACAGAAGATCCTGGCTACTCTTTAAATACTTGGAAAGTATTAATCTTGGAAATTGGTATGGCTGTATTTCTAGAAGATGGAACTAACACATTTTGATAGTACAGAAATAACTCTATCATTCAAATTTTCCTCATAGATACCGATGCTTTGGAGCCAGTTCCAGTATTAACAAATGGTAGTCTCTAATCATCCAGCTGTTTGTATAATTACTACCTATGAAACAAGAGTTTTTAATTAGTTTTAATGAGAAAGAAATAGCTATGAGAGAGTTTCAAAACATGTTAGTAGGACAGTTACAATAATTAATACATTGCATACTGTTATCTTCATAGTAGTTATTCAGAGTATAAGATGCAGACATGATATATTTAAAAATTTTTTTTTTTGGTGGAACAGGTGATTGAACTCAGGCCCTTGTGCTTGCCAGGCAAGTGCTTAATTCTACTGAGCTATCTCCCTGGCCCCCAAATGGAATCATTACTT
>NW_004524600.1:3832004-3851333 GCF_000260255.1 Octodon degus | reverse complement strand
ATATATATATATTCACTATAAAATGGTCCTTCATTTATATCCACTGTTTTTGTTTTGTTTTGTCAGAGATGGGTATTCCATTGCCATTTAAAGATTGTAGGTGTGTGAATTCAGCAAAATATTTCAATGTAGTCCAGTAGTCTATAATAGTAGTGGTTTATCCATAGGACTGGCAATGTCAGAAGTTGTTGACTTGAGCCTTTTACAACTCAGCATATAAATATGGCTTTACTTTTTATACTTCGTGGTTATACTTTTCTGCTGGATGGTTAAGACGGAAATAAGATCTTTTAGATAGTAAAAATCTGGACAATCCATAAGACAAGGTCACCCTAGACACTGGAGAAGACACTAGAGCTTTGAAATACTGTTTGTATTATGCTGGAGATTACAGGATGCTGAACCCGCAGTAGGAGCTCTGAAGGTAGATGGATACAACTGTCCTGGTGACAAGCCCTTCGGAGGTTAAACACGTGTTAGGAAGGTATGGACCTTGCCTTAGAACACAAGAACAGTGGGAGCTGAACATTACTGTAAAGGTGCAGAGCTTTGACAGGGAATACTCAAGACAAAGGTGACACACTGGCTATAGAAACACCTCAGCTCTAGGCATACGTGTATGACTAAGAATGTGTGTGATGTTTGGATGCCTCTTGCCACCTGTATTGGGCCAGTTTTTGGTTTTATTTTCCTTTAGGAGAAGTCATGAAAGAAGATGGCTTTGTGTTTGACTTATCATTATACTGAATCTGCTCCAGAAAGTGCATTGGGTTCTTCTATTTACGTATTTGCACACACTCAGCCTAGGGGAAGAACACAGAGAACTGGCTGGAAAGGTGTGGAAACAAGGAGGTGAGTTATTCACTTCAGGGTGGCCTTCCTCTTGGCCCAAAGTGACGACAAGATGCTGCCTGTGTGCCTGTTGAAGTTAACTGGAAATTGAGCTCACTGCAGAATAGCTTGTTATCAAAGGGGATGTTGCCTCTTAAATTTTGAAAGTATCAGACAGGCAGCCCACCCAGTAGTCATGCTAACAGGGGCTCAGATGCGCATGCATATTTATAACACTCACCTTTTGTTTCTACAGCCTTTCTTCTAGGAACTCAAAAGCTTTGTAAATGGTACCTCAGGGACTCTGTGTGAGGGAGTCGCAAGAGATCACCTGTTTGCGCTTTGCCTCAGGGCAGGTTGCTTGGCTTTTCAGAGCCTCCCAGCCCCTTCTATTCTGCAGTTTCCCAGGAGGGGAGACTCACAATCCTGGTGGTAATCCATCTAACCATGAAATTCCTCCTTTCCCTTCCGAAGCCTATTTGTTTTTCTGTCCCTGAAGAGGCTTTAATAGCCTGATTACAACTTATACCAGTGGGACGGTTCTACATTCACTCCCGCATCCTTCCCTAATGTCTGCAAAGTATCTTACTCAGCTCCTACTCTTGGAACCATCTGCTTGATCTCTTTCCTTTCCTCTTCTATGTGTGGATGTTTGAGAATGTGGTATTTGGGATCAAATAGACATCAGTCTGAGTGAGTTTCACCTGCCATATATCCTGGATGTAATTTGGAGCAAATAACTTGGTCTTGTTATGCTTTGGTTTCCTAGCTCTGAAGTGGGATAATACTGCAGATATCTTAATCATTGAGTCATTAGGAAGATTCAATGAGATGAGAAGGACTTTTATCAGGTACGGTGTCTGACATATAGAGCTGTTTCCTTGTTAAGATAGTGTTCCCTGTATCCTAAAACAGACATGTTTTTGAGAAGCTGTGTAAGAGTGCCAGTGTGGTGAAGGCAGGGCTGGGGATGGCTCATTTGTGGTGGGCAGCTGTTCTGATAGATCTTCATTTCTTGTGATCAATGCTCATGCCGTACCTACTGTCAGATATTCACAAATGAATGAACTGTAAGTTTGGCTGGGAGCCAGTTAAGAGAATATGGGGTCATCGTGAGCACATCATGCTACATGTGCAAGAAACTCATCTTAGAAGGACAAACACTGTGATTTCACTCATGTGAGCTATGCAGAGTAGTCAGAGTTATAGGGACAGAAAGTAGAACAGTTTCCAAGGGGCTAGGGCAGGGGAAGGGAGAAGTTTTATCTAATGGGGCTGAGTTCCCGTTTGGGAAGATGAAAAGTTCTGGAGACAGATGGTGTGATGGCTGTACTTCATGACCACAGAAGTGTGCATGCTTAAAATATTTAGGTCTATGTTACATATATTTTACAATAGTAAGAAAAGAATACATGATGAATAATTTTATAAAGAGAAACTCCTTTAGCTATCACAAACTAGAAGCTTTGTAGCTTTACTGCAGTGTATTTCCTGTATGTCAGGGAATCCACTCATTGATCACAAATGTGTTCTGTGCTTGCTGTAGACTGGGTATTTCTGGGGACTTTAAATGTACTTTAAGTCACAGCCCTCTCACCAGAGAAAAGGGGAGGGAATAGAAGATGGTGCTTAAGCACACACTATGTGCTCCTCAGGATCCCTCACAGGTGCAGAGGAGTGACTGAGGTTGGAGATGAGGGAGAATTCTGTGAACAGAGGCTGGAGAGAAGAGGGAGCTGGTCAAGACGAGAAAGGGCTGGTTCTGGGGTAGCTTGATCAGCCTCAGGAAAGGCAAGTGGATTGAGTAATCAAATGGGAAAATTAGAGACTTATATGGGGGCTTGAACACAAGGCGAAAAGCCTTTAGAATTGAATCAGTAAGAAGCCAGTTTTGAAAAGGAGAAAATAAACAGTCCTCAGAGGCAGGACCTGGTTTTCAGGGAATGAAGCTCACCTGAAGGTGGCTTATGCTTTTCCTCTGTGTGGCTGCTGCACCCTCAGGGGTGTGTGACTCTTTCTCCATCGATGGCCCTGCCCTGATGTGAGTTTCCAGCTCCCCAAGCTCCTGCTGACTGTGTCTAGTACTCTCCCCAAACCATGCTTCCTCCTGGCTTCCGAGTTTGTTTCGGCAGCACACTCTAGACACACCAAAATACTAACAGTTCTTCACCCTGTGCCTTTACCTCAGTCTCTATACAGTAGATATTAAATGATTTTTTTTGAATTAAATATTTTCTTTTTTCTGTTGACAAAGGCCCAGAGGGGAGCGCTGGTGTTAGGGAAACTAGGAGAATAAGAACTTAAAAGAGGCCAGTGGATTTGGCAATGAGATGGTCACTGGCAACTCTTTTGAAAGTGTTTTCAGTACAGTGATAGCAGTGTCTTCTGTGAGACCATAAATGGCTGCCTAGGGACTGTCTCAGTGGCCTGCGGCTGGGAGGGGTACGGCACCTCCCATGAGTCATTTCTGATAGGATGTTTGTTCTTTGCTAGGGCAACAACCTGAAAAGAATCTTTTCATCAAAGGTCACCCAGCTCCTCTACAGCCTTGCTTCTCTTATTCTTCTCTGCTCCCTGGATGGGGATGATGGCCGCTAGCCAGGAGTACCCTGTCCTCCCACCCTGTCCCCAGTAGAGTAACACATAGCTGAACTTCACTGCCTCCTGGAGAAGTCTGAGCCACCTGTTGGGTGGTGTGCCCTTAAAGGCAGGCGTGAGGTAGGGGATGGATGTGAGGAGCCCTGCAATTTCCCTTTTCCCTGGTACATTTATCCAGATTATTTGCCTTCTTGAGTTAATTGATCAACTTTGAAGCATTGTATGGAACTCCTTGTGTTTTCTTCAGTCCATTATTAATCAAAAGCATACCTATCAATGACCCAAGAAATAAAAGAAAAAAGCTAAAGGTTTCATTTTATGTACGCTGTGGTTCTCACTGAGTGTGGCTTTCCACTCAGCCTCACACCCGGGGGCTGATGATGGCATGGACCACTGGCCGCAGCCCTCCTCTAGCCACAGCCAGCCCTCCAGGTTAGCTATCTCTGTCACCTACTTTACTCTGAGGCTCTGGCTCATGGTTTCGGGGCTACATGTCTGCCCAGCCTTGCCTGGGCTGTGCCCACTCGGCCCCATTGGCTTCTTGGAAGAAGCTTCTAGTCATTCTGTTCTCCTGACATCTAGTATTATACCTCTTTAGAGGTCTCCAGATGTGGTTTTGACCTTTGGGAAAATTGTTCTGTGGGCTGCTGGGTTCTGCATCCTTTTCTCTTGGTGAGGGTAAAGTTTAGGATTGGGTGGGATTCAATTTGTTCAGTATCTTAAAGAAAAAAGTGTGATGCAGGCCACGCAGTTTTCCTGGGATCTGTTTTTCCTTTGAAGTCCTTTGCTCTGGCCATGAGCCACTTTAACCTGCTTTAACACCCCAGGCAAGTTTATATGCCTCCTCAAACCACACAGCCTTTACAAGAGACCTGTCCCTGCCTCCCCCAACTGCCCCTGGGAGGTCCCTAAGGCATGGAAGGACATCACATGAAGTCAGGTCACTCAATCAAGCTGGGCCAACCAACTTGTGTTCCAAATACAGTATGAACATGTGTTTATCGGGGAAAAGAGTGATGTTTGGTATCAGGTGTATGGTGGGGAATCTCATCTCTCAGCGAGAGGGATCTTAAAAGTGAGCCATGCCAATTGGTTCCAGAGTCTCCAGCTTTTAGCTTTAGAGCTGGGAAGTTGCTGCCGAGTTATTAAAAGAGGTGTGTGAACCCATGCCAAGCCCTTCCTGTAGAGGGAATAAATGTTTCCTTCACATATAGCTTTCTCAGATGTATATTAGTATGCCAATTAATATAATATAAATTTATTTTAAAGTATAACAGTTCATAAGTTGTTTCTTTAAAAATTATAGTATATTTTCTCAAATCATGGTTATTACTATTGTCAAGCAAATGTACTCAGGTTTCAATAAATCTAGCTTTTAATTCTATTGTCAGCATTGCATGATGTTTTTTAGCCACTCAATTCTTTTACCTGGAGAGTGAGATTTATAATACTAGAATCATCCCACTACTGTGAAGTTTCATGACAATACCAATGACATTGAATATGTTCCACAGCACTTGCAAGAAAACTGTGAGTTTCCTCTTTTTTGAAAACCAAACAGATTTAGCCCAAAAGGCTAAATCACCTTTACCATTCACCAAAATTGTATGCAAGTCCATGGCATGGTCAGCTGAATTCTGTGATAAGCTTATTGTGAAATGTTTACAGCTGGCACTCTGACTTTAGTTTTGATACAGGTGTTGGTTGATATTTTCATTTATGTTAATGAGTTATTTGACAATAAAATAATAAAGATATGTTTCAGAAATCACATTAGTCTGTAACATCATGAGATATGAATATCTTTTTTATGCATTTGAGTAATTTATTTTATTACAAGATATGAATACCTTTACTGAAGTTTTGGTCAATGTTTTTGATACAAGGTCTCACTACGCAGCTCGAACTCACAGTGATGCTCCTGTTTTCAGCCTCCCCAGCTCTGGGATTATAGGCCTGTGCCAGCATGCCCAGACTCGGTGGCAGGCTCAGCATACCCAGGGGGAGGGGCTGGCTCAGTCTGTGATGCTGGGGATTGAATCCTGGTCCCTGTGCTTGCCTCAGCAGGTGCTTAGTACACTGAACTGTCTCACCAGCCTGATAATAATCTTAATTATTGGAAGACTATTTGTTTCATTTTCTTCTATTCAAAAACAAGTACAGGCCACAGGTATAACATACTTGATAGTTTAATTTACATGATGAACATTTGCCCCATCACTTTCTTTTTCTTAAACTCCTTTTCTTTTTTTCTTTTTTTGTATTTTTAGGGAAGGGTTTACAGGGTGTTCAGGGTCTCACTACCAGGTCAGACTTGTAGTGATCCCCCTATCTAAAGCCTCCCAAGAGCTGGGATTACAGGTGCGCGCCACCACGCCCAGTCTCAATGGCCATCTCAGTGCATCCTGGGGGAGGGCTGGCATGGCAGGCCCCAGGGGTTGAACTCCCAGCCCCTGCACCTGCCTGCAGGTGCTTTAAGCTGCTGAGCTATTTGGCTGGCCTGTTTTCTATTTTGATGTGCACATTTCTGAGGTAGAGGATCATAATTTAATGGCTGTATGCAAAGTGTAATGTTTAAATGGAAAATAGTTAATATTTCCCTTTCAACATTTAAAAATTTATACATTTAAATATAAAACCTGCAAAAAAGAGTATATATTCATGCCATGTGTCTGTCACTGTGTTAAGTCTAGATCAAAAGTCAGCAGAAGTTTTCTGTAGGGAGCCCACATTTCAGGATTTACAGGCCATACACTCTCTTTCACCTACTCAGCAATTGTAAAGGAAACAGCGAAAAGCAGCCGGTGACAATGTATAAGTGAGTGGATTTTGTTGTGTTCAAATAAAGCATTATTTACAAAAATGAGGCAATGACTAGATTTAGACCATGGGACATAACTTGCTGACTCTTGATCCAGAAGCTTAAATCACTGTCTGAGCTGAGACAGTGATCACTTTGTAGATTTCTGTGGTACAAGCATTCTATTCAGGGCTGATGGCCGGCTATCAGTGTGATGCCTACACACATGGGTGGCAAAATATCGCTTCTCGGCCTTTTGGCTAAGATCAAGTGTAGTATCTGTTCTTATCAGTTTAACATGGGTGGCAAAGACGTGTAGCCGCACCCTGAGTAGGGAAAGTCCTCGCACTTTCTCCACGTCCTTACTTCTGACTCCAGTGTATGAGGTCCCCCCACCTGAGCAATCCTCCACTGCTTGGTGGACCCCTACTGAGTGTCTTACAGTCTTCCTCTCTACTTGGGGACATCTGCAAGTCCAGGGTGTTCCCTGCACTTTTGATCCACTAACTCTATATTTTTCCACAAGCCCCTTCTCAGGTCTGATCAATCAGTAGGATGAGTCACAGAACTCAGAAAAGCATTTTGTGTGCTAGATTACTGACTCATTATCAAAGGATATAATTCAGCAATAGCCAGATGGAGAGATGCTTAGGGAAAGGTACGGGGTATAGACGGAGAGTCCATGTCCTCTCCAGGTACACCTCTCTCAGCATGTGGAGGTGCTCAGAGGCTCTAAATCTTGTCCTTTGGCTTTCTCTGGAGGCTTCCCAATGTTAGGCACAGTTGATAACATCACTGGCCACTGGTGACTAAGTCTTTCTAATTCTTCCCCATCCCTGGAGGTCTGGGGTGGGGCTGGAAGTTCCAACCTCTAATCACAAGAATGGCTCCCTTGGCACCCAGCCCCCAGTCTGTGGTTATCTAAGGGCTGGCTTTTTAGAAGCCACCTCATTAACATAAACCCTTGTGTAGTTATAAGAAACCTGCTCTGAATAATAAAGGATTCTCTCACCACATAGAAAATTCCAAAGCTTTTCTCTGTGTCAGGAATGGATGGAAGACCAGAAATGTATTCTTATAAATCACAATATCACATACTTCATCATAGTACTCCTACGATGCAGATAAAGTAGAGATGACCAACACCAACAGTACAGATTATAGGGAAATGTAGCTACTTAGGAAGTGGTGGCTTTTGAGTATTCACTGCTTCTGTATTTGACACAAGTTATTTAACTTTAGATTTATATGGCTTATGTTTTAGCAATGACTGCATTTAACAACTTCACGAAATTCTTAGGAGTTTAATCATTGGCTCTCATGGGGCCAAGTGATTCAGGATGGCTGGCTTCATTGCAACACTGGTTGCCTTCCTATAGTAAAAGGTCACCTGAAAGTCTGAGGCATCTAAAAGTGTCAAGAAATGGGAGGCAGCACCCTAACAGCTTTCCACACAACAGTGGCTGTGAGATGGCCTAGTCCAGGTTCTGTTCTCCTTTTATCTTTCAATTTTATTTTATGTATTTCAGGTGTACCAAATGATATTTGTATATACCTATAGAGGCTACAGTGGTTGCTACTATGTTTTGGGGATGATCTGAGAGTCCCAAGGGTCCCTTGTAATCGGAGACTTGGCACCTCATGTTGCACTATTGGGACATGGTGGAGCCTTTGGGGAATGGACCTAGCGTGAAGTCATTGGGCCACTGAGTTCTGTTCTTAGAAAGTAGTTCTCATAGGATCTTTTGAGTTTCACAATATATTGTTACAGTAGGACTGGACTTGGCCCCTCCTGACTACTGGTTGTGGTTTGAGATATAATCACTTGCTTGCCCTGACATGTGTTCTTGACCTTGTCATCTACCATCTGTTATGAGGCTTTCACCAGAACTGAACTGATATAGGTGCCTGCCCTTGAACTGCCAAAACTGTGAGCTAAATAAACCTCTTTTTCTTCCTAAGTAGGCTGTGTCAAGTATTTCATTAGAGTGGCAAAAACTAAGCAAGGTAACATGTGCATCCCCTTTCATGGCTATCTTTTTTTCCTGTTTTTCATCCACTTGAGGAAGAGAGATCTTATCCATCTCCTCAGGTATCTCTTCCTCCTCCTTTTCCTTTTTTCCTCCCACCTCTACTTTCCACTTCCTCTTCCTCTTTGTGGTACTGGGGATTGAACTAAAGGACTCTGCACTAAGCTACATCCCCAGACCTTTGTAAATTGTTTTAAAAATTTGAGACCGGGTTCACTAAGTTACTAAATTGCCCAGGATCTTGCAATCCTCCTGCCTCAGCTTTCCAAAATGCTGGGATTACAGGTGTGTGTTACCATATTGGCTGGCATTAGTTCTTAATATACAGTCTACACAGGACTCTGTGTAGGACGCACCAGAGCTTTGTGTGGGTGTGGATTCTTAGGAAACTCTCCTTCCTCAACCATCTCCATTTCCCCTTCTCTGGATGTCTCTCCCACTTCCTGGTGGGAAGCCACCTGTGGGAAGCCATCAAGACCACTCCTACTTCAGCTGCACTTGCAACCAAAACCAGGGAGACTCATCACCCAGGTGCTTAGACAATTTCTGTTTCTTGGGTTGCAGAAATGTTAGAGCCCTCCCTCCCCTAGGCAGAGAAGAAAGAGGAAGAGAAAGATATGCTTCCCATCCTTTTGTGACCCCTCCATCCTGAGTATAAAGTCAGTATTTTACATCCCAAGAGTTACTTGGCTAAGAGTTTCTCTCATTTCGCATAGTGCTATGTTTTTGAACTAAGCTCTGGATAAACATCAGTTCTCACTAGTTACAAATAGAAAAAATTGTCAGTCTAGGTTTTATACATTTTGTAGTGGCCTTTAGTGAAGAATTAGGTCAACATAAAGAGATCATTGACCCATGCTACATATTTAACTTAGATTTCTAAAAATGTTTAACAAATTCATAAATTTTTATCTAGTTATGTGTTATTGATGGTGGTGACCCCAGCCCATTTGGAGTGTCAGAAATCCATACAACCAGTAAAGGAAGTGCTTGTTACCTAAATTGCTGGTCTTTAAATTTCCTTATTATTTTAAATGTAGATAGCAATATTCAGATGAAAGAAGGATAGTTTTCATCACTCCCAATATCTTTGAGGAGTATATTTGTCCTTCTGTTTTACCTGTACTAAGAAAGTTATTGTTCCACAAAAGGTACGCAGACGAAGAAACTGTGCTCTTTAATGCTAAGGATACATGTCTGAGGCAATGCGTGAGCCTAGAGAAAATTAAATGTATGGCATAGAGTGCCTGACCACTAGTCCATACACCTTGCCTCACACGTTATAAAAGGTGTCAAAATGAACAGTGAGTATATAATTTAAAAAAAATTATTACAGAGAAAGACACACTACCAATGACCTCCCCACCCTGCCAGGGGCTTTGAGCACATTTATCTCATCCTTTTTGCCACTTTCTGAAGCAGTTCTGGAAGTCCTCTTTCCTGAGTGTCTTTATGAGGCATGATCAAAAATATGGTGGATGCTGTTGATGCAAGCCATCCAACACAAAGGCAGGCTTGTGAAAACGTTGTGGTGCATCAGCATCCACCTATTCAATGAGTCTGACAGACACCCTGTGACTTCTTGCTCTTCCCCAGCATCAAAATGACCACAAAAGGCAAACAGTTCATTGTCAGTTCGGGACATTGAGGCTGCCCTGACAGCACAGCTAAGGACACAATAGGGGACTTCCAGAACCACTTCAGAAAGGGGCAAGGACAATAGGATAAGTATGCCTGGGGGAGACAAACAGCACTGTATCTTTTACTGTACATTTTTTTTCTTTCAAGAATGTAAACATTCACCCTACCTTTTGCATGTACCTTGTATGCTCCTACAGTGATTTACAACATGTTTTCTTCCCTCTCTGGAGTCTCTGCTCCTCTCCTAAATTAAAGGGACTCCTGTATTTCCTTTTATCTTTAACCCTAATAAGAATTAAGAGACTTAAAGTTTTTGCAGCAGGTTTCATTTTACAGCAAAACAAAACAAAACTGAGCAACAAGTTGAATTCCTATATCCCCTACTTCCTAATTTTCTTGCTATTAACCTCTTGCATTGATGTGCTGTGTTTGTCACAAATGATGAACCAATCTTGATGTATTTTTGCTAACTAAAGACCATGATTTAATTGGAGTAAATATACAGTCTGCTTTTTTTTTTTTTTTTTTTTTTTTTTTTTTTTTTTTTTTCAAGGTCACATGACTTTAATGGAACACATTCTTACAAAAGGCCAGATTTCACTCCCAGGCGTGCTCTTGTCCTCTGTCTTTTATGTCATGATTTAGAAGATGCAGATGTTATTGCCTAAATATTATTCTATATATTTCCATCAGTGTCAGGCAAACATTTTAAATTGCTACTTAGTTTATTCCATAATTACTGGGTTACAGCTTTAGCTCATTGGCAATTTTGGAAGTGATTTTTTTTTTTTTTTTACTATTCTATGGGGTTTTGAAAAATGTATGTATCATGTATACACCATCCAACATTATACAAAATCATTTTACCTGTACTCTACCTACTCCTCCCCTCTTTCCTCTTTGCAAATTCTTCACAAGGAGTGAAATTCCCACTGTCTCTACAGATTTGTCTCCATCTCCTTTTTCTGATTTCTAGATTATCCTTGCTCATTTGATAGGCCAACTTAACTTGCTTCTTATGATGGTTGAACTTAATTTTCAACTGGATTGGCTGAAGAGACTCCTGGAGAGGTGAATGGCTCATGGGGATCCTGTCCTCAGCAGGGAGTGGTTCCACTGGTGTTCACAGCTGCATGTGCTATTGGAGGGGGCCAGGTTGGAAGTGGGTCACTAGGAGTGTGCCTTGTCTCCCCAGTGTGCTCCCCCTGTGTTCTGCTTCCCAGCTGCTGTGAGGGGAGCAGCTTCGTTCCACTCTGCTCTTTTGCTACCATGATCCTTCCTCGGAGCTGGAGGACCAAGGACTGAAATCTCTGATATCATGAGCGAAAACAAGCCCTTCTTCCTTTGGGTTACATATGTTGGGTATTTGGCCTATGGGACAAAAAACTGATGAATACACTTCCTCTGAATGCTGAAATCCAGTACTTCAAGAATTCTTTTTATTCTTCCATTTTTTTTTAATAAACCAAGAATTCTACACAGTGAAATATACTTAAATCTATTTCCTATATCCTTGAAGAAACTTTCCCTTGAATTTCTGCCCACATCTTCAATTAGGTCTAATAAAGCATGTCAAGGTTGGGAAGCAGATCTGAAGTAGACACTTTTTGCAGGTCTGCTTTTTCTCCTGTAATTGTCTTGAGCCAAGTTTGCCTGCATCTAAATGTGACCCCACTTCTGCAGACAAGGCCTCTGGAAGATGTGTTCTTCCTTTGAGGTTCCTAGGACCTTACTGTGCTGCAGCTTGAGCTAATTGAAAGCATCCTGAGTAGTACTGGAGAGATGAATTATTTCATCCCCATCTGCTGGACGTGAATTCTCCATACAGAATGAGCCAGTCTGCAATTGTGATTAACTTGTGGGTAAATAACAGTAATCCTGTTCTCTTGGGCTGTGAGATCTGGTCCAATTTGGAAGTCCGGTGGGAGTTCCTCAGGTAAATATACAGTCTGGAGAAAAATTGTATATGAAGCCGTAATGCATATTTCATTTTAATATTAGTCTATGAGATTAGCAGAGATGAAATTTACCTTGGGAAAAAGAACTAGCAAAGGTCACCTAAGGAGGGGATAGTGCCTTTGACACACTGATTTTGCACAATAAAGAATTTCTTCATTCCTTTCTTCTCTTTCTTCTTAATTCCCTTCTTGTCCGTGACCCTAAGCTCCCTCTTAAGCTTAAGAGGCTGAGACTGGGGAACTATAGTCACACCTGAAGAGTGTGTTAGACTTTCTAGTTTGTGGAAACTCTCATTGATCATAACCTTGGAAGTCATCTCCCCTCCTTTTTTTTTTTTTAACATCTGCTACCCATCCTCCCATCCCAGATGCCCTCATTCTTTTTTTGAAGGAATAGAGCTGGTGCGTGAACTTCATCATGCTTGGTCTATGTCTGTGTCACTTGAGGGCATATTTTGATCTTGCTAAATTTATTTTCATTCAGTGAAATCTCATTTTTTTACTTTAGATTTTTAATAGTGCATATTCTAAGTTCAGTGAGCATCCAAACAGAGTTTAACAAAAACCTTTAACTCCACAAATACAGATTGGTTGGGGCAGTGGTTTCTTCTGGGGCTAATGAACAATCATCCTTTTGTGTATTTTTTTTTTTTTTTCAGTTTGGATGGACTGTTCATCTTACTGAGTGCCTAGTGAAAAGACGACACCTATTTTTTTTTCTTAGTGAATTGTCTTGCGTGCTTCTGGTTGTGTAGAACCTGAGAAGGTTCTGGAACGTAGTGGCAAGCTAGCACTATGGGTTCTTACACATGAGGCAAACCCTCAGGGGTTGTTTGTGAGTTCCAGTGGCTCTGGATTATGTTCTGTCCTGCCTCAGTGAGATGAGAAATTCTTGCTTGGGTTGAGGCTTGGGATATGCTGATTTAATGTGCCACCTCCTCAAACACTGCTTGGCTCTGCTTTCTGGAGGAGGTACTGTGGGAAGGTTGGTGTGGAAAGGACTATGCAGGTTAGCATTTGAGCTCATTAGATTGTGTTTGCAGTTTGTAAATCCTTTTCCATACTTAGACTATAAGGGAGTAGTTTTAGCTTTTGTTAAACAACAATGCCATGACAAATCCAACTATTTTTATGCTGAGAGCAAATAATATATTGCTTCTTTCCACATAGCACCCCAAATTTTCTCATTTCTATTTATACTCCAACTGGAAGAACATTTATAGTCTTTATGGCTTTTGACATTTGAGCTACAGTAGGCTGTCTTCAGTGTGTCTATAGAACTAGGGAGGTGCGGTCCTAGGAGTGAATGACCGGGCTGTAGGCTGTGCATGTCACCACTGTTTCATTTATTTTAGCTTTACATAATATTAACACTGGTGAAGTGCTAAGAGTGCTAACAGCAATCAACTGTCAAGAGCTGCCTGGAAGGGGGAAAGTGGCAGGAACCAGGCAGCAGAAAACCTCAAACTGGTGCCTGTGCCTTTGCCCTCTTCCCTCTCTGCCTGCCTGGCACTTGGCTTTCTTCAGCAACCAGGTGCAGGCCAGGCAGCTATGGCTGCATGTTTGCTCCCTGCTTCCCAAGTTCGTGTGTTGAAACACTAACCCCTAAGACAACAGTATTGGAAGACGAGTCTTCGGGAGGTTATTATAGCACAAGGGTGAAGTCTTTGTGATTGGAGTAGTGTCTTTATAAGAGGCCCAAGAGAGATTGTTTCCTGTCTTCTCTCTGCTGTGCGACTATATAATGAAGACACGGCCATCTAAAAGCCAGGAAGTGGGCCCTTACCAGAGAGAACCATGTCGACTCCCTGTTCTGGATCTCCAGGCTCCAGAACTGTGAGAGATAAACATTTGTTTTTTAAAGCATCCAGTCTATGTCATTTTGTTACAGTATCCTAAGCAGACTAAGAGGCTGCTTGCCAAGGGGCTATCAGGAGTCCAGGGATAGATATCTGGATGACTCGCCATCAGATCAGGTAAATTTTCTACCAGTTGTTCTCTCACTTCCTGATACTTCTAGTAACTAGGCCTCTTAGTCCTGTAACCAAGCCACAATGCCGGGCAGTATTAGAGAGCCAGCCTTTGCCATGATTCATGTGCTTGCAGTTGGGTCAGTGCCCAGGAACTCACACTTGGACTTGGCATCTGCCAGCTCTCTTTCTCTCCTGCAAATGACTGCCAGTTTAACTCCCACAATTTGCCTTCTCTGAGTCCTCAACATGATGGTATACATGAGCTATGGCCCCAAATCACACTTTGTTAAATACCTGGGTTTTTTTTATGAATCTAGGACAGGGTCTACAGGATCTCACTGCATAGATCAGACCCATAGTGATTCTCCTGTTGTCAGCCTTCCAAGCACTGGGATTACAGGTGTGCACCACCACACCTAGTCTTAAACACCATCTCAGCATGCTCCGGGGTTGGGGCTGGCACAGCATGCTGGGGATCAAATCCTGACCACTACGCTCTGCCGAAGCAGGTGCTTTAGTCTGCTGAGCTATCTGGCCAGCCCTAATACCTGTTTTTGTACCTCAGTTCAAGCATCACCTACTTTGTTTACATGTGTATTTCCTTCAGTAAACTGAGTTATTGGAAGGTAGCTTGTGGATCCTTTCCATCTAACCATCCACCCACCCATCCATCCATCCATCCATCCATCCATCCATCCATCCATCCATCCATCCCTCCCTCCCTCTACTTCTCATCCAGCATTAATTGAGCAACCTGTTATGTGGAGGTATCTGCGTTTGATACTGGGAGCCAAGAAGATAGCAGAAGATTGTTTCTTTCCTCTGTCTGGGTAGCATCAGCGTCTAGCACAATGCCTCCAACTAGTGGTTGGTCAATAAATATTTGTTGAGAGGTAGATGAGCTAATGACTTGCACAGCTTACACATGACACAGTGATCTCAGTTCTCAGGTGGATTTCTCCTGATTATCTACAGTGGTATTTGCTCCTGGGAACTGCTTTTCTCTGTGGGATCTGTCCAGTCTAAAAGAGTTCCAGAACGTTATGCTGATCCAAATCTTGGTTTCAGCTCAGAGGACTGGAGGTGACTGATGCAGTGGAAGATAATTTTTCTCTGGGATAAGGAATGAGATCAGAGTGCAGTTCCCGCATGCCCCGACGCACTGCTGCTGCCCTTTGAGAACCTGCGTTGATGAGCTTAATGCACAGTAAACACTAGTTAGTCAATTTATTCTTTTTCAAAAACTCAGTGTAGATGAGTGGTCTCAAAGTGTGCTTCAAGTATCCCTGGGGTGCACAGGACTCTTCCAAGAGGGTCAGAAGGTCCAAACCATTAACATAACAATATGAAGATGTTCTTTGCCCTTTCCACTCTCATTCTGTCATGAAGTTACTGGGCGAGTTTTCCGAAGGCTCTGTGACACGTAATATTGCTGTAGATTAAGTGCAGAAGATGTTAAGTATTCAGCTCTCTTCTATGAAGCTAGACATTAAGTGATCTGAAAAAAGATAAAATAGGATGGGAGGAGGGGAAGTGGATGCAGAAAGAAATTAAGATGTGCTATGTACATGGACCAACTCCATACATGGAATGAAACATTATGTACTACAGTCGTGTACTGATACAAAAGAAATGAATTAAAAATGACAATTTTCTGCTTTGAAAATGGAGTTATTTTTCTTACAATGTATTAGTTAGGTTTGACATATAGTGTATTCATCATTGTTATTTTAAATGAATTAAATATTGCTCAGTTAAAAAATTCAAATATGGTAAAGATCAACAGATTTAGCAATAGAGATGGCCTACACAAACACAAGCTCTAGGTGGGTAGAAGCAATAACTTTCAAGCTAGTAGAGGAGCTCCACTGTAAGTCTGAGAATCATTGGCATAGACACATTGCTGGATGGGAAGGTTTTGTCATCACTGACTGGCTTTGAGTCCTGGATTTATCATTTACTGCTGTATGATTTGGGTATGTTATTTTCTAGTGGCTTCAGATTCTTAAGTGGTGAAAGAGAAATAATAGCACTACAGGATGGGGAGGTAACTTGGCGGTCTAAGTGCCTGCTTGGCAAGCACATGAACTCAGGTTCGATCCCAGGTTTTGCATCCTGTGCTGGGCACTGTGCCATGCCGGCCCCTGAAGCTGGGCATGGTGGTGCATGCCTGTAATCCCAGCGTTGGGGAGGCTGAGACAGGAGGATCATTACAAGTCTGAGCTGGGTAGCGAGACCCTGTATCAATGTTTTTAAAAAAAGGAATAATAACACTCATTATCTAACCCATTGAGTTATTGGAAATGTTAAATGAGATAATAAATACTAGATATTTTGAACGAGACCTGGGACAGCATAAACACTGAATAATTAGTAGCATATGACAGCATTTCAAATGTAAACTATGGTGGTTTTCTGTATCCACAAGGGATATAATCAGTGGTTCCTCATGGATGTCTGAAACCTTGCATAGTTTTGGTCCCTTTAATTTAGTGTCCCATTTAACTAAACACTTATCACACAAGTGGCTGTAACTTCTGGAGCTTGAAGCAGGACAGCAAAACCAGCACAAATGTTCCTTCTTCACAATTTCATGGATGGAAGAGTCCTTTTTAATCATAGATCTTAGCATATGATGTCTTTCTTTCCCTAAGCTGAGAATCTTCACCTTTTCACTTAAAGGAATTACTTTATGGGTCTTCTCTCACATGGCCAAATAGCCAGCATCACTGTTTTTATTCTTTGGACCCATTCACTAGTAAAGCAAGGCTTCCTTGAACACAAGCACTGCTATGCCACAATGATATAGGAGTTGATCTACTCCCTAAGAGGACCAGCAAGTGACTACTTGTAGGTAGCACAGAACGTGTGCACACAGTGGGCCAAGGAATGACTCACATACCTCGTGGGTCAGGACAAAATTCCATCGTGTTCCTCAGAATGATGTGTATGGTAGTGAGGGCTTAAACAGGAATGGATGTACAGGTTACATACTTTATAGGATTATTTTATGATATTCACCTAAATAGTCAAATGCAGAAGAGGACAGGAGATCTGTCTCAGCCCTAGAGACTCAAATAATCCAACCAAAGCAATGTCCTGTATGAGTCCAGCTGAAGATATAGAGCCCACGTCACCACCCAACTGGAGACCTTGGGCTCACAAGAATGTTTCATGCAAGTTTGTATCAAGAATCTACACAAGGAAGGCCCAAAGGCCAGAGATGGAAGCTAGCCAGCTGGCTGGGGGATCTGCACTGGAGCCACAAAGTGACTTTCAAGGTAAGGACCAGAGTTCTGCAGAAAACAGCCATAACCATCCTCAGCAACAGCAAGGACCTGAGCTCCTCCAACGAAAACATCTGAGCCCATATGAAGAAGACTGGTGACAAGCTTCTCCAGGGGAATCAACAGCTCACCATCTTTCTCTCCATTTCTCCTTTTTATGCTGTTGGCAACAATCCTCAGGTGGGCCTTCCACACCCAGAACCACACTGTTTCAGTTCAGCTGGATGTTACAAGTTGACCATTAGTTAATCCACCACAGTGTGCGATTGAAAACTCACGAATTGAGTTTAGACTACTTAGAAAATGTGGAAAACTACTGGGAAAAAAGTCATCCATGGTAAATACAGAATTGCAGATGTCTCTTGAATGTAATAAATTAATTTCAGTCAAAAAAAAAAAGTCATCCATGATCCAAATCCTCAGAAATAGGTACTGGTTGCCTCTAGGTATATTTTTCCCTACATAATTTGTTTGTTTGCCTTTGTCTATATATTTGGTCTTTATATAATTTATACCCAGGGCCAGTCATATAGCTCAATGGATTAAAGTGCCTGCGTAGGCAGACACAGTGGCCAGGGTTCGATCCCCGGTGTGCCGTGCTGACCCTGCCCCCGGGGCACGATGAGACGGAGATTGAGACTGGGCATGGTGGCACGCGACTGTAATCCCAGCTCTTTGGGAAGCTGAACACAGGTGGATCACTGCAAGTCCGATCTATGCAGTGAGACCCTGTAGACCTTGTACTAAAATACACACACACACACACACACGCACGCACACACACACACACACACACACACGCACAGTTTATAATTTGAGCCCAATGTTGTATAATATATTCTGGGCAAACTGTTATAAAGTTTTATGAAATATGATTCCTCATGGCTATATCATAATATTTATATTGTATGATATAGTCAATATAATCCATAATAAATTTAGTCTTTCTCCTTTTAGGTTGGGTTTTATTATCACCACTATAAATCCTACATGATTAACATTCTTGTACATTAATCTTTGCCCAAGTCTCTGATCATTTTCTCAGGATAAAATTGTGATGGTGTAATTACTACAGCAAAAAAAGTGTGTGTATTTCCAAGTAGCTATTTAGAATGTTTATATCTATTACAATATTTTCAGCTGTGTTATAAGAATGTCTATTTTGTGACATTCACATTTGTCATTGCTTAAAGTTGCTTCATTTGAAAATTAATTTTTGCTGATTTGATAGGTTTAAATGACACACAATTAAAATTTTTGTGTACTCATTCATCACTAATGACTACAGTTTTTGGAAAATTGAATTTTTATCCTGTGAATTACTGTTAATTTCTTTTGAATCTTAAAAAAATGGGCTATTAAGATTTTTCTGTTGATTTGTAAAAAGTCTTTAACTTTTGACTATCAGGTGTGTAGAAAATATTTTTCCCAGTTGTTGGTTGGCAAGTTTTTTTGTTTAAAAGTGCTAAAAATATTATGTGAAAATTTAATGTATTCAGATCTATTTTTACAAAAATTGTGTTCCATTGTTTTTATGCTTTTCTCAGTCCTATCTTGAATTAAACTGAATTTGTAACTTTTCTGTCTGTAATTTTAGTTTATTTTACTTTTATTTCCTTGTTTTTTTTCTTATTTAATGTTTAACTCTTTAATATATCTGAATTTTATAATGGTGCATGGTTAAACTACAGCTTGAGCTTTTCAAAATAACCAATCCTTTCCATACAAGCTTTTGAATAGCCTACTTCCTCCCCATTTTTTGTGATGGTTTCTTTATCAAACCTTACTCTCAAATATATTTGAAGGCTTCAATGTTTCCAGTTTTTCTCTGTGGATCCACATAGTGATTGCTGTACCAGGATTATTCTCTTTTAACCAGGTTTATGATATATTTTCATATTTGGCAAAGCGAAACACTTCTTATTACTCTTCCTCCAAATTTATCAAGCCCATTGCTTCCTTAGTACTTCAGATGTATTTTACTTCTAATTTTTAATTTTTTTAAATGAATTTAGGTCTGAGTGTACAGGGTCTCACTACGTAGATTGGACTAGTACTGATTCTCCTGTTTTCAGCTTCCCAAGCACTGGGATTACAGGCACATGCCACCATGCCTAGATCAATAACCATGTTAGTGCGCCCTGGGGGGTGGGGCCAGCAGGGAAGCTGGGTATCGAACCTCAGCCGCTGTTCTCTACCAGAGCAGGAGAT
>NW_004524600.1:3812036-3831904 GCF_000260255.1 Octodon degus | reverse complement strand
TTTTTAAAAGAGAATATAAAATAGTAAAATAAAATAAAAACATTAGAAATGATGCAGAATCTCACTTAATAAAATAATAGGAATTTGATTTGGCTCTTATATTGCATGATGTATTTTAAAATGTTTCTTTTTAAAGAACTTTTTCCTATTCTCTGCATCTCATTGAGATTTTGATTTTGATTTCAGTAGAAGCAAAAATTAATTCAGAAGAAATTGTATCTTTCTAGTGGCCAGCCTTCTCATGTACGAACATGAGGTATTACTGAATTCAGTCAGTTCTTCCTTTGTGTCTATCTAGAAAGTTATGACTTTTGTGCACATAAATACCACGTAAGTATTGTTAAGATTATTTGAAGTATGTTCATGAATACTTTTTCTATTTCTTTTTTGTATTTTAGGGAAGGGTCTAAAGGGTATTCAGGATCTCACCACTAGATCAGACTTGCAGTGACCCACCTGTTTATAGCTCTATTTCTTTTATAAGTTTTAAAAAATTTTATCTTGCACGAACAACTCTTGCATGTTGGTATTAAGTTTTGGAGTAGATTAAAAACATCTCTTGATATTTCTGGGTGTGCAACAGTACTTGCAAATCACTATAATTGACTCAATACATTTACATATATGATATAAAGCCTAACATTATGTGTCATATAAAATGTTTGTAAAATATGTTAGATTTTGTTTCATGTTTTATGGGATAATTAGAATTTATAGCAGCATGTTAACTAATTATGGTGATAGCAGACTTTCTTTTCTTGGCTTCTCCAGTGTTTCCAATAAAATGTTAACTAGTTGAGCAATATAGATAAATAGTCTTCATTACATCAATGATCCATCTTCTCCACAGGTCCTTGTTCTTTCCCTTACTCTCACCTCTCTCTTTTTACTTCTATGTTTCTTTCTAGTCAAAAAGGCAGTGCATTACGAAATGACTTTTTAGTATTAATACTTCAGTGAAGATTTTCTTAAGTTTTCTTTTTATGTGATGTAATAATAGAGTACCTAATATTAACCTATCTTTACACTCCTGGGGTAAAACCTGTTGGAATAGATATTTTATTATTTCTGAGATTAATAGAGTTCCAGAATCCTCCAAAGATAAAGATTAAAATAATTTCAATGAATAGAAAGATTTGTTCTAATAGTGTTTGTGGGCAGGATATCATGTCTGCATCTTGTACTATGAACAACCACTAAGAAGACAACAATATGCAATGTATTAATTATTGAAACTGTCCTGCTAATCGGTTTTGAAAAAAAATTTGGTATTTAAAAGTGAAAATCATTAAAAAGAGAATGATCATGAAAAATACAGAAAAAATAATATAAAAAACCTAAAAGCTACATAAAGCCCTTCCTTGTAAACATTTTGTTGAATTTTCTCCTGTAGGTATACCTTTATTTATGGTGCAAAGAATTAAAATGTACACATGTTTTTACTCGTCTTTTCCAAATATCTTTGTATTGTGAATACATTTTTATGCCATTAAAATTATTTTCAGATTTGCTATAAAAATTAAAAGAATTTGGCTCTTTATGGATATTAACGATAAATTCACTACTTTAATGATCTAATTTTAACTATAAATGTTTTGAACTCAATGAAAAGTTTTGTTTCAGAAATTATTTTTCCAGTTTGGATATATAACACAATATTTTTCCAGTGCAAAATATAAAGTATATATTCCATTAATAAAGATAGTTTCTTGGGCCAGCCAGATAGCTCAGCAGACTAAAGTGCCTGCCTCAGCAGAGCACAGGGCCCAGGGTTTGATCCCTGGCATGCCATGCTGGCCCCGCCCCCAGGGCACACTGAGATGGCTATTGAGACTTGTAGTGGCACGTGCCTATAATCACAGCACTTGGGAGGCTGAAAACAGGAGGTCACTACATGTTTGATCTATGTAGTGAGACCCCGTACACCCTGTAGACTCTGTTCTAAATTAAAAAAAAGATTTTGGGAGGATTTCTTCCTTTTCAATTTCATTGAAGAGTTTAAAGAGTATAAGGGTTATATCTTCTGTAAATTTCTTGTAGAATTCAGCTGTGAATCTATCAGGACCTGGACTTTTCTTTGTTGGTAGTTTGTAAAGCCATATTAACATGCTGAGCTGTAAAAGGCTCAAGTCAATAACTTCTGACATTGCCAGTCTTATGGATAACCCACTACTATGATGGACTACGGGACTATATTGGAATATTTTGCTGAATTCATGCACTTACAATAGTTAAATGACAATGGAATACCCATCTCTGACAAAACTAAACAATAAAAGGCAAAACAAATGAAGGACCATTTTGTATCTGTATATGCAAAATAGTTAGGATAGATATACAACTACTTTCTCTTAATTTGATGAATGGAAAGATTTGTACTAATAGTGTTTGTGGACACGATATCATGTCTGCATCTTGTACTATGAATAACCACTAAGAAGACAACAATATGCAATGTATTAATTATTGAAACTGTCCTACTAATTGATTTTGAAACTGTCTCATTGCTATTTCTTTCTCAATAAAATGATTAGAAAAACACTTTTATTTATAAAGTTAAAAAATAAATGAATTAAAAATGAGACAGTTTCTCCCTTTTTCTTCTCAGTATGACTTGGACCTCCTATGATAGTGATATTCTGAGGATTATAATCCTAATCTAATTAGGGAAATTGTGTGCACTGTATTAAAAATGGTCTTTTGCGAATTCATCATCTTATGTACGTTGTCCTATAGAGCACAGAGATAATGGGGTAAAATATGGGTGGTCTAGAAACCAGACATAGAATAAATTCAAGTGCTTATTTAATAATGATTAAATTATAATGTGTTAGGTACTGAGTACATTTTTAATGCACTGAAAATCAGACATTGGTATCAGTATTGTAAAAATAAAAATGTTTATAGAAGTTTGCTTGCCAAGAATTTGTTTATCCCATTTTACTTCTAGTAATTACTTTACTTACTCTAGTGGCCAGAAGGATCAAATCAAATAATGACTTCAGCTGTAACTATTGAACTACAAACAAAGTCTCAGACTGTGAAGGAAAACATAGAGTTGAGAAAAACACAGAGTGAGGGAGTGTTTCTATAGATTAGCTTTTGGAGCAGGGTGGTCTCCACAGCCCTGGACCAGTTCCTGGGAGGCTGCTAAGGACACGGAGAGATCATCAGATTCCCCTAATACATTCAAGTTGGGATGCGTGAGTGCCACGTCTTCTCTCCTCCTCCTCTTCCCCTGGTGGCTCGGACACCTCTCCAGATATAGTATCTGCTGCTCATATTTTGTCTTGTGAGGGGGCTTGTTCCCCAGCTTCCTCCTCTCAGCCTGGTTCAGGGCCTTTGTGGACTGCACGTGTTTTGGGCAAGATTCCTTTGAGCGGCTTTCTGACTTTGTAGCACAGGCATCAGTCCTCATTTTGGAGTCCTGAGTATGGCTCCCTGACAAGGACTAACACCTCAGTCTGTTTGCTCTACATCCTGAATCCAGAGGAAGCTGCAATATGAGTCCATCTCTGCTGCACGTTAGTCTATGCTGTGCTGCCTGTGTTCAACCCAATGTTCTGTTTGGCAGTGAACCTCTACTGCACGTGGGCCAGCACTGTGCTAGGACCTGGGGCTAAAAGCATCAGGATCCAGTTTCTAAAGGCACCCAAAGCATTGCCCTACTCTGCTCAGCAGTGAACAGCTGTTGAGTGTACATTGTTCTAAGTTTCTGTGTTCTTTCCCCCCAGCCCTCTGGAGTGAAGCCAGAGGATCACAGGCATTTCTACCCTGAACTATAGCCCCACTTCTGAATTTGTCTTTTTTATTTTAAAGAGAAACAAAAATCACAATAAAACAGAGTTTCAAAACAGGCTAATAGGAGAGTAACAATAATTAATACATACATATTGTGGTCTTCATAGCCGTTACTTAGAGTATAAGACATCGACATGGCATATTGTCCAAACAATGCTAGCACAAACCTTTCTTTTCAATGAGCTAAGAGAAACTAGCTGTATAACTATCTTAACTATCTTGTGTTATAGACAGAGTTCTTTTTCATATTGACACACACTATTTGGTACATCTATACAATATATAAAAATCAACTAAGAGTAATCAGTATTTCCATCTTAAACATTTATCATTTTTATGTATTGGCTAACTTTGGACTTTGTAGTTATTTTCAGAAATGTAATAAACTTTTATGAAAAGTTTATAGTTACCCTACTGTGTTCCACACAAAATACAATTATTCTTGCTCATTGTATTTTGGTAGCTAGATGGAACCTCTCTCTCCCCCCTTCTCCCTTGCCCTTCCTAGTCTTTAGTGACCACTGTTTTACAGCATCTATGAGATAAAATTTGTTAGCTTCCACATCTGAGTGAGAATAGGGGCTGTTTGTATTTCTGTGACTGGCACACGTCATCTAGCTTCACTCACACATGAAAATACTGTCATACATGAAGATATTTCTCTTTTTTATGGCCAGGTAATATTCCATTGCATATATGTACAGCATTTTCTTCATCTGCCTGTGTGTACCTCCTTGGGTGGCTGTAGTCTTGGCCGATAGGGGCACCGCTGCAACGAGCGTGGTAGTCAGAAATCTCTTTGTTTTGTCCTTAATGATTTTGTTTCTGCACAGTCTTAAGAAAAAGAGGGCAATTTCTTGGGGAGATGGTGATCCACAGTTGGACTCTTGAGCATCCTGTAGACATGACCTTTAAAAGTCAGTGCCAACAATGACAAGATGGCTGTAGGACCGTAGGTCTAAGAGGGTAATGACACGATTAATGCTGCAGATTCACTTTCATGAATGGAATGAAGATGAAAAATAATTCTCAAGAAGCTCAGTGCTTTGGCTCAGCAAAATAGTGTGCTCAGTTCTGAAATTAATATTGCAGAAAATATCAAAGTGAGTGATCATTTATACTAATTGTTCAAAGCTATTAACCTTAAAAGATTATTTTTCTAATTTTTATTATAGCTAAACCAAGACAATCAACATTGGAGAAAAAGCCTTCAGGCTTTAAAATCATGTAGGGAAGCATCTATTTTTAGATGGTTAACAAATGTATTTGGTTTTTGTATTTTCAGTTGGACACAGATCATTAATGAATAGTATAGAAAAGCCAAGGAGCAAAGACGGGCTACGTTTCACTGTAATTCAGTGTCTTGTTGGCTGGTTTTGAAGAATATTTCCAAGGGGCATCTGGGGTGTTAAACACAGAGAAGAACTAAAGGAAGGAGGCAGGAGCTACCAAGGAGGTCTAGGAGCTAATCTGGAACAAGTCACGGCTGCTCTGGGTCCTTTGCTCAAAAGTTGAGCAGAAGCTATTCACATCAAGACAGGGTTCAAGATGTCCTTTCCCTGTGACATAACTGGAGATGTAACTGCTGTAGTCAGAGGAGAAAAAGGAGAGGAGAAGGAGATTAGAGCCTTTTCAGACACGACAGATGTATGGGCAGCAGAGCACCAGTGGGTGGACGCACCCTGGTGGCTTGCTGGAGAGCTGGGGAAAGGAAGACACAGGACTCATGCCTCAAGCTCCTGCTGTGGTATGGAGACCGGGCAGGGCTCAGCCCAACACACTGACCCATACGTGTGCCCTTAGGCTCTGTGAGGGCAGCAGAAGGTCACTTGAGGGACCTAATGAATGTTTGTTCCTCCTTTCCAGAATCACAGCCAGCCAGAGTAGCAGTCCCACCCACCTCAAGGGCCAGGAGGCAATGACGCAAACAAGGGCTCTCCAAGGTGATGATTCTCTCAGACTCATCTCCCTGTCCATTCTTTAGTGAATTTTCTGTGTTCTGCAGCATGTGCCTCAGCACTCTTCAAAGTGGAATTCTTCAAGATCGGTCCTCAAGAACGAGGCCCTGTGAGGAGGTCTGATTCTCTCCTGCTAGGCCAGTGGAATAATGGGACTGATAATATGTAGGAACTGACTTGGAGTGGAGGTGGGGAGGGAGATAACAGTCATAGCAACACAGCCAACGCCATTTTGAAGTGATCTTTGAGATACAAGAAACATTGAGACTGTGAAATTGGAGACTGAAAATGGTGGTGAGGGAGTGAGGGCATATGCGTGTGGGAGATGGAGAGAGAGACACATAGAGACGGGGGGGGGGGGGGGGGGAGAGAGCGAGATAAGGAGGAGGAAGAGGGGGAGGAGAAGGGAGAGGAGAGGAGAGATACTGGCTCAAAATACTATGGTGACTTTTGCTTAAAAATAAAATATAGATGTGTAGAGACAAGCTACCCATTTTAAGGTAAAACAGTCTCCAAAACAATACCTTGATGGAAAATATATAATTTAAAAAAAATATCATTTGGCTGGATAGGTGATACACACCTGTAATCCCAGCACTCTGGGAGACACGCAGGAGGACGGAGATGCAGAGCCCAACTTGGGGAATTTTAGCTATTTAGTGAGACCCTGCCTCATAATAAAAAATAGAGCTAGGACGCTGCTGAATATGAAGGGCCTTGGTTCAATCCCCAGTTCAAACCAAAATGAACAACCGATAAATACAAAACATAAAATTAAAAACAAAAGTTACATGTATCATTTAAATTTACACACAGGAGCGAGGAGGTGCGCTTAGTTAAATCTGTATAAGAATGATAACATGTTACCATCTAAGTATTTCAAAATATATACTGTTGGTCACAAGTGACAAAGCTTCAGAAGGAGTCTGGGCTGGTTTACGATTTTTTTAAAATTAAGTTTCGTGTTAAGTTTAGAGTTTGAAGACCTAAGAAGCTAACATATTTGTAGTGTAGTTTACTAAGCTCTGTTCATTTATTTCTGTTATTTACTGGAAAGAAGTTTGTTTACCCAGGGACACCTTTTACTTTGGAGAGAAAAAGATCTCTTTCCTTTTCTGCAGTGGGCTTGACAGCGAGCAAGCATCCAGGGATGTGCCCCTCCTGGCCACTCTCTGGCACTGTGGATGATGCAGTTAGCCTCAGACCTGGCTTCTCTGAGTTCAGGGCCAAAGACCAAAGTGTAACTTCAGTTTTCCTTTGAAGTTAATAACCACCTCCAAATGCTTTTGGTAGAGCAGAGACACCTTAAACAGCATTTAACGGCCCCTTCTTTCCCCAGCATTACTGGTGTCTCAGTGTCACAGGACTCAGGCTCGTACTGACCCATCCCCAGGGATAGGAGCCAGCTGGGTACTTGGGCAGGGCAGGACACGCCCTTCTCAGCCCCACCTGCTCCTCCTCTTCAGCTGTGTGCAGAACAAAGGCAAGCTTTGCTCCCCTCAATCCCTCTTTCTCCCAGGCTAGACAGAAAGGAAGCCAAAGGAAATGTCTGAGTGGCTGCTGTCTCTCTCTTTTACATTCCACCGGGGCAGGCAGGGGACTCTTTTTGAATTAGCTCAGTTTTCGTGTTCAAAGGCACAATCTCCAGACAGTATTTCGTGAAGTCTGTCTGTAACACTCTGTGTCTTCTCATGCCCCTGACTTATTTGGGGAGTGAAACTATTTCCAGTACAGATTCTGGTAGAGATTTTGGACTGGTTTTGAAATTGCTGCAGGGATAAATATAGTCAGATATGCTGAACTTCGGGGTGATGTGTGGATGTTTTAAAAGGAATAAAACCAAGCCAAACACAAGAGTGGACCTGCAGCCAGACAACACCCTGTCAAGGATGGATGTGATGTCTTTGAGGTTGAAGTATGGGTGGTGCAGCACAATAGCAGAGGGAGGTGAACTGGGGCATTTGTAGGTTGCTGTGTGTTCATGGTCTTATTTAATCTTCTCTACATTGTGGAGTGGGATATTGTATTGTATTTTTCATTTACTTATTTTTTCTTCTAGCTTTTTTGAGGTATACTTGATATGCAAAATACTGCATGTAGCTAATGGATACTACAGATTGTTGAGTCTGATGATGTGTGTACAACTCATGCTTTTGTCTACAATCTAGATAGTAAACATATTTATCACCTCCCAAAGTCACTCTTCATTCTTTCTTTTCTGGGCTATTAACGTAACATGAAATCTTCCCTCTTAACCAAATGTTAAGTCACTAATACTTCACTGTTAGCTGTAGATACTTCGTTGAACAGTAGATTTCTATACTCAGCTTATTCAACTATCACTTTATATCCAATAAATACCTCCCCACTAAGTAAGATATCTTACGTACGGGGAACAGAATCAAAGAGATTTTGCCATTTGTTATGGTTTGTGTCTATCTGCCCCCCCAAAGCTTCATGCAATCATGGAGTGGACTTCTAGAGTTTGTGATTAACTCATGATCCCCTGGGATTATGGGTGTGAGTGGTGCTGGGATTGTGGGTGTGAGTGCTGCTGGGATTATGGGTGTGAGTGGTGCTGGGATTGTGGGTGTGAGTGCTACACCCAGCATGGGGCAGATAGCCTGAATGCAATTTAAGGGAGACAGACTTGCTCTCTGCAGTCATTGTTGCTGCTACTCCTACATTTGCTCTCTGCTGTTTGCCACCACCATGAACTGCTGTCCTCTGCCATGTGCCACTCTACCTTGGGGCCAGCTGAGTATGGACTGAAACCTCCAGTAACTGTGAGCTAAATAAACCTTTCCTTCCTTTGAGTATCAGGTATTTGTCCCAGCAATGAGAAAAGAGTAACTGAGACACCACTCATGCAGGTGAATTAAGTTCCCTTCAGTGCAATGGGGCCTGTGCTAATTTGTACCTCAAGAGTTGTTGGTGAGGATCAGAGGGGTAAAGCAATGGATACTTAACACAAGGCCCACTGCAAGGGAAACACCCAGTGAAGTATTGTAATTGCACACAGTTGAATCAATTTAAGAGCTCTAGTGTTTCCTAACTGCCTCTTCACTATAGCTGGCTTTTCTCTCACCATTGATATCCAGGAGGTCAACTTCCACCTCGTTTTGCTTCCTTCATTTTGCCGCATTCATCAAGATGCATCATTATGTATAGGCTTTAGGATTTTCTTGGCAGGGTGCTATATTAAAACATAAATGTCTAAAGGGAAAACAAAATGAGGAGCACTCAGTTAAACATGCAGCAAATGAAAATGTAAATATTGCATGGCCCTGTGTTTATTTTCCAGTGAGCCTCATCATTGCATAGTTTTGGGTCTAGGATGTTGGTACATTTGTGTTCCTTTTCTGCTAGGTTTGGTCATGCCTTCGGGGTAAAAAATTCTTCAAGTGTTCTGGCTCTATGAAAAGAGGCTCTGTTGAAGGAAGTGAGCTCGGAGCCCATTTCTAAGACAGATTAAATTGGTAAATAAGCATTGGAACAGTTTGTGGAGAACCGACAGAATGTATGTTCTGGTAGTTAACAGATTTTAACCAGTCAAGCTTCAGCATTGATATGGATGTCTTCTAACTGACCCCTCTTGTTTCACTGAGGCTGAGAGTCAGTTACCATTTACCATTGTGCTTGTGTGGCTGATCTTTCCACACACTGTGCCTGTTGTACACATTTGTGTACCCTCCCTGTATCCTCCTGTTAGCCGGGCTGGCAACTACCCTATTCTTGTCACCCAGGAAGACCCACTTGCTGACCTCCATTCATGTAACTCAGAGGTCCTTCCATTGTCCACTGGACTCCTACTCACCATCTTTGATTAAAGTTCTATTTCTTTGGGGGCTGAGGCAGAAAAATTGTAAGTTTGAGACTAGCTTGGGTAACTTAGTGATTTAGTCTCAAAATTAGAAAAAAAAAGATTGGGGATGTAGCTTAGTGTGAAGCGGGGTTCTGTCCTCAGTACTGTTTCATAACCAGCAGAAATTCACAGTATAGTTATCCACACCATCCTGCTTACATATATAGATATATTTATTTTCCCTATTCCTTCTACTGTCCTCCTCATCTCAGTAATTCCTTTAAACAGGTTCATACCATTTGCTCAGTTCTATGAAAAACTAAAAACCAAAACTCAAACACATGCCACCCCAAACTAAATAAAATGTGTCTACTCAAGATTTCTTCATGAGAGCCAGTGAGATAGTTCCTCAGACTAAGCTCCTGCTTAGGAAGTTCAGGGACTGGGATTCAATCCCTGGCTCCACAAGGTGTGCCAGCCCAGCCCCTCAACGTGCTGAGCCAGCCACCAAGACCGGATGTGGTGGAACATGCTTATAATCCCAGTTCTGGAGAGGCTGAAAATAGGAGGATCACTGTGAGTCCAAGCTGCATAATGAGACCCTGGACCAAATACGTGCGTGTGTGTGCACACACACACACACACACACACACACACAATTTCTTCATGAATCCTTTTAGATTCTTCACTGACTAACCCTACATGATTTCAGTCCTACCAAGGCTTCTAGAAAACACTTATGAGAACAAAGGGGTGAAAAGAGCAAAAACTAATATTTATTGAGTGCCTAGGAGATAGTTGGCACTTTTAGGTTCTATTATTTCCATTTTTTTAAAGCATAGGCTGAGATTGAGGGAGGTTAAGAAACTCATAGTTTTCTTTTAAAGGGAAATCAGGATTTAAATCTAGACCTGTCTGATTTTTACATGTCTATATTCTTTATACAATGATTGCATTTATATCCCCTCTCTTGGAATTGTTGTTTTCTTTTAACCTTGCTCATTGTAAAATAAAACACAGATATAGAAACTCACATAAAAACAAACATGTAGCTTAGTGAAGTTTTATAAGGTAAACAAATGCTCTTGTAAATGCCATGTAAGTCAAGAAATAGAACTTTGCCAGGCATCCCAGGGGCTCTCCATATGCCTCATCCTGCCCACCCCCTCTCCTGGCAAGAGGAGTTCCAACTTCTCCTTTCTTGCATAATCATTTTCTTGTGTGTGTGTTTTTTAAATCATTTTGCCACTCAGTTATACATCCTAGAGGTCATTCATTGTCCTCTATCCCTTTCTTTTCCTAAGATTTATAGAAGGGTTAAGTACACTTGACCAGGAAATCTGAAATCCCAAAAGCTCTAAAATCAAAAGCTTTTTGAATGCTCCCACAATGCTTTCAGTGGAAAATTCCACCTCATGAAATTTTGATTCATGCACACAATTAAAAATATTCTATAAAATTACTTTTAGGCTATGTATATAAGGTAAAACATGAATGAATTTTGTATTTGTTCCTGGATACTCTACTCAAGACATCTCATTACGTAAATGTCAATATTCTATGCCCCTCCCCCCAAGAATCAACCCAAAATTCACATTTTTGGTCCGAAGCATTGTGGGTCAGGGATGTTCAACTTGTATGTGGAACTGATCTGTTGAGTTTCCCAGAGTTAAGATTTTGCTGCTTGTGTATTCATGGGCATTTTGATGCATGCTCTGCCCTTTGTAGTCTGGACACTGGCAGCTGAATTTAAAGGCTAGCTCAGACTCAGCTTTGGTCCCTTTAGCAAGACTATCTATGGCCTTTGTTTTCATCAGAAAGAACACATGTGTGTGTTTTCATTTTTTTGACATGAGAAACTCTTGATCCTCCAAACTAAGATACATTCATTTATAGAATTGTAAAATGAGAGTGTCTTAATTCTACCATTTTGTTTTATTTCTTAGTTGTAATAACTTTGCAAGCTACTTCACCTCATCTATCCTTGGTTACCTAGTGGTATGGTTCACATACAAAAGGCAAGATAAGTGCTTAATTCTTTCCTTTTACTTATTATTTTTTGAGATAATCTATTGGTTCTCTACAATCTTTGAAAGGTGACCGCTTAAAAAACCCAGGAGTTTAAATAAATGTGTTGGCTTTCAACTCATGGGATTCTGCACCCTAACTGAAGAGAAGGGGGCCTGATAGCTTCTCACTGCCTGGCATGTCGAGGCATGTCAGGTACGTCTTCTTATCATTGTATTTTTGCCCTACTTATTTCTTCAAGAAACGTTTTTAGTTGTGGAAAATGACATTTTAAGATGACAATCAGGATTGCTCATGCTTTCTAGATTTTTCTGCTGAGCAGAGCTAGGCAAAAAATTGGTATGAGTGATAAATTATTTTAGAAAGTCTTTAGAAATAAATCACTTCATAAATGTGTACTGATCTCTACAATTTAAATTCAGGTCCATGGGTTCTCTTCTATGGGAAATCCAAAATATACACAAAGACCACAATAAAAGATAATAGGAAGCAGGGATATAGATATTTTTCAAAGGGGAAAGGGATCATGGGAGCAGAGAGGAATGGGATGAAGAAACGAATTAAGATGTGTTATGTACACATTCCAACTCCATGCAAAGAATATAAATGTTATGTATTGTAAACATACACTCAGAAAAAAAAATCTAAAAGAAAATCACATACACACACACACACACACAACAAGTAGTATCAGGTCCAGAGAATTTTTATCTAACCTCATTTAAATTTCAACTGTATGCTTTTTCTTCCACATCAAGAAGAGAACAGGACGTGATCGGCTTGGAATATCCCCTACTCATTTGCTGTATCCCATGTTGCACATAAAAAATTAGTAATACTCAGTATCACCCCAAATTTTGATTACTGAAAAACAGTTTATTAAAATTGCAACAAGTACTTAAATAAAAGTTTTATTAAAAAATGAAAACTGGACATTACATTCTCATTGACGAAAGAGCATAGAAGTGCCTGTTGGCTTCCCAAAGGGATCAAACCTGAGTCTGATTAAGTCTTTGAATCCAGAAACTTGTAAATTACTGCTGAGTTACTACAGGTAGGTAATTTTTAAAACATGGTAGTACCATATCTTTACTGTCAGATCATGTAGCTATTGCATAATCTCTCCATTTTAATCCTCATGTAGTCTTAGTTCTAAAAGTAATTGCACACTTAATGCTCACTGCAAGTATTTTTGGTTCTTGTCTGTCTAGTTATTTTGTTGATTTGAGTCTTGTGTTCTAACAGATTCTTTAGGGAAAACTCACAGGAAGAGGAATCTCTTACATTTGCATATAAACAACTTGAACCCTTTTTACTCAAAGGTTAGATTAGCAGAGCATAAAATCTTTGGTTCATATTTTCTTTCTTTGATTATCTTATCTTAGATGTTTCTTTATTGTCTTTTAGTATGCGTTACTAATAAAATGTTGAAACTAATTTTATTTTTCTCAATTCTTTATAAATGACCTGTTCTTTTTGTCTTTTTGTTTTGTCAGTTATTTTTATTGAAGCCCAGCAAATTCATTGGAGTACATCTTGGGGTTGATAACGCTGGATTGATATTCTCAAGTATCAGAGTTCTTTCAATGTGTGATTGTCTATCCTTCCTCTTCTTAATTTGAGGAAATTTTTTTGAGTTATGTTTTTGTTATTTGGTTTGCTCCCTCCACTTGTTTTTCTTTTATATCCTTAATACCTATTTATGAACTTTCAAATAATTCCCTCCTTTCTACCTTCAAGAGGTGTTATCAATTGTGTTTCTTTATTCTTGTGTTTCTTATAATTGTTTTGTTTCTAAAGTTATTTTTCCTTTGATATGTAATTTTTTCTTAAACTTTATTCTTTCATTTCTTAGTCTCTGATTCTGATTAATGTTTTTCTCATGTATTTTTTTTTTTTTAAGAACCGGGGATTGAACTCAGGCCCTTGTGCTTTCCAGGCAAGCACTTATTCTACTGAGCTATCTCCCTGGCTTTCTCATGTATCTTACACAATTTTCTGAATGTCTTTAACTTGTTTTGAAAGAGTTTATTGACTGGCAGTCAGATATATTCTTTAGAGGTTTTAGCTAAAGGCCCTCTTCTTCAGAGGGGGGAATATGGCGGCAGCCGAGTTAGATAAAAATATAGGCAGTCAGACAGGGCCAGGCCCTCGAAGGAGACAGCACAGAAGATGAGATGCCTTACAACTGTGGGAGGGGTGGATGCTCCTGCTGTGAGCCAGACCTAAAGAGCTAAAGGCCAAACAAATGCTAAACGAGTAGCACCTGGGATTGATATTCTAATAGGTATCAATCACCTGGAAAGACCCAAGTGAGTCACTAGCCCAACCCCCAACAGAAAGAGACCCTATCTTGCATTCCAACCCCCAACAGGAAAAGACCCTGTCCCATATGTAATCCCATTGGTTGACCATAGTTTTGTCCCACCTCCTGCTCACCTAAGCGAGTTCCCATTCTCTCTACCTTAGCCTCACATGGTTTTACACTATAAAAGTCCCTGGAAGAGACAGCTTCCCAGGGAACTACCCGCTCGGACCCCCTTCCTGTCCCTCCCTTGGACAGGAACTTTCTTTCTCTCATTAAATATATTCTGCTCATAAAAAAAAAAAAAAAAAAAAGGAAAGAGTTTATTACTGCTGTGACTTTTTTGACTTTCTGGCTACTTTTGTTATCTCCAGGGATACCATGATGATACTTATTTTTTCTTATAGTCACTGAGAGGAAACTGACCTATGTATTTTTCTATTCCACATTTTCATGAGAATTTAGTTGGCCCATATTTTTGGAAGGAAGAGTTCACTGAGAGTTGCTAGTTAGTGACAATCCTCACCTCTTTTGTTTTTGTAGAAGGTCAAAAAAATGGCCATTTTCTTAACTCTGTTTCTGCTCCTCCCTGTTCTACTTCATTTTCACCTTTTCCTCTGCTGTCCTCCTCCTGATCAATTTTGGTTGCATTCCTGAGCGGCTCCTTCACAGCGGGGCTCCAACACCCACTTTGGAGATTCAGAAGAGCTGGCTTGATGTAAGCCCCTTCAGAACCTGTCACAGGCCCTGCATCCTTGCCCATTGAGGAGGTGAAAACGCTTCCCCATGCAGCAGCTCCCTCAGATTCCCCTATTCCACATGCTTGGGAATCCTGTTGGTCAAATGGGGTGCTTCTGCTTACAGCTGTCTATCCTTCCCTCTCTCTCTCTAGCTGAATCTATCATTCTGCAGGTCTTTAGCACTCCCACTTACATTTTGGGGAAGCAGTGAAACCTTATCACTAGTTTTGTTCCAGTGTTGGCCCGTATTTGATTTTGTTATTTACAAGTTCTGTTCTCGGTGAAGTTTCTAGAAGATCTGACTATCTCCCCAGAACTCCCTTCCTGGATGGCTTTGTCTATGTTCATGGCTGTGTTCTGGTGATGTGTGGTCAGCTGAGTCCCTCTGCCTTGTCCTGGTAGGGCAAGAGCACTGCAGGACAGGAACTATATTTCACTAGGCCACCTCATAGTGACTACTTGTGTAGCTACACACCATTTCTGCATTCAAATTCAAAAGCTACTGGACTCTGTCTTTTCATTTTCTCCAGAATTAGCATCATTATCTGCAACTGGATGCCCAGGGTATGCCTGCACATGCCTTTCTCCAACCCCAGAGGACTGAGCATGAGCTGAGATTGGTAGTTACCCTGGCTCCCTCATCCCCATTTTTTGCCTATTAACATTTGTTTGGTTTCTGTGTAAAATATGCTTTTATAAAAATTCAAAGGCGAACGTGTCTGAAATAACCTTAAGTGAAAATAAGTAAATTAATTAGCATCTAGTAGATTCTTATTGTTATGTGGGAATGCAACCTTTCCTGTGGGGATTGGTGTTAAACAAGATGATTGATAAATTGTTATATTCACACAGTGTCACTCAGTGATATAATCATGCCTTTTGTAAATATTTAGTCAAGAGAGCAATCCAGCTGTTCCCAGTCAGGTTTCACCCAGGCAGCCAATGCTCTGATTTATCTCTCGTGCTGTTTAAGCATTGAGGAAGCCCACATTTTTATGAGCCTCTAAATACCCATAATAGCAAATAGTGAAAATGATGGCCATAATAGCAATGGCCCAAGTAATTATAAAGAAGGATATCTATGATGGCCAGAAATAAGAATGAGAAAAAAGCTATTTTTTTCATCTCTTTCTATAGAAATAAGTGTCACTACTTCAAGCTTTAAAATACTAATACTAAGCAGCTAATCTCCTGTTGTCATCAGTGTCATAAAAGAACCATAAATGAGACCAGAATGGTCTGGTGAACTGAATTTTCAGCCGTTGACCATTTGTTGAACAAAGAATAAAACAAAACTTGAACATTCTTCCCTGTGTTCTTATTTTGAGTTGTTTACTAGGAAGATATTCTAGCTTTAGATATTAGAGTTAAGAACATTTGGCGGAGGTGGGATTATTTTCCCACTCCTCTCAGTTGTCTGTAGAAGTTGGGGGCAGGGAGTAGTAGAAGCTGCTCTACTGCAGCCAGAGAGGGTGACTGCACAATTCCCTCCCTCAGAAGGGAAAGACAGAGGCAGCTGAGGGGGGACAGCCCCCGGGACCAGGCCCTCCTGTGTCTGGAGGGCCCAGATTGAAGAGCCCACCCAGGAAGACAGGCAGCATCAGGGAGGGAGAGGCCATGGTTTTGGTGGCATGGCTTAGCAGGATTGCTGTTCCAGAGCACAAAAGTGAAACAAAAGTAGAGATGCAAAATGTTCCTGTTGTTCCAATTGCTTTTCACTGCTTTAATTACTTTGTTCAATTTACTGTGATTATTACGATCTTGGGCCTAGAGAACTTAGGAAGCAGGACAATGAGGATGTTTGCATTTTACCCTCATTGTTCTTTGGGGTTACCCTAGTCAACTCCTTTGATGTACAGTAGGGTAGAGTTAAGGAAGTCAGGGTAAGTAGCCACCAAATGTTTATAGTAAACAATGCATACTGACAAATACAAGTCAAAGTTTTTCTTGTCACATTAAAAAAGTCTAGTACCTTTAGCTAACCTTCTTGTATCTCCACTTCTGCCCACAAATACATATTTAAGGAGTTGCAAATGTCAAATACCTTAATTTGATTATTACACATTACAGGCATGTATTGAATTATCATGTTGTACTCAATAAATACATTTAAGAGTCATAGTTAATAAAAATGGTCTGCAGATGAGAATGAGCTTCTGTGAAGGCTCATGTTATTAATCACGGTTTAGAGTTTTGCTTTATGTTACCATTTATGTAATGAATCACTGGGTTTATTAAATATATACATGCATTTTTGCATGCTGAGAGATCAACTGCTTCAAAAGATAGAAAGCTGAAGCTGGAAAGGAAGTTGGCTGGATTAATAAGTGGAGAGGTATAAAGAATACCAATAATAATTTTCATTCAGATAAGTGATATTGAAGTCAGCATTGCCAACATGTGGCCGCTGCAGCAGTGATCATCATAAGTATAAGCCAAAAGTGGATGGGAAATTCACCATTAAATGGAAGCACAGCCTGGAAAGCCTCCCCCACATGCCCTGGCCAAAAGCTTGGCCATTTTTCATGGGCGTAGTCATTGAAACAGGAGGCACAAGAAACTCAGCCGAGCCCATTATATATCTTATTAAAATAAAGTCATACAATTCATTAAGGATTTTTCCTAAAGGTTGCTGTGTGACATTCAAAAGCAACATCTTTAGTGAATCTTTCTAGATTTTGATAAGTACTTCCTTGCCTAATGGCTGCCTTCTTTCCATAAGTAACTAGAATCTACAGTGAAAACCCCATTATTTACATTATTTCACTTGATATTTCCTCATAAATTACGCTTTTGTTTTCCAGACCCATTACATTTCCTGTGTGGCTAATTAGGTTGGGCAGTTTCTATAATTTACACACTGTTTCCTGCAATTTACACTCATTTCTCAAAAAAAAATGCTGGCTAAGCATCCCCATGCTTTGCTTTTAAAAAGCAGACCAAGGTGACTGCTGGTACTCAGTGAGTGACCACTTCTTTAAGTACAGGACCCTTTCCTGAGATGCGCTACACACGCAAGACTTGGATCCTGGGTGCTGATGAGATGGAATATGGCTGTGAGCAAAACAAGACAATATTAAGGAACAAACTGGGGAAGTGGCAAGATGCCACACTGATAAAAGTGGTTCAGCACAAGGGGACAGATAGAGCCACCCATGACCTCAAGGGTTATTTTTAGTGAGCAGCATGCTCTAGAAGATTCCAATTTCACATGCTGGGCTATGCTTTTTCTTTGATACTCTTCTTTTTTTCCCCATAATTTTATTGAGAAACAAATAGCAATGAGACAGTTTCAAACCAAACTGGCAGGACAGTTCCAATAATTAACACATTGCATACTCTCTTCCTAGTGGTTATTTGCTGTACAAGATGCAGACATGATATCCTATTTACAAACACTATTAGAACAAATCGTTCTATTCATTAAGAGAATGTAACTATATATCTATCCTAACCATTTTGAATATACAGATACAAAATGAACATTCATCTGTATCCCCTTTTTTGGTTAAGTTCCGTTATTTGAATATTATAGGTGTGTAAACTCAGCAAAATATTCTAAAAGAGTCCAGTAGCCCATAATAGTATTGGGTCTTCCACTTGACTGGCAATTTCAGAAATTGTTGACCTGAGTCCCCTACAGCTCAACATAACACCATGGCTTTACTTCTTATACTTTGTTTTTATACTTTTCTGCTGGATGGTTAAGACCAAGATAAAGCAGGACCTATGTAACAAGAGTTGTAGCTTTTGGATCTGATAAGGTCAGTGAAATCCCCTCAGGATTTATCCTGAGATCCTGTACCTCAGATTGCAGATCCTTTGTCAGTGTCACCCTGTGGATGAGTCACGGCCATTGCTTGGCCAATGTGCTCTCTGTGAATGATACTCTTTGATGGCTTCATCTATTCAGTCTATACCTGAGTGATTTTGTAAGAATCTAGTTATGAGTGACAAGGACCTCTAAATTCTACAAAACCACACCCACATAGCAATGTTTTGTAAATGATGTTTAATAATGGAAACCTTTCTTAAAATGATTATAAGCCGAGTCCTGGTGAAGATAAAAGTGGCTTGCTTGTTTGAACCAAGGGCATCTTTCTCTCTCTGAGTCCCTTCTGATTTGAGTCTGGCTGCTTTTTTAATTCATTGATTTAATAAGCATTTATTTTCCACAAATAATGGTCAAGGTATTAGGCTGGGGCTGACTTAGGTGGGTGAATTGTGTAGCCACACAGGGACATATGCTTGGTATAGTACCCTGATGTCAATGTCTTGAGATGCTTAGTAATTTTTACACAGCAGCCTTATATTTTCAGTCTGCAGTGGGCCTTGCAAACTATTTAGCTTGCCCTCATTAGGGGAGAGACTAGAGGGAAAAATAAACCAAACAGGGATCATGACCTTAAGGAATTTACAGTATACGTCTGTTCTAGTGACTTGAAATCCAAACCCTGTGGTGTCTCCTGGCATATCTTCAAGAAAATCACAGGGAACATTGCCGTAATCCTTAAGTCTGATGAGCATTGTGCTAATGTTGCCTAGCAATGCTGAGTTGGTCTGGATGGAAGGTCTCGTCCTTCTGAACTGGAAGGCAAGTGACTCCCATGTGACACGCAGGTTCCCGGAGCAGATTTGTGTTATACTTTGTTGACCTAGAATGGATAGTCTTTCTATATTTAGCTGTTGTGTCTGTGTTTATTTGACTGAGTCTAGGACTATGGAGAGTTCATTCAATTTTTTTCCTGCCTCCCTTTTACAAGCTGTTTTTATTTAACCAGGAAGTGTAATAAAGAAGTGACTGTCTCAGGTGTTTACCAGGGACCTGCGTGGGCCATGAACAGGAGGATCATAAACATTTGTGCTGTGCTCAGAGGGGCTATTCAACTGGAAATCCCCGTCACTGTTCAACTTGAAGCAACCAAAATAAGCAAACACTTTCAACTGTCTTTTCCTCACTGTGGCTTGGAACAATCCATGATTCGGACAGTGGCCTGGAGGAGGGATTTTCCTCTGCCATGAATAAGAGAGCAGTAAGGAACAAAAAGGAAAAGAAAGCAGACTTTGAGATAGACAGAATGATGAAAAAAGAATTTTGATAGTTGGTGGTACCCTGCTTGAGAAAATTAAAGGCTACAAAGTTTTAGTTACTTGTTGATGTCATGGCCACAAATCACCTCCAAAGGAGAGATAGGGATGAAGTTTCTTTCTTTCTTTCTTTCTTTCTTTCT
>NW_004524600.1:3795491-3811543 GCF_000260255.1 Octodon degus | reverse complement strand
GCAGGGTAGCAGGAAGCTCTCCACATACTCACCGGACCTGGGCTAGGACTGGGTCTGGGGGTTCCCGGAAGTCGGCCCTTTCTTTCTTTCTTTCTTTCTTTCTTTCTTTCTTTCTTTCTTTCTTTCTTTCTTTCTCTTCTTTCTTTCTTTCTTTCTTTCTCTTCTTTCTTTCTTTCTTTCTTTCTTTCTTTCTCTATCTTTTTTCAGGTGGGAGGGGTCATGTATGTTTGAATGATGTTTTGATGTAGACTCAGTGGCTGGGGCAGGTGCACGGCTGTAGGGGTGGGACTTGTTGTTGTCATTATGTCATTTAGGACTTTAGTGGTAAAAGATAGAAACATAACTCAAACTAGCTTAAAAGTGGATTTGTTTTAGATGTGGGGAAATCAATGAAAAGAACGTTATACAGCTAAGTTTCTCTTAGTTCTTTGAAAAGAAAGGTTTGTGCTAATATTGTATGGACAAGATACCATCTTGTACTCTGAATAACTACTATAAAGATACCAATACATGATGTATTAATTGTTGTAACTCCATACTAAGCTGTTTGAAACTCTGCTTTACTGTTATTATTTATTTTTCACTTTAAAATAAAAATTAAGGCAATAAATATAAATTAAAAACTCAGAACAAAAACAAAAACAAGATAAAAAATGTGACTCAGTTCAGAAAAAGTAGAGACCAAATACCTGAATTTTTAGGGTTTGCATGGCCTAGTGGCTCTGTGTTGCTCTTCCCTTCCATTTCTATCTTCTCTTCCCCTGCTACTAGGGTGTTCCTTCCTGGTTCAGGTGTTGGTAAAGGTGGCAGCAGAATTTCCAAGCCTCATCTGTTGGGTCCAGTTACAGCGGAGATAGTAGCTCCTCTGTTTTTGTTTCATTGATAGTTCCTGTATCAATGAGATTGATTCAAGGCCGTCCAGATAGCTCAGTGGACTAAAGTGCCTGCTTAGGCACAGCACAGTGGCTGGGGTTCAATTTCCGGTATGCCATATTGGCCCCATCCCTAAGGTATGCTGAGATGCAACTGAGACTGGGCATGGTGGTGCATGCCTATAATTTCAGTGCTTGGGTGGCTGAAGACAGGAGGATCACTAGGAGTCCCATCTATATAGTGAGACCCTGTAGACCCTGTCTTAAAAAAAAAAGTGATTAACTCAGCCTAGGGCAGCTGACTACCTGAGATAATCAGCTGAGGCTGGGCATGGGTTCACTGTGAAAATCATGCTGATGGTATATGAAAGGGAGGGATAATTTCCAGAAGAAATGTGAGCAGGGCCCATCTATGGGTTTATTCTATGCATGCAAAGTATAATCCAGTAATTCATATAGACAAGAACATTTTTAAAAAAGTTTTAAAAATATTTAGAATATTTAGAAAATATTTGAGAAAATTAAAGGCTAATACTGTATGGACAAGATACCATCAAACAAAATGAAATTTTGTGAGATGGTAGAGTAGCCTCAGGGACAAGGAACATAGAAGAGGCAAAGAGAACAATGGAACAAAGAAACCTGTTTTCAAAAAGAGTTTCCAAGAAAAAGCTGAAATCTACACTGGGTAAGTTAGCTCACTGGGATGGGGAAACAGGAGCATCAACATTCTGAGCACAGCGAAGTTGATTATATGAACACAGAGTAGTCATCAGGCTTTAGGAGAGATGAAGTGGCAAGTGCAGCCCTGTTTACTCAGCTTTGCATCATCATAGAAACGCCAAATATAATCAACTTACAAGAAAAGGTTTATTTTGGCTCACAGTTTTGGAACTTCCAGTCTATGATTGATTGGCCCTTTGCTTTTAGGCCTATGGTGAGGCAGCATACAGGACAGGAGTTTTTGGTAGAGCAAAACTGCCTACCTCCTGGCTGGGAAATGGAAGCACATTAAGTGGGAGCTAAGCTAAGACACGAGCCACTTCAAGAGGACGCCTCCAGAGGCCTAAAGCTTTCCCCCAAGTCCTGTTTCTTAAAGCCTCCATGATGTCCAATAGCACAACTGTGATAGTCACTTTTTCATCATTATAACAAATATCTGGCACATGCAATTTCAGGAAGGGGAGGTTTCCTTTTGCTCCCAGTTTCAGTGGACTCTGTCTGTAGTTTTCTGGCTCTGAGGCAGAACTGTTGTGGTGAGAGGACAGGTGGGAGAAAGCTGTTTAACCCATGGCAGACAGGCAGCGGAGAAGGAGGGAGCAGTGAAGGACAAGAATACATCCTTCTAGGACACGTCCCCAGCGACGTGCCACTTTCAATGAGGTCTTATTGCAAACCATGAGACTTTCAGGGAATGTTTTATAATCTAAACTACACTATGTCCATAGCCCCCAAAAGGCTCATATTTACCTCATCATGTAAAATACATTTAGTCTATCTTTAAGTTCCAGGATTGCCAAAAAGTCCAAGTGCAAAGTCTTCTCTGAGTTTCAAGGTAAATTCTTAGGAGTGAACTCCTGTAAAAATAAAAATAAAAAAACCCACAACATATCATGGTACAAGGTGAACGTTCTTATTTCTAAAAGGAGAGATATAATGATAAAAAGAATTGGACCCAACCAAGACTGAAAACTAGCAGGGCAAACATTAAATCCTAGAGCTCTGTGTCCGGCACCTAGTGGTGGTGAGCTGTAAGATCCAAAGTACTTGAACAGTCCTGCCCTATTGCCTTGACATTTGCAATGAACATAGCCTGTCTACTGGGCTAGCTCCAGTTTGTGATTGTGGTTTTCTTCAGCCGACATTCCATGTTACTGGCTTTTCCAATTTCCTGGAGTTTTCACTACCATTTTGGTTTTAGTCTCACAGCTTCATTCCCTGCCCTTGCAGGGGCACAATTTCTGGTTTCTGGGTCTTTGAAATCTGGATGGGAGACATGATCCCACTAGCACTGCATTCTCCATGGCTGAAAAACCAGTGTAGCTGTAAAACATAGATGATGTCAAGTTCTGCAGCTCCCTTGAATAGTAGCTAGCCCCCTTGAGCTGACTAGAATCACTTACCAGACTTCACATACAGCATTCTAGAGATTCTCTGGTTTGCATCTCCAAAGCTTTCCAAATTCCTGAAAACCAGTTCCAGGGCTTCTAAGTCACATGATCCAGATATAGTCATAGAGATGACCCTGTTCTTGGTTCCAAACTTTTATATTAATCACTTTCCTCTCTCTGGGACAAAATACAGTGACCTAAAGATTTCCACTAAGTCCCATTTCTTAAAGCCTCCACCATGTCCAGTAGCACAACTGTAATAGTCATTTTTCCATCATTATAACAAATATCTGGCACATGCAATTTCAGGAAGGGGAGGTTTATATTCAAATGAAGAGAGGTTTATATTTACTCACAGTTTCAATAGGTTCGATCTATCATCAGCTGGTGCTAACACAGAAATAGCATGGTAGAAGGACACAGAGGAAGAGGACTGCTCACTCCTAGGGGACCAAAATAAATCCTTTCAGATCATGCTCCTAAGTGATCTTACCCTCTTCCAGACTTGGGAATACAAGGCTTTTTGGGGATATGTTAGGTATAAACTGTAGCAATCACCCAAGATATGAAGGCCTTAACACATTGGCTTCTGGGAGGAATCTAAGATCCAAAGTATAGCATGTCCATAGAGAGGAACTTATCCTATAGTGCTGGGGAGAGAGAGAGAGAGAGAGAGAGAGAGAGAGAGAGAGAGAGAGAGAGATTAGAGATGGAGAGAAAGAATCTAGAGAGATTTTTGTATACTTTGCTTCATATTTTAAATGAAGTTATTAACTATGACTGACCCTAGGCCAATGCCTGGCAAGAAATAAGTGAACTTAACAGTATCTGAGTAATTTTATCAGCAGAGGTGGATTCATGAGAAAATGTCAACCATCAGAGAATTCTCTAATGCCAGCCAAAAGCCTCTACTGTAGGATTATTTTACTAAGCTGATTTATTAATAATTTGAATGAAGACACAGAAGGTCTCTTACACACATTTGTGCAGATAAACAATGGCATTTGCAAGGTGTGAAGGGAGTATGCTAAAACACAGCACCAGAAGTCCCCAAACTCAATAGTCTGAACTAGTGGGCATAGTGAAGCAGAGAAAACTCCATACAGCTAAGCATAAAGACTCCAGTGAAGTTTATGAGGTAACTAGAAGAGTATAGGATGGGATTGGTGACGGGAAAATCTGACAGTGCTCATGAAAGGATCTTATATTTTAAGTAGATCACATCATTGAAGCCATTCCCCTCAAAGCAAGTCGGGTAGTATCCAAAAAACTAGAGGAAACATTTTTTTTGTGGTCTCATATTATCAGATGATATTTGGAATATTTGTTGTGTCCTTAGCATAATGTTTTAATAGGTAATAAAGACTCACTGGTACTGTTCAAAACAGGAGTGGGAAATACTTATAGACTGATTTAAGAACAATTTTTGAGGGAGCTGAAAATGTTGGTGCAAGAGTAGACAGTGGTGCATACTTAGCTCTCTTCCCAACTTGCAAAGTTCTAAAAGAGCAGTACGTCAAACTAGATAGTTGTAAATAGAAAAATTTGAAGAAGGCAGAGGGCTTTATATGGAGGCAGATTTTACATAAATTACAAGATGGAATAACTGAAAAGTAGGTGCAATTTTTACTAAAGGATGCATTTATTATCTCTAGATTTGCTTGCTTTTCAGAAAAGTGGTTCCTGTGTGAAGGGGAAATTTGGGCTACTTCATCTCTTGGTTTCCTTCTGACTCTGAGTCCTGATGGCTAAGATCCATTCTTTGTTCTGCCAATAAATAGCTGAAAGATTTAGGGGCAGTCTCTTATATTTTAGTGCTCTGTAAAATGGGATGAATAATTTCTCTCCTCTCTCACAGAATTGTTGCAAAATTCCAATGAGAAAAGAGGAAAAAAAAAGCCCCAGCAGATGAGAGGAGACTGAAAAGTTTAAATCACTCTGTCCTTGTAAGATTTTGTTTTGACTATTCCTTTTGTGGATTTTTTCAGACAGCTGCAACCTCCAGAGGCTCTGCTTGCTGCAGCTCTCTGCTTTGACGTTTCATCCTCTGGAAAGTTTTGTTCAGTAGTTTACACTCGTAGCTTTGAAGCCATCTATCAAAACTCCTCTGCCAGGAACTGCATTAAGATGTTGGCAGCAGGTGGCTGGTTCTCCCCAAATGCGCCGCTTGTTCCAACCAAGGAACATTGCAAGAGGGTGGAGAGAGGCTTTCTCTTCTTTCTGCCAAACAACATATATTATGATGCCATCTAAAATCTGGAGAGGAGGATCTTCCTCAGGAACTTTCTTCAGGATTAGTGTGTGCTGACCCCATTACCCTGGGAATGATTCCTCTCTGTTTTTGATAAGTAAATAAGATGTCAACCTTAAATAACTACCCTATTGCAGTGGTGTCATGTTGCCTCAGAACCCCACAGGCTCGCCCCTTCTGGTGGAATAAAGTGATCGGTACACAGCTGAGGACGAAGGCAGTTTATAACTCTATAAAACACTTTGAAGCTTTCAGAAGGTGCTATATACATGAATAAATAATAAATAATAATAATTTTCACTCTCTAGTCTTTGTAATATTCCCTTAGAAGGTTCGAAATAAAATTTCTTTTGCTATTGATTTTGTCCTTCCACATTTGGCAAACATTGATTTTTCCCTTTCTTAATGGAGCAGAAGCCAACATATCTGTATTTCATTTACTTTGCTCTCTGAGCACAGCGTCGTGGCTGGCATTAGCAGGACCCCAGGCACCTCTCAGGGAGGCCAACAGTGGCTGTTTAACTGGAGGCTGCCAGCCCTTATACACGATGCCTTATGACACAAGCAGCACATAGTAGGGGCCTGATTAATCTTGGAGCTCAGTTGAGGTCAGAGTATTCAGATTGGTGGAGGAAGGTAAAGAGTTTAGCCAGGGGATTTTGAGGAGGAAACATTGCTACTACCAGGAAAAAGGAATGTAGGGCTAAGGCGGATGGAAGAACTGAACAGTTATTTTTTGTTAATGTCACTGTGATAAAATACCACAGACTGAGCAGCTTAAACAACAGAAATGCATTTCTTTCAGTTTGGAGGCTAAGAGGCCAAAGATCAGGGTTTCAGCTGTGATGCAGGGTAGCCTGGAGCCAGCTGGGTGCCCTCCAGGTGTGGTATTTGTTTTAATCCACCTGTGCTGGGCTAAGTAGGCTGAGTAGGGGGTGCTCTCCTGGTAGACCTGAGCCCAACAGTTTTACTGGAGAATAGAGTTTGGGTTTTTGCTTGAGGAAGGAGGGGAAGGGGAAGATGAGGACATCAGAGTCACACTTTCAGATGACATAACTGCTGAGGGTCTTTGGGGCATAGTGATGCTGACAGTGGTCACAAGAATGAGGATAGTACCTTACTGCCATGTGCAGGAGCTCTGACTCCTGTGGTCACAGCCCTGGAAGACAGCCATGAGCACACTCCACAGCCCCTGCACACATTTATTTAATTGCAAGAATGAGAGCTAGATTAGTAAAATTATACTGTTAAACACTGTACACGAACCTGTTATGAGAGCTGGAAGAGAAAGTATGTAAATTTAGATCACCCTTCTTCCCATTTTAAAGAGACTGTTGCATGTTCTTCACTCCGGTCTTCACTCCAGTCAGATTGGATGGGATTATCAAGAAGGAAATTTGCATAGAAAACACAAAAGCGCTGGCCTTGGCTAAAGTTAGCATAGTACACATGGAAGCCCTTGGTGCTGCATTCCCTAAAGTTGGCTTTTTTCTGTTGGCAATGAAGTTCGAGGGGATCTGAATCTCACTGCTAAGTTGTGTGACAACCTGTGTCACTGCTTTGCTAAAGAACAGTTTCTCTTTCGAGGATTCCTTAGAACCAAGCTGTAACAATCTACATTTTCTTCTGAAGAGGAGCGTTTTACCTGTATGTAGTGCACATATTGTTTCCATATCATCTACTTCCAAAAACAGGTTTGAGGTGATTGTTACAAGGTTTTATACATTTCATTGCATGGACAAAGGGTAAGAGTTGAGGTAATTACCCCAATCATGAAGGTTGAAAAGGCTTTCTCCTGAAAACCCAGATAATTGAAACTAGTGTCTATTTTGGCTTGAGTCAGCTAGATAATAGCTCCAGTTCTGTATTTTGCTTTGCTTAGGCACACTCGTCTAGCTGAAATTTACGCTGTTTGCATGTTGGGGCCTCAGTAAATCTGAGCTGCAGCATTAACAGCAGACAAGCCAGGCAGCTCATTTACCAACTAAGAGGAGAGGAATATCCATGGATCAACTGCAGTCTCATCCTTTTCCTTTGAAACCACATTCACCCACATAGTCAATGTGAATCTGGATGCATTTATACAAAATTCCTGGAACTCATGGATTTTTAACTGTGTTTAACTTACACATCCCCTTTTATGAAGACAATCTGGGGAAAAACTAAACAGCAAAATTTTCTCGGCTCTCTAAATATGAAGAAATGGGTATAGGGAATGCATAGCAGCCCTCATTTGCTAAATATACAACTCCTTCATTGGAGACATAAATAAGAACACTGCCTAAGTAGGTCAGATTGGAGTGTGAGGCTTTTCAGAAGACTTGAAAGCTGCACCGTGAATATCCACTTCAAAGCCAGAATCCATTTCTGTGTGTGCACGTTTTGTTCCCGAGAAGTTTTCCATCTGTTCTCGTGTCGTGTCTCTGCCACTGTGGCATGTCCTCAGACTGGATTTCTGGCGAAGCACATACTTTGCTTTTAAGCGTGGCAGGTAGAGGAGATAATTGAGAGCCCATCATGGCCAGCACAAGGAGGCTGAGGAACGGGGTGACTTCCTAGGGAATAAGTGGGAGGTGGAGGGTGCTCACTGCCGGCGCCTCTCTTTTGACTGCAGAATGTTGAAAGAGAAGAGGGAGCAATCACACGCTCCTGTGGGGATTCTCCTGAAATGAAAACACAGTGCTGACAAAGGTTAGTGGAGTCTGGTTCACTCCCCTCTGTACCAGAGCCGTTCTGAATTCAGGATTCTGATAGATTTAAGCCCCTTTCATCAGCAGCACTGCTACATGATCTGGCTGTCACTCTCTCAAATGATACTTCTCTGACTCCTTTTTGTGAGGAGCTCTGCAAGGGGAGGGAACTTTCTCACTAAAGTGTCACTCAATCCACCCACCCAGACACCCACTGCTCATCAAGAATGGCAAAAAAAGAAAAAAAAAAATCTGGGTTTTGTACAAACTTGAGAAAATGCTTCCAACCTTCTTCCATGCATGTGATTTATGGAATGTGACATGACTCTATAGTATTGTCATCAAAAAGCCTGAGGCTTAGGTAAGGCAGGGCATCAATGAACTCTGTCATTTTCTCATGCTAGAGATCTCACTAACAAGAAAGGATGCACATTTTCTTTTCCTGGATTGGCTGCCATGAGTGGAATTCTGATGATGCCATTAGGAAACCACATGCAAAAGGTACTTGCTTCTGCCTTTGAAATGAAACCACTTTTGTTGGCGAGTGATCTTTTTAACTAGTTCTAAGCATTACCCATTAACTCCCAGTGCCGGCTGGTATCTGAATAGACACCTTGAAATATGGCATCCAGCCTGTCTCACCGGACTGAGGATCTCCTGGGCAATGTCCTATGGCCTTGATAAGTCAGAAGAACACACTAATAAACAGCTGGCAAGTAGACAGCTGCTGCTGAGAAAGCCATTGTTCAGTGAGCTTCAGCAGCTAATCAGGCTTTGCAGCACCCTGTGATGAAGTCAGAGGCTACAGATTCTAGTCCCAGCCCTGAAGACTGTATGATCACAGAGAGCTGGTTCAAATCCCCTGGGCCACAGTTTCTTCATCTGTTGTAAAAGGAAAGGTAGGGTTGGTTTCTCTGTCCCACAAAGTGCTGAAGGTGGTGGATGTAAGGGTAATTGGTGTTCACAGACTTCTAGTGCTGGAAATGGCTTAGTAGCTGTCCAGCTCAAGAGAGAGCTGGGAGCTTGTGAATCAATACCAGTCTCCAGGATAGGCTTCAAGTGACTAAGTAAATCTCTTAAAAGTTGTGCATGACACTTAAAGTGCTCATGCATTTCTCAAGGCAGAATATCCACAGTGGATATTCTTGGAAAGCTCTGGGTCATATTCCCTGTTTTCCAATGGGGAACAAAGGACAGAAGGTGACCAGCTCACAGCAGTCATTTGATCCCACTCAGGCACTCAACAAGTATCTCCTTTCTGATCCAGGATTCCTCAGCTAACCAGAGGACAAATAGGACTTTCCAGGATGACCCAGGCCTGTGAGAGGACAGCTGAACCCACTACTGAAAAGAGGTTTAAAAAAAAATCACCTACTGCACACTGCACACTCAAGACCGAAGACGTTCTCATTCAGCTGGTTGGTCTCGCACCCAAAACTCGCGTAGTTTCCCTAAGGTCCCTACCAGCCAGTTCAGCATCTTTTCCACCTGCATGACCTTATTTTTGAAAACGGCAATTCAAACTCTCACTGATATTTGTAATGTTTGTGCCTTTGTTATCTTCATGAGTTCACTTAAGTTCTGTTTTATTTCACCAGAAGACTAGAAAGTTGAAAGAAACAGGCATTTCAGGAAAGAGAAAATATGAAGAATGTGTTGTGGTCACATTCTCTAAGTGGAAGGGTGTTTAACTCAAGGGAGAAAGAGAACTAGCACCTGAATTTAAAACAGCATAATTTGTCTCTTTCTAAACAGTAATCATGTGTTGAAGTAATTCAGATACTAGGAATGTGAATAGTACTGGATTCTTCTAGGATAAGGTGATTGTATAATATTATGCTTATCACTTGGATCCTTCTACTATTAAAAGTCAAAAGTCACCCAACGTCACAGGAATATTTCTATGAAGTATTAAAAGCTTGGTATCCAGGCTTTTATTATTCTTAATAGTCCTCCCTATCCTGGATCTCTGTCTAATTGTATTTATGGGTAGGAATTCAGTATTAAAGGAACTGCTACTATGGTTTCTTCATGTTTTATATGTGACCACTCTAAAGCTCAGGGCCAGGGAAATAGCTCAGGGCCAGGGAGGATGCTCAGTAGAATAAGTGCTTTCCTGGCAAGTGCAAGGGCCTGAGTTCAATACCTGGTTCTGAAAACAAACAAACAAACAAACAAACAAACAAACAAACAGAAAAGACCACCCCAAAACACAAAAATACAAAAACAAACAACAACAGCAACAAAAAACTACATTATGTAATCACTACTTCCTCGATAATCTAGTTATACATCTTGTCTCCCTTCAACTGAGAGATAATCCTTGGGCTAAATTTGTGAGATGGCATAGATGGTAGTGAAGGGGTCCTGGAGGCAGACTTGGAAATTCTTGGTATTGGTGTTGGCTCTGATGCTACTTTGGGTGTCTATCTGCTTATTCCTTTCTTGTAAAGCCCCTCCCCCATCCCTATGGAAGGAAGGGCCTAGTGAATGCCCCTGGATATGATTAATTGTCCCATCATGCATGAAATCTAGCCTCAAGATGAGATAATCAAATTCATAATTTGTAGAGCTGGAAGAGATGTAGAACTTGTGCCCAGGAGGGTTGGGCATTGAAGCTGGAAGGTCATATACAGGCAGGATCTAATTTTGGTGTCATGGCAACTCAGCCACAAGCAAGCTGAATCATGAGGGACCAGAATTAAGTGTTTCTAGATGCAGAGAGGAAGTAGGTGTGCAGAAGGACCAGAGAGACAAGGCTGGTGACTTTCCACTGCCTTTGAGCATCCAGCTGGATCCCATGAGGGTGTCCTACACTCTTATAACAATAAATCTCCCTTTACTTAATTAAGCTAGGTTGAAAGGATTTCTCTTTACTACAGCCTAAAATTCCCTTACTCAGACACCGTGTGACCTTAGTCAAGCCAATTTGCTTCTCTGACTCACTTTCATTTGGTATAAAATGAGGCCCTTAATACTGTGAAAGAGAAGGAATCTGTTCAAATAGAAGGAACAACTGGGATGGAGAAAAGGACCAAAGAAAGAAGGAAGGGGAAGAGCTATATTTATGTATATGGACATGATAGCTTGGATAATTATACTGCTGATTTCTGCTGGGTTATTGAAAGGATCAGTCAATGCTTAATTTTTTCTTCTTTTTAATTTTTTAATAATCTTTGGACATCATTTTAAGGTGTTTTTTTTTTTTGTACCAGGGATCAAACCCAGGACCTTGCGTTTGCCAGGCAGGCACTCACATCGCTGAGCTATCTCCTCAGCTTTTTAATAATTTTTGGACTAGGGGCCAGGGAGATGGCTCAGTAGAATAAGCGCTTACCTGGCAAGTGCAAGGGCCTTAGTTCAATCCCCAGTTCCGCCGAAAAACAACGACAACAAATAATTTTTGGACTGACTTTACATGTTTATATCTGGTAATCTGAACAACTAATTTGAAGACAGCCTTATACAATATAACAACCATTGTTGAATTTCTATTATTTTGTTTAGTGAAACTTATATAGTTTCTAATTTAATTTATACTATTTTTATTTGGCATGCAGTACTGGTGATTGAACTTGGGTCCTTACGTTTGCCAGGCAGGTGTTTAGATTGCTGAGCTATCTCTCCAGAACTCTTTTGGATTTAAAGAATCTGTACTTTTAATTATTTGTGTTGGGCATGGAGGAATCCTTGGAAACCACAGGATACTTGTTAACTCTGCCTTCCTCTTGGTCCTGCTCAGGTCCAGCCTGATGATGATTAATGGCAGGTCCGTCCAATGTCAAGCAAAGACATGTCTAAGAAGAAAGAAATATTGTGGCAGAGGGAAAGAGGCCTCCCTGCCAATCTGACTGGTAATAGGTTGGATTAAAGACTTCTTCAAGTCTGTCCTATCTTGATTCTCTGGAGGACTCAGACAATAGAAGAGTATCATGTTGGTATATTCTGAGCATTCACACTCTAAATGAGCAGAAGAGAGTAAATACAGCTTTGTTGATTGTAGATCAGCATGATAGACTAACTATAGAACAATAATTAAGCCAAAGAGAACATTCAGAAATACTCACTGCTATTTGCTGTCTCCTCATCCCTGGGGGTACTAAAATAAAAAAGAACCATAAGTTTAGTTAATACCTATGGATCGATTGTCCATTTAGGATAGGACTTAGTGAACCAGAGGTTAAACTTTTAAAGATGTTTGACTGTGATGTTGAAATGTCTGTATATGCCTGTAGTTGAAGTGCTCAAAGTGTGTCCTGTTGAGTCTTTGGGGATCAAACAGAGGTACCATAGGAGTTAAACTTTTGATACTAAGACAGGGAAGTTCAGGCAAGCAGCATTGCCTGGCAGGGCCTCCTTTATGCCCAGATTCTCTTTTCCTGAAGATCTTGAGACTTTTGGTGTCTTTCCAACATGATGCCATATATCACATTTGGTGACAAATGTGAGGTTGTTGTTCCCCTTCTTGTCACATCCCAAATCTAGTTTCTAAGAGGCTGTAATAGGCAGAAGAATCTACCAAGGAGACAGGACACCCATTTCCCCTGGGCTGCAGAAGTAGTAGCTATGAGACTCGCCTTGTCTATCACAACCGTGCTGGGGCCAGCAATTATTATTATGTTGGTTATCAAGCTCTTCACTGGATGATTTATGATGGCCTTTGTTGATTTTATTTGCAGGAGATAGGCAATAAAATGCATCCCCCAACCCTCAGTGTTGCTGTAAGATGATGCTACCAAAGAGTTGGGTTTAACTCAATATCTGGTATGCAATAGTATTCCCAAAACCTTGGGTATTATTTCAGAATTAGTATTTGTTAGAACCATACTAAGTGTTTCTCAGTCAGTTTCATTTAATCTTTGTAATAGAAGTTCTAATTATCACCACTGTACAGAAGAAGCAACTAAAGTCCTAGAAGTTCATGTAAATCGCTGATAATACCAAAGCCAGAGGTCCAGCATGGGATACTTCGACCCCAAAGTCTATGCTTTCAACAATTGGGCATGTCTATGTGAGAGACAAGGAGTATACTGAAGAGAGCTGAAGTGAGGGTTGAGAGGAGTGAGGAGACTTCTGCTTTGTGTTATACATGCATTTGGGCTAAAGGTGGAAAGTTCCCAGCTGAACACAGTACCTTGTACAGGTTGGCAAGAGTCTCAGGAGTTTTCTTTTGTGTGCCAGGGTCATGTTAAGGGCTGAAAAGTAATTTTTCTAATACGACCATTAAAAATAGTAAAATAGTGTTTTAAGGTTATTGAATGAAGCAGCCCAGATGGAAAGAGAAAAAAGGTAAGATGGAAAAATCAAAAGAGAGAATGCCAGAAAAGAAAAAGAAATTGAATGAAAAATAAACAGGGTAAGTGGAAACAAACAACAATGAGAGATACAAGGTCTTCAGTCTTCAGGACAGCGAATCAATTGTAAACCACATATATAAATAAACCACATATATAATGTATATGTGGACAATGGCCTTATTGGATAAGGCAGGCAGGTCCTGTTGGGTCAGGCTTGGTTGTCACCCAGGGTTTCCCCCATGCTTAAGAGAGAGAGAGCAAGGGAAGTGGCATCATGCCATGGTCTGCATCTTAGTGAAAAGTACTTGGCATCAGACAAAAAAGCTTCCTTTTGGGACAGGAAATGTTTCCTTTGTTATGCCTGTGTTGTCTAGAGGAAGCTGCTGCACCAGGGAGGGTTTGTCGCCTGAGTGCTTAATTAGTGAGGAAGAACTACATATAAACAGTAAAATGGGAGTGTTTCCATGAAGCGTGTAGCAACAAGAGTGAACAGATATATTGAAATATTTTTTGCCACATCGAACATTTTGCAACACTTTAAAATAACTAGAAAGCATCTAAATAGACATAAACAAGAATCTATATGTTTATGAGGCCTGGCTTCAAAAAATTATTGATATACCCATGTAAACTAAGCTCACTAAATTGAGATAAGCATCTGGTGGTGACTCAAAGCCATTTCCAAACTCAAAATCATGTTTCTGCTACAGAATCTACTATGGGTCTTAGGCCAATCAGCTTCCAATTGCCTTCAGAAGGAAACCTGTAAACATGCCTACCTCATTTATTGTCCTCTTTCTGCCAAATGAAATGAAGACCCTACCAGTTTATAAATGAACAGGTCAACTTTTTTAATTACAGAATAAAATTACAAAATAAAGGCACCAGTTGGAGAGAATGTTTTTCTTTGCTTGTGCTTGTCAGCCACCTGACTCAGGCAGCCAGAGCTAAGGAGGATGGCAGGAAGTTTGGGCTAAACCAGGGTGGGTAGTTTAGTCTTTTTTTCTTTTCTTTAAAAAATCAAGTCAATGTACAGTTGATACAGTCAACTGTCACATAATCAATTGAAAAATTAAGGCAAAAAATACTTTGTTGATTGTGTGGCAGCAAGAGATGCTCATTATGTAGATGGGGTCTAAGTCTATACGAATAAATGTGGTGAAAAGTGAAGAGGAAAATTGAGGCAATTTCCTGAATTATTCAAGGAAAGAAACTCCCTTTGCTTCAATTATTTATGTAGCACTTTTCTTTGAAAGTGAGAAGAGTGGGAGAAAAGGGGAGGGAGAAAAGAAAGAAAGCTTGATTGCGTTAATTCTCCACTTCATTTTGTAGATTAAGGCACCTCTATAGATGTTATTACTTATCCGTGTATATCACAGTTTACTTCTTGACAAAATATTTCTTTGCCATTGTATGAATGCAAATTATACTCACCCTACCATTTTCTTCAGTTAGATGGTGAGAAGTTGAACTGATACTGTTCTTTTTTTGCCCCGTAAAAAGGATGCCTATAAAAGGACTAATTTCCCAGTAATCCAACTTATTCTAAACATTCCACCCACAAGGCAGCAACTTAGTGAAAAATAGAATTCGGCTTGAAGATAGAAGTCATAATTATCATCAAAAGATCTATTCCACCTCCATTTCCTTGGCATTGGGAAACGTCAGTGTTTGGATCCAGAGCAGAAAATTTTCAACAAACAACACAAATGTCTCAGAGCTCATCAGCCAGGTTCACCATGCGTGGTCTGCAGGCGCAACATGGAAAAATGGAGTCATCATGTGGTTATGGGTTGAGTAGGACAAAATTCTAGAGGAAAACGTGAACTTGGCCTAACATTATCAGCACGTGAGACAACCTTCTGTGAGGCAGACATAGGGTGCCTTGGGAGCGGTGCCATGTTTTCATTAATATAAAGTTACTCTGTGGGCTAATGGCAGGTCTGTTGACCAATTATTTGAAGATGTAGATCATGCAGTCAAGATCCAGAGAAAAGCAGTGGAAATGATTGGTTTGGGAAATAAAATGTGGAAGGAAATGTTAAAGGAAAGGAGCTATCAAGCCAGAAACAGAATATTAATTATACATTTAATACTGGTCTTCTAGAGCACAAACTATGAAGCATAGACATGTTTGGTGCTTTAACTCAGTGTCCCTCAAAGGCGAGTATAAAATGGAATAGACTTAAAGCAAATGAGCTTAGAATACATGTAATCTTTATGTAGGTGTTTCTCAAGAATCTCCTGAGCTCATAGGGGGGAACTTCTGAAAAATGACTGCATGATGGGGGTGCTATAGATGAGCAGTTTGTTAAGAGGCTGCCCCTTGCTGGAAGAGGCTGGTCACGGGGAGCACGGCCCGCAGAGTGAGTGTCTGTCTTCCTTGCTACCATAAGAAGCTTTCCTCCGCCAGACTTTTCTACCTGGAGCTGGCTGACCATGGAAGGACTGGTACTTGTAAAATGTGAGTCCAGATACATTTTTTTCTTTTTTAAGTTGCAGGTGTCAGATATTTTTTCATGGCAAGGGGAAAGTGACTAAGACAATATACCTAATTTAAGTTAGATAAAATGGCTTACCTGGAATTTTGATGTGGGTAGGGCCGAACATGATGCTAGTTACATGAGTAAGTAGGTTTTTCTTGGAGGAATGATTTTGACTGCTTTTGTCTACGATGCTGCTGTCTGCTATTACTTTGCTGATTGTGAAGTATCTCAGGGAAAAGTCCCAAGTACTAACAAAGGTGTCTGTATTCTGAAAGATCTTCAGTCACCTCTTTCTAGGTCATAAACTGGTTCTTCTTCAGCATGTCCTAAATTCCCAGTCCTCTT
>NW_004524600.1:3791587-3795262 GCF_000260255.1 Octodon degus | reverse complement strand
TTCCCTTCCCTTCTCTTTTCTTCTTTTTTCCCTTCCATTCCCTTTTGTTCCATTCCCTTCTCCTTCTTTCTTTCTTTCTTTCTTTCTTTCTTTCTTTCTTTCTTTCTTTCTTTCTTTCTTTCTTCTTTCTTTTTTTCTTTCTTTCTTTCTTCTTTCTTTCTTTCTTCTTTCTTTTTCTTTCTTTTTTTGGAACTGGGGATTGGACTCAGACCCTTGAGCTTGCCAGACAAGCGCTTATTCTACTGAACCGTCTCCCCGGCCCCAATACCTGATTCCTGAGTTCAGCATTTCAGTGCTGACTTTATCTCAACTCAAAATGCTGAATTGGAACTTTGGTGGGAAGGACCTAGTCCTCTGCCTTTTCTCATGCACTTTTGTTTGAAAACTACTGAATTAGACTGGTCAGTTAAACTATGCGTTGTTTCAGCTTGAGTTAGATGTTTCTGTTTTCATATGCACAGAATTGCGTCAAACCCACAAAAACGTACAGGAGAAACAAATATTCGAATTATCCTTTTGTACTGAGTTAGTAATAACATGATAGGGTATAATATTTAAATAATTTTATAATAACAATTACAGTTTTGTGCAAGTTGCAGTATTATTATGTAAATATCACTTGGTGTAGTACTGAAAAATTAGAAGATCCTGAAGGCCACTAATAAAAATATAGTAAAACATCTCGGTGACTATAAAATAAAAATTCTTTGTGCAAGTCTGTGCTCATGAACACTTGCTCCCAAGCATTCTTCTATGGGATGACAAATGCATTTTCTAACTCTACAGGAAAAAGAAAAATACCAAGGGATTTATCTATTTGTCAGTGGATTAGTCATACTGAGTTTTGGTAAATGTCATAAAACTGGTAAAATGTCCTGAATTTGGGGGCTAGGAAGGAAGCTCAGTGGTCAAACACTTTTTTAGCATGTATGAGGGCCTGGATTCAATCCCTAGTACTAAAACAAACACACACACAAACAAACATACTCCCAAAGCAAAACAAAATGAAAAACCCCAAAACCTAGGCAGAACAAAACAAAATTCTTAGATTTATACTTGTGATAGTTTAAAATGTGGAGCAAAATAATATTATTAAAGTGGAATAAAATAACAAGCCTGTGCCACTCATAGCCTAGACCCAAGCTACCCACACTCCTGCATGCACCTATTTCTTCTCTCATCCTCCTCTGATTCAGTACCTACTATAGAAGTCCATAGTGATCCACCAGTTGGTAGTCTCTATAGTGACAGAGGGTAAGAGAAGGCAGATTTCATCACAACAAAAACATCCCAAGCATGTGGCCAGCACAAACTCTCAGATATATAAAAATCTTATAGTGTCACAAGCTGGTTTTGTCCTCATGAGGTCACAGAGAAGTGCCATCACCTTTGCCCCAGTATGTGTCCCTGCTTCAGCCTTCCTCGCTCCCACTCCAGTTGTACACACTCTACCCATGTGCTTGTTGATGAGGCTAGTCCTTGGCTGCATTTACACTGGCAGAGATGTCTGGTTAACACATTCCATTGCCCCTGAACTCCTTACTAACCAATTCAACTTTTTATCCAACACAACATTCCAACTGTGATAGCAAAGCAATTGTATAAAGTCTTCTAATTGAATTTTCAAGTTGTCTACGGATGTTCACAAACTCTTGTGTAGGAAAGGGAAGTGGCAGCCATGAAATTATTGTTGAGGGTCCATGAACCAGGAATGCCTCTTTCACTTCTTCATCCCTCCCTACTATGATTTAATGCGTCCTTCCTTTGACCTGGCTTGTGTGAAGCCTTTTATATGTAATAGAATGAACCACAAGAAGTTACCATTTTTTGTGGCCAAAAGTAGTTCAATATAAGTAATTTTGAATAAATATTATCTTAATATGAATTTTTGAAGTAACTGTGAGATGGGGCTTACTACCCTCAATTTCCACATAAAGACAGCTGAATCTCAGGTGAATGACCAAGACCCATTCAGAAGTTTGGAACTTGTAACTAATCTTTACTGTCACCAGCCATCCCTTCTACTTCATGCCTATGTGAAGCAAGCATTCTGAATGTACAAGGCATTGTCCATCTTCTGAATCACTCTATTTGTGATACGGCATACATATTACCATTCCCCAAGTGATTAATAAAGTAAAATTTCATTGAAATAGTTTCCAAATTCAATGCTTTTCAAATTAGATATCTGTCAAATAGGGTGCAGAAAAATCATCCAAGTGGTTCCTGATGCTCAGTGGTTCTGTGTCAACTCTAACTCTACAAATAATAAATGAAGCTCTGAAGCGTCTCCTGAGAGAAGGAGTCTGAATAGAACTTGTCTGCCTGTCTAGACCTAGCTGTGTCAGCTCATTTCTCCAGATGTCTCCTCCCCCTGAACTGATGTTAGTGTGTGTGGTCGGAAGGTTCTGAAAGTTTAATGAGCTGACCCACATGATGTTCAAGAAAGGTTCTGAACCCAGAACTGGCAGCAGAAGAAACCCAAGTAAATGGGCAAGCCATGATTCTGGTGACCTAAAAATTTAGTCAGCATTCAGTCATTATTTTGAGTGAACTTTGATATCTTTTAGGCTTTGTTAATTCTATCTATCTGTCTATCTATCTGTCTATCTATCTATCTATCTATCTATCTATCTATCTATCTATCTATCTATCTATCTCTCTATCTATCTATCTATCTATCTATCTATCTATCTATCTATCTATCTACCCACCTATCTACCTACCTACCTATTGTCTATCTATCGTATACCTGAACTATCACATTTCCTCTGTGTTACCTGTACTCTTGCGAAACAACTTGTATATTACTTTGAAGTTCTCTTATTTCTGGTTCCCTACTCCAATTTTTTTTCTTAGACTGGGCCATCTAATTTCTATAAAGTGTCATACTTCAATGTGTCAAGAATGGCAATGGGTGTATTTTTGCAGTAGACAGACTACAAATGCGTGCTGCTCTCGCATGTTTGTTGCACCCAGTGGCTGAGGTCAGGCTTCACGGCACAGCCAAAGGAGGCAGCAGATACAATGCAGAGAAGGCAACTTTGAGTTTTGGGTCACAGGCTTGGAATATTTTTTTAAGATAAGTGGAAGGAAGTATTGGTTATTAGGTTTCAGTTTCTGCTGTTTAAGGAAAAGATGGAGAGAGATGCAAAATAATTCTTGGTGGTGAAAGAGTAGGTGAATGATAGCCATCAGCTGGTTTTATAATATGGTAGCATTTGAATTGGATATGCTGCACTGATTCATCCAAATATGTATTTATGCATTAGACTTGCTCAAAATTCATGGTGCAGTTTTATTTTTAACAAGATGCAGAAAAAAAAATAACTGATGATTCCGATGTTGTCCTGAGGTTGCTCGTGGCAGTGATTCAGTGTGTTTCTGTGATAGATGGGATTCATGTACGTATAGAAACTAGTTGGAAAGAAATCATCCATTAAGGCAAAAACCAAGTCCAAAAGTCTCCTTAAATACATAGAATTCATTATGTTGCAATCATCCTGCTCACTTTATTGTGTCCCTACTACATGCTTAGTTATAGTTAATCAACCCTGGTAGTACTTCAGCAGCAGATTGTTTTCATGAGAACATTAAAATGAGGGTCTACTTACTGATTGAATTCACTATGTGTGTGTGTGTGTGTGTGTGTGTGTGTGTGTGTGTGTGTGTGTG
>NW_004524600.1:3782109-3791487 GCF_000260255.1 Octodon degus | reverse complement strand
AGGGTCTACTTACTGATTGAATTCACTGTGTGTGTGTGTGTGTGTGTGTGTGTGTGTGTGTGTGTGTGTAGTGAACTGTTTGCACCTGATCACAGATTATTAGCTATTACATGAATATTTGTTTTTGATTATGTTTCATACATTGAAAACATTTCCAAGAGCCATATGAGAATGTTTCTCATCCAATAAATTGGAAGTTTTTCTCAAATGTGTTATTTCTGCCATATGAGTTTTAAAAAGTACCTACCCACAAATACTTCCTGTTTTCCTTCAGAAAGTTCACTTTCATCAGGGAATCTACTCATTGCATTAAGCCAAGTCAGTGCTGAAGAAAATACCATAGGCCCTGGAGTTTAAAAGGGCTGAACAGCACATTATTCAGCTATGGCATTTATTCTGCTTTGTTAAAGGGGTTGGAACCCTCTTCATCATCTTGAGATAAAGCTACCACAATAGTGATTACATTTTACAAATGGAAGAACTGAGGCATTCATCCACTTACTACTTAAAGAACCATGTTATGAGTTCAGACACTGTGGCTTGAACATATGTGTTCCTGTTTTGCTATATTTTCTCTTAGTCAACCACATTCTAATACTTGGCACTGAACATGGTGTACCCTGCAATACTGAATGTAGAAAGAGAGTGATAGAGAAATAAACAAAACAGCAGCATCAACCTCCAAAGAAAAAGTTCAAGCAGACAGCTGGTTTACCCGTGTAAGTGTGGCTTTCTGATTGGGCCAATGTAGCAGAACAGATGTATCGGCTGTGATTACCGAGTTGCTGCTTCTCCTCTTCCTGGCTTCACCTTGTCCTCCACCTTTGCCTGGTAAGTTCTTATCCAGGAATTCTCTCCAGCTGCCCTCTCTACAGCTCCTTGCCACCCTGCCTGTGGCCCAATCCTCAGAGATCTGCGCAGTTCATCTATTGTACAGCCTGCAGTTGACTTATGTATGAACACTTTCTTTTATTTTGTCTTGTTTACTTATTTGAATTAATGCCTTAATCAACTTGCTTTGCTTTCCCTGCTGTTCCTCAGTTATACCTCAGACAGAGCTCTCTGATCTCTTTCGGTTGCTAAAGGTCTGTTCCCATCCATCCTGAAGCAAGCTGTGCACCCCACTCACAGGCCTCCCCACTGTCCCTTTCAGCTCAGGCACGGTGTTCTCAGAGTGTGGGCAGAGGTTCCTTCTCCTCACTCCTCTTCCCCACTCCCCTTATCTCAGCTTCCCTGGATTGGGGTGGGAACAGGGGAGAAGAGGGCGGCACAGGTTCCTCCTGGGTGTTCAGCCTCAGTTGTGGTTTCTCTGGGTTAAAGCTGTCCCTCCTGGCTCACACTGGTCCCCAGTTTAAAAAAAACAACAAGAAGCCCTCTGTTGAGTCCGGGCATGGGGTGCATGCCTGTAATTCCAGCACTAGGGAGGATGAAAACAGGAGGATCGCTATGAGTCCTAGCTGCCTGCGTAGTGAGACCCTGCGCATACAAAAATAGAAACCGTCTGTTAAGTTCTTTCAGGGAACGGGAATTCTTTGAGGGGCGCTTTCTGAGGGAAGCTCCTATTGCGGGATCAGCCTGTGTGCGCGCCTCTGGTGGAGAACCCACAGGCTGTTGGGGAGCAGGTTGGCTCCTGGCTGCCATGTGTGCGACATGGCTCAAAAGTGACCCCCGCTCTGGTGCCAGATGAGGAAGAATCACATATCTTTCCTGTACCAGGTGCGAAGAGATTGCTCCTTGATATGATCCCGCCTCCTCCCTTGTTGCTGTCTTTCTGATTCTTTTCTTCCTCACTCCACCTAGGGAAGATTAGTGTCCCGTGGCTGAGCAGGCACCCAACGAGGCTTGGGAGATGCCTGCTTCTTGCAACTGAAGATGTTCCCAACATCCAAGAGACTTTCTCAGAGTCCCCTTTACTCCTGGAAAGAAGAATCCAGGTGCTTCCCCCTCACACGTGTTGTTGGTGTCTTTTTCAGTCTTTTCTACTCTTGACTTTTTTTTTTTTTAACTAAACTGATGGATTCGAAGAAACTCTGAGGAATTAATCTGGCCCAATTTCAGCCCTGCCTGTGAACTTGTCCTTAGCTTGAATCTCAGGAAAAAGCCACTTTCAGTGTCCTGCGACTTTGACAATTCCTGCGACTTTGACACCTTTCTATGAAGCCACGTGTTGTCCTCCCTCCTCATTTTGTTTATCCTCTGGCTCTTGCTGGGTTGCAGTGGAGACAGTACCCTGTTGGGGCAAAGTTTAACCAACAGGAAGTAAACACTGATTTTGTGCCAGGAATGACACACTTTAAGCTGGATTATAGAGCCATCAGCAGCTGGTCTATGTCCTCCATATTCTGCTTTTGTGAGGAGTTTGTGAGGAATAAGTATAATGCAGGACATTTGTAAATATGACAGGATACTTAATGCCAGAATTAACTCTAAGTAATTGCTGAGATAGGGCAAAAAATAGAAAATGAATAAATAAAATCGTTACCATAAAATTAAAATATTTAGTAGTTTTAATTTCTACCCATGCCAAACTCTGTGGTAAAATTCCTGTAATTATGTTTAATTTCCTCTCCTTTTCTCTGCCTGTATTCTGGGAACTGTCCTATTAAACATGAAATTGGAGATAGATAAAAAGATAAAGAAGAGTAAAAAATGTTTCTTATTCTTGATTAACCAGTGAGTCATTAATGGTATTTGAAGAATGTAATACTCTTTTCTAACAAAACATAGATATATGTACAGCAAGTCAATATCTGCAAAAAATTTTCAATTAGGAGAGAGCTTAGATACCTCACTTAAGATTAAAAGTCAGTAAATCTAAATTACAATACAAAAGGAGACTAATCATATAAATATTTTTGCAGAAATTTTCAGTGTTTAAACATAGTGTGTTAGTTTTGTACTATGTAATAGGTCCTCCTTGAACAGGATACCTTCCTTTTTACCCGGTTCTGCCCCCTCTCCCTAGGTGTTTCTTTTTCTTTCCCCTCAAATCATCAACAGGCATCCATCATAGCGAATTTCACAAATGAGCAGGTAGGTTGGAGGTTGGGATCAATAATGGAACAGTGTTCAGTGCTGGCAGTCATCCTGTGTGTGTCTCTTCAGTCGTGTGAGGCTTTCTGGGGATGTGGGCAAGTGTCTATTTCCCAACTTAAATCTCTGAGAATAACCCATGAATTTATAAATTGGCTGTTTTGAAATGGTAATTCTTCTTCACACTAAATTCAAGAAACCCCAATTTTATTTTTTTTATACTAGCAGTGATTTTAAAACGTGGAGAAGAATCTCCATTTAAAATAATCATAAACATACAGTTCATTTATATTTTAAAATTGTTTTGTAAATTATGAAAGATTTCAAACATTCACATGACAGCAGAGCTTACAAGGGTGATCAACATATTTGATGAGTGCATAAAATAAAAAAATGATTACAGTAAAAAACACATTGCTATTAACCTTCCTTCTTGCTTTACACACATTTAGCTCCTCATTCTTGCCCCTTCCTTTTATATTTTTATTATTTATTTATTTTTATTTTTCTGTGTTTTAGGGAAGGGTCTACAGGGATTCAGGGTCTCACTACTAGATCGGACTCCTAGTGATTCTCCTGTTCACAGCCTCCTAAGTGCTGGGACTACAGACATGCGCCACTATGCCCACTCTTAATTGTCATCTCAGCATGCCCCAGGGGTGGGGCTGGCATGGCAGGCCCGGGGATTGAACTCCCAGTCCCTGCACCTGCTTGCAGGTGCTTTAATCTGCTGAGCTATTTGGCAGACCCGATTATTTATTTTTTTTTTAAAGAGAATGAAAAATAGTAAAAAAAAAATAAATAAAAATCCATGAGAAACAATATAGAATTTCACAAAACAAAGTAATAGGAGTTTCTTCTTTTGAGTTCTTTCACTAGGGAGACTATACAATATTTACACATGTGGGTCTGGTTTATTTCACTTATGAGTATAGCCTCAAGTTGCATTCACTTACCTATGAAGGCTTCAAGTTTGTTTTTCTTTATAGCTGAGCAATACTCCATTGTATAAAAATACCACATCTTTTCCATCCATTCCATAGGTGATAGGCATTTTGGTTGTTTCTGAGATTTGGCCTAATTGTGCTGCTATAAACATGGGCACACATGTATTACTATGATATGATGTTTTTAGTTCTTTTGGGAAAATTTCTACAAGGGGGATAGCTGGATTGAATGGGATTTCCAGTCCTAGTTTTTTGAGGAGTCTCCATACTGATTTCTATAGTGGTTGTACCAGTCTACATTCCCACCAGCAGTAATAAAGGGTTCCTTTTTCCCACAGCCTTTCCAACATTTGTTGTTGGTTGATTTCTTTATGATAGTCATTCTTTCTGTGGTGAGATGGTATCTCAATGTTGTTTTAATTTGCATTTCTCTAGTGGCCAGAGTTGTGGAGCATTTTTTCATGTATTTATTTGCTTCCTGTATTTCTTCCTCTGAGAAGTGTGTATTTATCTCAAGGTGCCCATTTTTTTTGGAACAATAAAGAGAAGATTAGCATGGCCCCTGTGTAAGAATGACACGCAAATTTGTGAAGCGTTATATACATATATATATATATATTTTTTTTTTTTTCTGAGAATGCTGAAAGTGAGCATCTGAAAGAAGAAATGCTCCTTACAAATGATAGATTTTGAGTGGAAGTTGAGATTAGAATATTGTGTTCATCTGTAATATAAAACAATCACTATCCTTGGTGCTTTTTCCTCAATGCGCAAATAATTGTGAACCGTTTGAAATTATTGAGACTACAAAATCAAGCAGTGCCACACACCAAGAATTCTATGCATTGCAGCCTACATAATTCAAATTGGTAACATGTTAGCTTGAAGCTTATGTTTAAAAAACTACTACGTCCTCATTATGTGGATACACGCAATTGCTATAATTCTTCAAAGAAGCTCTTCTAGCATTAAATCGTCATATGTAAACTGACGCTTAGAAAATAAGCGTATGACATAGTAGTGGTTTTAAAAGGTACCAGATGCAAAAGTCACAAAAATGTACAATTAAATAAATTCCTACATTTCACTTGAATGTATATTGTATAAAGGTATGTCTTGTAAGCAGCTGAGTGTACCTGCATTTTCTGTATGTGAAAATATGGTTAGTGTACTCATTATGGGGCTGAGAAAACTACTTGTTTTTTAAGTGAGTCTGAATAAAATACTTTTCTTTCCAGAAAAAAAAGATGCTCATTTTTGGATTAGGTCTTTAAATTTTGGGGCCCTAATGTTTTTTAGTTCTTTATATAGTCTATATAGAAGACCTTTGTCTGAGTGATTATTAGTTAAGATTTTTTCCAAATTTGTGGGTTGTTTTTTCACTGTATTGGTAATTTCTTTTGATGTGCAGAAATTTCTCAATAAGAGAAGGTCCCAGTTGTTAATTTTTTCAAATTTTTCCTGTACAGTTTGATTTTTGTTCATGATATGTTTGCCTACCCCTATATGTTCAAGAAGTAAAAAAGGCTGAAAGGTATAACAGACACAGTTAAATAGAAAGAAACAGAATTTAGGATTAAACAACAATGAGAGAGAAAGGAGAAAGGTTAGGAAATAAGGTAGGGTGAAAACCATATATGTATATATACAAGTTGGATAAAGCAATAGTCCTAAGAATTTCCATCAGGTTTATGAAAATAGCAGTTAATGGGTAGAATTCTCACCCTGAAGAACTCTATGTTGATATCTGTGAACTAAGCAACTACATTGAGGACAACTAAGTGTAATACTGAAATATCTGTCATCTTGGTCTTCTAAATGTGTGCTGTTTCTAATGTCATATCAATTATTACTATACTCTCCTTAAAGTAAAATTTTTAAGAAAGGTAATAAAAGAAAATGAGTCAAGTACAAAGATTTAAGATTTCTTGAAAGCATGTGCTAATAGTCAATCATATGTCCTTGTGTGAAGCAAGGAGAAATATTCTGAGGAAGATTAATAACAATATATTTTATTGGAATAATTATTAAATAATAATTATTAAGAATAATTATGAAGTTCTTGAGATCGTGTATTTTCCAATTATAACCCATATTGAGAATTTTTAATCTCTGCTTGCTTGCATTTAAATGATTGCTATGTAACTTTCTTTTCTCATACCTACTTGCCTAGTTTTGGTACTCTGATTTTCACCAACTTCATAAAGAACTGGGTAACTTTTCTCTTTTTCTGTGTTCAGAATCTGCTTGAATGATACAGATTTTTTTGTCTCTTTATTCCTTGGAAGCTGAGGTCTGTTTACTTATAAGATCTTCCAGCTCTATTGTCTCGATTTTAAAAGACTCGATTGCCAGTGCAATCTCTAATGATTGTTGGCCTTTTTCTGTTCCTTCTTGGGTCACTTTTAGAAATTTGTATTTTCTAAGAATGAATCTATTTATTTTAAGTTTTAGATTTGATACCTAATGTTCCTAATATTGTCTTATGATGTTTAAGATCTACTGTTTAGTTTTGCTTTTTCTCTTTTTAACAAACTTTGCCTTCCTTTTTTTTGTGGAACTGGGAATTGAACTCAAGCTATCTATTCTACGAGCTATCTCCCCAGCCCTTGCCTTCCGTTTTTGATTAAAACCCCCAACAATCTATCTACTCATTAGCTGCTCAAAGATTCAGCTTTGGATTCTGTATATCTTTTGCATTACCCTCTTACGTTTGTTTCTTTAATCATATGATGTTGATTTTTCTTGATTTTACATTGTTTAGATTTACTTTGTAGTTTTTCCCTAGCTTCTTCTTCTTATTTTCTTTTTCTTTTTTTTGGGGAGGGGAACCGGGGATTGAACACAGGCCCTTGTGCTTGCCAGGGAAACATTTATTCTACTGAACCATCTCCCCGGCCTCCCTAGTTTCTTGTATTGAACATTTGTTTTAAGATTTGTTTCCAAACAAATAAAATTAATGTTGTAAATTTACTACTAAAAAGTAATCTAATTCATCTATATGTTTTAATTTCTTATTAACTCAGGCTTCATATCTGAGTTAATTTTTTTTTAAAAAACCAAACATATATTTCTCTTATGTTTTAGTTACTTTGCAACTCTAATTTAATTATATCATTATCAGGGGATGATATGTGTGATTGAAGTTCCTTGAGATCTTGGCATTCTACCAATATTTTTAGATGTTCCGCATGCTTGTGAAAAGATGGCTTAGTCTTTTTATATAGTGTGATTCTTTTTATTTCTACTAGATCAAGCTGGTTAATTTTGTTATGCCAATGTTTGTATTCTAACCAGTACTAATTTTTCTGTATGATTATATATTTGTCAATTTTTGATTTATATATTTTAAAGCTATGAAAATCATACTTACTTTATGTTATTATGTTGAATTGTTAAATCACAATTTTAATCTTTTTATTATCATATAACTGGCTGGTTTATTTATCCTCATATTTTTTGGATCTTAAGTCTATTTGTATGATATTATTATTGCTACATTCACTCATTTATCTAGTATTTGAGTTTTTTTTTTTTTTGGAACCAGGGATTGAATTTAGGGCTTTGCGCTTGCCAGGGAAGTGCTTATTCCACTGAGCCATCTCCCCAGCCCTATCTAGTATTTGAAAGCTGTATATTTTTCTAGTTTTTGCTTTTCATTCTTCTGTGTGATTTTACAGAAGGTATGCTTCTTGCAAGTGGCATATGATGAGAACATTTGCAGGACAACCTCGGTAACAGGTTAGACCAATTCATTTTCAATCATTAATTCACTTTTACATTTGCCTATGTTCTCATCTTATTTGTGTTTCCTGTTCACCATTCTTTCCTTTGTATCCTCTCTCCTTTTCTCATCCTCTTCAGCAGATTTAGAAGCAGTGAAGCTTATTTCCAATAAAGTGGCTCCTCCTAGTCATTAAGTTTTCTCTACTTAAGAAGACAAAGCCTGTAGTTATTCAGTATTTCCTTCTTCCAATGCTAATGGCCTTAACTCATTAAGTTATTGGTTGATATTTTTATAGTCACTATTAAATGGAATTACAAACCTTTTAAAGGTTTACATTTGTCTCAAATTCTACAGTTTTTCTTGCTGAATCACTTAAAAGACAAAACAAGATACAAGGCAAATAGTAAATTAATTATACCAAATTCCACTAAATAGCAATTTAATTCACCTGTAAGTTTCCATTTTAAAACACCCAGACATATATTTCTCTTACATTTTTGCTACTTTGCAACAGTGATTTCTAATTCAATTCTATTTGCACCAGGGAGTTGGGTAGCGCATCCCTCTTGAAACGTCTTCATGGAGTCATCACCCTTCTGTGGTAATTTGGATGATGTCTTGGGGCATTAGTGCTGCTGTAACAGAATACCACAGGCTGTGTGGTTTGCAAAGAAGGAAATGTGTTCCTCAGAGTTCTTGAGGCTGGGAGGTTCAAAGTCAAGGCTTCATAGGTTGTGATGTACTTAATTGGCTGGTAGTGAGCACCCCTCAGGAGGGGAGGGGTGCTGGGTAACTGAAGCCAAAGTGTAAAGGGGCAGAACAGGGCAGAAGCATTTGTGTCAGGGCCTTCATCCCATTCAGCAGGGAGGCAGCTTTAAGGACTAATCACCCAATTCCCATCTTTTTTAATTTAATTTTTAAAATTTTAATGTACTACAAGTGGATATTAACAAAGAATAGGTGAACATACTCTTTTATGAAAAAATAAAATGAAATTTCATAGCAAAATAATCAAGGAATAACCATGGTTACTTTACTGTGTAATATGATCTTGTAAGAATGGCCAGATTGTTACTCAGAAAACAAATCATAAACAAAACAAAGTTCTCTATCACAAACAAGAAAAAGACAAATAAAAGGAGAAAATCTTATTTTCAAGGAACAGAAGAAACTGTCAGTATAAATGAAATGGATTAGCATTTATCAATGGCACAAGAAATAATAGATTCAACAAGTGGGATCATATCAAATTAAACAGTTTCTGCATAGCAAAAGAAATAACCAACAGAATGAAGACACAGCCTGCAGAATGGGAATTTCTTTTTTCTCTGAATGCCTTCAGGGCAGGTTTGGCTGGCTAGAGTTCTGGGGATTGAACCACAGCAACCTGAGCCTGACTGCTTTGTTGGAGCAGGCACTTAAATAACTGAGCTAAGGGGCAGGCCCCTGCCAGCTACTCATTGGACAGAGAATGAAAATCTAGGGTACAGGGCCAGCCAGATTGCTCAGTGGATTACAGCTCTTGCTTAGGCAGACTCCGGGGCTGGGGTTCGACTTCCAGTTTGCTATGCTGGCCCTGCCCCCGGGGCATGCTGAGACAGTGATTGAGATTGGGCATGGTGACATGCGCCTGTAATCCCAGCGCTTGGGAGGCTGAACACAGGTAGATCA
>NW_004524600.1:3757205-3781859 GCF_000260255.1 Octodon degus | reverse complement strand
TTTGTTTATTTATAATTTGGTACAAGGTCTCACAATGCAGCTTGAACTCGTAGTGATCCTCCTGTTTTAGCTTCCCCAGCAGTGAGATTACAGGCGAGCATCACCACGCCTGGTCTTGGTGGCTGGCATGACATGTGGTGCCTGGGATGGAACTCGGGTCCCTGCACTTGGCAGGCAGGCCCCTAGGCCGCCGAGCAATCTCCCTAGCCCTGGAATCAGGTTTTATTAGAGTCACAGCCATACCTCTTGTCTTTTTGCTGCCACTGTCATGTCGAATTAAGGGACACTTACTCCTTTCAGGCAGCTTTCTTCTCCAAGTTGTTCCGCAGGTCCTTGATATTCTGCATTAGTTTTAATTATAGAGTCAGAAAGGGAGCTATATGAGATCCGGGAGAGCACATGCTTTCCTGTTGCTCCTTCCCTCCTTTCCCATCTACTTCTCACACAGTTAGACCTGGATCGTGAAGGGATGGGCCCTGGGAATTTACTCACTCTCTCTTGGCTCATGGAGCTTTGTCTTCTCCTCCTCCTCCTCCTCCTCCTCCTCCTCCTCCTCCTCCTTCTTCTTCTTCTTCTTCTTCTTCTTCTTCTTCTTCTTCTTCTTCTTCTTCTTCTTCTTCTTCTTTCTCCTCCTCCTCCTTCTTCATTTTTAACTTGCCTTTTACAGTATTTTCCATCCAATTTCTTTATTTTTTAATTTTTTATTAATTTTATTGAGAAACATAGCATTGATGGAACTGGGATTGAACTCAGGCTCCTGTGCTTGCCAGAGAAGTGCTTATTCTACTGAACCATCTCCCTGGCCCGAGAAACATAGCCTTGAGGAAGTTTCAACACATGTTAGTAGGACAGTTATAATAATTAATACATTGCATATTGTTGTTTTTGTAGTAGTTATTCATAGTACAAGATGCAGACATGATATTCTGTCCAAACACTGTTAGTACAAATCTTTCTTCTCATTGAATTAAGAGAAAGTAGCTGTATATCTATCCTAACTATTTTGTATGTACAGATACAAAATACAGAAGTTACATGTCTTGTTGTATAGGTCTTGCTTTATTTGGTCTTGACCATCCAGCAGGAAAGCACAAACACGAGGTATGAAAAGTAAAGCCAAATTAATATGCTGAGCTGTAAAAAGCTCAAGTCAACAACTTTGGACATTGCCAGTCTTATGGAAAACCCACTACTATTATAGACTACTGGACTACATTGAGAGATTCTGCTGAATTCAAGCAACTACACTATTTAAATGACAATGGAATGCCCTTCTCTGACAAAGCTAATCAAAAAAGGGGGATATAAATGCATGACCCTTTTATATCTGTATACTCAAAATAGTTAGGATAGATATACAGCTCCATTCTCTTAATTCAATGAATAGAGAGGATTGTTATAATAGTGTTTGAGACAGGATATCATGTCTGCATCTTGTACAATTAATAACCACTAAGACAACAATATGCAATGTATTAATTATTGGAAATGTGCCAGTAATGGGTTGTGAAACTGTCTCAGTATTTGTTTCTCAATAAAATTATTTAAAAAAATTAAAAAAAATTTAAATGGCAATGGAATACCCATCTCTGACAAATCTAAACAAAATAAGGGGATATAAATGAGTTTCGTCTTCTAATGAAGCATCTCTAGGCTTCGATTCCTAAGCTTTTCTGAATTTCTGGTGAAAAAGAAGAAAATAAATTTTGTGATCATGCTAAATGTAACAGTTTATAAACAGTAATTTTTCATAATACCAAGGAAGATAAGTTTTCTTCTGTCTGGGTGACCCATTTGTAGAGCCTGTCATAAGTTGTTTCTCTCTAGGGGGAAATACCCTGGGATGTCACAGTGTGACATGATGTCACTACAGGTGCTAAGGGCTTTTCCTTCCTTGTGTACTTGTTTCAGATAAAATGCTTGTGGTTTGAAAAACTCAACCATTACCTCAATACCACGGCTTTGTGGGTTATAAACCCTATACGGTAGACAGAGGTAGATCCACATAGAATATAGGTAATCTATTCCCTCATCCCAGAAATGGATTGGCATTTACAGTCTAGTCCTTGAGAAGTCTGTCAGTAAAATTTCATGTGAGCAACTAACTTTTATTTCAGGGCACAACAGGTTTTATGATAGGTGTGCTATTTTAAAATGAGTTCCATCTTTATTATTTGTTTTATGTTAACTTTAAGAAGTGACGTTCTTAACTTTTCTTTTTCTTTTTTTTTTACTGTACTGTATTTTTAAGTTTTTCATCCAAATCAAACAGAATGCAAATTTTCAAGCACATTTAAATAAAAGTAATTACATTTTTGAAAGATATAGCAAACAGGTTCTGTGCTTTAAAAAAACAACTACTGAGTTAAGTAATTGAGACAAAAGGAGAAATCAAATACTCAGGACATACATAGGATTTCATACAGAGCACAACAAAACTACCTCACTTTTAAAGTTTTAGCTGCTAGCTGCTGAATACAAATATCTAAAAATAAAGAGGTTTTGAGTTAGGACAGTGTAGTTATTTCTGATGTATATCTGTATAACTATTTCTATACTATTTGTTTTTATTTATGTTTATTTCTATAGTATTTATTTTGATAACATAAAATATGTTGAATGTCTTTTTGAAATAACTTTATTGAGAAAGAAGTAGCAATGAGACAGTTTCAAAACAGGTTAGTAGGACAGTTAAAATAATTTATACATTGCATATTGTTGTCTTTGTAGTAGTTATTCAGTTCTTAACTTGGCTAATTTAATTTTTCTTTCTTTCCTTGATAATTGAATTTATTCCAGTTTGTTCCTTGGGTGGATGAAATCCTGGGATATACTGAGTTTCAATATCTTTCTTAAAACTTTCTTTTTCTTTCTTAAAGCTTAACAGTGGTATCATAATCCAGTGCTGAGATGAGTGATCTGTGACGTCAGCTCCGAGATTTCAGTACAGTCCATTGGGAATGCGATGCACTAAAAAGGTGCGGTTTCCTAACTGTACTTAAGGAATGTTCCACATGTTGTTTAAATAACTATGGTAATATGTGTGAAAAGCAAGCCATCGTGCTCTCTCCATGTAGTCTGATCACACTTTGCTGCTACTTGCAGTGGTTGAGCCTATATACAGAGTTGTTCTTGTCTGTTTGGGTTTCTATTGAAGAAAATCTTTTTAAAAATACTCCTTAATTTTAAAAAGTGTTTTGGACAGGAAGCTGGTGACAAAAATGTATATTTTGTAAGCTTTTTAACATGGAAAAAGAAAAGGCAGTATCAGAGTTTTGGATTACAGTTGTAGACTTGAATTTTAGTTTACATTTAAATTCATAACTCTCCTCCAATAGTGAGTGGTGGTTATAATTTTCAATAGTGTAAGTGCTATACAAGTACTTTAATCAATATTTAATATCTATTTAGATGCTTGTCATCTTTTAACTTGTTGATTGTGAAATATAAATTCATTTTAATGTTACCCAAGTCAGGACCTAAATTTGGAGATAACTCAAATATGCCATAAAGAACTTGTACTTACAAGTAGTTTGGGGGACACTCATGTCCCACATGCTGTTTTAAATGAATAGCCTCATCTGAGATAGCCAGTGGGGACATGAGTTCATCTGACATTCTTTTTTTTTCAGAGCAAAATATTTATCAGGGGAAAGAAAGCTTCTGTCTGATAGAGGGACAGAAGGGGGACCTGAGCAGGCTGCGTCTGACATTCTTTTGGAAGGGCAATAAGTCAAGGTACTTCAATATCCTTTAAATTCATGTATTTTTAACTCTTCATAGAATTCTTGAAATGGCACAGCTTAAGAATTATGTTTAGGAATGTCATTATAATGCCATATAAAATAGCAATAAATTAAAAACTACCTATCTAAATGCCCCCAAATCAGAGAATGATTAAATAAGTCCACATTGAATTGTACAATGGAATAGTATCATATTAAAGCCAAATGCTTATATAACATTCATTACAAATCTGTGAGCCAGAGCCATACACGAAATGTGATTCCAATTTTGAAAAAGCACAACATTATTTATATACATATATGTGCATGAAGAGATGCTGGAATGACGAAACTTCCTCAGGGTGATGGCATTTTTTTTTTTTAAACAAAATTTATTCAGAGTTTACCATGAGAGATATTTTAGTGTAATGATAAAGAGCATGCTGTCTGAAGTTGGGTTGTGTGGTGTCAAGTGCTGGCTCAAATATTTGTTATCAATAAGCTGAGGACACGTTTCTGAATTCTCCATGTTTCAGTTTTCTCACTTGTGTGATGGGAACAGTTGTAACACAGCATAGCATTATTGTGAGAATTAAATGTGAAAACACTTGGAAAATACTTAATTCCTGCTTGGGATATAGGAAATTCTATGTATTTTTTTTTTCCATTTCTAAAATATTTTTAAATTCATTTTAATGAGAAAGAAAGATAATATAGCAATGAAACAGGTTAGTAGGACAGTTACAATAATTAATACATTACATATTGTTGTCTTTATAGTAGTTATTCAGAGAACAAGGTGCAGAGATGGTATCTTGTCTAAACAATATTAGTACAAATCTTTCTTTTCATTGAACTAAGAAAAAGTAGCTGTATATCTATCCTAACTATCTTGTATATCCATATATATATATTTTCATAACAAAATGGTCCTTTATTTATATCCCCCTTTTTTGCTTTGTTTTGTTTTGTCAGAGATGGTTCTTCCATTGTTGTTAGAGAAGCTGTATTTGGTGAAGTCTTTAAGGGACCTTTTCATACTTGATGTCAGTCCAATGATTGTAGGGACTTGAATTCAACAAAATAGCCCAATATAGTCCATAATAGGAGAGAATTATCAGCACTACTGGAAATTGTTAGAAGTTGCTGACTTGGGCCTTTTACAGCTTGCTTTTTAAAAAATTTATGTATTTGGTATAGAGTCTCACCATGCAGCTCAGACCCATAGCGATCCTCCTGTTTTCAGACCCCCAGTGCTGGGATTACAGGTGTGCACCACCATACCTGGTTTTGGTGGCTGGCTTGGTGGGTCCCAGGTGGGGCCAGCTCAGCATGAGGTACTGGGGATCAAACTCAGATCTTTGTGCTTGCCAGGCAGGCGCTTAGACTACTGAGGTACATAAGAAGTGCTATAGCACTTCTCCAGCCCCACTATGATGATTTTATGTGTTAGGAATTGTCCTGTCTTCTGGGAACTCACTGATGATAACATAAATGAGGCTTTGCCTTTAGAAAGCTCATAGTTTAGGAGATGAAATAAATATATCCCATATTACAAAAGAAATTAATAGTTGTATATCATGATAGACCCTGTGAAGAAAAATGAGGTGTTTTGGGGAAAAAAAACCCCTAGATTGTTGATTTTGTCTAGTTTGTGCTGCTATAACTGAACTCTGAGGGTAGGTAATCTGTAGTAAAGAGATATTCATTTCTCATGGTACTAGAGTGGGGGAAGTCAAGGTTAGAAGTTGGCCTCTGGTGAGGGCTTTCTTGCTTGTCATCCTGTAGAAGAAAGCAGAGGGGCCACGTGTGTATGACAGAAAGTGAGGTGAGGGAGATTTGCTTTTGTAACAAACCCATTCCCCCATAGCAAACCCACTTCTGTGAAAGTGACATTAATTATACAGCTCTTGTGACCTAATGCCTCTTATGACCTAATGAGGCTTAGGTTCCCAGCACATAAACTTTAGGGACATATTTTTACAGTTGTAGAGAGTATATGTTTAAACCACAGCAGCTGTGGAGACAACAAATGCCTCCAGGTGGACATGACATTTATTTTGACAAGGGATGGTGTCAAGTGCAGAGGGGAGCAGAGCAGGACATTTGTGAAAGTCCTGCAGGCCGGTAGCAGGGCGCTGTGAAGGAGGAGCCAAGATGCTGGAGTCCAGTGAACTGTGGGAAGATGTCTCAGGGGAAGGGAGCTGATGGGGCAGGTGGGGTATTTATTCCCAGAGGAAGAAACCCCGGAGGGGTCTAGCCACAGGAAGGCTGTGCTTGGCATCCTTTTGAAGGTCACTCCGGTTGTGATGTTTATGTGGGGTTGGAGGTGAGGGCAAAAGAGTGGAATGTGCATGGACCTCGGAGCCTGATGGGCAGGAAATGGAGTTAGAGGAGGTGAAGGGGACCATGGTGGCTGCAACAGTGGCAGAGAAGAGGACTGATGTCACACATTTTTTAAGAAGAAGCAAAAGACCTGGGGATACAGCACCAGAGGAAACAGTCCAGGTTTACTTCTCAATTTAGCTCTTGAGTAGTTGAGTAGCCAGAAGGCTCATTGATGGGGCTGGGTAGGCCTCTGTGGGGTCAAGAGGCAAATTCCTTGCTTTTCACCTTTGTATGTTATACCTATTTTCTCTAATCGACAAGTAAAAATAGCTTTTAGCTTAAATAGATCTTGACATAGGTCAACTTACAATTATTTGCTGACGAAAGTGTACGTAAACTGACAGACTTAAAAGAAGAAGAAAATGAAGCATAGAAAGAGGTATGAAAGAGGACTTGCACTTTGCTGTGGTTGCATCTTCTGGTGTTTATGAGGAGACTATTATTTGAAAAAAGAAAATTAGATTACAGATGCAAGCCAATAGGTAATATGTTTTTAATTTACTAAAATATACCAATGCTTTACCGAGAGCATTTTTTCCAGTCACTAATTATGCTTGCAAAACACTTTTAATAGCTACATATTCTGCATGTGCAATACAATATTTAATTAATTGCTAATTATTTAGGTTATTTCAAACTTTTTTCTATATAAAGAAGATTTTTATTGAATGCATGCTTAATAATTTATTGGGAATGGAACTTTTTAAAAAATTTCATGTCTTATCTTTTTCTTAGAATTCTATTACATGATAATACCTTGGATCTTACTTTGATCTTTTTCTTTGCCTGCTTATAGTATATTTAACTTTTTTGAGGGACAATGCTTTATGTCACTTTACTTTCCTCTCTTCCTTTTTCCCATTTCTTTGTCTTTTCTCTCTCCCCCTTCTAATCATCTTAACTTGTCAAATTTTCAGTTTATTAGAGTTTAATTCATTTATATTTATTATCCAAGCAATTTATTTGGAGTACTGAAATTTTATGCTTCTTTGCTGCTTTTTATGTTTTGAATTTATTAGCTTTTTTCATTTTTCACAGCTGTAGAGAGTACATGTCTCTTTAGTTCGTGTTCATATAAAACACAACATCCTATCTAGAGTATAGCACACATTGTTGAAAAAGAAATGTACTGACTTACTGTTTTTATTAAACTTTTTCAGAATTATTATCTGATGTACCTCTGTCAGTGTCACAATCTGTTGTGAAACACTCTTTTTTAAAAAGATCTTCTCATTTAAGAGGTTGATCAGACCCTTTTCTCCTCTTCTCTTAACTTTTACTCCATTTAAAAATATTATAAGTACCAAGACTTCTCTTATTGGTGGTAGTACTCTTTATTGTACCTAGAAGCCTACTCTGTCTAACTCTGTTAGTGCAAAAATAGAACTTTCTAAACAATTTCAGGGTCCCTCATATACAATTTTAAGGTACTACCTTTTTGTTTAGTTTCCTAGGTATGGTTCCTTTTTTTTGTTATGCATGCTAGCATCTTTGCTCTTTCTAAAAAAAGATCCTGTTTTTGTGCACATATGGTGGGCTTTGGTATCCTCTCTGCCTTCTTATGTGCTGCGTGATAACTGTTTTCAGTGCAGCAGATGAAGAGAGGCCTATTGATGCTCAGCAAATACCCAGCGGGCAGCAGGCTGATGCACAGAGCACCTCTCTACTCAGGGGATGCTCTCCCCTTTTAGGCATCTAAAGTAATGACCCATAAAAGCAGCAATTACCAGGTACACTACCAAGGTTCTTCCCGTGTTTGTCCTCGCCTAGGCTGCCTGACAGTGGACGGTGCACCTGCCAGAAGGCATTGTCCCTCTGCACTTCCTTGCAGGTGGGTTTCTGGGAAAACTGATGATAAAAGGAATGAAAGAAGTGTCTGCCTCTGTCCCCCAGCACCTATCCCCCAACAGAACAGAGGCAGGGAAGGGGGAAAGGAATGGAGAGGGGGAGGAAGAGGAGAAGGGAAGCAGCTGGGAGGGGTATTGGGAGTCTCTTGAAGGTATCAGTGGCTAATGTTTATAAAGCTGAGGGTGTAAGGGAAGGGGCAGGGCAGGGAGTCCTTTATTACATAAAACTCTGCATCTGTTTAGCTGCAACCACATTGCAGTGACAGTTTTTTATTTTAAATTTATTCAATTTTTCTTTAATTAAGAAAAGTTTAATTATAGTTTATGTAAAGCCTAATTGGCAGAAAAATTTCAGGCTCATTTTAGAAAGATCTGTCTGAATGATATTAAAATAAAAAATTTAAATAGCACTTAATGAGTTAATCCCCAGCTCTCCTTAATGACTAGTTTCTCAGGCTTCTGATGACTGAGGTGGAAAACAAATGGGCTTCACAATGATTTTTTTCTGAAGGCTTTCTGCATCTTTGTTCTTAATTTGAGAGTCAAATTGAGATGTCCAGTGGTGGAAGAACCATCGTCCTCAGTGACTCCTCCATAAGAAATCACAATATCTTAGATGCTTTTCTTAACATACTGCATTAGTTTTCAGTGGCTGCTGTAACAAATTGCTACAAGAAAGTTAAGTAGGTGGCTTAACTACTTTCTACTACTGGGAGGGGTATTGGGAGGCTCTTGAAGGTATCAGTGGCTAATGTTTATAAAGCTGAGGGTGTAAGGGAAGCCGCAGGGCAGGGAGTCCTTTATCACATAAAACTGTGCATCTGTATAGTAGAGTAGCAGAAATTTGTCCTGTTCTAGTTCTGGAGTTCAGAAGTCTGAATCAAGGTGTTGGAGGCATAGTGGAGAATATGTTCTTGCCTTGCTGGCTTCTGGCGGCTGCTGCCATTCCTACACTGGTGGGTGCACTATCTTTGCCTCCAGGGTTGCATCGTCACACCAGTAACGATGTGTAATCATCCTTACTGAACTTAGGAGCCATTTAGGTAATGAAGAATAGTCTTCTCATTTACTTAATTATATCTTCAAAGATCCTTTTACCAAATAAGGTCACTTTTACTGTTCAGAGGATTAGGATGTGACTACTATTTATGGAGACACCATTAAACTCACCACAAACAACTTTATGCAGCACAGTTGACTTTGTGTAATTCTTCTAGGCTTCAAATATTCCCACCAAAATGCATGTTGAAATTTAATCCCCATTGTGAAGTATTATGAAGGTATTTGGAGGGGTATCATGGGGAGGTAAGTAAGATTAAGATTAAAGGAGGTCATAAGGACTGGTCCCTAATTCTATGGAACTCTAAGCTCTCCAAGCAGAAAAGGAGAAGTCTGAGCTAGGATGCTCAGTCCCCCTCACTGTGTAATGTCCTGAGGCTCTTCAGATTCCCTGCTACCAAGATGACCTCATCCGATGCCAGAACTGATCTTGGATTTCCCAGCCTTTAGAACCATGGGCTAACAAAACTTCTAGTCTTTATAAATTACTTACTCTCTGGTCTTCAGGTATGGCAACAGAAAAAGGATGAAGACAAAACTTCACAGTCATATATTTGAGTCTTACAACAAGACCAAGTCTTCAGTATTCACAGTGATAAAGGCAAATACAACAAACAGATCATCTTACATTTTTTGTTTTTCCTTCCTTTGTCTCTGTCTGTCTGTCTCTGTTGTGACTGTTTTCCTCTTCAGGTGGTATGTACGCTGAGGCAAAATATAGGCAGCAAGAGTTTGACAATGCATCACTCTGGCCTCGCTGGCCTTGACAGCAAGTCCTAGGAGGCAAAGGATGGGTGATCAAATGCAAGAACTTGAATTGTAAAGTACCTTTCTTTAAGGACTTGAAACTAGTTTTTGATTTAAAAAAAGTATGCTGCAGAGTTAGCTACTATTTCATTTTAAACTCTGAAGACTTCAGCTCACAAATGTCAGAGTTACACAGAAAATTAATTTGAAAGTCACATCTGAGCCTAGTTTACACCTGAGGCAATTTATGTCAGCAAGTTGACCTCCAGTCTCCTGGGGTTCCTGAAAATGGGGGTCAGCCCTAGACATCAGGAACTGCATAAAATAGGACCTCACCCACTTAGATCACAGCAAGCTCCTCTCTTTTTACCTGAACAAACTATATTTGCTTTCCTGATTGCTGTTAAAAGAACAATTAGGGGCAGTTGGAAGACTTAGTTAACTTTTATTAGCTACTTCCAGTGTGCCAAGCATTCTGCAGTTATCTCATTTAATCTTCTTCTGAAGTGATAGGAATGTTACTATTGTGATTTTGATAAATATAACAAGTTTCTGAGGGTCAAGTCACGTGATGATGTCCTCACTGAGGGCTGACATTGGGCTTTGGTGGTAAGGTCCTTGAAGGTCTTCCTTTGTCTTCACTCATGTCTCTTCATGATCTACTTGGCCTACTTTTCTCTCCTCACTTCAGTTCTCCCTCTTCTTCACTAGTACTTTTCTGGCCACCCTGGTTGTTTCTGTGTGTTTGTTCATAGCATCATCCTCTTACTGGCCTTAGTTTCTCTGCTAACTTCCTTCAAGAATATTCTTCCTCCCATCTTGGCCTGCATGCTTTCTTCCACCTCCCAGATCACAGTCCACTGTCATCCACTCCACCTAAAGCTGCCTCTCCTCCACCACCTCATTCCATAGTACCAAAAACAATGCATTTCGTGTCAGTTTAACTCCTAGAGTGCAGATTCTATGACAGGCTTCCTTGATCTCTGTGGTATTTCCTAGCCTGGTTTGTAGTGACCCTTCAATGTATTTTGTTGAATGAAAGAACAGAAAAATCAATGAATTAATAATTTTAAGTGATATTTGTTAAACATTTTGGTCCTATTTCCCTCTGTGGTCAACTTTAAGGCTGATGGTGGCACTATGGTTTTTCCTTTTTTTTTTTTTTAACCTGAGGAGTTATCTCACAATGTATCCTATGGAGTGGTCAGATACCTGAAGAAAAGCAGAAGAATAAGCATTTACATCACATTAGAGCTTTGTAAATGCCATTTGCAAGTAAAAATTAGTGTTGCTGAGTTTTATGTACTCAAAGAAGAAAAAGAAAAGGAAAACTAAATGAGATCAGATAGTAGAAATAACTAGTCTTGGGTTTGGGATTTGTTTTTCCTGTTGACATTAGCATAACCTTGTGCATTTAGGCTGAAGAAACCACACAGATTATGGGAGACCTATTCTATACAATGGAGGTGTATAAGGAACTAATTGGTTGTTTTTTGATGCTTATTTCTGTAGTTCAAGAGCAGCCAAATATGAAATTGAACTGGTGGTGTCAAGAGTTATAATCTAGTCATGGCTCTCAGCATTAGAGTGTAGATAAGGCCTAAACCTGAACTTTTTATTTTTCCATGAAAGTGTTTCTCCTCCTGTGTTCTCAGTCTTTATAATGGCACTCAGCTACTTCATACCCAAGCTATATCCTGAAGAGGGGGAAATTGTTCTTTCTTTCTCTTCAGGTCCCAGGTAGTAAGAGGCCACTTCTTTATCTTCTCAGCTCAGCCTTTTGTTAGGAACTGACCACCTTTCAACTCATGGTCAGGCTGAACCACAAGCAGATCCCATAGGCATCATGCTATTTCACAATTCTCTGCTTTTGCTTATCTTCTGCTTAGAGCTTCTTCAAATTCTGTTTCTTCCTCAATACCCACTTACTTTTCAATGTTCAGATTAAATGTCATCTTCCCATTGAAATCTCCTGTTGTTTTTCACCAGTAGAATTAGGCAATTTTGTTCCAGGGTCCCTGGGACATCTTTAATCCATTTCTTTCTGCAGCACCTAGCATAATAGCTTATTTGAGGCACTCCAGGCCTTCTTACTGGAGGAAGATGCAGATGTGTGGGAGGTTGAGGCCAGTTGGCTTGCTTCACTCTGTAACTAAATCTTTAGCATGGTGAAGTGTTTCAGATTGCATCCCTCAGTGTGTGTAGTAGAGAAGTAGGAAAGCCTGGGATTTTGAAATTCGCAGTGGGTGCTCTCAAAGTATGTCATGGATAATCTTTACATGAATAATTGATAGTTGACTGTGGCATCATCAATTAGTAATGGAGGTCAGTCTTGTTTCATTAGAATGTAACTTCCTGCAGGTACAGATTTTGTTCATTTATGTCTGAATTCTTTTTCTTTAAAGTACAGTGTCAAAAATAGTATGGGTGCTCAAAAAGTTGAGAATCAATTAATCAAGTACGTCAGGTTCCAGAGTGACCAAGGGAGAGGCTGATATTCAAGAAACCCATTTTCTCTCATTAATAAAACAATCTTATCCATATTAAAGTAACAGTAGATGGAGGAAAGGAAAAGGATCTATTAGTGTGGTCCAGCTGTGGACCTCTAAGATCATTCCTTCCTTCATGGAGCTCATGAATAATAAAATAAATCGGTGTGACACCAGGGAATAAGCTGTAAAGTGTCACAAAATGCCAGGAACAAAATCCATCCAAAGTGCTCTTTTTCTTCCTGAGGACAAACCTAAAAGAACTTTTCTGATTACCTGACAGTCCATTTAATCCCCAGGAAACATTCCTTTGTTATAGTTTCAAGGAGAATTACTTGAAATAATCCTTTGTACAATGTGCCTGGTTCTATTTTAGTTTTAAATCGTGTCCCCTTTCTTTTTGAATTTGTTAAAAAAAAGACATCTAATCAATGCCCAAGTGGAAGTGGTATGGCCAAGTCTGAGTTTCTTTCTCTCCAGGATGGAGTTACCTTTTGTGTAGCGGTCCTTTTAAAAGAGACTTAAAAGATTTCAGGAGCTGAGAAAGAATAATAAAAAATCCTGAATGTTATAATTAAACTGTACAACTTAACCATCTCTCTTGAGTATTATTGAAGAGGAGCATGCTTTTGACCAGCTCAGTGTACTGATTCCTACAGTGACCCAGATTTTAGGGGAATTTCTCCAACGAGTTGCTTGGAGAACTCTAAGCCCAGCGTGCAGGTGCAGGGGAAACACAGCTCTCCTAGTTGTTAGACATGGTTAGCTGCTTATCCAAGAGAAAGTTGAAATAAAAAGGAGAGGAAAAGGGCCCGATATTCTGTACGCAATTTGGTCTTGTCCAGTTTGGCTTGAATGTATCAAATCAATGACAATAAAGAGGAAAAATTAGAGGGATTTTAATTTAGAAAATAAGATGATATTTAAGATTGCACATGTGAACTCTCTAGGAAATGAAGTTAAGGGCCTTTTGGGATGGAGCTTCCTGGTCACCACTTGTTTCCCTGTTCTAAAGTGTGGCTGATAGGGATGTATTCACATTAAACTCATCAGAAAGTGTTGTGATAGTGAGTCTGGGATTTTCTGACTTAAATATTTTCTTATCTTTCTCCAGCTCCCCTCTCTTCACTTTCTAAGAGGAGAGTAAGAACTGGAACACCAGAATAATTCCTGAAATAGTTCTAACACTTCCCAAACTCATTCCACTCAATGGCTCAACCCAAAATAAAAATGCAAAATGAATTAGTAGTTAGTATAGATGCAACAATTCAGTTTACTGCTCAGGCACTTACAGATTTTGTTTTCAAAAAATGTATTACTTTTTTCCTCCTTTAGGAGCAGAATTTATTTTTGATCTTTCAATAGTACCATAAGGTTAAGCCACAAAGTAAAAAAAAAATATGTTTTGAAGAATGAAAAATGTTCTAGTAATCTTGGGGTATCCAATTGCAAAGAAAATTCATGAAACATTCAGGTGGAAATTCACTCTTTCACTTGTTCAGGGAATTTTGAATTTTTCTTGGAGCCTTTTCCTCCTTATTTTAGAGGAGAATGGTAGATTCCATGAGTGCATTTTAAAACAAACGTTTAGTTAAAAATAATATCCAATTTGGCCTTAACTAGAGCATGGCAGAGTAACAAAAGACAGTTAACGTGGTGTGAACTAAACGCTCGTGTCAAGTTGCAGGTGCATTATCTTTGCCTCTTTAACAAGGAGGACTTCACTTGCAGAAATGGCTCTTGACAAAGTTAAGTGGTCCTATACATTGTTTGGGAAATTGCCCTTATTTTGTGTGCTCCTTATTCCAGTAATGGAACCCATGAGCAGTAGATAATTGTAGCAGTCTCATCTATCAAATAATATTAGAAGTCAACAGCTATAATCTGAGCCACTTGCTTTATACAGCTTTTCTCTATATTTTCTGTTCAAATTGTCAGTTGTTACCTGTAAGTGTCCCCATTCCCTGTGGTTGATAGAAGCAAAAAGATTTAGGTAAATCAGGAGGTAAGCTGTGTGGCCCAGCCGCATACCACAGCAGATGATAACACGTCTAAGAAAAGGGAAAAATCATGGTTCTTTGTACTGTGTTATATGTTACTATTACTGATGCAGAGGCTGGGTGAAAAAGTGGTTTTTACAGATAGTCTGGGTAGTTAAAAACTGAGTTTAAGAGCATCAGAAATAAGCCTCTCATTACCAGAAGGTAAATACATGTAACATTTCAGTATTCTGACCTACTTTTGTTCAACTTATGAACACCTGTGCTAAAAGCAGATTGCTCCAAAAGAGTTGTACAAACTTGGTATAATAAATGCTTAGGTATTTATTTATTACATGAGTTGATGTGCAGGTCTAAGATGTTTCATCATAAAAATATTAGTTTTATGGAGAAGTTATTATAAATATCTTGAGTCATTTTTGCTAGAAAAAATTTAGAAAAATACTAAAAGAAATAAAGTAAAAAGTGCATCTTAGTGAAGATGGTTCTTGTGTATATAGCATGCATACATAAATTATATACAATGAATATTTAAAATTGTACATGCAGATATATACCTATATCTATATAGAATTGATATACATACACTACATAGAATGTTATAGGATCATGTTGTGCCTATTATGTAATATCCTGATTTTTTCTCTCACTTAATATGTGGTAAATATATTTCTATGTTCATAAATATTAATTTGCTATATGATATTTAATGGTTATATTGCATTTTATTACTTGCCCTCCCTACTACTGGTTATTTGGAATATTTTCACATTTTCATTTTTAAACACTACTACAATGAATATCTTTGTAGCTAAGACCTTATCAACATCTACTACGATAACTTCTTTAGCTACAATTATTAGCAGGATTACTTAATGCTTTAAAATATGTGTACAAAACCAACTTCTGCTATTCATAGCAGTCTATGAAAGAACCTGGAATTTTGTCTTTTCCTCATTATCAACTGGGTTCAAATGCTTTTTAGATCTTTCTAGCCATGGAGAGGTGGATGAGGAAAACATGGCAGCATTGCAAGTCTTCTGCACTAGTGGGTAGTGGTGATGAAGGACAGCTCAAGGAGGAGGAGAAACTCCTGTGAAAGGCTGGCCAAATAGCTCAGCGGATTAAAGCACCTGCGAGCAGGTGCAGGGGCTGTGGGTTTGATCCCCAGGCCTGCCGTGCCGGCCCTGCTCCCGGGGTGCACTGAGATGGCAACTGAGACTGGGCATGGTGGTGTGCACCTGTAATCCCAGCTCTTGGAAGGTTGTAAACAGGTGGATCACTATGAATCCGATCGAGTAATGAGACTCTGAACACCCTGTAGACCCTTCCCTAAAATACAACCCTCCCCTAAAAAAAAACAACAAACAAAAAACTCCTGTGAATGGAGCAGTAAATCTGCAGCAGGGCATGACACAGAGGGACACAGCTGAGCACAGCGGCCCAACAGTTTGTATCTGACACCGCTGGCTGTATGTCCAGTGTGTCCCATTTTTCTCTTCCAGCAACCTCCCACTTTCTCGGGCTCCTATGGCATTTATGTTGTATCCTACACTTGCAAGAGGCAAGCCCATCTTCTATTTCACAGGTTCTGCCATGGAATATTTGTTTGTGTTGCTTTCCCAGTGGGAATATAAATTCATAGGAGGCAAGGAACAACACAAGCCCCGGAATACCATGGTCAGGGCAGAGACAGAATGACTGGCAGAGAGAGAGGGGCTGAACTCCCTTAAACACCAAGTGGCCTGCTCATTGATTTTTTTTTCTATATATGATTTTGCTTATGAGAGTGATAGGGAATTATTAAACATTTCCTTCCTTCTTTTCAAATCACAAATTTCAAGATTCAATATGAATAATCAAACCACTGATCTTGCTTTCTATTTTCAGTGACATTATTTTTGGGTATTAGAGTGACCATTAATTTTCCAGTTTGGCTACTGGACCACCAAATTGCAAAATGTTCTGGAGTAGGTTTGTTTTTATAACTCATGGGTGTTCAAAAAATAGAAACAAAAAATCAGCATCATCATGCAATCTTTCCTTAATGGGGTGGTAGGCAAGCATTTATACCCAAAGGCTGGTCCTTCTATGGCTTCTGCTACTGCACTGTACCAAACAAAACAGAAATTCAAGTGAAAAAACTCTGATGACTATTTACAGAACTCAATGGAAAGATGCTTGGTTCTACCGAAAGTTCCTATATTGAAGATTCTGGGCCCAGTACTTAGAAGCACAAGTCTTTGATGGCTACAGAATTGTCTTCCTGGCTAATGGTAAGACAGCATCTATTTCCTTTATTGAATAATGGCACAAACTCATGGACATTTTTCTACCCCACAGCAATATTTGTCTTGATGCCCGGAGACACAGGCATCTAAATTCTTAACATTATGATTTTTGATACATGATATTTCAATAAAATGTTTATATATTCAGCTGTTGTTTAAGATACTTATAGATGAAGAAATAGATAATTTATGTAGCAGTATGATAAAAATTACCAGTCATTATTGGAGATGTATTATGAGATTCTCCTCTGTGCTTGTTGACTATAAAAATTCAGTAAAACTTTAAGACAATTGAATCAATTTGGAAGTTGAAGCAATATTAATGGATTGTGGAATTCAAACAATGAGCAGCTGCCATGGAAGGATATCATGCCACTCTTGGAAAGATCCTTGAATACTAGAAATCTTTTCAAGAGTAACTGGAAAATCTGAGCTAGAATTATATGAATGTTTCGCAGCCTAGACAATGTATAAAGAAAGGTAAATTAAGGAACCAACCTGTACGTAGTACCACTGTTACAACACCATTCTTGGGAATGGATTTGAATTTCTGGAGTACAGATTGACCATTTGCTTAACTGCTATAGATTTGAGTACATAATTCTTTTTTTTTCCATAATTTTATTGAGAAACAAATAGCAATGAGATGGTTTCAGACCAAATTGGTAGGACAGTTTCAATAATTAACACATTGCATACTTTCTTCCTAGTGGTTAATTGCTGTACAAGATGCGGACTTGATATCCTATTTACAAACATCATTAGAACAAATCCCTCTATTCATTAAGAGAATGTAACTATATATCTATCCTAACCACTTTGTATACACAGATACAAAATGGACATTCATCTGTATCCCTTTTTTTTGTTAAGTTCCATTGTTTGAATATTATAGGTGTGTAAACTCAGCAAAATATTCTAAAAGAGTCCAGTAGTCCATAATAATATTGGGTCTTCTGTTTGACTGGCAATGTCAGAAATTGTTGACCTGAGTCCCCTACAGCTCAACATAACAGCATGGCTTTACTTCTTATACTTCGTTTTTATACTTTTCTGCTGGATGGTTAAGACCAAGGTAAAGCAGGACCTATGCAACAAGAGTTGTAGCTTTTGGATCTGATAAGGTCAGTGAAATCCTCTCAGGATTTATCCTGAGATCCTATACCTCAGATTGAAGATCCTTTGTCAGTGTCAGCCATGTGGATGAGTCACGGCCATTGCTTGGCCAATGTGCTCTCTGTGAAAGCCTGAGAGAACGTTTTCTCTGAGAGAATGTCACAATTTTTATAATAATCAGAGATTATTGATAACTGGCATTGCTTTGAAATGCTTGTATTAACTTAGTAGTACCTAGGAAGTTTGACACACACAGAAAAACAAGTTTATACATATACTGAATGTAAAGGTACTTTATTCAGGAACTACTATGCACTCCCAGGCCTCCAATCTATGCTATTATTTTCCCACAACAACACTGCAAGGTATTTAAAATTAATGTCCTTTTACAGATGAATAAACCGAGGCTCATAGAGATTGAATAAAAAAGTGGTGAGGGTGTGACTCAAACAGGTCAGTGGGAGCCCCAAGACAATGCTCTCAACCATGTTTCCACTCTGAATATTTTACTAACGTCACTCAGTATTTCTGAGACAGAAAGTTACCTGGCCTGTACAGCTTAATAATGACTGTTGATTACAAAATAGCAGTATTCAATTCCATTCAATTTCATTCCTTTAAAGGAAAAAAAGTCATCCATGTGCAGCTGATTGCTTTGCCCTTTGTGTCTCTGTTTTGTGTGAGAGGGTTTATAGCAACATGTTGACCTTCTTCATTATCTAAGTTTTATACACTTAGTGATACTTATTAGTATGTTTAGTGACCTTTAAAATTTTTGCAATAAGAAAACACCCCAAACAACTCATCGAAGTAGCTTTTAGTTGGTAAAGTACCTTTGGTGACCAAGCAAAAGCCATATGTATGCTCATTTATGCGAATGCTATTCTTGCAATTACTGATGCAGTGGCCGTTTCTCTAAGGTATTTGAATGATGCAACCTGTTCAAGTTTAACGCCATCTATTATGAAGTCTGCTGCATGCTGTTAATAGCTGAAAGGCATTGATTTTGTTTTCTGCTCTCTTATCTCAAGCCCATACATTTTGCTTGCATTATTGACTGTTCTGATCATTTCATGCACCATCTCTTCGGAAGATATATAAATCAATGTCAGCCATGAAACTTAAGTTGTTTATTAGGCTGCCATGTAGGTTTACACCTTCATGAAAATCATCTAATGTGGTCTGTGTCAGATGTTTCAAACAATTGTTGACCAGATCTGATGAAAGAGGACAGCCTTGGAACATGTCATCACTGGAGTAGGAAAGTTCATTCAATTATTTATTTGGGTCACATGTTATACTTGACTGGATGCACTTTTTAATGATGTTAATTAACTTCTTCAGGGTGTTAAATTAGTTTAGAACTGCTATGATTATAGCATGACATAAATTGGGCTCTCTATTCTAAGAGATGCATTTGAGTTTTACACATTGAGAACGTATTTTGTACTGAATTAGTGCAAATGAGACCATGTTGCTTACATTTGAGAATACCCGATAGAAGACCTACATAGACTTCAGATCAATTTCACACTTAAATCACAAAGTCAAAAAACAACTGCAGGAGCCAGAAAGCCTGTCCATCATTTTATACAATTACTGAGTTCTTTTTCCAGTGCCTAAGAGCATCAAATTGTACCTTTAATCCAATAAAATGTGTTTTCCATAATTAAGGCAATTATGAAATGCCCTACAAAATCCATTCTTAAAATTCAGCTTCTAAATATTTCCTGATAATAAAACAAATTTTGAATTAGTTTAGACTTTATTTTTATCCTTTTTTTTTTTTGCAATGCTTTTGATTTATGTTGCTTGCTTAGGATTTTGTAGGGCATTTTTCCAAAAAAGATTTACTATCTTCTTGGTACAGAAGGTGAAGGGTCAAAAAGGGCTGTATTATCATGGCTAATTTCTGAGGAAGCTATGGATCCAGTAATATCCAGTACTGTCCTTCTCCATATGGTGTGGGAGGTAGGTTTGGAGAGGTACCTTGAGCAGTTGGTTCCCTGAACCTATCATTTCAAGCAGCTGATAAGTGAAAATTATAATTAAGTTAAAAATTAAGTTTAGAAGGAAAAAAAGTAGCAATCCAATTGTCTGAATTTATTGCTTGGAGACTTTTTAAAATTCAACTGAACCAAATATAAGTTTAATGAAAAGTTTGGATGTATAAGCTATGTATATACATATATGTATGTATAGGTAAGCTATTTGTATACATAGCTTATATGTAGATGTTAATTCTATATTTCTAAGCTATGTGTTTACATGAGTGATGCCACTGTTCTTCCAAAGAAATGTTCATCCTCAATTTGAGAATGTGACTTATGGGATCAGGGTCTTTTCAGAGGTAGGAGTTTCAAAATGAGATCATTTTGGATTAATGGGGGATTAATGGGCCTTAAATTCAGGGGTAGGTCCAGAAAAGAGAGAAGATGAGAAAAAGAGAGGAGGGGAGGGAAGAGAAAAGAGAAGAGAAAAAATGACATAGGTAGGCTAGGCCATGTGAAGATGGAGGCAGAGACTGGAGTGATGTGGTTCAGGCTACCAGGAGCTGGGAGAGGCCAGGAACAGATTCTTTCTCAGAGCTTACAGAAGAACCAAACACCTGATACCTTGATGTTGGACTTCTGGCCTCTAGAGTGAGGACAGACTACATTTCTGTTGTTTTGATCCACTGGGTTTGTAATAGTTATGACAACCCTAGGAATCTAATGTGTAACCACAGACACTTGTGTCTGATTTTCTGGTGTTGCTTAGTTTAGATGCCCTCTGTCCTATTCAGGAATCTGCCCCCTGAGCCCTCACTGGACCCCTTCTCTCTCATTTGTGTCTACTGAAGTCTTCCTCTGTTTCCAAGGCTAATATATATTTGTGCAGTACCGAGGGCTGAACCCAGGGCCTTCATACTGAGTTACATCCTCAGTCCATTTTTAATTTTCTATCTTGAAGTAAAGCCTTATTAAATCACTAAATTGTTTAGGCTAGACATGAATCTATGATCCTCCTGCTTCAGCCTCCCAAAGTACAGGGACTGCAAGTGTCCCAACCATGCCTGGCTAAGATCAAGTGCTATATGCTGTCATCTGCTTGATTCCTGGACCTTACTTTTCCCTGGACATCTGCAGCATGTGTCTCAGTTTGTTCAGGCTGCTATAAAAATACCTCAGATGGTGTAATTTCTAAACAACAGAAATTTATTTCTCACAGTTCTGCAAGCAGATATGGTATCTGGCAAGGGTTGTTTTCTGTTTCCAAGATGGCATCTTCTGTGTTTTCTGGAGGGAATAAATGCTGTGTTCTTATGTGGTAAGGGATAACTCACTTCCTCAAGCTCTTAAAGTTAACTCATCATAGACTAATAACCTACCCAAGGACTTAACCCTTAATGCCATCAGTTTGGGGCTTAAATTACTATATGAATTTTGAAGGGATGCATCCACTTAGAACCCTCCTGGGTATCGATATCCAGTCTCATCCTATAGGTATTTATTTTCTCTTGTAGAGTATAGGTGTCATGATGTTTGGATATTTTTCTTATGGCTTTAGCTCTGCTAGAGTGCTTAGCACAGACCTTTGTCTATGGTCAGATTTCAAAATACACTGATTAGAACTGAGTGGAATCCTTTGCTCTGCAAAAATTCTATTTTTGCTTTAAAATTTAGGCACCAAATTGTGTATGGAGAAGAAATTGAAGCTATGGGAGAAGCAATTGCAACAAAGCCAAGATCTGATGACTCTAAAAACAAGTACTGTGAGAGCTGCCTGTATTTCAATATGTTTTTGAATGAAAATATGTTGCTTAATAGATAATTCCACATCCAAATAATTTCCTGGAGAATATTGTATTGAATCATACTTGCATTTGGGGATACTTAAAACACTGTGTTAATCAGTATGCATTTGACTTTATATTAAGAGGTATTCTTTATTCTCATATACTTCTGAAAATTATTATCCTTTCATAATAAACATATGCCTCTAAAACTCTTCATTCAAGACTTTAAAAGCACCTATTTACAACTAGTTGACTTTTGATCATTTTGGTCAGCTACTTAAACACGATAATGTTTTTGAAAACACTTTTAGAACCACCATTGCAATGCATACTAATTATGAAGCTTGAAAAACATTCTTCAACTCTGAACTGCCAAATGCAAATAAGCACTCAATAACATTTACTGCAGATAATCTTATGTGTTTCAGTTTTGGCTGGTACATATTTTCTGAATTTAAGCCTTTTGATACCATTTCTCTGTGTTGGTTGTCTCGCCTCTTCCATTCTTTTGATGTTAGATTTTGGTGGGGAGTGGAGTGGTGTAGTGTAAGAGACAAGGTCTTTGGTTTGAGTGAAACTTAGTAGATCACCCTTTAGTTAGTGGTACACCTGTCACCAGGTCATTGAGTCCAGAGGAGCCAGTTTTGTTATCTGTAAAAATGACTGATAATATGTACATCATAGTACTGCTGTGAGAGTGACACTGGATAAAAGAACATCTGTGACATGCTTAGACCAGGCTTTAGAATATCAAGGGGCTTAGCAAAAATGTGTTAGGTATGATTTTGTTACAGATGAATGAGAATGAATTTCTCTGAATACAATTTATTCAATAAATATCTATATTCAAGGCCATGGGAACACAACAAATGGAAATTATGTGTTTATCTTTTTAGAAAGTTGGGGAAGCCAAGGCTAAGTGAAGTCTTAAGTGTAGTCTGAGCTGTCCTGTGTGATGAGTGCATACTGTGATCTAGGCCACTCAAAGCTCAACTTAATCTTTCTAGTTAACTATGGTAGAATGTCCACAGATCTTTAACTCTTTGCATTCCCCAAATCCAGTTAAAACAGAAACAAGCATACCCAAAGAAAAAGTGAGTGAGGACACAAGCAAAGAAGACTATATATTCTTCTTTAGCCTGGAGTGGCAAATGAGTGAGCAGACTAGACAATCCTAAGAGACCTCACTACATTATGGAAATTGGAAAATGTGAGAACTTGCAGGGTTCCATTCCTATGGCAGGTATGGAGAGATGAATCTCTATTTCAATCAGGTGATTGGCTGAAATTCTACCTAAACAATGGTTGGATCTCTTGGATCTTTTTCCCATTCACTGAATCCAGTTGATACCCCCACAGGCAGGAGAAGTTAAAGATTCAATGAAGTTGGAGAAAATTAGGTCCCAAAGGCAAATAGGAATAGTGAAAGAAAGAATAGAGTGGAGAATTAAATACAAGGTGATTAATAAACTTTGGCAACTGACTTCTAGTCCCATTCCTTATTATGGGAGGAACGGAGATAAATAAATTTGGACATTCTGGCATATTGAGCAAGAAAAGATCAAGTTGAACTTTGAATGGCCAATGTGGCAATATGAACTAATATAAAGTTGAAAAAGTTAGGTATGTAAGTCAAGTACTTTGTCCTAAATTCTTCCATCATCACATGCACATATATCCATATAGGTGAAAAAATTATTAGATTCTTCTCTGCAGAAACATTATGGCTATGAAGAAAAATCCTTAAGTTATTTTAATGTAAGGATCGACTTACTGTTTTATCACAGTATAGTGAAGTGTACTCAGCAAGTATCATCCAGACAACTAAAGATTTTTTTGAGTTTTAGTCTTTTTTAAAAATGTATTTAATACAGGGTCTACAGGGTTTCGTTATGTAGACTGGACTCGTAGCGATTCTCCTGTTTTCAGCCTCCCAAGCACAGGGATTACAGGTGCAGGCCACTGTGCCCAGACTCAGTTGCTGTCTCAGTGTGCCCCAAGAGTGGGGCTGGAACAGTATGCTGGGGATCAAACCCTGGCTGCTGCGCTCTGCCTAAGCAGGTGCTTTAGTCCACTAAACTATCTGGCTGGTCCTTGAAAAACCCTGAAGTGGAGTGTGAAGAACCACCACTCAGTTTTGTGAATGGTCCCTGAAATGAGGGATATTAAAATATACAGGAAAGAGGAACTTTAGAGTAAATAGAGGCAAGACCAATTTTAATTACTTCAAGAGACAGGAAATGTCTCTTGAATGTCTCCTTCATACAGTATGTATGAAGATTAGGATACTGTCAGAAAGGATGAAGTAGTTGAATAAAATTACAATATAAAGATTGAAAGAGGAAGTTGAGGAAGATTTCCCAAATGTAACAAAAAATATCTAAGAAAATCCACAGCAATCAAAACTGTGATGGAAAGTAAGAGTAAAATCGAATAAAACTTGTGACTAATAGAAGCCCCCTAAAAGATAAGTGATACAGTAGAGGAGAAAGAAGTAAGCTGTACTTTGGTTCATGAACTTAACTGTTTCCACAATTCTGGACACAAACTGAATTCACAAGAACTGAATCAAATCTCTCTTGTAGGTCAACATTAAACCTAAGCACTGAATTGGATTTAGTTCTCGTCCAATTCAGTTAGCTACTAGAATCACGGAAAGAACTAAGTTCGTGGACTGAAGCACCACTTCAGGATGAACTAAGTCTGGAAAAAATTCTATAACTGCAGAACTTTTGGTTGAAAGATCTTTTGGTTGAAGAAGTTTACTGAGTGTCCAGTACGATGAACACATAGATCTCATCTCAAGCCATTTCATTATGCTGTACAAGAGTACAAGGGAAAGTCCCAAAAGTTTCCAGGGTAGAAATATGGGTAATAAGAATGCCATAATTTTTTTTTTTAACCAACAGCACTAAATGTTCTTTCACTGATTTTTTTTTTCCGGTACCAGGAATAGAACTCATCAGGTCCTTGTGCTTGCCAGGCAGGTTCTTAAGCCACTGAGCTATCTCTCCAGCCATCCAACAGCACTAAATGTAAGAGGACCTTCAAAATTCTGAGAGAAAATGATCATTGATTAGCATTCTGTGTCCAGATAAACTATCATGCATGAAGGTAGAAGAATTTCCTGGTGTAAAGGACTCAATAATGTCTTTCCCCTTCCCTTCCTTCCCTTCCCTTCCCATCCCTTCCCTTCCCTTCCCTTCCCTTCCCT
>NW_004524600.1:3755351-3757105 GCF_000260255.1 Octodon degus | reverse complement strand
TCTTTCTATCCTCTCCCTTCCCTCCTACTTTCCTTGCTGTCTTCTTTTTTTCTGTTAAGATTTCCTTTTTTTCCTGCTTTTCTTCTCTGGCAAAGTGAAAAATCAGGGGCAGAGGCCCTGAAACACAAAAAGTGGGGAAGAGGAAGAGGAAGTTTCAGGGCAGCAGATGATTCCCAACCTAGAGTGCAGGTGACCCATTATTATTTTTCTTCTCTTTTCAAATAAACCAATAGGCTGACTTTTACATGTGTCATGTGTTTGTCTTTCCTTATATATTTCTAGAAAATAAATCATACAGGAGGACAAAGAGTCATGGTGGAAGGTTGTCAGAAATATATTAGAAATGATATTTTAATAGTTTTGGGCTTTTAGTAAGGAACTTTAATGTATATTGATAAAATCTGATGAAATGTGGAAAGAGTGAGACAGATATTTGGAATACTAAGCAAATAGGAAACAAAAAAATCACCAACTACTCTCCCTTATCTTTCTTCCACTTGATGGGGAAGGAGACGGGGCTATATTAACATCTACACGTGAGATTTTGAGAATCTAAATTTCATAGGTGGATGGCAGGAAAACTTGATAAAGACATTGCCAAACTTGCAGATAAAGAATTTACTCCTAGAGGATGTGAGGGCAATCTGGCTGCGACATCTATTACTCCGTTGATCGCCAGGGTTGATTCGGCTGATCTGGCTGGGTAGGCGGGTGTCTCCTGCCTCCTTCAGCGATCCATGTGTGTCCCTCCCGAAACTGCACGCTCAGTGAAAGAGGAAGACCACCCCCGATAGAGGAGGACCATTCCTCGCTCAAGGGTATAGAGTAGCTGCGCTCCCCTCCCAGAACTTCCAAACAAGCTCTCAAGAATTTGCTTCTAGGGCCAGAGAGATAGCTCAGCAGACTAAGCACCTGCTTTGCCAACTGTAGGGACCAGGGTTCGATCCCAGGTCCCACAGGATACGCTGGCCTTGTCCCCAGGATGTGCTAAATTGTGACCATTCCGGGAGTTGTGGCACATGCCTGTAATCCCAGAGGTGGGAAGGCTGAAAACAAGAGGATCACTACGAGTCTGAGCTGGGTAGTGAGACCCTGTGCCAAATACATAAAATGAAGAAGAAGAAGAAGAAGAAGAAGAAGAAGAAGAAGAAGAAGAAGAAGAAGAAGAAGAAGAAGAAGAAGAAGAAGAAGAAAAAGAATTTGCTCCTTTCTTATTTCAATCTATAGATGCAACTTTTTATAATTTACTGGTAGCAAAGTTTGTTTCTCTTGGAAAATAATCATGCCATATTTTGTCAGACTCCAATAACAATTACTGGACAAATAGCAATATTTCTTTCATTTTTAAAACTGTCTACTAGAAACTCAATCTAAAGCTTGAGTGTCAACATACAGCTCATACAGTGTTGTTGAGCTGTAGGGGACTCAGGTCAACAACTTCTGACATTGCCAGTCAAGTGGAAGACCCAATACTATTATGGATTACTGGTCTATTTTGGAATATTTTACTGAGTTCACACACCTATATTTAAATGACTGAACTAAACAAAAAAAGGCGATACAGATGAATGTCCATTTTGTATCTGTGTATTCAAAGTGGTTAGAATAGATATATAGTTACAGTCTCTTAATGAATAGAGGGATTTGTTCTAATGGTGTTTGTAAATAGGATATCAAGTCCGCATCTTGTACAGCAATTAACCACTAGGAAGAATGTATGCAATGTGTTAATTATTGAAACTGTCCTACCAATT
>NW_004524600.1:3752084-3755251 GCF_000260255.1 Octodon degus | reverse complement strand
AATAAAATTATGGAAAAAAACCCAACAAAATGGTTAGGATAGATATATAGCTACATTCTCTTAATTCGATGAACGGAGGGATTTGTTCTAATGGTGTTTGTAGATAGGATATCACGTCTGCATCTTGTACAGCAAATAACCACTAGGAAGGCAGTATGCAATGTGTTAATTATTAGAACTGTCCTACCAGTTTGATTTGAAACTGTCTCATTGCTATTTGTTTCTCAATAAAATTATGGAAAAAAATAAAAAAGTAAAGCTCGGGTGTCAATTTGGCAATTTCCCTGGTTACTTGGTGGTCATATATCCTGGCTCTATACTAGTGAAAGCTTTCTCATATCTATGTGGAATTTGGTATTCCTTCAAAGGAGGTTCATATTACTTTAATTAGATTCTTGTGAGCATGGCCAATCTGAGGTTGGTACAAAAGATATGTATTAGTTTTCCAGAATGATACAATAATTCTGAAATACTAACTCAGGGAAAGAGTGTTTCTTTGTAACTATAAATTCTCAGGGAAGACTTTTTTCAACTTCCTGGTTCAAGAAATGATCTTTCTTCTCATCTCCTGGAGAGTAAAAGGCTTATGTTTTTAGTTTAAGCTTTTTGAGAGTATAGTTATAGTTATCTTGTGGGTGGTGTGTTTCTATTTTATGCCATATTTCATTTTAGGCTTTGCTGATGTCTCCTGGGTTCCTTGGAATCTTGAGGATGAAGCTCAAGTTCATCTCAATTAGCAAATGACTTCAGTCAGAGGTGGCTCTGGAGCTCTGCTAATAATTCTCAATCTGGCTTTTACTCATTTTGTTTTGTGTTGTTTTCCACTAGTACATTGATTCAGGTTAAAAATAGATTTCAGATTTTATTTGTTTATAGTCACTTGCTTCGTTAGTGATTATAGCTTATAGTACTAGAAATAGAGGGCAGAGACTCATTTTCCTCTATACAGAATGGTATTCTTAAACTATCAACAGTCAACATCCTTTACAAAGAATTGAACAAAGTGAGTCCAGTTAAAATTACTTTGTTTGACCAGGCATAAAACATAATTAAGGAAAACATAAATATTTCTAACGAATAAAAAGCAAACCCAAATGGTATATAGTGTATGCAGCCCTTCATCTTGTCTCTGTGGTAGGAGACTGCAAAGGTGACCTGGCAATTCCCCTTGAGTTCTGTCATTTCTGTGATATTTGTGAAGGAAAAAGCTAGACTTTCAGAATGGTTTTTCACTGTGAGTTTGTGAAGTGATATTATGAGAATGGTCTAGTTTCTGTCTGTCAACTTCAACTTCCTGTGGTGAAATTTCCAGGTACTGAGTTTTACTCTGCAGGACATAAATTTCTTTTTCTTGTGATTTTTCTGTTTTCTTAGGCTTTCAAAATCATATACAAAAATGTGTGAAGAATGGTTGCCTCCATTTGTATCTGTAGGGATCCCCTTTGGCTTCTCTGTAGATAAGGCAGACTAAGCATCAGAAATAACAAAATCAATTTCCCATTAAGCGTTGATAGTGTAGTGAATGTGAAGATTAAGGGAAGGGGAACTACTTTTAGTATTCAGAATGATTTTGTCATTGTCATAAGTCACCAGGGTCTTTTGTGACATGACTGACACAGAAATATGCTCATCAGGGGTTGTTCATTGATGTAGAATTTGACGTCTGATGCCTTATTGGCTCCCTAAAGTTTACCTCTGTGTGACAGACAGTGGCTCTTTTTCTCAGTCCCTGGCTTATTAGAGCAAACTATAACATTGATATTTCCTAGGTCTCTAAAATTGGTGGTCAAAGTAACTTTATCTGTATAAAAATTATGTAATAGAATGAGTACTAAAAATAAAATAAAATATAATCTCACATCAAACATTAAGAGCAAAACTTACAGTAGAGCTGTGTGCTGTGCAAAATACTGTCCTTTTCTTGTTTCACCTGTTCTGCATCACAGCCCTGTAAGCAGGCAGAGAAGGCACAACCATGTCCCTTTGGCCTCATGTTCTCTTGCCTTTCTCTGTTCCCATTGTCTTCCCTAGTATGTCTCTGCTAGCCCAGTGGCCACTTGCCTTCCTCTCCACTTATTCCAAGAAATTTAAGAATAGTATACAAAACATCCACTGTGCCTGTATTCGGAGTTAGCAACCATCAGTGTCTTGGCTTCTTTGCTGTGTTCTAGGGAAAGCAACACATTGTACATACTGTTACAATCTATTTTATTTTTAACTTTTAAATTTTATGAAATAAAGATAAAACAAAATTTCATAACAAGATGACAAGAGCATAATAATAGCTAATACATTGCACATTATTGCCTTTAGTCACTGAGAGTATAAGACAATTGGCACAAAAGTTCTCCAATCAATATAAGTGCAAACCTCCCTTTTCTATGAATTAAAAACAATAATAATATAATGAACTTGCATTTTTTCTCTTTTCCCTTTCCTCCATCATAGTTCCTTTTTTCTTTTTAACAATTTCTATCATTTAACAATATCAATTCTATGTTTTAGACCTTATTTGTTCTTTCAGTTTCTTATGTAAAAACATAATACAGTGTTTACACATGTGAGTCAGATTTGCTTCATTAATGAGCATGGTCTCTAGTTGCATCCATATACCTATAATAGTCTCCAGTTTGTCTTTCTTTATGGCTGAGTAATATTTCATTGTATAAAAATACCACATGCTTTTAATCTATTCCTTGGTTGATGGGCAGTTGAGTTGTTTTGAGGATTTAGCTTTTACAAATTATGCTGCTATAAGTGTTGGTGTACATATATCACTGTGGTATGATGCTCTTAGTTCTTTCAAAAAATATACAGGAAGGAAGAAGTTAATTTGAATGGGACTTCAAATCCTAGCTTTTTGATGAATCTCCACACTGATCTGATTAGTGGTTCTACCAGTCTACACTCCCACCAACAGTGGAGAAGAGTTTTTTCCCCCGTAGTCCTTGAGTATTTGTTATTGCTTGATTTCTTGATGATACTCAGTTTTTCAGGGGTGAAAGACAATCTCAGTGCTTTTTTAAAATTTTCATCTCTTGAATGACAAATGGTGTTGAAGTTTTTTGCATTTTTATTTTTATATTTTTTGATACCAGAGAATCAAACTCAGGACATTGCGCTTGCCAGGCACAGCTGCTTATGCTGTTTAGTTATCTCCCTGAATA
>NW_004524600.1:3747427-3751429 GCF_000260255.1 Octodon degus | reverse complement strand
TCTATTTTCTCCTCCAGTAGACTTAGTGTTTCTGTTTTAATATTTAAATCTTTGATCAATTTTGACTGTAGTTTGTGCATCAGTGATAGATAGGGGTCAAATTTTACCCTTTGGCATGTGGAAAACTGGTTTTCCTTGCACCATGTACTAAAGAGGCTGTCTTTCTTCCAGTGAACATTTTTGACCACATTATCAAAGATAAAGTGGCTGAATGTGTTTGTAGTTGTGTCTGCATCTTTTAATATGTCCCATTGATTTTCACATCTGTTTTTCTTCCAGTACTATGCTGATTTTATCACAGTAGTATTGTAGTATTTCAAGTCAGGGTTTATGATGCCTCTTACCTTGCCTGTTGCCCAATATTTCCTTTGCTCTTCTAGGTCTTTTCTGAATACATTTTAGGAATATTTTCTCTGGATCAGTGAGGTATGCTGATGTTATTTTAATTGAGATTATATTGTATCTGTATAATAATTTTGAGAGTATGGTCATTTTCACAATGTTGGTTCTTTCTATCCATGTGCAAGGAATATCTTTCCATTTTCTGAAATCCCTTTGATCTCTTTTTTCAGAGTATTGTAATTTTCATTGTATAAATCTTTTACTTTCTTTGTTAGATTTGGTTGACTTTATTTGGAGTTCTGTATGCTTTGTTTACCTGAATGTCAGATTGTTTCCTCATATCTGGGAAATTTTCTGCTATTACTTCACCCTTATTCTTTTTATATCGTTTGTATTGACTCCTTCTTTCTCATTGATGTCTATCAGTCTCACGTTGTTCATCTTTGCATTGTCTTGCAGGTGATGGATTATTTTTTCCTGCATCCTAGTTGTTTTTAAGAGATCTTTTCTTACTTTTTCACTAGCTAAGACAGTGTCTTTAAGATCTGAAACTCTATCTTCACTTTCACTCCAATGCTTTTGCAAGCTTGTGATTGAAATTTTAAGTGCCTCTATATCTCTTTGACTCTGCTTTATGCGATCTATTTCTTTCCTGTATTGCTTATTCAAGGAATCCATTGCTTTTCTAATCTCTATTTTTTTAAATCAGTGTCTTCCTGAGAAGCAGTTATTAATTTTTTTAATTCAGAGATTATTTCTGATTTGATTTCCTCTATATGTTTCTGCTGTTTTTTCTTTACTTTAGGTGCTATTAATTCAAACATTTCAGCTGTGTTAGTGTCCTCTGGTCTTGTTCTGGGTGGGCTAGGGACCCAAGGTTACATTTTGCTCCTTTTCTTTGTCATTTTGTATAGCACTGTCCTCTGACCTTTGGTGTAGAGCATTGGTGCAGTTAACACCTACTAAAATTTGGGTGCAGATCTGATAAGTTTGAGTTCATCCAGTTGTGCCTGGCTTGGATTTGGCTGCTGTGCTCAGCTCCTTCCTTCTGTAGCCCTTGGAGGTGAGCCTGTTGTGCCCCACTGGCAAGATGTTCTGCTCCTGGATTAGCTGTGTGATTTTGGCCCCTAGTCTCTCTGCAGGGACTTCAGCTGCAGAGTTTCACCCCATGCCTGTATACCAGGCCTGGGCTGGGTCTGGATGGGTCCAGCGGGCCCAGGAGAGCATAGAAACTCCCCCACACACTCACTGGGCCTGGGCTTGGGAGGATCAGGAGGTGTCCTGAGAGCACAGCAGAAGTTCTCACTCACAAGGCGGGCTTGGGCTGTCTCTGGAGGGATGGAGGGGTCCTGAGAGCATGGCAAAAGTTCTCACTCAAGCGGCAGACCTTGGCTTTGTCTGAAGAGGTCCAGCCGTCACAGGGGAGCGCAGAAGCTCTCCCACACACTCTCAGGGCCTGGGTTTGGACGGGTCTGGAGGAGTCCCGAGAGCTCAGCAGAAGTTCCTTTGTTAAATTAATTCCTTAGCTTTTTTTGGATGCTGTCGTGAAAGATGCTATTTTTCAAATTTCACTCAGTGAGTTTGTTGTTTGTATAGAGGAACGCTAATGATTTTTGGTTATTGGCTTTGTATCCTTCTATGCTACTGGATTTGTTTTTAATTCTAGGAGTCTCTTGATGGAGTTTGTATTTCTTGATCTTCCATGTAGAGTATCATGTAATTTGTGAATAATGGTAATTTAACTTCTTCTTTTCCAATCTTATTCTTTTTTATTTCCCTCTTGTTAATGGCCCTGGCTAATGTTTCCAGAACTATAATAAATAGAAGTAGTGATAGTGAACATCTTTATCTTGTAAAAGCATTCAGTTTTTCTAGAATGATGTTGGCTGTTGTTTTGTCATAGATAACTTTAATGAGATTGAGGTATAGGTCATGTATTCCTATTTTCTGTAGTTTTTTTTTTAAATCATGAATGAGTGTTGGATATTGTCAAATATTTATTTCTACTTCTATTAAGATGAATATGGTCTTTGTTTTTGGATCTGTTGATATGGTGTATTACATTTATAGATTTGTATACATTGAATCATTCCTGTATCCCTGAATGAATTCCACCTGGTCATGGTGCACAATCTTACTAATGATTTGATGCATTCTATTTGCTAGTATTTTATTGAGTAGTTTTTCATCTATCTTCAGAGGGAGATTAGCCTGTAGTCCTCTTTTCTGGTTGGGTCTTTCTCTACTTTTGGTATCAGTGCAATACTTTTCTCCAGAAATGAGTTAGGGAGAAGTGCTTCATTTTCAATTTGTTTGAAGAGTTTAAGGATTATTGGAAATAAATATTCTCCGAATTTCTTGTAGAATTCATCCATGAATCCATCACTACCTGAGTTTTACTATAATGGTAAGTTTTTCATTAGATTTTCAATTTCTTTGACTAATATTGGGTTATTTGGAATTTTTATTCCTTCTTGTTTCTACTTTGGTAATTCATACATGTCTGGGAATCTGTCCATTTCTTCTGTGTTTTTCTTCCTATGAGAGTAGGAAGTAGGTATTGATGATTTTCTGAATTTCCATAGGCACTGTAGTAATTTTACCCTTTCATTCCTTATTGCTGGAATTTGAGATTTTTATTTCCTTTTTTATGAGATTACCAGGGGTTTATCAATTTTATTTAATTTTTCAAAGATCCAACTCTTTGATTAATTAATTCTTCACCTCAGTTGCATTGATTTTTGTTCTGATTATTATAATTTCCTCCATTTTTTGGGCTTTGAGCTTGACTTGTCTTGAGGTGCAGCATTAGAGTATTTATTTGATCTCTTTCTGTTTTCCTAATGTGAGTTCAGTGCAATAAATTTTCCTCTGAAAACTGCTTTCTTTGCATTCCACAAATTCAGGCACGTTGTGCTTGGATTTTCTTTTAGATTGTAGTTGTTATTTAATTTCTTCTTTGATTTTATCTGTGACCCATTGGTTGTGGAGGAGGTTGTTATTTAATTTCCATGTGCTTATGGGGCTTTTATAGTTTCTTTTGTTGTTAGTTTCCAGTTTCATTGCACTATAGTCAGATAATATGCATGGGATAATTTTCCTTGCATTTAATTATGCATGTTCTATAGAGTGGTATGTGGTCTGTCCATGTTTTAGAGACTGTCCCATGTGCTGTTGAGAAGAATGTTTATTCAGATATTGTTGGCGGAACACTTTGTAAATGTCTACTAAGTCCATGTTTTCAAAGGTTTGGTTCAGTTCTGCTACCTATGTGCTGAATTTTTTGTCTACCTAAAGTATCTCTTTGAGATAATGGGGTGCTAAAGTCTCCCTTAAATAATGTTATTGGTTATTTGATTTTTCATGTCCTTTAAAATTTGTCTTATATCCTTGGGTGCTGACATATTTGTTGCATATATAATTATGATTATTATCTCTTCCTCTGTAAGTTTTCCTCTAACTAGTATGTAGTGATCTTTATCTCATTTTATCATTCTTTATTTGAAGTTCACATTGTCTATGAACAGAATATCTATCTGCTTTTTTCTATGTTCCTGGTATGTGAAGTATTACTTTTCATACTTTATATTACTTTCAGTCTATGAAGTTTCATTAGAATTAAATATGTTTCTTTTATAAGCATATTTATATAAGGGGTTT